>NC_141685.1:106696376-107417269 GCF_964263255.1 Lissotriton vulgaris | reverse complement strand
GTTTCAGGCATTTCAGCCGTCTTCAGCTCGGCTTGCTTGAATCCAGTGGCAAAGTGAGCAAGGGACTCACGTCTGAGCATACCCTGCCAACTTATGGCAAACAAAGTGGTTCAAAAGGGGGTGGTGATGAACGGAGAATCTGAACCAATCAAACACTCACACCCAGTCAACAGATCTGGGTTTAATCCATCACCGTTCTTTAGCCCACTCTGCCACCCCAGTTCAGACATGGCCATCTGCAAATCAGTCTGACCCTGTGCCTCGTGGGAACAGTCCAACCCGAACTGCCAAGCCATGCCTTCCCTGGGCCGGAAATAAGCTTCCGAGGTCCGGTTTCTGGCATTTCAGCCGTTGTCAGTCCGGTTTGCTTGAATCTAGTGGCAAAGTGAGCAAGGGACTCATGTCTGAGCATACCCTGCCAACTTATGGTGAACAAAGTGGTACAAAAGGGGGTGGTGATGAACGGAGAATATGAACTAATCAAACACTCACACCCAGTCAACAGATCGGGTTTAATCCATCACCATTCTTTAGCCCACTCTGCCACCCCAGTTCAGACATGGCCATATGCAAATGAGTATGACCCTGTGCCTCATGGGAACAGTCCAGCCCGAACTGCTAAGCCATGCCTATCCTGGACCAGAAACAAGCTTCGAGGACCAGTTTCAGGCATTTCAGCCGTCTTCAGCCCGGCTTGCTTGAATCCTGTGGCAAACTGAGCAAGGGACTCAGGTCTGAGCATACTCTGCCAACTTATGGCGAACAAAGTGGTTCAAAAGGGGGTGGTGATGTACGGAAAATCTAAACCAATCGAACACTCACACCCAGTTACAGATCTGGGTTTAATCCATCACCGTTCTTTAGCCCACTCTGCCACCCCGAGTCAGACATGCCCATATGCAAATCAGTCTGACCCTGTGCCTCATGGGAACAGTCCAGCCCGAACTGCCAAGCCATGCCTTCCCTGGACCGGAAACAAGCTTCCGAGGACCGGTTTCAGGCATTTCAGCCGTCTTCAGCCCGGTTTGCTTGAATCCAGTGGCAAAGTGAGCAAGGGACTCACGTCTGAGCACACCCTGCCAACTGTGAGAAGTTGGCCTGATATATAGTGCTCACTATTCTAGTGATCACTTTGTATCATTCCAAACAACCCTTATTGATGATTGGTTGTAAGTCAACCTTATAGACCAGCTATCCTAGTAGCATGGACAAGAGCAGTCTTTAGGCTAAACTCTAGAGGGCGCGTTAAGCAAGCTGTTTTACCATCACATATACCCCTTGAACACCAAGTGAAAGGACACCACACAAGTTGTTATAAAAATAAAGGGTATTATTAATAACAAGACTACCCTGAACTCTTTATGAGTCAGGGAGCTAAGCACAATACAAAACTCTTAAGAAAATACTGTAAGTTGCACAAATAACACAAATGCCCGAGGGGCACTGTGAGAAGTTGGCCCGATATGCAACGTTCGCTATTCTAGCGACCGCTATGTATCGTTCCAACGACCCTTATGGTGTTTGGTTGTAAGTCAACCTATAGACCAGCTATCCTAGTAGCGTGGATACGAGCAGTCTAAGGCTAAAGACTCGAGAGGGCGTGTTAAGCCAGCTGTTTACCACACAGATATCCCTTGAACACCCCGTGAAAGGACACCACACAAGTGTTATGAAAATAAACAATATATTTATTAAGAATCACAACAGCCCTGTACTCTTTATGAGGACAGGGTACTAAGCACAAACCAAATCTCTTAGTAAAATACTTCAAGTGCACAATTAAAACAAGTGTCCGAGGACACGGAAAGTTTAAGGTCTCGGGCGGACCCGATAAGGCAAGTCGGAAGCGAGGGACTCGGGACCCTAGAGTAAAGAGGCTATGCAGGCACCGAAATGCCGAGTTACCTAGCCACGAGGGCTGCGGCTGCACAAGTCTTACAGGCGTCGGGGTCTTCGCTGACGAGCCAGGAGCCGGAAGAAAGGAGTTGCTGGCCGGCGACCAGTGATGATTAGTTCGTAGAGATCCAAGCCTGGATCAGAGATCGTTGATACCTGAAAGCAGAGGGGACCAAGTTCGTACTACTAGCCAGTAGTTAGAGGGTACCAGGAAGGCACCGGTTGGCCGTCACCTCGACTAGGTGAGTGGGCGACGCTAGGCTCTGCAGTCTCACGGACCAGGAGGCGTTGTCGGCGACCAGGATGGAGGTGCGAGCTGTCCCACGAAGGATGATGCTGTCGGCGTCGCTGGGCCCAGGATGGGGCAACAAGCCTTGGCAGATCTCAGGGCCACGTGGTGGGCCTAAGATGGCGTCTTGGTTGGACCAGGAGGGTCCGGGGTGCTTCTCGCAAAGATGGAGGCAAGGGCCAGTCTGGAGCAACCAGACCAGCGGCGTTGAGTATCGGATGTCGTCACAGAAGGGCACAAGCCAGCGGCTAGTGACCAGACAACGTGCTGAGCAGCGAGCAGAAGGGCCCCACGCAGATCGTGGAGATGCTGGGAGGCTGCACTTCGGTGCTGGAGCGGCTCAGGGTCGGGGCTTCTCGGACCCCAGAGCACTCACCGGAGAATTGCTTCGAAGGTCGTGCTGGTTAAGAGCGTGCAGGTTCTGATGATGGCCGGTCCCTCGAGGTCTCTTCGCACCCACAGATCACAGCTGAGCTGATGACGTGGGTAGAGGTCAGAGGTGCCAGGGAAGCCGGTTCTCGTCGAGCTGGGCCGTCGGATTCCTTGAGGAAGGACTTACAGCAAACCGCAGAGTTCTTAGATGGTGCCCGCTGATGCAGGGTGACTACTCCTTAGTCACAAGGGAGAAATCTTGAGAAGAGTCTCGAATGTCCTTTCGTAGAAAGTAGTTCTTGATTCAAAGATGATCTAATTTGGAAGGGTCCCCGCTCCGGCCTTTATCCTAAAGAAAGGGGTGGGTACATGACTAGGTCCTGCCCTAAGGGTGGGACCAGGAAGGGGGGTAGTTACACCCCTCTCCCCTGCCGGACTTTCCCCAGGCCAGGGCTGGCGCCCCTGGAACTGGTTCTGACCGGCAGATGCGTAGTGAGCACCGGGGTGCCACTCCGCAGTCACCTTCTCGCAAAAGCCCTACCTACCCAGAATACACAAACCCTGTCTGGGACGGTGCGAACACCGCCCTTGACAGGAAACCCTTTGTCCAAGCGCTCCTCGCTGGAAGGACTCCCAGCAGCAGGAGGTCAGACTCGTGTCTGTGGTGGCAGCATCCATTTTGTGGAGCTGAGGCTTTAGTTAACTTTAACCGGGGTTCACAGTTACGTACATGTCGTGTCCCTCTAGAAGGGTGGAATGCTAACCTCATCGCCAGGGTTGGTGAGAGGGCAGCATCCCGATTCGTATGACACCTTACTCGACATGTCTGGATAACGCGACACCGAAGTTACCGATGTGGTACGCGTTATCATGGAACAGCCATTGGGTCTTGATTCCGCTAGCTGCAACCGGGCTCGGCTCGGGCCAGAACCTAGTTCACACGAGCCCATGCACTCTGCCTTCAGGATTGTCAAGGCCTGCCATAGGAGTGACTGATAGGAACTCGAGTGTCCATTGTATGGTTAGATATAGGGCTACTATACCTATAGCAAAGCGTGATTACACGACTTCGCCCCAGCTGTCATGCAGCCAGTTGTGTCAGATTTAGGCGGCCAGCCAGGGGTGGCATAATACATGCTGCAGCCCCTGGCGGCCCTGGGTACACCTATGCCCTGAGTTACAGGGTCTGATAAGGTGGCCCAGTACCAATTGGAAATGTACCTAGGGTACATGGAATCCATTTTAAAGAGAGAGCAGTAGGCCTGGGGTCCTGATTGGCAGGGTCCCAGGTCGACTATGTCCAAAACCAGCTAAAACACAGGGCAAAAAGTTGGGGGCAACCATAGTCAGGATGTACCTTCCTACACAACCCCCCCCAAACGAAAGGAGATAAGGCTATCCTTGTCCAGGTAAGCCTCTATTACCTAAGTGGCCATATAAGGAAGGACCAGCTCTGGCTTGGTTTCTTCCTGTGTCATGGTCCACTAGGCAACCCCTCACCCTAAGGGTATCTGAGGGTCTCCACCATAGGGAATCTCTGTCTCTGGTGTGTCTTGGGAAAGAATAAGGCTGATGCTGGGATGGAGTACTGAAGTGAGGCTCCTCTACCTTTGGGCTCAACTTCCTCCAATCACCATCCATCATGTGTGCCTTTCTTTCTTTAGCTGAGATGCACTAAGCTCTCAGGGTCAACCTCTGGCTACCTAAAGCTGGAGGCTGAGTCCCTCTGTTTGGCTTACTGGAGGGACAGGTCAGGTCTGGGGTTTTTAGGCCCCATGTTTGGCTGTGCCCAACAGTGTCCAGCTGTGGGAGTTCCCTAACTACTTTTAAGGGGGATCCCTCAGGAGTCTGTTCTATTTTCACTTGGCCAGGTTTACCAGCTTCAGTGATCCTAATCTGCTGATTAAGGGGTTCCTTTGGACAGGGTGCCCTTTGGGGTCCACCACTGGCCTCCCTGACCTCTTCAGCCCTGGGCTGACTGAGGCAGGGTAGAGAGGTGCAGGTTACCTGCTCCAGACTGGGTCCCACCTGGGAAGGGTCCACTGCCATCAGGGGCTCTGCCAGGCTAGGCCTGACTACCTCTGGGGCAGTTCCTTCAACAGGGGTAGAGTCAGTTCCCTGAGGAGGCTGGCTCTCACCTAGTGTCTGGGAGGGGGAAGACTCTTCTTCCTCCTCAATGCTCTCAGTTTGAGTGGAGTGATCCATT
Source organism: Lissotriton vulgaris (assembly GCF_964263255.1). Lineage (NCBI taxonomy): Eukaryota > Metazoa > Chordata > Amphibia > Caudata > Salamandridae > Lissotriton > Lissotriton vulgaris. Next base: position 107,412,506 of record NC_141685.1, on the reverse strand, counting down.
GTTTCAGGCTTCACAACCTCACTATCTGTTTGAGTAGAGGCTGAGACCATTTCAACCTTGCCAAACTTTTCAGGAGGGCACTCAGTTTGGGTTTGGGCTGTGACTGTCACAGCCCTCCTATCCTGTTCTGGAAAGTCTGTCTGAGCCTGGGCAGTGGCTACCACTGCCCTTCCAACCTTTTCAGGGAGGAATGGTGCTGGGACTGGGGCTGTAGCTATTACTGCCCCACTAACCTGTCTGGATAGGCCTATCATTCTGGAATGAGTTTCTTGTTCCACCTCAGCCCATGCTGAGAGTTCTAGGTCATTCCCCAGTAAGCAATCTACAGGTAGGTTATCTGTCACTGCCACTCTCATGGGCCCTGTGACATTACCCCAGCTGAGCTTGACTACTGCCATGGGATGCCTTCTCTTCATTCCATGAATGTCTGTCACCTGATAAGTAAAACCAGGGGTCAGTTGAGCAGAGGGGACCAGATGGTCACTCACCATGGTGAGGCTGACCCCTGTGTCTCTGAATGCCTCAACTTTCTGACCATTCACTAAAACTTCTTGTCTATACTTGCCCAAAATGTGGGGTCCAGTAGTGAAGTTGGCAAACCCCATGCCAGTCTCACAGACAAGAGTGTGGTCAGGGAACCTGGCTAAGCCATAGTCCTCCTGATTGCCCAAAGTAATGCCCACCACATTCTTGGGGGCACTCCCACCACCTGGGGGATTACCACTAGTGGTAACAGGAGGTTTAGGAGTATTACCTGGGGGTACATTTCCCTTATTGCCATTTTTAGGGCAACTGGCATCACTTTTGTAATGGCCCACCTGTTTACAGGTATGACAATAAGGTTTCTTTTGCTCTGAAGGAGTGTTCTGGGACCCACCACCCTTGTTGGAGTTTTGGGGCCCTTGGGAAGTCTTCTCTGTGGATTTATCCCCACCCTTCTCTTGAGGCTTGGTTGATTCCTTTTTCTGGTCACCACCCTGGTTTTTAGGCCTAACCCTGGTTCTGACCCATTTGTCTGCCCTCTTGCCCAATTCTTGTGGAGAGGTCAGATCAGAGTCTACCAGGTGCTGGTGTAATAACTGGTTCTGACAATTATTTAAGATTTGCTCCCTCATAATTAGATTGTACAATCCTTTAAAATCAGTAACCTTACTACCCAGTAGCCAGCCTTCAAAAGCCTTAGTGGCACAATCAACAAAGTCAGTCCAATCTTGAGACTGAGTTTTCTGGGTGTCTCTGAACAGCATCCTGTATTGTTCAGTGGTTAAACCAAACCCATCAACCAGTGTATTCTTCAAGATTTGGTAATTGTTAGCATCCTCAACTCTAGTAGTGAGGAGCTTATCTCTACCTTTACCATCAAAGGAGAGCCACAAGATAGCTGCCCACTGACTTTGGGGAACACCCTGCACAGTGCAGGCTCTCTCCAAAGCAGTAATCCATTTGTGGATGTCATCCCCTTGTCTAAAGGGGGGCACTATCTTATTCAGGTGCTTTGTATCAAAACCCCTTTCCCTATTGCTAGGTATATTGCTGCCACCAGTGGGGACTACCCCACTTAACTTTTGCTCTCTCGCAAAGGCAAGCCTCTCTTTGGCCAGGGCAAGTTCTTCCCTTTCGATCCTCAGATTAGCTGCCCTTTCCTAAGCTTCGTACACTCTCCGCTGAGGGGACGTCATCCCTCTTTGCGAAGAGTTGTGAGAGCCATTGGTTTGAAGGGATCTGCCAGAGTCTCTTGACAGAGATCGGGCTCGTCCATTCCCAATGTTAAGCTGACCTGATAGTAGCGCTGGGGGTCCCCCGGTACCACTATCATGTTTGCTTAAGTTGGACCTGCTTAGTCTAACGACTTCTACCTGTCCCTTATCTGCCTCATCCCCAGAGGGATCCTCATCCTCATCTTCCTCCACATCTTCGTTCTCAGTTGTGAGGTGGATGAGGTCAGGATCGTCTCTGGTTCCCTCGAGGGGAGGCATGTCTCCTTCTGGATTAGAAGAGCTAAGACGGGTCTCAGCTTTTCTGGCATCATAAGTCTCCAAGAGACCAATCAGAAAGGACGTTGTGGGGTTAGACCCCTGCTTGATCTTCCTGGAGTGACACACCTGCCTTAACTCCTTGAAGCTCAGCGCAGTATATCTCGAAGGGATGACCTGTGGAGGGTCAACTGACACAAGGGGAGACTCAGAGTTTCCTCCTTTGTCCGACATACTGTTTCTAGTGTGGTGTAAGTGATGCACCTACCTACACTATGTGTTTACCTACTGTACCCTTGCTAAGAGTCGTAGCCAAGGTGTGCTAAGCCTTGAGGAGCTACAACAGCTGGTTCAGTAGAACTCAGAGTATTCTAAGCTTTAGTTATATGTACTAACAGTACTCGTGTGATCTTTCAACAAGATATTCTTAGGATACGTGTGGTAAAACAACAGCAAGCTCAAATCCCACCGCTGCCACCAATGTGAGAAGTTGGCCCGATATGCAACGTTCGCTATTCTAGCGACCGCTATGTATCGTTCCAACGACCCTTATGGTGTTTGGTTGTAAGTCAACCTATAGACCAGCTATCCTAGTAGCGGGAATACGAGCAGTCTAAGGCTAAAGACTTGAGAGGGCGTGTTAAGCCAGCTGTTTACCACACAGATATCCCTTGAACACCCCGTGAAAGGACACCACACAAGTGTTATGAAAATAAACAATATATTTATTAAGAATCACAACAGCCCTGTACTCTTTATGAGGACAGGGTACTAAGCACAAACCAAATCTCTTAGTAAAATACTTCAAGTGCACAATTAAAACAAGTGTCCGAGGACACGGAAAGTTTAAGGTCTCGGGCGGACCCGATAAGGCAAGTCGGAAGCGAGGGACTCGGGACCCTAGAGTAAAGAGGCTATGCAGGCACCGAAATGCCGAGTTACCTAGCCACGAGGGCTGCGGCTGCACAAGTCTTACAGGCGTCGGGGTCTTCGCTGACGAGCCAGGAGCCGGAAGAAAGGAGTTGCTGGCCGGCGACCAGTGATGATTAGTTCGTAGAGATCCAAGCCTGGATCAGAGATCGTTGATACCTGAAAGCAGAGGGGACCAAGTTCGTACTACTAGCCAGTAGTTAGAGGGTACCAGGAAGGCACCGGTTGGCCGTCACCTCGACTAGGTGAGTGGGCGACGCTAGGCTCTGCAGTCTCACGGACCAGGAGGCGTTGTCGGCGACCAGGATGGAGGTGCGAGCTGTCCCACGAAGGATGATGCTGTCGGCGTCGCTGGGCCCAGGATGGGGCAACAAGCCTTGGCAGATCTCAGGGCCACGTGGTGGGCCTAAGATGGCGTCTTGGTTGGACCAGGAGGGTCCGGGGTGCTTCTCGCAAAGATGGAGGCAAGGGCCAGTCTGGAGCAACCAGACCAGCGGCGTTGAGTATCGGATGTCGTCACAAGCCAGCGGCTAGTGACCAGACAACGTGCTGAGCAGCGAGCAGAAGGGCCCCACGCAGATCGTGGAGATGCTGGGAGGCTGCACTTCGGTGCTGGAGCGGCTCAGGGTCGGGGCTTCTCGGACCCCAGAGCACTCACCGGAGAATTGCTTCGAAGGTCGTGCTGGTTAAGAGCGTGCAGGTTCTGATGATGGCCGGTCCCTCGAGGTCTCGTCGCACCCACAGATCACAGCTGAGCTGATGACGTGGGTAGAGGTCAGAGGTGCCAGGGAAGCCGGTTCTCGTCGAGCTGGGCCGTCGGATTCCTTGAGGAAGGACTTACAGCAAACCGCAGAGTTCTTAGATGGTGCCCGCTGATGCAGGGTGACTACTCCTTAGTCACAAGGGAGAAATCTTGAGAAGAGTCTCGAATGTCCTTTCGTAGAAAGTAGTTCTTGATTCAAAGATGATCTAATTTGGAAGGGTCCCCGCTCCGGCCTTTATCCTAAAGAAAGGGGTGGGTACATGACTAGGTCCTGCCCTAAGGGTGGGACCAGGAAGGGGGGTAGTTACACCCCTCTCCCCTGCCGGACTTTCCCCAGGCCAGGGCTGGCGCCCCTGGAACTGGTTCTGACCGGCAGATGCGTAGTGAGCACCGGGGTGCCACTCCGCAGTCACCTTCTCGCAAAAGCCCTACCTACCCAGAATACACAAACCCTGTCTGGGACGGTGCGAACACCGCCCTTGACAGGAAACCCTTTGTCCAAGCGCTCCTCGCTGGAAGGACTCCCAGCAGCAGGAGGTCAGACTCGTGTCTGTGGTGGCAGCATCCATTTTGTGGAGCTGAGGCTTTAGTTAACTTTAACCGGGGTTCACAGTTACGTACATGTCGTGTCCCTCTAGAAGGGTGGAATGCTAACCTCATCGCCAGGGTTGGTGAGAGGGCAGCATCCCGATTCGTATGACACCTTACTCGACATGTCTGGATAACGCGACACCGAAGTTACCGATGTGGTACGCGTTATCATGGAACAGCCATTGGGTCTTGATTCCGCTAGCTGCAACCGGGCTCGGCTCGGGCCAGAACCTAGTTCACACGAGCCCATGCACTCTGCCTTCAGGATTGTCAAGGCCTGCCATAGGAGTGACTGATAGGAACTCGAGTGTCCATTGTATGGTTAGATATAGGGCTACTATACCTATAGCAAAGCGTGATTACACGACTTCGCCCCAGCTGTCATGCAGCCAGTTGTGTCAGATTTAGGCGGCCAGCCAGGGGTGGCATAATACATGCTGCAGCCCCTGGCGGCCCTGGGTACACCTATGCCCTGAGTTACAGGGTCTGATAAGGTGGCCCAGTACCAATTGGAAATGTACCTAGGGTACATGGAATACATTTTAAAGAGAGAGCAGTAGGCCTGGGGTCCTGATTGGCAGGGTCCCAGGTCGACTATGTCCAAAACCAGCTAAAACACAGGGCAAAAAGTTGGGGGCAACCATAGTCAGGATGTACCTTCCTACAGGCACGAAAAACCATATACTCTAAAAGTGGAATGTGAAATACTAGCAGGTAAGTAACACGATCCAGGGGCTTCAGGACCGCTAGGACTACCTCAATCCCGATAAGACGGAACTTGTGGTTACGGGTGGTTGTTCCAGTCCCTGGAATTCTCTATTTTGGCCCCCCTCCTTTGGTTCTCCTCCTACCCCAGTTTCCTCTGTTAAGACTCTTGGCATCAAGCTAAATGACAAACTCACTATGCACTCCCAGATAGGTTCGGTGGTTTCTTCCTGTTTTCTTACTCTCCGTACTATCCGCTCTATTTCTCGTTTTTTTTCCTTCTCTGCACTTAAACTAATTATGTCCGCACTGGTCCTGTCCCGCCTGGATTACGGGAACATCCTGTTCAATGGCATCCCTCAGTACAGCCTGCCCAAACTGCAACTGGTGCAGAACCAGGCGGCCCGCCTTGCCTTCGGTCTTCCCAAATTTCATCATACCTCTCCCCTCCTGAAGACCCTTCACTGGCTTCCCGTTCGGGAACGCGCCTTGTTTAAATTAGGCTGCATGGCGTTTCAGGCCAGGACGGGCCTGGCCCCTCTTTTTATATCTTCAGCCGTCAAAGCTTATGTCCCTGGCAGAGACCTTCGCTCCTCGGCACAACATCTTTTAGCAGTCCCTCGCTACCGGAAAAAAAACAGGGTGGCTCGAAATTTTCCACTCTTGCCCCCATGTTCTGGAATTCTCTCCCCTTCCACCTTAGGTCTCTCACCCAATATTCCATTTTCCGTAAAGCATTGAAAACATTTCTATTCACTCAGGCTTTTCTGTCTTATACTCTGTTCCCCTTTTCAGTCTATGTCTTAGCGACTGACTTTGCCAGCTGGCTGTTTGCTATCTCAGCGCCAAGAAACCGCTCAGGTGTATGTTGCGCTTAATAAATATTTTAAACTTAAACTTAACTTACTGAACCCTTAGGTTAGGAGCAAGGGGCCTAGGGAACCCGGGCGCAGAGTGGGAACTCTTACGCGGGATGCGGGACAAAGTCTATGGATGCTAGTAATTCTAAAGTTACTGTTTCCGGACGAATCCGACTAGGTAGACTAAAAACGAAAAAAGATCTGGACACTAGGATAGTGAACCTGTGCTGGAGCACCGAAATGCTCGGGTTACCTAGCCCAGGGGCTGCGGATGCATAGGGTTCAAATGACGTCGGGAATACTCATTGTAGCCTATGGAGCCTGAAAGAAGATGTTGCTGGCAGGCGACCAGTGAAGATGTTCGGTGTGATCCAAGGCTGGATCAGTGAAGAAGACGACCTGAAAGCAGAGGGGACTCAGTTCTCAATCACTAGCCAGTGATTGTGTGGGCACCAGGATGGCACCGGATGAAGTCACTGCGATCAGGTGAGTGGGTGACGCTGGACTCTGCAGCCACACGGGCCAGGAGGCGTTGTCGGCGTCCCGGCTGGAGGTGCGAGCTGTCCCACGATGGTGTCTGCTGTCAGCGATGCTGGATCCAGGATTGGAGCAACAAGCCTTGGCAAAGGCAAGCCCACGCGGTTGAATCAAAATGGCGTCTGGAGTGGACCAGGAGGGTCCAGGGCACTTCTTGTTGAACAGGGAGCAAGGGCCAGTCTAGAGGACCTAGACCAGCGGTGAAAACGTTGTGGTACGTCGTCAGGAGGGCCACTAGCCGACGGGCAAGTGACCGGACAACGTGGCAAACAGCAAGGCAGCAGAAGGGCCCCACACAGATCTCGTGGACGCTGGGGGGCTGGACTTTGGTGCTGGAGCTGCTCAGGGTTGGGGCTTCTCAAATCCCAGTGCACCTACTCGAGGATCCCTCGGCGGTCGTGCTGGTTAAGCGTCGTGCAGGTCTTGAAGCTAGCCGGTCCCACGGGTCTCGTCACACCCTCTAATCTCATCTGGGCTGATGATGCAGGTAGAGGTCAGAGATGGTATGGAATCCGGGTCTCGTCGAGCTGGTCAGTCTGGATCCGGAGGATGGACGTGCAGCAAACCACAAGCGCTTAGATGGTGCCTGCTGGTGCAGGGTGGCTACTCCTTAGCCACAAGGGAGAGTCTTCAGAGAATGACAAGAGTTCCTTTCGTGGAAAGTAGTTCAAGTTTCAAGATTATCCAATTTGGGAAGGGTGCCCGCTCCTACCTTTATTCTAAGAAAAGGGGCTGGCACGCGACTAGGTCCTGCCCATGGGTGGGACCAGGAGGGGGGTGGTTATACCCCTCTCCTTTGTCCGGTCTCTCCCCAGCTCAGGGGCTGGTGTGCCCCTGGAACTGGTTTGAGCCGGCATATGCACAGTGAGCACCGGGGTGCCACTTGCAGTCACCTTCCTCTCAGCCCTGCCTACCTGGGATACACAAAATCCTGTCTGGGATGGTGCTGGCACCGTCCCTGACAGGAAACCCTTTGTCCAGGCCTCCCTCGCTGAAAGGACTCCCAGCAGCAGGAGGTCAGACTCGTGTCTAAGTGGCAGCATCCGTTTTGTGGAGCTGAGGCTGTGTTTAACTTTAACCGGGGTTACAGCTACCAACATGTCTTCTCCCTCTAGAGGGGTGGAAGGCTACCCCCGTCGCCAGAACTGGCGAGGGGGTAGTATTCCAAACCGTATGACACCTTACACAACATGTTTAGATAATGTCAGACCAAAGTTACCATAACCGCGAGGATTATAAGGCACTTAAAAGTATATGGTCTGCCGCTATCATGGAAACGGCTCCGGGATAGATCCCGAAGGCCGCAGACAGGCTCAGCTCATGCCAGAGCACTGTTAGACGGACCGGGAGGGTCGGCCGAGACTACGGGGAGAGGTCTCCGGGGAGAGCCGTCTCCAACGACTGTACAGACGAGTAACTTCCCCCCCACAGACGGACACCACACAAGGTTGAAGGTTTAACGAGACTTTATATGCAATTCTTAGGTTACGATGATATGATACAAGGAGGTCTGGACTCAGGGGTCCCCTCGATTCTAGTCTCTGGTTTGGGGAAAGGGTAGCGGGACAGTCTTGTTACCAATGAGTGAAAAATAGCTCTCAATCCTCGAGCTCGGCGTTCTAGATGATCGGGCCGCGGCGGAGCCAGGCAGGTCCCGAGATGGACGAAGGAAAACGACGGTCCGCGGCGGAGCCTGCAGGTCCCGGTGAAGATGACGGTTACAACGGTCCGCGGCCACGCCAGCAGGTCCCGACGACGATGAAGGTGATGAAGGTTGCGAAGGCTGTGGCAGCGCCAACAGGCAGGACGATGGTGCACAAGACAGAGCTATGGCAGCGCCAGTAGTCTGTCTAGGATGAGTTCCTCTTTACGTCTCTCGACTCCAAGATACAACTGCCTTCCTGCTCTGGAGCTGCCCCAGTTATAGGGCTGGAGTGCTTTGATGTCCGGACCTTCGCACTTGGAGGTCGGGAGGTCCGGGATGAGGGGGTCCAGCCACCCAGCAGGGGGGTGGAGCCAGTGCCCGGGGAGGTGATGGGCGAGCGGCACTTGGCGGGGGAGAGCCATCGACACCTCTTTCTCCCATTGACTTGCCAAGTAGCCCGCTCACCTCCTGGGTGGATGGTGGTGCCGGGATGTCTGAGGCCTGGCCAGGCCCAGGGTTGAGGTCGGCCGGGGGCCAGGTGGCCACGTGGTGGAGTGTCCAAGATGGCGCCCCAGGATGGGCGCGTAGGCTGGCAGTGGATCGGACCCACGAGGTTGACATGCTCGAGGGCAGGGGTCCCTGAGGGGACGGAGGACGTGCAAGGGTGGTGTGTGGTACCTGCGGGACCGGGCTCAGGCCGGGTCGGGCCGGGGGAGAGCGGCCTTTCATGTGGCCTGTCCAACATGCGTCCCCCCCAGCTGAAGGCGGGGAGAGTTACCCATCCTCTTGGGGACTCTCCTCGTCGAGGCGGAAGAACCGGGACAGGCCATCCGCGTTGGCGTGATCTGGCCCAGGCCGGTGTTCGACTGTGAAGTCCATACCTTGTAGGGAGATGGACCAGCGTAGTAACTTCGGGTTTTCCCCCCGCATCTGCATCAGCCACTGCAGGGGTCGGTGATCGGTCTGTACCCGAAAGTGTGTGCCAAAAAGGTAGGGCCGGAGCTTCTTGAGGGCCCATACCACAGCGAAGGCCTCCCGCTCTATGGTGCTCCAGCGCTGTTCTCGTGGTAGAAGTCGTCTGCTAATGAAGGCCACCGGTTGATCAAGGCCTTCGGTGTTCACTTGAGACAGGACTGCCCCAATGCCATGGTCGGAGGCATCCGTCTGGACGACAAACTCCCGGCTGTAGTCGGGGGCTTGGAGCACAGGGGCGGAACACATGGCGGCTTTCAATTGTTCAAAGGCAGCTTGACACTCTGGGGTCCAGTTGACTTTCTGGGACTGGTTTTTCGACGTGAGTTCCGTGAGGGGTCCCACTATAGTACCATAGTCTTTCACGAACCTTCGGTAGTAACCTGTGAGGCCCAGGAAGGCTCGTACCTCAGTCTGTGTGATGGGGGGCTGCCAGGACTGGATGGCGGCAATTTTTAGCTGCAAAGGGGCCACCAGGCCGCTTCCCACCTGGTGCCCGAGGTAGGTTACAGACCCTTGTCCAATTTGACATTTGCTGGCCTTGATTGTGAGGCCAGCCCGCTGGAGGGCTTGCAGCACTGCTCGGAGGTGGTGGAGGTGCTCGGACCAATGGTGGCTGTACACAGCGATGTCGTCTAGGTAGGCGGCGCTGAATCCTTCGAGCCCCGCCAGGACCTGATTGACGAGCCGTTGGAATGTTGCTGGGGCGTTCTTCATGCCGAAGGGCATGACTGTGAAATGGTAATGGCCATCGGGTGTGGAAAAGGCAGAACGTTCTTGCGCCCGGGGTGTGAGGCCGATCTGCCAGTAGCCCGCCGTCAGGTCGAAGATACTGAGGTAGCGGGCAGCTCCCATGCGGTCGATCAGTTCATCTGCCCGAGGGATGGGATGTGCGTCTGTTCGGGTGACCGCGTTCAAGCCCCGGTAGTCGACGCAGAACCGAAGATCTGGGGTGGTGCCGGGGGCAGCTGCTTTGGGGACCAGTACTACCGGGCTGGCCCAGGGGCTGTCTGAAGCCTCGATGACCCCGAGTGTGAGCATCTTGGCTACTTCTTCCTGGATGCAGGCCCGTACCCGATCTGGCACGCGGTAGGCCCGGTGGCGGATAGGGGGGCTGTCCCCTGTGTCTACATCGTGCACACACCAGGAAGTGACACCTGGGGTGAGGGAGAACAGGCTGGCGAACTGTGATAGGAGAGCTTGACATTCCTGACGTTGCTCTCCGGTGAGGGTCTTGGGCTCTGGTACTGCGGGCAGTTTGGGTCGTTGGCATAGTGGCCGACTCGTTGACATCGGTGACACGTGACATTGGCTCTGTACCCCGGTCGCGCCGGGGTGCTGCCCCGGTTGGCCGGGGGGGTGGTGCTGGTAGCGGGGGTGACCGGAGCGTTGTCTCTTCCTCGTCCTTGGCCCCCTCCTCCTCCTCTGGGTCGGTGCTGACCATTGTTGTTCCGGTTCTGTTCGTAGGACCCATTCCGGCCCACTCTGGTGATCTCCCACCGGTCAGCTTCGGCTGCGAGCTGCCGGGGATCCGTTAACTTGCTGTCGAGGAGGTGCTGGCGGAGTTCAATAAAGCAATTGTTCGACAGGTGCTCCCATACTATCAGATTGAACAGTTGTTCGTAGGTCGTGACGTTGCTTCCTCTGATCCAGCCCTCGAAGGCTCGGCTAAAGTATGTTACATAGTCCACCCAAGTTGTACCCGGGATGCGGGTGCAGTCTCGGAACCTCTGACGGTACATCTCGGGTGTGAGGCCATAGCGGGTGAGGAGTGCCGCTTTCATATGGTCATAGGAGGTCATCTGGTGGTCCGGGAGCTGTAGCAGGGTGTCGCGGCCCTCATTGAGGAATCTCCCCCATAGACCGGCTCCCCAGTCGCTTCTATCGATCCGGTGTGCAGTCATAGCGATTTCATAGGCCTTAAACCATTGCTGGATGTCGTCCTCTCGGAAATATTCTCGGACCACATCCCTGGGGATGTGTACCTTTTTCTCTGTGGTCCCTGAGGTGTGGGGTCGCTCGGGCACCCCTGCTTCTTTATTCTGCTTGCGCAGGTTGATCTCGGCTAGGTTCCGTTCGTGTTCGTACGCCAGTTTTTTTTCCTCGAGCTCCCTTTGTCTTTGTTTCTCCTCTCTTTCTTCTCGGAGACGCAGGTGCTCTAAGTTGATTTTTTGTTCGGCCAACTTAAGTTCAATGTCCATTTTGAGTCGGGCCATTTCCAGCTCGTGTAGTCGGGTTCTTTCTCTTTCCTGGATCTCGTCTTGCGAGAGACCCGTTCTTTGCCCTTCAGGGGCCGTGGTGGTTTTTTCTGCGGTGCTTTGATCGAGGGTTCCGGCAGCCCCAGTCTCTGCCCAAGATTCTAGGGCATGCTTAAAATCGTCCTTGGTGCTTAGTCCGGTGGTAGCGATACCTAGTTCGATGCAGAATTGTTTTAGTTCACGATGGCTGTACTCCTCCAATTTCTCCATTTGGAATTTCTCGGTTGATCCGCCTTCTTTAGTTGTCATTGTGATTTCGTCGTGGGGTGAGCTACTCTCTGTACGTTTACGCGGTGATTCGGATCGCGCCGCTGGCCACCAATGTTAGACGGACCGGGAGGGTCGGCCGAGACTACGGGGAGAGGTCTCCGGGGAGAGCCGTCTCCAACGACTGTACAGACGAGTAACTTCCCCCCCACAGACGGACACCACACAAGGTTGAAGGTTTAACGAGACTTTATATGCAATTCTTAGGTTACGATGATATGATACAAGGAGGTCTGGACTCAGGGGTCCCCTCGATTCTAGTCTCTGGTTTGGGGAAAGGGTAGCGGGACAGTCTTGTTACCAATGAGTGAAAAATAGCTCTCAATCCTCGAGCTCGGCGTTCTAGATGATCGGGCCGCGGCGGAGCCAGGCAGGTCCCGAGATGGACGAAGGAAAACGACGGTCCGCGGCGGAGCCTGCAGGTCCCGGTGAAGATGACGGTTACAACGGTCCGCGGCCACGCCAGCAGGTCCCGACGACGATGAAGGTGATGAAGGTTGCGAAGGCTGTGGCAGCGCCAACAGGCAGGACGATGGTGCACAAGACAGAGCTATGGCAGCGCCAGTAGTCTGTCTAGGATGAGTTCCTCTTTACGTCTCTCGACTCCAAGATACAACTGCCTTCCTGCTCTGGAGCTGCCCCAGTTATAGGGCTGGAGTGCTTTGATGTCCGGACCTTCGCACTTGGAGGTCGGGAGGTCCGGGATGAGGGGGTCCAGCCACCCAGCAGGGGGGTGGAGCCAGTGCCCGGGGAGGTGATGGGCGAGCGGCACTTGGCGGGGGAGAGCCATCGACACCTCTTTCTCCCATTGACTTGCCAAGTAGCCCGCTCACCTCCTGGGTGGATGGTGGTGCCGGGATGTCTGAGGCCTGGCCAGGCCCAGGGTTGAGGTCGGCCGGGGGCCAGGTGGCCACGTGGTGGAGTGTCCAAGATGGCGCCCCAGGATGGGCGCGTAGGCTGGCAGTGGATCGGACCCACGAGGTTGACATGCTCGAGGGCAGGGGTCCCTGAGGGGACGGAGGACGTGCAAGGGTGGTGTGTGGTACCTGCGGGACCGGGCTCAGGCCGGGTCGGGCCGGGGGAGAGCGGCCTTTCATGTGGCCTGTCCAACAAGCACCATCTCACATGATTCCAAGCACTCTGCCTTCAGGATTGTTAAGGCCTGCCATAGGAGTGACTGATAGGAGATCTGTGTGCCCATTTTAGGTTTAGATATAGGTATACTATATCTAAAGCAGGGGTGATTACACCACCTTGCCTCAGCTGTCAAGCAGCCAGTTGTGTCTGTTTAGTTAGTCAGCCCAGGGGTGGCACAATACATGCTGCAGCCCCTGGGAGACCTCTGGGTACACCTCTGCCGTGGGTACAGGGACTCATGAGAGGGCCCAGTGCCAATTCAGTACCTGAGTACAATTTGGGATAGAGAGAACAGCTAGGCTGTGGGTCTGATTAGCAGGCCCACAGCCAGGGAAAGTCGTAAACCAGTGAAGCAAAAAGCAAAAATCTGGGGTGACCATAGGATTGCAGACCCTACTCTCCTACATGACCCCCCCCCCCCAAACTTTCGGACAATAAACTAACCTTGACCAGGTGAGTCTTCTTGCTCTAAGTGGAAATACCTGGAGAGCCCATCTGCATTGCCATGATCAGTACCAGGTCTATGCTCCACTGTAAATTCCATCCCCTGTAGGGAAATGGACCACCTAAGTAGTTTGGGGTTTTCACCCTTCATCTGATTTAGCCACAAGAGTGGCTTATGGTCGGTCTGAATCTTGAAGTGAGTGCCAAACAAGTATAACCTCAACTTCTTCAGGGCCCAAACCACAGCAAAGGCCTCCCTCTCAATAGCTGACCAATTCTTCTCTCTGGGAGTCAGCCTACTGCTAATAAAAGCAATGGGCTGGTCATGACCATCAAAATTCAGCTGAGATAGAACAGCTCCCACACCCAACTCAGAAGCATCTGTTTGGACAATGAATGTTTTGGAGTAGTCTGGACTCTTTAGGATAGGTGCTGTGCACATGGCCTGCTTCAGGTCATCGAATGCTTTTTGACAGCTTACTGTCCACTGAACTTTCTTTGGCATCTTTTTACTTGTCAGGTCATTAAGTGGAGTCACAATGGATCCATTATTTCTGACAAATTTCCTGTAATATCCAGTCAGGCCCAAGAAAGCTCGAACCTGAGTCTGGGTGGTTGGAGGAGCCTAATCCTTGATGGCCTGTATCTTGCTCTCCAATGGCTGAACCTCGCCTCCACCTACGAGGTGGCCCAGGTATACAACCTGTGTCTGCCCTATCTGGCACTTAGTGGCCTTGATAGTGAGACCTGCCTTCTGCAGTGCCTCTAACACTTTCCTCAGGTGGACCAGGTGATCCTCCCAGGTGGAGCTAAAGACAGCTATATCATCAAGATATGCTGCACATAAGTCATCCAACCCAGTGAGAACTTGATTCACTAGCCTTTGGAAGGTGGCAGGTGCATTTTTCAAACCAAAGGGCATTACCACAAACTGATAATGCCCACCAGGGGTAGAAAATGCTGTTTTGGGCTTGGCCTCCTCAGCTAACCTGATTTGCCAATACCCAGCTGTCAGGTCAAATGTACTTAAGAAGTTGGCAGAAGCCAATCTATCTATAAGTTCATCTGCTCTTGGTATTGGGTGGGCATCAGTCTTAGTGACTACATTGAGACCTCTGTGGTCTACGCAAAACCTCATCTCTTTCTTACCACCCTGGGTGTGAGGCTTTGGCACTAGAACTACTGGACTAGCCCAAGGGCTATCTGAGGGCTCAATGACTCCCAGCTCCAACATTTTCTGCACTTCTGTCTTGATGCAGTCTCTGACATGATCAGGCTGTCTGTAGATTTTACTCTTGACAGGCAGACTGTCTCCAGTGTCAACCTCATGGGTACACCAATTGGTTTGACTGGGTGTCAGAGAGAACATATGTCTAAAGGATTGAAGAACCTGTTTACAATCCTTTTGTTGATGCTCAGAGAGGCTGCCACAAAAGACAACACCATCTACTGACCCATCATCAGGGTTTTGAGTGAGCAGGTCTGGGAGAGGGTCACTCTCCTCCTCCTGTCCCTCATCTGTGGCCATGAGCAAGCCCATGTCTTCCCTGTTGACATATGCTTTGAGCCTGTTTACATGGAGCACCCTGTGGGGGCTCCTGGGAGTTCCAAGGTCCACCAGGTAGGTGACCTCTCCCTTTTTCTCAATGATTGTGTGGGGCCCAGACCATTTGTCTTTGAGTGCTGCTGGGGCCACTGGCTCCAGCACCCACACCTTCTGTCCAGGCTGGTAAACAGTCAGGACAGCCTTTTGGTCATGCCAAGCTTTTTGTAATTCTTGGCTGGCCTCAAGGTTTTTAGATGCCTTTTCCATGTACTCAGCCATCCGGGAGCGGAGACCAAGTACATAGTCCACAATGTTTGCTTTAGGCTTTTTGAGAGGTCTCTCCCATCCTTCCTTTACCAAACAAAGGGGTCCCCTTACAGGATGCCCAAACAGAAGTTCAAAAGGGCTGTAGCCAACCCCCTTCTGTGGGACCTCTCTGTAAGCAAACAAGAGGTAGGGTATCAGGACATCCCATCTACGCCTGAGCTTTTCAGGTAGTCCATGAATCATATATAAACAAAGAGATTCTATCAATGTGTAATAGTGATATTTTTATTTGGATTTTGATATATTCAGTGAAAAAACTAAACTCTCTCTTATACAATGGAAAGATGAGAGCATTTGTGTGCTTTTTAAAATACCCCTCACACACTAAAAAAATCCAATAGTGTCATGCTTCATCATAGGGGTCTTCCCGTCCCTCTACGGGGCGGGGCGTGCTACGACCTACGGACTACGCGGGAGCACTAAGTATTCGTGACAAAGGCTATGTGATGGTCAAAAGTGTCAGTGAAGTGTAGGGACCTAACTAGTGAGTGTGATAAAAAAGAAGAAAAAGTTAAAAATTCCCTGGCTAGTAGAAAAAAATAATTTATTCACTTCTCTGGCTGGGAATATTAAGAAGGGGGTTTGTGGTAGAGCAATTAGCTTACTACCTGGTCAACATGTTTCGTAGGCAGTCCCCTACTGCCTACTCATCAGGACCTTCTAATGGTCCCTACTGGGAGATGCTCGGTTTGTAAGATGGTAAGCCTAATGTCCTACAAACTGGCACCAAAAATCGGCTGCTAGTTTGGACTATAGGGCATGAGCTGGCCCCATTGAAAACATAATAGTACGGAGCGGCACAAGGGTAGGAATGAGGCATTGAACTAAGACCGCAATAGGTCAATATTTTTGACTACTAATTGAGATACTATTATGTTTTCAATGGGGGCCAGCTCATGCCCTATAGTCCAAACTAGCAGCCGATTTTTGCTGCCAGTTTGTAGGACATTAGGCTTACCATCTTACAAACCGAGCATCTCCCAGTAGGGACCATTAGAAGGTCCTGATGAGTAGGCAGTAGGGGACTGCCTACGAAACATGTTGACCAGGTAGTAAGCTAATTGCTCTACCACAAAACCCCCTTCTTAATATTCCCAGCCAGAGAAGTGAATACATTATTTTTTTCTACTAGCCAGGGAATTTTTAACTTTTTCTTCTTTTTTATCACACTCACTAGTTAGGTCCCTACACTTCACGGACACTTTTCACCATCACATAGCCTTTGTCACGAATACTTAGTGCTCCCGCGTAGTCCGTAGGTCGTAGCACGCCCCGCCCCGTAGAGGGACGGGAAGACCCCTATGATGAAGCATGACACTATTGGATTTTTTTAGTGTGTGAGGGGTATTTTAAAAAGCACACAAATGCTCTCATCTTTCCATTGTATAAGAGAGAGTTTAGTTTTTTCACTGAATATATCAAAATCCAAATAAAAATATCACTATTACACATTGATAGAATCTCTTTATTTATATAAGACTCTTTAGGAGGGTGATTCTATCATTGCCTCTACGCTTCCTCTTTTGTTTTGGAAGTCCATGAATCATCCCTTTGAGGGTCCTGTTGAATCTCTCAACAAGCCCATTGCACTGTGGGTGATAGGGTGTGGTGAACTTGTAGTTGACACCACACTCCTTCCACATTGCAGTCAGATATCCTGACATGAAGTTTGCACCTCTGTCAGAGACGACCTCCTTAGGGAAGCCCACTCTGGAGAACACTCCAAGTAGGGCCCTTGCCACAACAGGTGCTGTAGTAGTCCTAAGGGGAATAGCTTCAGGATACCTGGTGGCGTGATCCACCACCACCAGTATAAACTTGTGCCCTGATGCTGTCTGGGGTTCCATTGGACCAACAATGTCAATCCCCACTCTCTCAAAGGGTACACCCACCACAGGTAGTGGTATGACGGGGGCCTTTGTTGTGCCACCTGACTTTCCACTGGCTTGGCAAGTGACACAGGAGCGACAAAACTCCTTGGTATCTTCATTCATGTGAGGCCAGTGAAAGTGTGGGACAAGCCTGTCCCAAGTCTTGTTCTGGCCTAAGTGTCCTGCAAGGGGAATCTCATGGGCCAAGGTAAGAAGGAAACCTCTCTGAGACAAAGGAATGACCAGCCTCCTGGTTGCACCAGGCTTGGGGTCTCTTGACTCAGAGTACAGGAGTCCATCATCCCAGTATACCTTGTGGGTACCTGTGGCATTCCCTGCAGCCTCAGCAGCAGCCTGCTGTCTGAGGGGTTCAAGTGAAGGGCAGTCCAACTGTGCCTTTCCCAGGTCTGCCCTGGAGGGTCCCCCTGAGCCCAGAAACTCAACCTGATCAGGTTCAAGCTCTTTAGGCTCAGTTTCCTCCAGTTCCTTGAGGTCAGCCTCCTCAGAGACTTGATCCACAACCTGGGGCAAGGGGGAAGGCGATGCCTTAACCCTACTGCTCCTTCTCTTGGGTGGTGTCTGGTCCATTGTTCCAGGATCCAGCACCTGTTCAGTGGGGCATCTTTTGACCTGTGACCTAGTCACAGCAAGGACATGTGCTGGCAAGCCTAACATTTCCATGTGAGTCCTTTGCTCCACTTCTGACCATAGTGATGTTTCCAAATCATTGCCCAACAGACATTCTACTGGGAGGTCTGAACTAACCACAACTTTCTTTGGGCCACTTACCCCTCCCCAGGAGAAATCAACAACTGCCATACTATGATTGGTAGTGACATTGCTGGCATTGGTCACCAGGTAATCTGTTCCTGGCATGATCTGTCAAGGGATCACAAAGTTAGGTGTCACCATTGTGACACTGGCACAAGTGTCCCTGTAGGCCTGAGCCACTTTTCCATTGATTAAAGGTGTCTGCCTGTATTTGCTCAAAGTATTGGGACTTGCATTAGGGGATATATCCATATCCCCAGTACAGACAAGGACAGCCTGAGTGAGTGTGCCAACTAAGTTGTCATACCTAAGTATGAGCGGAAAATCCGTTCCGCTCGCGGATTTTGCGAATTTTCGGTAAATTCGCGATCCGCGAACTCCCGCGAATTTACCGAGAATTCGCAAATCCGCGAGCGGCGGATTTTTCCGGGGGCAAAAGTTGAACCTGTTGTAACTATTTTAGGATGGCGCCGGCAAGCTGCCAGCGCCATCCTAAAATAGTTACTAAGTTAGCTTCAACAGGAAGCTCTAATAGATAAAATCGAGCAGGTGCTCGATTTTATCTATTAGATCTTCCTGTTGAAGCTAATTTATTAAGTATTTTAGGATGGCGCTGGCAGCTTGCCGGCGCCATCCTAAAATAGTTACAACATGCCCTTCCTGTAGCGTCGTCGAGGCAGGTGTGCCTTCTTCACAAATCAACCGTGGAAAATCAGCTGAGATGCTGGATAGAGGCTTTTGCATCCTTGACTTTCACGAGCACAATACCCGTGCTGTTCTTGTGACCAGGGGTTTCTTTCTCTTCATCTGCTGAACTGATCTTTCTCTGACCTTTTATACACACATGAAGCATGTTGACCGCACATGGTAGCCCTGCCCGTTTGGCCCCGCCCACACACTCGCGGTTTTGCACCGTCTGCCCGCCATTCACCCACTATGATGGACAGCTCACTCAAGGGACCCCTGCGCCCGTCGGGGCGATTGCATAGTAACACACACATGGTCGCTCGAAGTAGTTGATGCTCAAATTCAGTGACTCATTCATTAGCCCAAAAACAATCGGTAACACACACATGGTCGCTCGAACTAGTTGATGCTCAAATTCAGTGACTCATTCATTAGCCCAAAAACAATCGGTAACACACACATGGTCGCACGAACTAGTTGATGCTCAAATTCAGTGACTCATTCATTAGCCCAAAAACAATTGTGAGCGTCGTCGAGGCTGGACAGGTGTGCCTTCTTCCCAACTCTACCGTGGAAAATAAGCTGTGATGCTGGATAGAGGCCTCACAAGAGGCATGTGCACTCGCATGGAAGCCCCGCCCCCGCCCCAAATCCGCGGATCCGCAAATCCGCAAAATCCACGGATTTTGCGGATCCACGATCCGCAAATCCGCAAAATCCGTGGATCGTGGATCCGCAAAATCCGCCCATGCCTAGTCATACCCCTCAGTTCCTAAGGTTAACCCAACTATTCCCTTGTGAGGTGCACTATGTAGGAGAGTAGGGTCTGCAATCCTACGGTCACCCCGATTTTTTGCTTTTTGCTTCACTGGTTTATGACGTTCCCTGACTGTGGGCCTGCTGATCAGACCCACAGCCTAGCTGTTCTCTCTCTAAATTGACAACCATGTACCTTAGGTGCATAACCAATTGGACTGAGTCACCTTATCAGTCCCTGTACAGCATACCTTAGGTATCCAGGGCATAGGTGTACCCAGGGCCTACCAGGGGCTGCAGCATGTATTATGCCACCCCTGGCTGGCCATCCAAATCTGACACAACTGGCTGCACGACAGCTGGGGCAAGGTGGTGTAATCACCCTTTGCTTTAGATATAGTCTCCCTATATCTAACCCTAAAAATGGACACATATATTCAAATCAGTCACTCCTATGGCAGGCCTTATCAGTCCTGAAGGCAGAGTGCTTGGAATTATGTGAGGTGGTGCTCTGGCATGAGCTGAGCCCGTTTGCAGCTTGCGGAACCAAGTCCTAATAGCTGTTCCATGATAACGCTATACCATATACTCTTAAGTGCATTATGAACCTCGCGGTCAAATGCTAACTTTGGTATAGCATTATCAAAACATGTCGAGTAAGGTGTCATACGAATTGGAATACTACCCCCTCGCCAATTCTGGCAACGGGGGTAGCATTCCACCTTTCTAGAGGGACACGACATGTATGTAACTGTGAACCCCGGTTAAAGTTAACTCGAGCCTCAGCATCACAAAATGGATGCTGCCACCACAGACACAAGTCTGACCTCCTGCTGCTGGGAGTCCTTCCAGCGAGGGAGGCTCTGGCAAAGGGTTTCCTGCCTTGGGAGGTGCTAGCACCACCCCAGACAGGATTTTGTGTATTAGGTAGCCCAAGGCTCAAAGGAATGAGACATGCCTGGGGCACACAAGGTGTCCCGTGTATACACCGGTCAGAACTAGTTCCTGGGGCACTCCAGCCCCAGAGCTGGCGCAAGACCGGACAAAGGAAAGGGGGTGTATCCACCCCCCTTCCTGGTCCCACCCAGAGGAGGGACCTAGTCGTAGTGCAGCCCCCTTTAGTCGGATAAAGGTAGGAGCTGGTCCAATTCCAAATCAGATTACTCTTGACAACTTCTACGAAGAACTCTTGACCTTCTACCTCCTGATTACCAGAAGACTGAAGAATCTCCCCTATGGTCAGGGAGTGACCATCCTGCTTCGCAGGCACCATCAAGCTCCTGTGCGGTTTGCTGCAAGTCCTTCCATCCCGGAATCCGATGACCCAGCTCGACAAGACCCGGACCTCCAGACCTCTCTGACCTCTACCCACATCCACAGCACAGCTAGGACCCGTGGGTGCGACGAGCAATGTGGAGACGGCCATCTCGAGAAAACCTGCACAGCGCTTCCAGCACAACCGCCGAGGGATCCTCGAGTGAGTGCACCGGGGTCTGAGAAGCCCCACACCGACGCAGCTCCTGCACCAAAGACCAGCCCCCCAGCATCCACGAGATCTGCGTGGGGCCCTTTTGCCTGGTTGCTGCTTGCCCAGTTGTCTTGTCACTTGCCGGCTGGCTCGAGACCTCTGAGACGACGACCCGAAGAATCCAACACTGCTAGTCTGGTCCCCCAGACTGGCCCTTGCTTCCTTGTAAAGGTGAAGCACACCGGACCCTCCTGGTTCATACCAGATGCCATCTTTGTTCCACCGCGTGGCTTGCATTAGCCAAGGCCTGTTGTCCAGATCGACGATCCAACACCGCCAACAGCAGCAGACTACGTGGGACAGCTCGTGCCTCCAGCCTGGTCATGAAGAGCAGCTCCTGGTCCGCGCAGCTACAGAGAGAAGCGACCCTTCCATCACCTGACTGCGGCGACAGCATCTGGTTCCCTCCTGGTTCCAGCACCGTACTGGCTAGTGACCAAGACTCTGTCCCCTTCCCTTTCAGGACTTCTTCCTTCAAGTTCCATCCTTGGAACCACCAGACTCCTCCATCTGGCTGCCTGCCAGCAACTCCTTGTTTCAGGCCATCACCAGGATCAATGCAGCAAACCCGACGCAACTTCAGCCCTATGCACCCGCAGCCTGTGGGTTAGGTAACTAAAGCTTCTAGGTGCTGAAGTCTGTGTACACTATCCTAGTATCCAGGTCCACTGTTGTTTTCCCTCCATCCAGCCGGGTTCGTCCGGAATCCGTAACTTTCTAAACTGTAAGATCCATAGACGTTGGTACTCATCCCGCGTGAGAGTTCCCACTCTGCACGTGAGTCCCGTGGGCCTACTGCTCCGTACTTACCTAGTTTGTAGAGTAGTCCCAGCGATCCTCCAGCCTCTGGATCTCCTTACAGTACTTTCTTTCCTCGCATTCCATTGTTTTGAGTATATGGTTTGTCGTGCCCCTAAGGCGCACTTGTAAATATTGTGCGAACTCGTATTTCCTTTTTAGTATTGTCATGTGCTTAGCCCTTTGACCTCATAAAGAGTTCAGAGGTGTATGTTAGTTAATAAATATCTGTTTATTTTCATAACAACCTGTGTGGTATCCTTTCACTTGGTATTCAAGGGGTTATATGTGGTAAAACAGCTGGCTTCACATGCCATTCAGAGTTTAGCCTAAAGACTGCTTTTGTCCACGCTACTAGGATAGCTGGTCTATAAGGTTGACTTTACAACCAATCACCATAAGGGTTGTTTGGACTGATACAAGGTGATCACTAGAACTAGTGAGCATCATATATCAGGCCAACTTCTCACACACTACCACTACTGACTGTACTAGGGGGTGCAGGTGCCTTAGGGGCTGTAGTGGTAGGAGTTTGCCCTCCTTTCTTGGTGCACTCACTAAACCAGTGAGTTTTACTTTTACAGTACTGGCACCATCTTTATGACTGGCCTTCTTGGGTCTTCTTTTTCTGCTGTGAAGCCTGACCTCCACCTTCTTTGGATTGTTGGGGACCTGTCGAAGACTTCTGGTCATTTTGTTCACTCTTGTTACTACCCTTTTGGTCTGCTTTCTTCTGGCCACCCTGGTTCTGGTTCTGGTTCTGCTTGACCCTTGTTCTGACCCATCTGTCTGCCTTCTTTCCCAATTCTTGGGGAGAGGTCAGATCTGAGTCAATAAGGTGCAGATGCAACAACTGGTTCTGACAATTATTTAAAATCTGTTCTCTCATGATAAGATTATACAACCCTGTGTAGTCAGTAACCTTGCTCCCCAGTAACCAGCCTTCCAAAGCCTTAGTGGCACAATCAACGAAATCAGTCCAATCCTGAGCCTGTGTTTTCTGGGTATCCCTGAACAGCAACCTGTACTGCTCAGTGGTTAAGCCAAACCCATCAATTAAGGCACTTTTCAGGACTTGGTATGTGTTTGCGTCCTCTTCCCTAACAGAGAGGAGCTTGTCTCTTCCTTTACCCCCAAAGGAGAGCCACAGTATAGCTGGCCACTGACTTTGGGGTACCTGCTGAACTTTGCAGGCCCTCTCCAAAGCAGTTATCCACTTGTGGATGTCATCACCTATCTTGTAGGGGGGCACAATTTTGTTCAGGTGTCTAGTATCAGCCCTGTCTTTAGTATCTCTGTCCCTAGGGACAGTGCTGCCACCAGTGGGTTCCTGCCCACTCAGTCTTTGTTCCCTGGCAAAGGCAAGTTTCTCTTTGTCAAGGGCAAGTTCTTCCCTCTCAATCCTCAGATTAACTTCCCTCACCTTGGCATCATACATCATCCTCTCAGGGGTGGTTAACCTCCTTGGAGGAGGGTTGTTGAAGCCATGGGACACAACAGAACGCCTGGACTCACGAGATGGGGACCCGTTCCTTTTGTTGTGGTGGTTAAGGCCATATGGGATAAAGCTTAAGGGTCCCCCAGTATTCATCTCATGCAGTCTTAAGTTGGCCTGACTCAATTGACTAATTGGTCTCTCGCCTATTTCTACCTCTCCCTCAGATTCTTCATCATCCTCCTCTCTACCATTTACATTTCCTGTATCTGGTAGAGGGGTATCCTGATTGTCCTCTGCAGAGGGTATGCCTCCATCTATGTTGCCGTCTAAGGCATCTGAAGCTTCTAAGAGCTCTAACAGCTGGAGGGTGGCAGGGTTAGAACCCTGTCTCAGGTTCCTAGAGGTGGCCAATTGCCTCAACTCAGGGAACTTGAGGAATGAATATCTGGAAGGTACCTGTGGCAGGTTACCAGCAAGGGGTGCTCCTGTGGAGACTCCTCGGTCAGACATTCTGTCTAGTGTAAGTGTGGTGTACACTACCTACACTATGGGTTTACCTACTGATCCCTTGCTAGAGTTGTAGTAGGGTGTGCTAAGCCCTGTTATACTACAACAACTGGTTCAGTAGAACTCAGAGTATTCTAAGCTAAATTATATATACCTTGGTACTTATGTGATCTTTTAAATGATATTCTTAGGATACGTGTGTGGTAAAACAACAGCAAGCTCAAATCCCACCGCTGCCACTAATGTGAGAAGTTGGCCTGATATATAGTGCTCACTATTCTAGTGATCACTTTGTATCATTCCAAACAACCCTTATTGATGATTGGTTGTAAGTCAACCTTATAGACCAGCTATCCTAGTAGCATGGACAAGAGCAGTCTTTAGGCTAAAATCCAGAGGGCGCGTTAAGCAAGCTGTTTTACCATCACATATACCCCTTGAACACCAAGTGAAAGGACACCACACAAGTTGTTATAAAAATAAAGGGTATTTATTAATAACAAGACTACCCTGAACTCTTTATGAGTCAGGGAGCTAAGCAAGCACAATACAAAACTCTTAAGAAAATACTGTAAGTTGCACAAATAACACAAATGCCTGAGGGGCACGAAAAACCATATACTCTAAAAGTGGAATGCGAAATACTAGCAGGTAAGTAACACGATCCAGGGGCTTCAGGACCGCTAGGACTACCTTACTGAACCCTTAGGTTAGGAGCAGGGGGCCTAGGGAACCCGGGTGCAGAGTGGGAACTCTTACGCGGGATGCGGGACAAAGTCTATGGATGCTAGTAATTCTAAAGTTACTGTTTCCGGACGAATCCGACTAGGTAGACTAAAAACGAAAAAGGATCTGGACACTAGGATAGTGAACCTGTGCTGGAGCACCGAAATGCTCGGGTTACCATGTGAGAAGTTGGCCTGGTATATAATGCTCACTAATTCTTAGTGATCACTTTGTACCATGCCAAGCAACCCTTATGATGATGGTTGTAATTCAACCTTGTAGACCAGTTATCCTAGTGGTAACGTGGACAAAGCAGTCTTAGGCTAAACTCTGAAAGGCATGTGAAGCCAGCTGTTATACCATACACAACCCCCTTGAATACCAAATGAAAGGGACACCACACAGATATATATTGAAAATATATATTGATTTATTAACTATAAAATCCCCTGGACTCTTTATGAGCACAGAAGCACAAGCGTTAAATCACAAGACAGTTTAAAATACACAAAAGTTGCACAATATGGATGAGCCCTAGGGGCCACCTAAACCATATACTAAGAAAGTGGTATAAGAGATACCAATAGGAAAGGGAACAGGCCTAGGGCCTTGGGAATCGCTGGAGCTATTCGAGACTAGCAATGATTAAGTCGGGAAAGGCCCACGGGACTCGGGTGCAGTGTTCAAAGTGCACGCACTTTCCAATACAAAGTCTATGGTGCGTAAAAAGTACAAAGTAAGAAAGTTAGGAACCTTCCGAGTGACCTACAGAGCTGAAACTTAAAACACAGGCCCTTGGGATGTGTACCAGTGCAGGAGCACCGGCGGAGCTGAGTTACCTCACCCACAGGAAGCGGGTGCACAGGGTCGAAGTCGTGTCGGGTTTCGTCACGCTGGTCGATGGTGCTTGGAGCTGAAGATGCTGCAGGCGGCTCGATGAGAAGTGTTCCGGTGGATCCAAGGGTGGATCTGAAGATGTGAAGACCTGAAAGCAGAGGGGACAGTGTTCAAAGTCACTAGCCAGTGACTACCGTGGAACCAGATTGGAACCAGGCGACGTCGGGTGCAAACAGGCGTTGTCAGGTAGCTTCTTTCTGCAGCCACGTGGATACCCGGGGTCGAGGACGTCCAGGAGTCGGTCACGAGCTCTCCCACGTAGGCTTCTCGCTGTCGGCGGTGTCGGCGACCTGATCGGAGCAAACAGGCCTTGGCAAATGCAAGCCACGCAAAAGTTGAAAGATGCTTATCACTCGGACCAGCAAGGTCAGAGCGGGTGCTCCTTTTCACAGAAGCTTGGGTAGGTCTGGAGCAACCAGACCTGCTGTGTAAATCTTCGGGTTCGTCGCCAAGATGGCTCGGACCACGTGGCTAGTGGCCGGGATGGCGCGTCGAGTGGCACAATGCAAAAGGGCCCCACGCAGATCGTGGAGATGCTGGAGGGCTGATCTTCGGTGCAAGGGCTGCTCGGTGGTGGGGGTTTTCAGTCCCCAAAGCACAACGTCGAGGATGCCTCAGAAGCTGCGCAGTCAGCTTTTCGAGTGTCTTCCAAGAGGTCCGGTCCCACGTCACTCGGTGCCTCCACGGGTCCCTTCTTTGCAGGGACTGTGGATCGGGCTCTGAGAGGTCTGGGAGTCTGGTTCTTGTCGGGCTCTGGGCTCGGTCTCCGGCGGGAGGCGGCGGCAAAGCAGACGTCGAGTTGCTGTTGGTACCTGTGTTCACAGGGTGGCCACTCCTAGGCCACAAGGGAGATTCTCTTCAGTCTTCTGTGCAGCAGAATGTCGAAGTCCAGTCTTCTTCTTGTTTAAAGTTGATTTCAGGATGATCTGCTGTGCAATGGCACCGCTCCCTCTCTTATTCCCATCTGAGGGGTGGATCTCCTGCTAGGTCCCTCCCCTATGGGTGGGACCAGGAAGGGGGGTGGTTACACCCCCTCTCCTTTGTCCAGCTCCTCGCCAGGACTGGGGCTGGAAAGCCCCAGAACCGGTTTGGGCTGGCTTATGCACAGGGACACCTTGTGTGCCCCAGGCATGTCTCAATCTATTCAGCCCTGTCCTACCCAATACACAAAACCCTGTCTGGGGTGGTGCTCGCACCTCCCCAGGCAGGAAACCCTTTGTCCAGGCCCTCCTCGCTGGAAGGACTCCCAGCAGCAGGAGGTCAGACATGTGTCTGTGGTGGCAGCATCCATTTTGTGATGCTGAGGCTCTGTTTAACTTTAACCGGGGTTAAGGCTACACACATGTCGTGTCCCTCTAGAAGGGTGGAATGCTATCCCCGTCGCCAGAACTGGCGAGGGGATAGTATTCCAATTCGTATGACACCTTACTCGACATGTTTTGATAAAGCCAAACCAAAGATAGCATTTAACCGCGAGGATTATAATGCACTTAAGAGTATATGGTATGGCAATATCCCGGAACAGCTTAGGGAGTGGTTCCCGACAGCTGCAGACAGGCTCAGCTCATGCTAGAGCACCATCTCACATATTTCCAAGCACTCTGCCTCCAGGATTGATGAGGCCTTCCATAGGAGTGGCTGATAGGAACACATGTGTCCAGTTTAGGGTTAGGCACAGGCATACTGTACCTAAGTAAGAGGTGATTACACCAACTTACCCCAGCTGAGTGATCAGCCAGTTGTGTCAAATATGGAGGCCAGGCCAGGGGTGGCACAATACATGCTGCAGCCCCTGGTAGGCCTTGGCTACACCTATGCCCTGGGTACCTATGGTACACGGTTACAGGGGCCTATAAGGTGAACCAATTCCAATTGTGTTATGCACCTAAGGTACATGGAGTCCATTTTAAGGAGAGAGCAATCAGCCTGGGGCCCTGAATAGCAGGATCCCAGTCCAACTAAGTCAAAAACCAGCTAAACACCAGGCAAAAAGTTTGGGGGTAACCATAGTCAGATATCCACCTTCCTACATAACCCCCCCCCAAACGAAAGGAGATAAGGCTATCCTTGACCAGGTAAGCCTATATTGCCTAAGTGGCCATATAAGGAAGTACCAGCTCTGGCTTGGTAACCCCCTGTCTCATGGTCCACTAAGCAATCCCTCACCCTAAGGGCATCTGAGGGTCTCCACCATAGGGAATCTCTACCTGTGGTGTGTCTTTGCAAAGTCAAAGGCTGGTGTTGGGATGGAGTACTGAAGTGAGTTTCCTCTGTAGGGCTCAGCTTCCTCCAATCACTCTCCACCATGTGTGCCTTTCTTTCTCTGACTGAGTTGCACTGTGCTCTCAGGGTCAACCTCTGGCTACCTAAAGCTGGAGGCTGGGTCCCTCTGTTTGGCTTACTGGAGGGACAGGTCAGGTTTGGGGCCTTTTGGTCCCAGGTTTGGCTGTGCCCAACAATATCCATCTGGGGGAGGTCCCTAACTACTTTTAAGGGGGATCCCTCAGGAGTTTTTAAAGTTTTCACCTCACTAGGGCTACTAGTTTCGGTGCCCCTAAT
Organism: Lissotriton vulgaris; assembly: GCF_964263255.1. Classification (NCBI taxonomy): domain Eukaryota; kingdom Metazoa; phylum Chordata; class Amphibia; order Caudata; family Salamandridae; genus Lissotriton; species Lissotriton vulgaris. The sequence continues at coordinate 107,385,013 of NC_141685.1, read as the reverse complement.
CTGTTGATGGGGGTGCTTTATTTGACAGGGGGCCCTTTGGGTCTCACTGTCCTTCTTGTCCTCTGCAGCCCTGGGCTGAGTAAGGCAAGGTAGAGAGGGGCAGGTTACCTGCTCCAGACTGGGTCCCTCCTGAGAAGGGTCCACTGCCATCAGAGGTTCTGTCAGGCCAGGCCTAACAACCTCTGGGACAGTTCCTTCATCAGGGGTAAGATCAGTTCCCTGAGGAGGCTGATCCTTTCCTAAAGTCTGGTGAGGGGGAGATTTCTCTTCCTCCTCCATGCTCTCTGTTTGGGTGGAGTGATCCATCATTTCAGGCTTCACTACCCATGTATCTGTTTGAGTTTGGGCTGTGGCCATCACAGCCCCTCCAACCTTTTCAGGAGGAGACTCAGTTTGGGTATGGGCTGTTACCAGTACAGCCCTGCTACTCTTTCCAGGAGGGAAGTTATCTAAAGATGGGGCTGAGGTTTGCTCAGCCCTCCCAACCTTTTCAGGAAGGACATCTTGAATTGGGGCTGTAGCCATTACAGCCCCACTAACCTTTCCATGGAGATTTACCATTCTAGAATGGGTTTGCTGTTCAACCTCAGCCCAGGCTGAGATTTCCAAATCATTACCCAGTAGGCAATCTACAGGCAAGTTTGCTGACACTGCCACTCTCTTTGGGCCAGTGACACCTCCCCAGCTAAGATTGACTACTGCCATGGGATGATTGGTTTCTATGCCATCAATGTTTGTCACCTGATATCTGGCATCAGGTAAAAGTTGCCTTGAGGGGACTAGACATTCAGCCACCATGGTGATGCTAGCCCCTGTGTCTCTGAAGGCCTCAACTTTCAAACCATTGATGAGGGGCTCCTGTCTATACTTGCTCAAAGTGTTTGGGCAAGCTGTGAAATTGGCAAACCCCATGCCAGTCTCATAGACAAGAGTATCTGAGTTAGGGGACCTGGATAGGCCAGAGTCCACCTGTCCTCCAAAAGTAAACCCACCCAAATTCTTGGGGGTGCTCCCACCACCTGGGGGACCACTGCTAACAGTGACAGGAGGTGTTGGAGCCTTACCTGGAGGTATATTCTCCTTATTGCCATTCTTGGGACAACAGCTATCTGTTTTGTAATGCCCCACCTGTTTACAGGTATGACAATAAGGCTTTTTCTGGGATGTAGAAGTGTCTTGGGACCCACCCCCATTCTTGGAGTTTTGGGGCCCTGGGGAAGTCTTTTCCTTACTTTTATCCCCACCCTTCTCTTGAGGCTTGGTAGTCTCTTTCTTTTGGTCACCACCCTGGTTCTTAGGCCTGATCCTGGTTCTGACCCATTTGTCTGCCCTCCTACCCAATTCTTGTGGGGAGGTCAGATCAGAGTCAACCAGGTGCTGATGTAGAAGCTGATTTTGACAATTACTTAAGATTTGCTCTCTCATAATTAAATTATACAATCCTGTATAGTCAGTAACCTTACTTCCCAGCAACCAGCCCTCCAGAGCCTTAGTGGCACACTCAACAAATTCAGACCAGTCCTGAGTCTGTGTCTTCTGGGTATCTCTGAACATTAACCTGTACTGTTCAGTGGTTAAGCCTAACCCATCAATCAGAGCACTCTTCAGGACCATGTAGTTTCTAGAATCCTCATCACTAACTGTGAGGAGTCTGTCTCTGCCTCTACCTTCAAAGGAGAGCCACAAGATTGCTGCCCACTGCTCCTGAGGGATCTGCTGTACCATGCAGGCTCTCTCAAGTGCAGTCATCCATTTGTGGATATCATCCCCAGCTTTGTAGGGGGGCACAATCTTACTCAGGTTTCTTGTATCAAAGGACCTGTCTTTATCCTTCTGGATATTGCTGCCACCAGTGGATCCTAATCCACTCTCTCTAGGCTGTCTTGCTCTAGCAAGTTTCTCTTGGGCCAGGGCAATCTCTAACTCTTGTCTATGGACTCTCAATTCAGCCTCTCTAATTTGAGATTCTCTCAATTTGGTCTCATGTTCCCTTCTCTGAGGGCTAGTCATCCTCCTTCTGGAGTGACCATGAGAACCTCTGGAAGCATGGGAGTTGTCAGAGTCACCTGAGTGAGTCCTTCTCCTCCTAGGCTCCTGGTTAAGTCCACCTGGGGGTCTGAATGGGTTGTTACCTGATTCATTCCCAAGTTGACTTAAGTTAGCCTGGTTCAGTCTACTGACCAGCACCTGACTATCTCTGTCATCATCTGACTCACTGCTTTCCACCTCCTCCTCTTCCTCCTCTTCCTCTACATCTACCTGAGGAGCTCCAGTGGTGGAGGCTTCCTCATCTACCAGGATGATAGGGGCAGGGGGGTCTACAGTGTCATCCTCTGAAGGATGGCCTCCTTCAGTATCCCCTGTGGGGTTTACCTTAGAGGTCTTTAGAGTCTCAGACTGGTCTAAGAGCTCTCTTAGGTGGTCTGTAGTAGGGGAAGGCCCTGTCTTCAGACCCCTTAAGACACAAAGCTGTCTTAATTCCTTAAAGGAAAAAATAGCAAATTTGGATGGTGCCCTTGGAGGGTCACTCTCAACAGGGATGTTCCCAGTGGAACCCTCTGCTCCAGACATTGCTCTAGTGTGGGTGGATGTGTTGCAATCTACCTACACTGGTGTTTACCTACTAAACCTATCTAGTAGTTGTAGCTAGGGTGTGCTACTCCCTTTGCTCTACAACAACTAAGTTCAGTAGAACTTAAGTATACTAGTCTTGTTTTATATGTACCTAGCAGGTACCTGTATGATCTTTCAAATGATAATCTCAAAGATTGTAATGGTAAAACAACAGCAAGCTCAGATCCCACCGCTGCCACCAATGTGAGAAGTTGGCCTGGTATATAATGCTCACTAATTCTTAGTGATCACTTTGTACCATGCCAAGCAACCCTTATGATGATGGTTGTAATTCAACCTTGTAGACCAGTTATCCTAGTGGTAACGTGGACAAAGCAGTCTTAGGCTAAACTCTGAAAGGCATGTGAAGCCAGCTGTTATACCATACACAACCCCCTTGAATACCAAATGAAAGGGACACCACACAGATATATATTGAAAATATATATTGATTTATTAACTATAAAATCCCCTGGACTCTTTATGAGCACAGAAGCACAAGCGTTAAATCACAAGACAGTTTAAAATACACAAAAGTTGCACAATATGGATGAGCCCTAGGGGCCACCTAAACCATATACTAAGAAAGTGGTATAAGAGATACCAATAGGAAAGGGAACAGGCCTAGGGCCTTGGGAATCGCTGGAGCTATTCGAGACTAGCAATGATTAAGTCGGGAAAGGCCCACGGGACTCGGGTGCAGTGTTCAAAGTGCACGCACTTTCCAATACAAAGTCTATGGTGCGTAAAAAGTACAAAGTTAGAAAGTTAGGAACCTTCCGAGTGACCTACGGAGCTGAAACTTAAAACACAGGCCCTTGGGATGTGTACCAGTGCAGGAGCACCGGCGGAGCTGAGTTACCTCACCCACAGGAAGCGGGTGCACAGGGTCGAAGTCGTGTCGGGTTTCGTCACGCTGGTCGATGGTGCTTGGAGCTGAAGATGCTGCAGGCGGCTCGATGAGAAGTGTTCCGGTGGATCCAAGGGTGGATCTGAAGATGTGAAGACCTGAAAGCAGAGGGGACAGTGTTCAAAGTCACTAGCCAGTGACTACCGTGGAACCAGATTGGAACCAGGCGACGTCGGGTGCAAACAGGCATTGTCGGGTAGCTTCTTTCTGCAGCCACGTGGATACCCGGGGTCGAGGACGTCCAGGAGTCGGTCACGAGCTGTCCCACGTAGGCTTCTCGCTGTCGGCGGTGTCGGCGACCTGATCAGATCAAACAGGCCTTGGCAAATGCAAGCCACGCAAAAGTTGAAAGATACTTATCACTCGGACCAGCAAGGTCAGAGCGGGTGCTCCTTTTCACAGGAGCTTGGGTAGGTCTGGAGCAACCAGACCTGCTGTGTAAATCTTCGGGTTCGTCGCCAAGATGGCCGCTGACCACGTGGCTAGTGGCCGGGATGGCGCGTCGAGTGGCACAATGCAAAAGGGCCCCACGCAGATCGTGGAGATGCTGGAGGGCTGATCTTCGGTGCAAGAGCTGCTCGGTGGTGGGGGTTCTCAGTCCCCAAAGCACAACGTCGAGGATGCCTCAGAAGCTGCGCAGTCAGCTTTTCGAGTGTCTTCCAAGAGGTCCGGTCCCACGTCACTCGGTGCCTCCACGGGTCCCTTCTTTGCAGGGACTGTGGATCGGGCTCTGAGAGGTCTGGGAGTCTGGTTCTTGTCGGGCTCTGGGCTCGGTCTCCGGCGGGAGGCGGCGGCAAAGCAGACGTCAAGTTGCTGTTGGTACCTGTGTTCACAGGGTGGCCACTCCTAGGCCACAAGGGAGATTCTCTTCAGTCTTCTGTGCAGCAGAATGTCGAAGTCCAGTCTTCTTCTTGTTTAAAGTTGATTTCAGGATGATCTGCTGTGCAATGGCACTGCTCCCTCTCTTATTCCCATCTGAGGGGTGGATCTCCTGCTAGGTCCCTCCCCTATGGGTGGGACCAGGAAGGGGGGTGGTTACACCCCCTCTCCTTTGTCCAGCTCCTCGCCAGGACTGGGGCTGGAAAGCCCCAGAACCGGTTTGGGCTGGCTTATGCACAGGGACACCTTGTGTGCCCCAGGCATGTCTCAATCTATTCAGCCCTGTCCTACCCAATACACAAAACCCTGTCTGGGGTGGTGCTCGCAGCTCCCCAGGCAGGAAACCCTTTGTCCAGGCCCTCCTCGCTGGAAGGACTCCCAGCAGCAGGAGGTCAGACATGTGTCTGTGGTGGCAGCATCCATTTTGTGATGCTGAGGCTCTGTTTAACTTTAACCGGGGTTAAGGCTACACACATGTCGTGTCCCTCTAGAAGGGTGGAATGCTATCCCCGTCGCCAGAACTGGCGAGGGGATAGTATTCCAATTCGTATGACACCTTACTCGACATGTTTTGATAAAGCCAAACCAAAGATAGCATTTAACCGCGAGGATTATAATGCACTTAAGAGTATATGGTATGGCAATATCCCGGAACAGCTTAGGGAGTGGTTCCCGACAGCTGCAGACAGGCTCAGCTCATGCTAGAGCACCATCTCACATATTTCCAAGCACTCTGCCTCCAGGATTGATGAGGCCTTCCATAGGAGTGGCTGATAGGAACACATGTGTCCAGTTTAGGGTTAGGCACAGGCATACTGTACCTAAGTAAGAGGTGATTACACCAACTTACCCCAGCTGAGTGATCAGCCAGTTGTGTCAAATATGGAGGCCAGGCCAGGGGTGGCACAATACATGCTGCAGCCCCTGGTAGGCCTTGGCTACACCTATGCCCTGGGTACCTATGGTACACTGTTACAGGGGCCTATAAGGTGAACCAATTCCAATTGTGTTATGCACCTAAGGTACATGGAGTCCATTTTAAGGAGAGAGCAATCAGCCTGGGGCCCTGAATAGCAGGATCCCAGGCCAACTAAGTCAAAAACCAGCTAAACACCAGGCAAAAAGTTTGGGGGTAACCATAGTCAGATATCCACCTTCCTACATACCTAGCCCAGGGGCTGCGGCTGCATAGGGTACAAATGACGTCGGGAATCCTTGTTGTAGTCTATGGAGCCTGAAAGAAGATGTTCCTGGCAGGCGACCAGTGAAGATGTTCGGTGTGATCCAAGGCTGGATCAGTGAAGAAGACGACCTGAAAGCAGAGGGGACTCAGTTCTCAATCACTAGCCAGTGATTGTGTGGGCACCAGGATGGCACCGGATGAAGTCACCGCGATCAGGTGAGTGGGTGACGCTGGACTCTGCAGCCTCACGGGCCAGGAGGCGTTGTCGGCGTCCAGGCTGGAGGTGCAAGCTGTCCCACGATGGTGTCTGCTGTCGGCGATTCTGGATCCAGGATTGGAGCAACAAGCCTTGGCAAAGGCAAGCCCACGAGGTTGAATCAAAATGGCGTCTGGAGTGGACCAGGAGGGTCCAGGGCACTTCTTGTTGAACAAGGAGCAAGGGCCAGTCTAGAGGACCTAGACCAGCGGTGAAAACGTCGTGGTACGTCGTCAGGAGGGCCACTAGCCGACGGGCAAGTGACCGGACAACGTGGCAAACAGCAAGGCAGCAGAAGGGCCCCACGCAGATCTCGTGGACGCTGGGGGGCTGGACTTCGGTGCTGGAGCTGCTCAGGGTTGGGGCATCTCAAACCCCAGTGCACCCACTCGAGGATCCCTCGGCGGTCGTGCTGGTTAAGCGTCGTGCAGGTCTTGAAGATAGCCGGTCCCACGGGTCTCGTCACACCCACTAATCTCATCTGGGCTTATGATGCAGGTAGAGGTCAGAGATGGTAGGGAATCCGGGTCTCGTCGAGCTGGTCAGTCTGGATCCGGAGGATGGACGTGCAGCAAACCACAAGCGCTTAAATGGTGCCTGCTGGTGCAGGGTGGCTACTCCTTAGCCACAAGGGAGAGTCTTCAGAGAATGACAAGAGTTCCTTTCGTGGAAAGTAGTTCAAGTTTCAAGATTATCTAATTTGGGAAGGGTGCCCGCTCCTACCTTTATTCTAAGAAAAGGGGCTGGCACACGACTAGGTCCTGCCCATGGGTGGGACCAGGAGGGGGGTGGTTACACCCCTCTCCTTTGTCCGGTCTCTCCCCAGCTCAGGGGCTGGTGTGCCCCTGGAACTGGTTTGAGCCGGCATATGCACAGTGAGCACCGGGGTGCCACTTGCAGTCACCTTCCTCTCAGCCCTGCCTACCTGGGATACACAAAATCCTGTCTGGGATGGTGCTGGCACCGCCCCTGACAGGAAACCCTTTGTCCAGGCCTCCCTCGCTGGAAGGACTCCCAGCAGCAGGAGGTCAGACTCGTGTCTCAGTGGCAGCATCCATTTTGTTGAGCTGAGGCTGTGTTTAACTTTAACCGGGGTTACAGCTACCAACATGTCTTCTCCCTCTAGAGGGGTGGAAGGCTACCCCCGTCACCAGAACTGGTGAGGTGGTAGTATTCCAAAGCGTATGACACCTTACACAACATGTTTAGATAATGTCAGACCAAAGTTACCATAACCACGAGGATTATAAGGCACTTAAAAGTATATGGTCTGACGCTATCATGGAAACGGCTAAGGGATAGATCCCGAAGGCCGCAGACAGGCTCAGCTCATGCCAGAGCACCATCTCACACGATTCCAAGCACTCTGCCTTCAGGATTGTTAAGGCCTGCCATAGGAGTGACTGATAGGAGATCTGTGTACCCATTTTAGGTTTAGATATAGGTATACTAAAGCAGGGGTGATTACACCACCTTGCCCCAGCTGTCAAGCAGCCAGTTGTGTCTGTTTAGTTAGTCAGCCCAGGGGGGGCACAATACATGCTGCAGCCCCTGGGAGACCTCTGGGTACACCTCTGCCCTGGGTACAGGGACTCATGAGAGGGCCCAGTGCCAATTCAGTACCTGAGTACAATTTGGGATAGAGAGAACAGCTAGGCTGTGGGTCTGATTAGCAGGCCCACAGCCAGGGAAAGTCATAAACCAGTGAAGCAAAAAGCAAAAATCTGGGGTGACCATAGGATTGCAGACCCTACTCTCCTACACCAACTTATGGCGCACATAGTGGTACAAAAGGGGGTGGTGATGGACAGAGAATCTGAACCAATCAAACACTCACACCCAGTCAACAGATCTGGGTTTAATCCATCACCGTTCTTTAGCCCACTCTGCCACCCCAGTTCAGACATGGCCATATGCAAATCAGTCTGACCCTGTGCCTCATGGGAACAGTCCAGCCCGAACTGCCAAGCCATGCCTTCCCTGGACCGGAAACAAGCTTCCAAGGACCAGTTTCTGGCCTTTCAGCCGTCTTCAGCCCAGTTTGCTTGAATCCAGTGGCAAAGTGAGCAAGGGACTCACGTCTGAGCATACCCTGCCAACTTATGGCAAACAAAGTGGTACAAAAAGGGGGTGGTGATGGACGGAGAATCTGCACCAATCAAACACTCACACCTAGTCAACAGATCTGGGTTTAATCCATCACCGTTCTTTAGCCCACTCTGCCACCCCAGTTCAGACATGGCCATATGCAAATCAGTCTGACCCTGTGCCTCATGGGAACAGTCCAACCCGAACTGCCAAGCCATGCCTTCCCTGGACCGGAAATAAGCTTGCGAGACCGGTTTCTGGCATTTCAGCCATCGTCAGCCCGGCTTCCTTGAATCCAGTGGCAAAGTGAGCAAGGGACTCACGTCTGAGCATACCCTGCCAACTTATGGCGAACAAAGTGGTACAAAAGGGGGTGGTGATGGACGGAGAATCTGCACCAATCAAACACTCACACCCATTCAACAGATCTGGGTTTAATCCATCACCGTTCTTTAGCCCACTCTGCCACCCCAGTTCAGACATGGCCATATGCAAATCAGTCTGACCCTGTGCCTCATGGGAACAGTCCAGCCCGAACTGCCAAGCCATGCCTTCCCTGGATTGGAAACAATGGCCCGAGTACCGGTTTCTGGCATTTCAGCCGTCTTCAGCCCGGCTTGCTTGAATCCAGTGGCAAACTGAGCAAGGGACTCACGTCTGAGCATACCCTGCCAACTTATGGCGAACAAAGTGGTACAAAAGGGAGTGGTGATGGACGGAGAATCTGAACCAATCAAACACTCACACCCAGTTAACAGATTTGTGTTTAATCCATCACTGTTCTATAGCCCACTCTGCCACCCCAGTTCAGACATGGCCATATGCAAATCAGTCTGACCCTGTGCCTCAAGGCAACAGTCCAGCCCGAACAGCCGAGCCATGCCTTCCCTGGACCGGAAACAAGCTTCCGAGGACCCGTTTCTGGCATTTCAGCCATCTTCAGCCAGGCTTGCTTGAATCCAGTGGCAAAGTGAGCAATGGACTCACGTCTGAGCATACCCTGCCAACTTATGGCAAACAAAGTGGTTCAAAAGGGGTTGGTGATGAACGTAGAATCTGAACCAATCAAACACTCACACCCAGTCAACAGATCTGGGTTTAATCCATCACCATTCTTTAGCCCACTCTGCCACCCCAGTTCAGACATGGCCATATGCAAATCAGTCTGACCCTTTGCCTCATGGGAACAGTCTAACCCGAACTGCCAAGCCATGCCTTCCCTGGACCGGAAATAAGCTTTCGAGGACCGGTTTCTGGCATTTCAGCCGTCGTCAGTCCGGCTTGCTTGAATCCAGTGGCAAAGTGTGCATGGGACTCATGTCTGAGCATACCCTTCCAACTTATGGCGAACAAAGTGGTACAAAAGGGGGTGGTGATGGACGGAGAATGTGAACCAATCAAACACTCACACTCAGTCAACAGATCTGGGTTTAATCCATCACCGTTCTTTAGCCCACTCTGCCACCCCAGTTCAGACATGGCCATATGCAAATCAGTCTGACCCTGTGCCTCATGAGAACAGTCCAGCCCGAACTGCCAAGCCATGCCTTCCCTGGACCGGAAACAAGCTTCCGAGGACCGGTTTCTGGCATTTCAGCCGTCTTCAGCCCGGCTTGCTTGAATCCAGTGGCAAAGTGAGCAAGGGACTCACGTCTGAGCATACCCTGCCAACTTATGGCGAACAAAGTGGTACAAAAGGGAGTGGTGATGGACGGAGAATCTGAACCAATCAAACACTCACACCTAGTCAACAGATCTGGGTTTAATCCATCACCGTTCTTTAGCCCACTTTGCCACCCCAGTTCAGACATGGCCATATGCAAATCAGTGTGACCCTGTGCCTCATGGGAACAGTCCAGCCCGAACTGCCAAGCCATGCCTTCCCTGGACCGGAAACAAGCTTTGAGGACTGGTTTCTGGCATTTCTGCCGTCTTCAGCCCGGCTTGCTTGAATCCAGTGGCAAAGTGAGCAAGGGACTCACGTCTGAGCATACCCTGCCAACTTATGGCAAACAAAGTGGTACAAAAGGGGGTGGTGATGGACAGAGAATCTGAATCAATCAAACACTCATACCCAGTCAACAGATCTGGGTTTAATCCATCACCGTTCTTTAGCCCACTCTGCCACCCCAGTTCAGACATGGCCATATGCAAATCAGTCTGACCCTGTGCCTCATGGGAACAGTCCAGCCCGAACTGCCAAGCCATGCCTTCCCTGGACCGGAAACAAGCTTCCGAGGACCGGTTTCTGACATTTCAGCCGTCTTCAGCCCGGTTTGCTTGAATCCAGTGGCAAAGTGCGCAAGGGACTCACGCCTGAGCATACCCTGCCAACTTATGGCGAACAAAGTGGTTCAAAAGGGGGTGGTGATGAACGTAGAATCTGAACCAATCAAACACTCACACCCAGTCAACAGATCTGGGTTTAATCCATCACCGTTCTTTAGCCCACTCTGCCACCCCAGTTCAGACATGGCCATATGCAAATCAGTCTGACCCTGTGCCTCAAGGCAACAGTCCAGCCCGAGCTGCCAAGCCATGCCTTCCCTGGACCGGAAACAAGCTTCTGAGGACCAGTTTTCGGCATTTCAGCCGTCTTCAGCCCGGCTTGCTTGAATCCAGTGGCAAAGTGAGCAAGGGACTCACGTCTGAGCATACCCTGCCAACTTGTGGCGAACAAAGTGGTTCAAAAGGGGGTGGTGATGAACGTAGAATCTGAACCAATCAAACACTCACACCCAGTCAACAGATCTGGGTTTAATCCATCACCGTTCTTTAGCCCACTCTGCCACCCCAGTTCAGACATGGCCATATGCAAATCAGTCTGACCCTTTGCCTCATGGGAACAGTCCAACCCGAACTGCCAAGCCATGCCTTCCCTGGACCGGAAATAAGCTTCCGAGGACCGGTTTCTGGCATTTCAGCCGTCATCAGTCCGGCTTGCTTGAATCCAGTGGCAAAGTGAGCAAGGGACTCATGTCTGAGCATACCCTGCCAACGTATGGCGAACAAAGTGGTACAAAAGGGGGTGGTGATGGACGGAGAATCTGAACCAATCAAACACTCACACTCAGTCAACAGATCTGGGTTTAATCATCACCGTTCTTTAGCCCACTCTGCCACCCTAGTTCAGACATGGCCATATGCAAATCAGTCTGACCCTGTGCCTCATGGGAACAGTCCAGCCCGAACTGCCAAGCCATGCCTTCCCTGGACCGAAAACAAGCTTTAAGGACTGGTTTCTGGCATTTCTGCCGTCTTCAGCCCGGCTTGCTTGAATCCAGTGGCAAATTGAGCAAGGGACTCACGTCTGAGCATACCCTGCCAACTTATGGCGAACAAAGTGGTACAAAAGGGGGTGGTGATGGACAGAGAATCTGAACCAATCAAACACTCATACCCAGTCAACAGATCTGGGTTTAATCCATCACTGTTCTTTAGCCCACTCTGCCACCCCAGTTCAGACATGGCCATATGCAAATTAGTCTGACCCTGTGCCTCATGGGAACAGTCCAGCCCGAACTGCCAAGCCATGCCTTCCCTAGACCGGAAACAAGCTTCCGAGGACCGGTTTCTGGCATTTCAGCCGTCTTCAGCCCGGTTTGCTTGAATCCAGTGGCAAAGTGAGCAAGGGACCCACGTCTGAGCATACCCCGCCAACTTATGGCAAACAAAGTGGTACAAAAGGGGGTGGTGATGGACGGAGAATCTGAACCAATCAAACACTCATACCCAGTCAACAGATCTGGGTTTAATCCATCACCGTTCTTTAGCCCACTCTGCCACCCCAGTTCAGACATGGCCATATGCAAATCAGTCTGACCCTGTGCCTCAAGGCAACAGTCCAGCCCGAACTGCCAAGTCATGCCTTCCCTGAACCGGAAACAAGCTTCTGAGGACCAGTTTTCGGCATTTCTGCCGTCTTCAGCCTGGCTTGCTTGAATCCAGTGGCAAAGTGAGCAAGGGACTCACGTCTGAGCATACCCTGCCAACTTATGGCGAACAAAGTGGTACAAAAGGGGGTGGTGATGGACAGAGAATCTGAACCAATCAAAGACTCATACCCAGTCAACAGATCTGGGTTTAATCCATCACCGTTTTTAGCCCACTCTGCCACCCCAGTTCAGACATGGCCATATGCAAATCAGTCTGACCCTGTGCCTCATGGGAACAGTCCAGCCCGAACTGCCAAGCCATGCCTTCCCTGGACCGGAAACAAGCTTCCGAGGACCGGTTTCTGGCATTTCAGCCGTCTTCAGCCCGGTTTGCTTGAATCCCGTGGCAAAGTGAGCAAGGGACCCACGTCTGAGCATACCCCGCCAACTTATGGCAAACAAAGTGGTACAAAAGGGGGTGGTGATGGACGGAGAATCTGAACCAATCAAACACTCATACCCAGTCAACAGATCTGGTTTAATCCATCACCGTTCTTTAGCTCACTCTGCCACCCCAGTTCAGACATGGCCATATGCAAATCAGTCTGACCCTGTGCCTCAAGGCAACAGTCCAGCCCGAACTGCCAAGCCATGCCTTCCCTGGACCGGAAACAAGCTTCTGAGGACCAGTTTTCGGCATTTCAGCCGTCTTCAGCCCGGCTTGCTTGAATCCAGTGGCAAAGTGAGCAAGGGTCTCACGTCTGAGCATACCCTGCCAACTTGTGGCGAACAAAGTGGATCAAAAGGGGGTGGTGATGAACGTAGAATCTGAACCAATCAAACACTCACACCCAGTCAACAGATCTGGGTTTAATCCATCACCGTTCTTTAGCCCACTCTGCCACCCCAGTTCAGACATGGCCATATGCAAATCAGTCTGACCCTTTGCCTCATGGGAACAGTCCAACCCGAACTGCCAAGCCATGCCTTCCCTGGACCGGAAATAAGCTTCCGAGGACCGGTTTCTGGCATTTCAGCCATCATCAGTCCGGCTTGCTTGAATCCAGTGGCAAAGTGAGCAAGGGACTCATGTCTGAGCATACCCTGCCAACTTATGGCGAACAAAGTGGTACAAAAGGGGGTGGTGATGGACGGAGAATCTGAACCAATCAAACACTCACACTCAGTCAACAGATCTGGGTTTAATCATCACCGTTCTTTAGCCCACTCTGCCACCCCAGTTCAGACATGGCCATATGCAAATCAGTCTGACCCTCTGCCTCATGGGAACAGTCCAGCCCGAACTGCCAAGCCATGCCTTCCCTGGACCGGAAACAAGCTTTGAGGACTGGTTTCTGGCATTTCTGCCGTCTTCAGCCCGGCTTGCTTGAATCCAGTGGCAAATTGAGCAAGGGACTCACGTCTGAGCATACCCTGCCAACTTATGGCGAACAAAGTGGTACAAAAGGGGGTGGTGATGGACAGAGAATCTGAACCAATCAAACACTCATACCCAGTCAACAGATCTGGGTTTAATCCATCACCGTTCTTTAGCCCACTCTGCCACCCCAGTTCAGACATGGCCATATGCAAATCAGTCTGACCCTGTGCCTCATGGGAACAGTCCAGCCCGAACTGCCAAGCCATGCCTTCCCTGGACCGGAAACAAGCTTCGAGGACCGGTTTCTGGCATTTCAGCCGTCTTCAGCCCGGTTTGCTTGAATCCAGTGGCAAAGTGAGCAAGGGACCCACGTCTGAGCATACCCCGCCAACTTATGGCAAACAAAGTGGTACAAAAGGGGGTGGTGATGGACGGAGAATCTGAACCAATCAAACACTCATACCCAGTCAACAGATCTGGGTTTAATCCATCACCATTCTTTAGCCCACTCTGCCACCCCAGTTCAGACATGGCCATATGCAAATCAGTCTGACCCTGTGCCTCAAGGCAACAGTCCAGCCCGAACTGCCAAGTCATGCCTTCCCTGAACCAGAAACAAGCTTCTGAGGACCAGTTTTCGACATTTCAGCCGTCTTCAGCCCGGCTTGCTTGAATCCAGTGGCAAAGTGAGCAAGGGACTCACGTCTGAGCATACCCTGCCAACTTGTGGCGAACAAAGTGGTTCAAAAGGGTATGGTGATGAACGTAGAATCTGAACCAATCAAACACTCACACTCAGTCAACAGATCTGGGTTTAATCCATCACCGTTCTTTAGCCCACTCTGCCACCCCAGTTCATACATGGCCATATGCAAATCAGTCTGACCCTTTGCCTCATGTAATCAGTCCAACCCGAACTGCCAAGCCATGCCTTCCCTGGACCGGAATCAAGCTTCTGAGGACCGGTTTCTGGCATTTCAGCCGTCTTCAGCCCGGTTTGCTTGAATCCAGTGGCAATGTGAGCAAGGGACTCACGTCTGAGCATACCCTGCCAACTTATGGCGAACAAAGTGGTACAAAAGGGGGTGGTGATGGACGGAGAATCTGAAACAATCAAACACTCACACCCAGTCAACAGATCTGGGTTTAATCCATCACCGTTCTTTAGCCCACTCTGCCACCCCAGTTCAGACATGGCCATATGCAAATCAGTCTGACTCTTTGCCTCATGGGAACAGTCCAGCCCGAACTGCCAAGCCATCCCTTCCTTGGACCTGAAACAAGCTTCAGAGGACCGGTTTCTGGCATTTCAGCCGTCTTCAGCCCGGCTTGCTTGAATCCAGTGGCAAAGTGAGCAAGGGACTCACGTCTGAGCATACCCTGCCAACTTATGGCGAACAAAGTGGTACAAAAGGGGGTGGTGAGGGACGGAGAATCTGAACCAATCAAACACTCACACCCAGTCAACAGATCTGGGTTTAATCCATCACCGTTCTTTAGCCCACTCTGCCACCCCAGTTCAGACATGGCCATATGCAAATCAGTCTGACCCTGTGCCTCATGGGAACAGTCTAGCCCGAACTGCCAAGCCATGCCTTCCCTGGACCGGAAACAAGCTTCCGAGGACTGGTTTCTGGCATTTCTGCCGTCTTCAGCCCGGCTTGCTTGAATCCAGTGGCAAAGTGAGCAAGGGACTCACATCTGAGCATACCCTGCCAACTTATGGCGAACAAAGTGGTACAAAGAAGAGTGGTGATGGACGGAGAATCTGAACCAATCAAACACTCACACCCAGTCAACAGATCTGGGTTTAATCCATCACGGTTCTTTAGCCCACTCTGCCACCCTAGTTCAGACATGGCCATATGCAAATCAGTCTGACCCTGTGCCTCATGGGAACAGTCCAGCCCGAACTGCCAAGCCATGCCTTCCCTGGACCGGAAATAAGCTTCCGAGGACTGGTTTCTGGCATTTCTGCCGTCTTCAGCCCGGCTTGCTTGAATCCAGTGGCAAAGTGAGCAAGGGACTCACGTCTGAGCATACCCTGCCAACTTATGGCGAGCAAAGTGGTACAAAAGGAGGTGGTGATGGACAGAGAATCTGAACCAATCAAACACTCATACCCAGTCAACAGATCTGGGTTTAATCCATCACCGTTCTTTAGCCCACTCTGCCACCCTAGTTCAGACATGGCCATATGCAAATCAGTCTGACCCTGTGCCTCATGGGAACAGTTCAGCCCGAACTGCCAAGCCATGCCTTCCCTGGACCGGAAACAAGCTTCCGAGGACCGGTTTCTGGCATTTCAGCCGTCTTCAGCCCGGTTTGCTTGAATCCAGTGGCAAAGTGAGCAAGGGACCCACGTCTGAGCATACCCAGCCAACTTATGGCGAACATAGTGGTACAAAAGGGGGTGGTTATGGACGAAGAATCTGAACCAATCAAACACTCATACCCAGTCAACAGATCTGGGTTCAATCCATCACCGTTCTTTAGCCCACTCTGCCACCCCAGTTCAGACATGGCCATATGCAAATCAGTCTGACCCTGTGCCTCATGGGAACAGTCCAGACCGAACTGCCAAGCCATGCCTTCCCTGGACTGGAAACAAGCTTCCGAGGACCGGTTTCTGGCATTTCAGCCGTCTTCAGCCCGGTTTGCTTGAATCCAGTGGCAAAATGAGCAAGGGACTCACTTCTGAGCATACCCTGCCAACTTATGGCGAACAAAGTTGTACAAAAGGGGGTGGTGATGGACGGAGAATCTGAACCAATCAAACACTCACACCCAGTCAACAGATCTGGGTTTAATCCATCACCGTTCTTTAGCCCACTCTGCCACCCCAGTTCAGACATGGCCATATGCAAATCAGTCTGACTCTGTGCCTCATGGGAACAGTCCAGCCCGAACTGCCAAGCCATGCCTTCCCTGGACCGGAAACAAGCTTCCGAGGACCGGTTTCTGGCATTTCAGCGGTCTGCAGCCCGGCTTGCTTGAATCCAGTGGCAAAGTGAGCAAGGGACTCACGTCTGAGCATACCCTGCCAACTTATGGCGAACAAAGTGGTACAAAAGGGAGTGGTGATGGACGGAGAATCTGAACCAATCAAACACTCACACCCAGTCAACAGATCTGGGTTTAATCCATCACCGTTCTTTAGCCCACTCTGCCACCCCAGTTCAGACATGGCCATATGCAAATCAGTCTGACCCTGTGCCTCATGGGAACAATCCAACCCGAAATGCCAAGCCATGCCTTCCCTGGACCGGAAACAAGCTTCCGAGGACTGGTTTCTGGCATTTCTGCCGTCTTCAGCCCGGCTTGCTTGAATCCAGTGGCAAAGTGAGCAAGGGACTCACGTCTGAGCATACCCTGCCAACTTATGGCAAACAAAGTGGTACAAAAGGGGTGGTGATGGACAGAGAATCTGAACCAATCAAACACTCATACCCAGTCAACAGATCTGGGTTTAATCCATCACCGTTCTTTAGCCCACTCTGCCACCCCAGTTCAGACATGGCCATATGCAAATCAGTCTGACCCTGTGCCTCAAGGCAACAGTCCAGCCCGAACTGCCAAGCCATGCCTTCCCTGGACCGGAAACAAGCTTCTGAGGACCAGTTTTCGGCATTTCAGCCGTCTTCAGCCCGGCTTGCTTGAATCCAGTGGCAAAGTGAGCAAGGGACTCATGTCTGAGCATACCCTGCCAACTTATGGCGAACAAAGTGGTACAAAAGGGGGTGGTGATGGACGGAGAATCTGAACCAATCAAACACTCACACCCAGTCATCAGATCTGGGTTTGATCCATCACCATTCTTTAGCCCACTCTGCCACCCCAGTTCAGACATGGCCATATGCAAATCAGTCTGACCCTGTGCCTCATGGGAACAGTCCAGCCCGAACTGCCAAGCCATGCCTTCCCTGGACCGGAAACAAGCTTTGAGGACTGGTTTCTGGCATTTCTGCCGTCTTCAGCCCGGCTTGCTTGAATCCAGTGGCAAAGTGAGCAAGGGACTCACGTCTGAGCATACCCTGCCAACTTATGGCGAACAAAGTGGTACAAAAGGGGTGGTGATGGACGGAAAATCTGAACCAATCAAACACTCATACCCAGTCAACAGATCTGGGTTTAATCCATCCCTGTTCTTTAGCCCACTTTGCCACCCCGAGTCAGACATGCCCATATGCAAATCAGTCTGACCCTGTGCCTCATGGGAACAGTCCAGCCCGGACTGCCAAGCCATGCCTTCCCTGGACCGGAAACAAGCTTCCGAGGACCGGTTTCAGGCATTTCAGCCGTCTTCAGCCCGGTTTGCTTGAATCCAGTGGCAAAGTGAGCAAGGGACTCACGTCTGAGCACACCCTGCCAACTGTGAGAAGTTGGCCTGATATATAGTGCTCACTATTCTAGTGATCACTTTGTACCATTCCAAACAACCCTTATTGATGATTGGTTGTAAGTCAACCTTATAGACCAGCTATCCTAGTAGCATGGACAAGAGCAGTCTTTAGGCTAAACTCTAGAGGGCGCGTTAAGCAAGCTGTTTTACCATCACATATACCCCTTGAACACCAAGTGAAAGGACACCACACAAGTTGTTATAAAAATAAAGGGTATTATTAATAACAAGACTACCCTGAACTCTTTATGAGTCAGGGAGCTAAGCACAATACAAAACTCTTAAGAAAATACTGTAAGTTGCACAAATAACACAAATGCCCGAGGGGCACGAAAAACCATATACTCTAAAAGTGGAATGTGAAATACTAGCAGGTAAGTAACACGATCCAGGGGCTTCAGGACCGCTAGGACTACCTCAATCCCGATAAGACGGAACTTGTGGTTACGGGTGGTTGTTCCAGTCCCTGGAATTCTCTATTTTGGCCCCCCTCCTTTGGTTCTCCTCCTACCCCAGTTTCCTCTGTTAAGACTCTTGGCATCAAGCTAAATGACAAACTCACTATGCACTCCCAGATAGGTTCGGTGGTTTCTTCCTGTTTTCTTACTCTCCGTACTATCCGCTCTATTTCTGGTTTTTTTTCCTTCTCTGCACTTAAACTAATTATGTCCGCACTGGTCCTGTCCCGCCTGGATTACGGGAACATCCTGTTCAATGGCATCCCTCAGTACAGCCTGCCCAAACTGCAACTGGTGCAGAACCAGGCGGCCCGCCTTGCCTTCGGTCTTCCCAAATTTCATCATACCTCTCCCCTCCTGAAGACCGTTCACTGGCTTCCCGTTCGGGAACGCGCCTTGTTTAAATTAGGCTGCATGGCGTTTCAGGCCAGGACGGGCCTTGCCCCTCTTTTTATATCTTCAGCCGTCAAAGCTTATGTCCCTGGCAGAGACCTTCGCTCCTCGGCACAACATCTTTTAGCAGTCCCTCGCTACCGGAAAAAAAACAGGGTGGCTCGAAATTTTCCACTCTTGCCCCCATGTTCTGGAATTCTCTCCCCTTCCACCTTAGGTCTCTCACCCAATATTCCATTTTCCGTAAAGCATTGAAAACATTTCTATTCACTCAGGCTTTTCTGTCTTAAACTCTGTTCCCCTTTTCAGTCTATGTCTTAGCGACTGACTTTGCCAGCTGGCTGTTTGCTATCTCAGCGCCAAGAAACCGCTCAGGTGTATGTGCGCTTAATAAATATTTTAAACTTAAACTTAAACTTACTGAACCCTTAGGTTAGGAGCAAGGGGCCTAGGGAACCCGGGCGCAGAGTGGGAACTCTTACGCGGGATGCGGGACAAAGTCTATGGATGCTAGTAATTCTAAAGTTACTGTTTACGGACGAATCCGACTAGGTAGACTAAAAACGAAAAAGGATCTGGACACTAGGATAGTGAACCTGTGCTGGAGCACCGAAATGCTCGGGTTACCTAGCCCAGGGGCTGCGGATGCATAGGGTTCAAATGACGTCGGGAATACTCATTGTAGCCTATGGAGCCTGAAAGAAGATGTTGCTGGCAGGCGACCAGTGAAGATGTTCGGTGTGATCCAAGGCTGGATCAGTGAAGAAGACGACCTGAAAGCAGAGGGGACTCAGTTCTCAATCACTAGCCAGTGATTGTGTGGGCACCAGGATGGCACCGGATGAAGTCACTGCGATCAGGTGAGTGGGTGACGCTGGACTCTGCAGCCTCACGGGCCAGGAGGCGTTGTCGGCGTCCCGGCTGGAGGTGCGAGCTGTCCCACGATGGTGTCTGCTGTCAGCGATGCTGGATCCAGGATTGGAGCAACAAGCCTTGGCAAAGGCAAGCCCACGCGGTTGAATCAAAATGGCGTCTGGAGTGGACCAGGAGGGTCCAGGGCACTTCTTGTTGAACAGGGAGCAAGGGCCAGTCTAGAGGACCTAGACCAGCGATGAAAACGTTGTGGTACATCGTCAGGAGGGCCACTAGCCGACGGGCAAGTGACCGGACAACGTGGCAAACAGCAAGGCAGCAGAAGGGCCCCACGCAGATCTCGTGGACGCTGGGGGGCTGGACTTTGGTGCTGGAGCTGCTCAGGGTTGGGGCTTCTCAAATCCCAGTGCACCTACTCGAGGATCCCTCGGCGGTCGTGCTGGTTAAGCGTCGTGCAGGTCTTGAAGCTAGCCGGTCCCACGGGTCTCGTCACACCCTCTAATCTCATCTGGGCTGATGATGCAGGTAGAGGTCAGAGATGGTATGGAATCCGGGTCTCGTCGAGATGGTCAGTCTGGATCCGGAGGATGGACGTGCAGCAAACCACAAGCGCTTAGATGGTGCCTGCTGGTGCAGGGTGGCTACTCCTTAGCCACAAGGGAGAGTCTTCAGAGAATGACAAGAGTTCCTTTCGTGGAAAGTAGTTCAAGTTTCAAGATTATCCAATTTGGGAAGGGTGCCCGCTCCTACCTTTATTCTAAGAAAAGGGGCTGGCACGCGACTAGGTCCTGCCCATGGGTGGGACCAGGAGGGGGGTGGTTACACCCCTCTCCTTTGTCCGGTCTCTCCCCAGCTCAGGGGCTGGTGTGCCCCTGGAACTGGTTTGAGCCGGCATATGCACAGTGAGCACCGGGGTGCCACTTGCAGTCACCTTCCTCTCAGCCCTGCCTACCTGGGATACACAAAATCCTGTCTGGGATGGTGCTGGCACCGCCCCTGACAGGAAACCCTTTGTCCAGGCCTCCCTCGCTGGAAGGACTCCCAGCAGCAGGAGGTCAGACTCGTGTCTAAGTGGCAGCATCCATTTTGTGGAGCTGAGGCTGTGTTTAACTTTGACCGGGGTTACAGCTACCAACATGTCTTCTCCCTCTAGAGGGGTGGAAGGCTACCCCCGTCGCCAGAACTGGCAAGGGGGTAGTATTCCAAACCGTATGACACCTTACACAACATGTTTAGATAATGTCAGACCAAAGTTACCATAACTGCGAGGATTATAAGGCACTTAAAAGTATATGGTCTGCCGCTATCATGGAAACGGCTCCGGGATAGATCCCGAAGGCCGCAGACAGGCTCAGCTCATGCCAGAGCACCATCTCACATGATTCCAAGCACTCTGCCTTCAGGATTGTTAAGGCCTGCCATAGGAGTGACTGATAGGAGATCTGTGTGCCCATTTTAGGTTTAGATATAGGTATACTATATCTAAAGCAGGGGTGATTACACCACCTTGCCTCAGCTGTCAAGCAGCCAGTTGTGTCTGTTTAGTTAGTCAGCCCAGGGGTGGCACAATACATGCTGCAGCCCCTGGGAGACCTCTGGGTACACCTCTGCCGTGGGTACAGGGACTCATGAGAGGGCCCAGTGCCAATTCAGTACCTGAGTACAATTTGGGATAGAGAGAACAGCTAGGCTGTGGGTCTGATTAGCAGGCCCACAGCCAGGGAAAGTCGTAAACCAGTGAAGCAAAAAGCAAAAATCTGGGGTGACCATAGGATTGCAGACCCTACTCTCCTACATGACCCCCCCCCCCAAACTTTGGGACAATAAACTAACCTTGACCAGGTGAGTCTTCTTGCTCTAAGTGGAAATACCTGGAGAGCCCATCTGCATTGCCATGATCAGTACCAGGTCTATGCTCCACTGTAAATTCCATCCCCTGTAGGGAAATGGACCACCTAAGTAGTTTGGGGTTTTCACCCTTCATCTGATTTAGCCACAAGAGTGGCTTATGGTCGGTCTGAATCTTGAAGTGAGTGCCAAACAAGTATAACCTCAACTTCTTCAGGGCCCAAACCACAGCAAAGGCCTCCCTCTCAATAGCTGACCAATTCTTCTCTCTGGGAGTCAGCCTACTGCTAATAAAAGCAATGGGCTGGTCATGACCATCAAAATTCAGCTGAGATAGAACAGCTCCCACACCCAACTCAGAAGCATCTGTTTGGACAATGAATGTTTTGGAGTAGTCTGGACTCTTTAGGATAGGTGCTGTGCACATGGCCTGCTTCAGGTCATCGAATGCTTTTTGACAGCTTGCTGTCCACTGAACTTTCTTTGGCATCTTTTTACTTGTCAGGTCATTAAGTGGAGTCACAATGGATCCATTATTTCTGACAAATGTCCTGTAATATCCAGTCAGGCCCAAGAAAGCTCGAACCTGAGTCTGGGTGGTTGGAGGAGCCTAATCCTTGATGGCCTGTATCTTGCTCTCCAATGGCTGAACCTGGCCTCCACCTACAAGGTGGCCCAGGTATACAACCTGTGTCTGCCCTATCTGGCACTTAGTGGCCTTGATAGTGAGACCTGCCTTCTGCAGTGCCTCTAACACTTTCCTCAGGTGGACCAGGTGATCCTCCCAGGTGG
Source organism: Lissotriton vulgaris (assembly GCF_964263255.1). Lineage (NCBI taxonomy): Eukaryota > Metazoa > Chordata > Amphibia > Caudata > Salamandridae > Lissotriton > Lissotriton vulgaris. The sequence continues at coordinate 107,363,062 of NC_141685.1, read as the reverse complement.
AGCTAAAGACAGCTATATCATCAAGATATGCTGCACATAAGTCATCCAACCCAGTGAGAACTTGATTCACTAGCCTTTGGAAGGTGGCAGGTGCATTTTTCAAACCAAAGGGCATTACCACAAACTGATAATGCCCACCAGGGGTAGAAAATGCTGTTTTGGGCTTGGCCTCCTCAGCTAACCTGATTTGCCAATACCCAGCTGTCAGGTCAAATGTACTTAAGTAGTTGGCAGAAGCCAATCTATCTATAAGTTCATCTGCTCTTGGTATTGGGTGGGCATCAGTCTTAGTGACTACATTGAGACCTCTGTGGTCTACGCAAAACCTCATCTCTTTCTTACCACCCTGGGTGTGAGGCTTTGGCACTAGAACTACTGGACTAGCCCAAGGGCTATCTGAGGGCTCAATGACTCCCAGCTCCAACATTTTCTGCACTTCTGTCTTGATGCAGTCTCTGACATGATCAGGCTGTCTGTAGATTTTACTCTTGACAGGCAGACTGTCTCCAGTGTCAACCTCATGGGTACACCAATTGGTTTGACTGGGTGTCAGAGAGAACATATGTCTAAAGGATTGAAGAACCTGTTTACAATCCTTTTGTTGATGCTCAGAGAGGCTGCCACAAAAGACAACACCATCTACTGACCCATCATCAGGGTTTTGAGTGAGCAGGTCTGGGAGAGGGTCACTCTCCTCCTCCTGTCCCTCATCTGTGGCCATGAGCAAGCTCATGTCTTCCCTGTTGACATATGCTTTGAGCCTGTTTACATGGAGCACCCTGTGGGGGCTCCTGGGAGTTCCAAGGTCCACCAGGTAGGTGACCTCTCCCTTTTTCTCAATGATTGTGTGGGGCCCAGACCATTTGTCTTTGAGTGCTGCTGGGGCCACTGGCTCCAGCACCCACACCTTCTGTCCAGGCTGGTAAACAGTCAGGACAGCCTTTTGGTCATGCCAAGCTTTTTGTAATTCTTGGCTGGCCTCAAGGTTTTTAGATGCCTTTTCCATGTACTCAGCCATCCGAGAGCGGAGACCAAGTACATAGTCCACAATGTTTGCTTTAGGCTTTTTGAGAGGTCTCTCCCATCCTTCCTTTACCAAACAAAGGGGTCCCCTTACAGGATGCCCAAACAGAAGTTCAAAAGGGCTGTAGCCAACCCCCTTCTGTGGGAACTCTCTGTAAGCAAACAAGAGGTAGGGTATCAGGACATCCCATCTACGCCTGAGCTTTTCAGGTAGTCCATGAATCATATATAAACAAAGAGATTCTATCAATGTGTAATAGTGATATTTTTATTTGGATTTTGATATATTCAGTGAAAAAACTAAACTCTCTCTTATACAATGGAAAGATGAGAGCATTTGTGTGCTTTTTAAAATACCCCTCACACACTAAAAAAATCCAATAGTGTCATGCTTCATCATAGGGGTCTTCCCGTCCCTCTACGGGGCGGGGCGTGCTACGACCTACGGACTGCGCGGGAGCACTAAGTATTCGTGACAAAGGCTATGTGATGGTCAAAAGTGTCAGTGAAGTGTAGGGACCTAACTAGTGAGTGTGATAAAAAAGAAGAAAAAGTTAAAAATTCCCTGGCTAGTAGAAAAAAATAATTTATTCACTTCTCTGGCTGGGAATATTAAGAAGGGGGTTTTGTGGTAGAGCAATTAGCTTACTACCTGGTCAACATGTTTCGTAGGCAGTCCCCTACTGCCTACTCATCAGGACCTTCTAATGGTCCCTACTGGGAGATGCTCGGTTTGTAAGATGGTAAGCCTAATGTCCTACAAACTGGCACCAAAAATCGGCTGCTAGTTTGGACTAAAGGGCATGAGCTGGCCCCATTGAAAACATAATAGTACGGAGCGGCACAAGGGTAGGAATGAGGCATTGAACTAAGACCGCAATAGGTCAATATTTTTGACTACTAATTGAGATACTATTATGTTTTCAATGGGGGCCAGCTCATGCCCTATAGTCCAAACTAGCAGCCGATTTTTGCTGCCAGTTTGTAGGACATTAGGCTTACCATCTTACAAACCGAGCATCTCCCAGTAGGGACCATTAGAAGGTCCTGATGAGTAGGCAGTAGGGGACTGCCTACGAAACATGTTGACCAGGTAGTAAGCTAATTGCTCTACCACAAAACCCCCTTCTTAATATTCCCAGCCAGAGAAGTGAATACATTATTTTTTTCTACTAGCCAGGGAATTTTTAACTTTTTCTTCTTTTTTATCACACTCACTAGTTAGGTCCCTACACTTCACGGACACTTTTCACCATCACATAGCCTTTGTCACGAATACTTAGTGCTCCCGCGTAGTCCGTAGGTCGTAGCACGCCCCGCCCCGTAGAGGGACGGGAAGACCCCTATGATGAAGCATGACACTATTGGATTTTTTTAGTGTGTGAGGGGTATTATAAAAAGCACACAAATGCTCTCATCTTTCCATTGTATAAGAGAGAGTTTAGTTTTTTCACTGAATATATCAAAATCCAAATAAAAATATCACTATTACACATTGATAGAATCTCTTTGTTTATATAAGACTCTTTAGGAGGGTGATTCTATCATTGCCTCTACGCTTCCTCTTTTGTTTTGGAAGTCCATGAATCATCCCTTTGAGGGTCCTGTTGAATCTCTCAACAAGCCCATTGCACTGTGGGTGATAGGGTGTGGTGAACTTGTAGTTGACACCACACTCCTTCCACATTGCAGTCAGATATCCTGACATGAAGTTTGCACCTCTGTCAGAGACGACCTCCTTAGGGAAGCCCACTCTGGAGAACACTCCAAGTAGGGCCCTTGCCACAACAGGTGCTGTAGTAGTCCTAAGGGGAATAGCTTCAGGATACCTGGTGGCGTGATCCACCACCACCAGTATAAACTTGTGCCCTGATGCTGTCTGAGGTTCCATTGGACCAACAATGTCAATCCCCACTCTCTCAAAGGGTACACCCACCACAGGTAGTGGTATGACGGGGGCCTTTGTTGTGCCACCTGACTTTCCACTGGCTTGGCAAGTGACACAGGAGCGACAAAACTCCTTGGTATCTTCATTCATGTGAGGCCAGTGAAAGTGTGGGACAAGCCTGTCCCAAGTCTTGTTCTGGCCTAAGTGTCCTGCAAGGGGAATCTCATGGGCCAAGGTAAGAAGGAAACCTCTCTGAGACAAAGGAATGACCAGCCTCCTGGTTGCACCAGGCTTGGGGTCTCTTGACTCAGAGTACAGGAGTCCATCATCCCAGTATACCTTGTGGGTACCTGTGGCATTCCCTGCAGCCTCAGCAGCAGCCTGCTGTCTGAGGGGTTCAAGTGAAGGGCAGTCCAACTGTGCCTTTCCCAGGTCTGCCCTGGAGGGTCCCCCTGAGCCCAGAAACTCAACCTGATCAGGTTCAAGCTCTTTAGGCTCAGTTTCCTCCAGTTCCTTGAGGTCAGCCTCCTCAGAGACTTGATCCACAACCTGGGGCAAGGGGGAAGGCGATGCCTTAACCCTACTGCTCCTTCTCTTGGGTGGTGTCTGGTCCATTGTTCCAGGATCCAGCACCTGTTCAATGGGGCATCTTTTGACCTGTGACCTAGTCACAGCAAGGACATGTGCTGGCAAGCCTAACATTTCCATGTGAGTCCTTTGCTCCACTTCTGACCATAGTGATGTTTCCAAATCATTGCCCAACAGACATTCTACTGGGAGGTCTGAACTAACCACAACTTTCTTTGGGCCACTTACCCCTCCCCAGGAGAAATCAACAACTGCCATACTATGATTGGTAGTGACATTGCTGGCATTGGTCACCAGGTAATCTGTTCCTGGCATGATCTGTCAAGGGATCACAAAGTTAGGTGTCACCATTGTGACACTGGCACAAGTGTCCCTGTAGGCCTGAGCCACTTTTCCATTGATTAAAGGTGTCTGCCTGTATTTGCTCAAAGTATTGGGACTTGCATTAGGGGATATATCCATATCACCAGTACAGACAAGGACAGCCTGAGTGAGTGTGCCAACTAAGTTGTCATACCTAAGTATGAGCGGAAAATCCGTTCCGCTCGCGGATTTTGCGAATTTTCGGTAAATTCGCGATCCGCGAACTCCCGCGAATTTACCGAGAATTCGCAAATCCGCGAGCGGTGGATTTTTCCGGGGGCAAAAGTTGAACCTGTTGTAACTATTTTAGGATGGCGCCGGCAAGCTGCCAGCGCCATCCTAAAATAGTTACTAAGTTAGCTTCAACAGGAAGCTCTAATAGATAAAATCGAGCAGGTGCTCGATTTTATCTATTAGATCTTCCTGTTGAAGCTAATTTAGTAAGTATTTTAGGATGGCGCTGGCAGCTTGCCGGCGCCATCCTAAAATAGTTACAACATGCCCTTCCTGTAGCGTCGTCGAGGCAGGTGTGCCTTCTTCACAAATCAACCGTGGAAAATCAGCTGTGATGCTGGATAGAGGCTTTTGCATCCTTGACTTTCACGAGCACAATACCCGTGCTGTTCTTGTGACCAGGGGTTTCTTTCTCTTCATCTGCTGAACTGATCTTTCTCTGACCTTTTATACACACATGAAGCATGTTGACCGCACATGGTAGCCCTGCCCGTTTGGCCCCGCCCACACACTCGCGGTTTGCACCGTCTGCCCGCCATTCACCCACTATGATGGACAGCTCACTCAAGGGACCCCTGCGCCCGTCGGGGCGATTGCATAGTAACACACACATGGTCGCTCGAAGTAGTTGATGCTCAAATTCAGTGACTCATTCATTAGCCCAAAAACAATCGGTAACACACACATGGTCGCTCGAACTAGTTGATGCTCAAATTCAGTGACTCATTCATTAGCCCAAAAACAATCGGTAACACACACATGGTCGCACGAACTAGTTGATGCTCAAATTCAGTGACTCATTCATTAGCCCAAAAACAATTGTGAGCGTCGTCGAGGCTGGACAGGTGTGCCTTCTTCCCAACTCTACCGTGGAAAATAAGCTGTGATGCTGGATAGAGGCCTCACAAGAGGCATGTGCACTCGCATGGAAGCCCCGCCCTCGCCCCAAATCCGCGGATCCGCAAATCCGCAAAATCCGCGGATTTTGCGGATCCACGATCCGCAAATCTGCAAAATCCGTGGATCGTGGATCCGCAAAATCCGCCCATGCCTAGTCATACCCCTCAGTTCCCAAGGTTAACCCAACTATTCCCTTGTGAGGTGCACTATGTAGGAGAGTAGGGTCTGCAATCCTACGGTCACCCCCGATTTTTTGCTTTTTGCTTCACTGGTTTATGACGTTCCCTGACTGTGGGCCTGCTGATCAGACCCACAGCCTAGCTGTTCTCTCTCTAAATTGACAACCATGTACCTTAGGTGCATAACCAATTGGACTGAGTCACCTTATCAGTCCCTGTACAGCATACCTTAGGTATCCAGGGCATAGGTGTACCCAGGGCCTACCAGGGGCAGCAGCATGTATTATGCCACCCCTGGCTGGCCATCCAAATCTGACACAACTGGCTGCACGACAGCTGGGGCAAGGTGGTGTAATCACCCTTTGCTTTAGATATAGTCTCCCTATATCTAACCCTAAAAATGGACACATATATTCCTATCAGTCACTCCTATGGCAGGCCTTATCAGTCCTGAAGGCAGAGTGCTTGGAATTATGTGAGGTGGTGCTCTGGCATGAGCTGAGCCCGTTTGCAGCTTGCGGAACCAAGTCCTAATAGCTGTTCCATGATAACGCTATACCATATACTCTTAAGTGCATTATGAACCTCGCGGTCAAATGCTAACTTTGGTATAGCATTATCAAAACATGTCGAGTAAGGTGTCATACGAATTGGAATACTACCCCCTCGCCAATTCTGGCAACGGGGGTAGCATTCCACCCTTCTAGAGGGACACGACATGTATGTAACTGTGAACCCCGGTTAAAGTTAACTCGAGCCTCAGCATCACAAAATGGATGCTGCCACCACAGACACAAGTCTGACCTACTGCTGCTGGGAGTCTTTCCAGCGAGGGAGGCTCTGGCAAAGGGTTTCCTGCCTTGGGAGGTGCTAGCACCACCCCAGACAGGATTTTGTGTATTAGGTAGCCCAAGGCTCAAAGGAATGAGACATGCCTGGGGCACACAAGGTGTCCCGTGTATACACCGGTCAGAACCAGTTCCTGGGGCACTCCAGCCCCAGAGCTGGCGCAAGACCGGACAAAGGAAAGGGGGTGTATCCACCCCCCTTCCTGGTCCCACCCAGAGGAGGGACCTAGTCGTAGTGCAGCCCCCTTTAGTCGGATAAAGGTAGGAGCTGGTCCAATTCCAAATCAGATTACTCTTGACAACTTCTACGAAGAACTCTTGACCTTCTACCTCCTGATTACCAGAAGACTGAAGAATCTCCCCTATGGTCAGGGAGTGACCATCCTGCTTCGCAGGCACCATCAAGCTCCTGTGCGGTTTGCTGCAAGTCCTTCCATCCCGGAATCCGATGACCCAGCTCGACAAGACCCGGACCTCCAGACCTCTCTGACCTCTACCCACATCCACAGCACAGCTAGGACCCGTGGGTGCGACGAGCAATGTGGAGACGGCCATCTCGAGAAAACCTGCACAGCGCTTCCAGCACAACCGCCGAGGGATCCTCGAGTGAGTGCACCTTGGTCTGAGAAGCCCCACACCGACGCAGCTCCTGCACCAGAGACCAGCCCCCCAGCATCCACGAGATCTGCGTGGGGCCCTTTTGCCTGGTTGCTGCTTGCCCAGTTGTCTTGTCACTTGCCGGCTGGCTCGAGACCTCTGAGACGACGACCCGAAGAATCCAACACTGCTAGTCTGGTCCCCCAGACTGGCCCTTGCTTCCTTGTAAAGGTGAAGCACACCGGACCCTCCTGGTCCATACCAGATGCCATCTTTGTTCCACCGCGAGGCTTGCATTAGCCAAGGCCTGTTGTCCAGATCGACGATCCAACACCGCCAACAGCAGCAGACTACGTGGGACAGCTCGTGCCTCCAGCCTGGTCATGAAGAGCAGCTCCTGGTCCGCGCAGCTACAGAGAGAAGCGACCCTTCCATCACCTGACTGCGGCGACAGCATCTGGTTCCCTCCTGGTTCCAGCACCGTACTGGCTAGTGACCGAGACTCTGTCCCCTTCCCTTTCAGGACTTCTTCCTTCAAGTTCCATCCTTGGAACCACCGGACTCCTCCATCTGGCTGCCTGCCAGCAACTCCTTGTTTCAGGCCATCACCAGGATCAACGCAGCAAACCCGACGCAACTTCAGCCCTATGCACCCGCAGCCTGTGGGTTAGGTAACTAAAGCTTCTAGGTGCTGAAGTCTGTGTACACTATCCTAGTATCCAGGTCCACTGTTGTTTTCCCTCCATCCAGCCGGGTTCGTCCGGAATCCGTAACTTTCTAAACTGTAAGATCCATAGACGTTGGTACTCATCCCGCGTGAGAGTTCCCACTCTGCACGTGAGTCCCGTGGGCCTACTGCTCCGTACTTACCTAGTTTGTAGAGTAGTCCCAGCGATCCTCCAGCCTCTGGATCTCCTTACAGTACTTTCTTTCCTCGCATTCCATTGTTTTGAGTATATGGTTTGTCGTGCCCCTAAGGCGCACTTGTAAATATTGTGCGAACTCGTATTTCCTTTTTAGTATTGTCATGTGCTTAGCCCTTTGACCTCATAAAGAGTTCAGAGGTGTATGTTAGTTAATAAATATCTGTTTATTTTCATAACAACCTGTGTGGTATCCTTTCACTTGGTATTCAAGGGGTTATATGTGGTAAAACAGCTGGCTTCACATGCCATTCAGAGTTTAGCCTAAAGACTGCTTTTGTCCACGCTACTAGGATAGCTGGTCTATAAGGTTGACTTTACAACCAATCACCATAAGGGTTGTTTGGACTGATACAAGGTGATCACTAGAACTAGTGAGCATCATATATCAGGCCAACTTCTCACACACTACCACTACTGACTGTACTAGGGGGTGCAGGTGCCTTAGGGGCTGTAGTGGTAGGAGTTTGCCCTCCTTTCTTGGTGCACTCACTAAACCAGTGAGTTTTACTTTTACAGTACTGGCACCATCTTTTTGACTGGCCTTCTTGGGTCTTCTTTTTATGCTGTGATGCCTGACCTCCACCTTCTTTGGATTGTTGGGGACCTGTCGAAGACTTCTGGTCATTTTGTTCACTCTTGTTACTACCCTTTTGGTCTGCTTTCTTCTGGCCACCCTGGTTCTGGTTCTGGTTCTGCTTGACCCTTGTTCTGACCCATCTGTCTGCCTTCTTTCCCAATTCTTGGGGAGAGGTCATATCTGAGTCAATAAGGTGCAGATGCAACAACTGGTTCTGACAATTATTTAAAATCTGTTCTCTCATGATAAGATTATACAACCCTGTGTAGTCAGTAACCTTGCTCCCCAGTAACCAGCCTTCCAAAGCCTTAGTGGCACAATCAACGAAATCAGTCCAATCCTGAGCCTGTGTTTTCTGGGTATCCCTGAACAGCAACCTGTACTGCTCAGTGGTTAAGCCAAACCCATCAATTAAGGCACTTTTCAGGACTGGGTATGTGTTTGCGTCCTCTTCCCTAACAGAGAGGAGCTTGTCTCTTCCTTTACCCCCAAAGGAGAGCCACAGTATAGCTGGCCACTGACTTTGGGGTACCTGCTGAACTTTGCAGGCCCTCTCCAAAGCAGTTATCCACTTGTGGATGTCATCACCTATCTTGTAGGGGGGCACAATTTTGTTCAGGTGTCTAGTATCAACCCTGTCTTTAGTATCCCTGTCCCTAGGGACAGTGCTGCCACCAGTGGGTTCCTGCCCACTCAGTCTTTGTTCCCTGGCAAAGGCAAGTTTCTCTTTGTCAAGGGCAAGTTCTTCCCTCTCAATCCTCAGATTAACTTCCCTCACCTTGGCATCATACATCATCCTCTCAGGGGTGGTTAACCTCCTTGGAGGAGGGTTGTTGAAGCCATGGGACACAACAGAACGCCTGGACTCATGAGATGGAGACCCGTTCCTTTTGTTGTGGTGGTTAAGGCCATATGGGATAAAGCCTAAGGGTCCCCCAGTATTCATCTCATGCAGTCTTAAGTTGGCCTGACTCAATTGACTAATCGGTCTCTCGCCTATTTCTACCTCTCCCTCAGATTCTTCATCATCCTCCTCTCTACCATTTACATTTCCTGTATCTGGTAGAGGGGTATCCTGATTGTCCTCTGCAGAGGGTATGCCTCCATCTATGTTGCCGTCTGAGGTTCCGTGACGATTTGAACCCGTGTTTTCAATATTGTCGGAAATGCATAATATTGGTATCAGCGAACCGCAAATGATCCATTTAGCATATCCTGGTGTTTTCGCTACGCTACGAACAAGAGCACTCCTTTTATAAACACATTTCTGATCTACCCACGGCATCCATCTTAGATCATGGCCGCCATTTTGTGTTTCTTGCCCTCACATACGCAATAACCTCTGATCACTTCATTTCGATTAAGGACACGTAGCCTTAGCCGGAGATTCACCTCTTTCATGACACGTGCACCTTAAACCAGATCACGCTGTAGCTGCATGACTCGACAAAGACTGCCTCATCTGCCCGAGGCCAGTCCTGCTATACTGGTTCTTGTGGTCGTTGGCTTGATCACGATTAGGCGGCCGAAGCCGGTAGCCTTGCCCATTTACAACCCACAAACATCCCTTATCCTGCTTTTCTATCTTCTGCACCTGGCTCTGCTCCTTTCCTTCTGGGCCTTTATTAGGGGGAGGTAACGAAATTTACGATGAGGCGGTCCGGGTCTTGAATGAAAAGTTGACATGAGATTATGATGGAAAAGTGGGAACCCCTCGTTCGTAATGTTTTGACATCAGATATTGTCGACGATTCCTGTGCAACGCCAAATATTTATTGTTTAGGACACCAAGGTTTGGGAATGTACTAACATGTAAAGAATTTGCCTGAAGCCCAATTTTTAGTATATAAGGAGCAACCCTCTTTGTACAAATCGAACAGGCTCCTAGACACTGCCCATGTGTGGTTTCTGTGACTTCTGTGTCCCTGCAGTAATAAACCTTTGGTCTTTGACGCCACCATCGAGAAGCCCGTGTTTCTGTTCATTTGTGCACCAAGGCAGGTGGAACTCCGGGGTCTTCGGGTGTTGTTCCCTGACACCTCTGTACGGAACCAAAAAGTCCAGAACTCCAATTGGCGCCCAACGTTGGGCGACGTCATTCGGTACCGGTCCAAAAGCCTGAAGAGTTCGAGAAGCTTCGTGTGAAGATTCCTGAGGGAGGCGCCCCACTTCATCGATCCCGGCATATCAAAAAAGTGGCCCGAAGTTCTCTTCCACGAGGGTTCCCGTTCAGGACGGCTGCAGTGGGCCGTTGCCTTGACCGTCGCCCTGTCTTGGACCCGAGGTGCAGTCCTTAGTACAGCGAAACGTGACGGGTTTCTCCTTGGTGACGTCTTCAGTGCCTCAGTTAAGTATTTAGTGATAGCTAGCTGGTTACTTCGTAAGGGTTGTTAAAATCCGTTTTGGTTCTTGGTTTGGTTTGGTTTCGTAGGATTATCACTGGTTGTTCCGGTTACGATAATCTATTTGGTTTAGTCTGGGTATCGATACATTAGTTCGCTTTTGGTAGGCCTAAGTTCTTGGTTCAGGTGCACATATCTGTTTTGTGTGTTTGTTTGTTCTGTGTTCCGGGTTGCAAAATGGTAAGTCGGAAAAATTGTATGTTGTCGTGTTTTGGTTGCAACAGTGACTCACGATTGGAGGACTCATGTCTGGTTCCTCCGATTGGGACTCCCCTATATGACTTGTATTGTAATCATGGTGTAGGTCCTATATCTTATAATGAGGTGTGGGTCCGATATACCGAAAAAGATGGTGTTCTTAGTTGGCCACTGCATGGTAGTTTTGAACCCGAAATTCTCGACAATTTAGAAGCGAAATTGTTTAGGAAGAAAGCCCGGCCGGCAATGTTTAATTCTTTCCGTTGCTGGCGAAAAGAATCCAAACAGAGAGAAATGAAAAAGTTAAAGAAAAAACAGAAAGAGAGAGAAGAATTGACTCTAGAACAAGCAACTAAGCAGTTGCAGGATAACGAATGTGAGAAAGCCATAGAGGTGGCCATTAGAGAGCATAATTTAGCGATTGACAAGTGCTATCCTGCCTTGCCATCGAAAACAACTAAGATACTAGAGGACCCCGAAAACGATCCTCTGTTGTCTTACTTGTTACGGTCACCTCCACCGTATGCACAGGGTGCTACGGCTCTGCCTTTACCGAATGTTCAGTTACCGGTTGCTGGAAAACCTGCTCCTGCCCCTCAGAATCAAGCTCCTGTACCTCCTGTGGTCAATGTGAATGTTCCTACGGCACCTCCTCTTCCTAGGTTGCCGACTTCTTTACCTATACCTGTATCGCTCACACCTACTGTTCCACAAGCTATCTTCCTCGATGCTCCTACAGTCCCGCTATCTGTTCCTACCTCTACTGTGTTCTCTGCATCTGCCAGTATGTTGACTCCGCTTTCTGTTCGTCGAAGAATCACTGATTCTGTCTCTAACATTCTGTCTCCCCTCTATAAATCTCTAATTAAGACTCCTACTTCTGACTCTGTACAAAGACGTAGTCAGCTTCCAAGTACTGAGGAACGGGGAATTTTGGATTCCACGGCTCTCAGATGGATTTCGAAGAGTAGGAGATATAGTACGAGAGATGTACTAGATACATTTATGCAGTGGAAGGAACCAACGCAAAGATATGTCTTTGACGAGATGTGCTCTCTTTTACGTGAGGAATTGGAAGAAGATGATGTTGAATCGAATTTAGAAGACTTAATTAAGGTTCAGAAAGAGTTTGCTGCAGGAATGATAGTAGGTGAAAATATAGAAGAAGCGATGGAATTGATTTTAAGTTATAGAAATGACCCATCACTTCGTTCACCGAGAGATTTAGAGCAAAGTAAGACGAAACTAAGTCGCCAATATCCAATGAGGGAGGTTCCTCCGATTTGGCGCGAAGCTGTACAAGCTGATAATGTCCGTGGTATTGCAGCCGCTCCGGCGCAATTCCAAAGAGTGTGGATACACATTCCGTGGAAGCGAGCTGAAGTGCTAGCAGTGAAGCAGGCCTTGCCAGACCCGCGTAAGAATCCTGCTGGGTACTATAAGGAATTAACACAGACAGTTGAGGCTTGTATAATGAACTTAGCAGACATCGATATGTTATTTGGTAATGTAGTTCCACAACCAATTTGGGCTAAAATTCGTAAAGAGAATCATCAAGCTGCCCTAGGTGGTGATTGGGCAGCTATCATTGCAGCGGATGGTCAGCAAGTAGGTGGTGCAAAACCCGAACCCCTAATTGCTGATCTTCCAGGAAAGATAATTGATTTAATGAAGACTCTGATGCCTGCATTGCGTGTTAATTGGGACAAGTTGTCCGCATGCAGACAGAAGAAAGACGAAAGTGTCTCTGACTTCTTCACGAGGTTCGAAGAGACTTTTGTAGATCATAGTGGTCAAGATATGAGCACAGAAGGAGGACAGAGACTGTTTGTCGATAAATTTGTGCATAATTTGTTACCTGAATTATGCAATAAATTAAAGGATTCAGAGAGTGCGTGGGCTGTTTCCACAACTGCGCAAATACTTGCAACTGCACAGTATTATGAAAATAGGGATAAAGAGGAAAAAGAGAAATCAGACAAAAAAACGAAAGATTTAAAGACTAAAGTTCTGTTGCAACAGGCGTATCCGCCTCGCATGAATCAGACTAATACGCAACAGGGTCCGTATCAAAGAACAGATTATAGCTCACCTAGGCCTCAATATCAGTGGAATCAGTGTGCGTACTGTAAGAAAGAGGGTCACTATAAAAATGAATGTCCAGTCTTAGCGCAAAATAATGCAGCAGCAGCTCAGAGAGGTCGCGGTGGGTTTGTGCAAAATTCTAGAGGACGAGGTCGAGGTGCTATGCCGCCACAGACAAATGATCATCCTTCCAACCATTTTGATCAACGAAATGGACAGTCTGCCCAGCAAAATAGATCTCAACAGTATCTTGTTGAAGATTATTGTGAGGTGGATGAGGGATTTCAGCAAAATGGGTACTAGGACAGCCATGGACAGAGAGAGGGAGTAGTATCAGTTCCAGTGGATCAGAGTGGGCCTTATGTCGCAGTAGCAACATCAGGTGTAGTTGAACCGTTTCTGTTGGATACTGGTGCAGCAAAAAGTTCTATCATTCATGCGAAACTCCCTGGCGCACCTTTGTCCGGCTCAACAAATGTTTCTGTAGGTTTTTCAGGCGCCCCTGTTTACAACCCCATATCTGGTCCTTTGTCTATTTCTGTTGGACCGTGCCAATTGAAAGCACCCCTGATTTTGACGACAGGTTGTAATGAAAATCTGCTTGGTTTAGACTTGTTAAAACGCCTATATGCGACATTGTACTGTTCTCCGGAAGGAGTACAGCTTACATTGGGTAAAAGAATAACCTCTCCGATGTACTTGTCTATGGATGCACTCCCGCCGGAGCTGCGTTCACTCCCTGATACTCTTTGGGCGACTGGTCCTAACGATGTAGGCCTTTTGGAAATACCACCATATGTAGTAACTTTGAAAGCAAATGTGAAATTTCCACGAATTCCTCAATATAAAATATCTAGTGAAGGTGAACGAGCACTTTTACTGATTGTACAAGATTTGATTAAGAAAGGTGTGGTTGAGGAAACTAGAGGGAATGTCTGTAACAGCCCTGTATTACCGATTCTGAAACAAACTGATCCCACAAAACCTCCAGTGTATAGGTTTGTTATCGACCTCAGAGAAGTTAATAAGATTGTAGTTCCGCAGTTTCCTGTGGTTCCAGACATTACTGCTTTGTTAACATTGATTCCTGCTACAGCCACATGGTTTTCAGTCATCGACTTGAAGAATGCCTTTTTCAGCATTCCGATAGCGGAGGAAAGCAGAGATATTTTCGGCTTCTGTCTAGGAGGTCGAAGTTTCAGATTTAAACGCGCTCCACAAGGCTATTGTGAGAGCCCATCTATTTACAGTCAAGCATTAAAAAGCCAGTTAGATTCCTTTGTCCTTCCTCCAGGTTCTGCTCTAGTACAGTATGTAGACGATCTTTTAGTGGCTGCTGATGACAAGGAAACTTGCAAAGCAGCTACGATTTCGTTATTGCATCATTTGTCTCAATTGAATCATAAGGTGTCACCTTCGAAAATGCAATACTGCTGCCAAGAAGTGACCTACCTAGGTCATCTCTTGTCAAAGGAGGGGAGGAAGTTGACCCCAGAAAGAATAAAAGCAATTACGCAGATGAGTGTTCCACGCACACAGAGAGAAGTACGTGCCTTCCTTGGTATTACCTCTTACTGTAGGCAGTGGATCCCAAATTTTTCTCTTTTAGCGAAACCATTGGTAGCTTTGAATGGGAAAAATGTTCCGAGTCCGGTGCCATGGTCTGACGAATGTCAGGAGAGTTTTACTGAACTACGAAAAGCATTGTGTTCAGCTCCTGTATTAGGTACACCTGATTACAGCAAGCCATTCACGCTCTACGTTCACGAGAGAGAAGGTTGTGCGTTGAGTGTTCTGACACAGAAATTTGGTGATAAACAACGCCCTTGTGCGTATTTTTCATCAACATTAGATCCGGTAGCCAGAGCATTACCTAGTTGTTTGAGAGCTACAGCGGCAGCTGCGGCTTCCATTCGACAATCTGCTGGTTTGGTGATGAACAACATGCTAGTGGTCATGGTTCCTCATGCGGTGGATACACTCATGAATCGAACGAAGACACAACACCTTACCAGTGCGAGATTATCTGGCTACGAGCTGACATTACTAGCGAGCCATATTCAGATCAAAAGGTGCAATGTATTGAATCCAGCAACGCTGTTGCCGGCTAATCAAGAGTCGAGTGATTCCGAACCACATGATTGTTGTTTCAAAACGGAGGAAGAGACAAAAGGACGAATTGACTTAAAGGATACTCCATTATCAGATCCAGATGGTACGCTGTATGTGGACGGGTCATGTTTTAAATTGGAGAATGGTGATGTGACTGCTGACTATGCAGTAACAACTTTGAAGACGATTGTGGAGACTGCGAGAGTGAGTCAGAATTCTGCCCAATCAGCAGAATTAATAGCTCTAACAAGAGCGTGTGTTTTAGCTAAGGGAAAGAGAGTGAATGTCTTTACAGATAGTCAGTACGCATTTGGCGTGGCTCATAGTTTTGGCCGTTTGTGGAGAGAAAGAGGTTTCATTACGTCCCATGGGACTAAGATTCAACATGGTCAACTAGTTAACGACTTGTTGGAATCTCTAACCTTGCTGACTGAAGTTGCGATTGTGAAGTGCAGTGCTCATAAAGCAATCACGGATGATGTTGGTCGAGGAAATGCTTTTGCTGATGAAACTGCTAAACAGACCGCTAGAGACATGATGAGTAGAATGTATGTTGCTACGTCTGCAAGGTGGATTACTGAGTCTGGAATGTGTGAGGATACAATGGAAAGTGTGAAAGAGATTCAGAAAGAGGCAACTGAGGAGGAAAAACGTGTATGGAGAGAAAGTACGGGCAAGTTGGATTCGAATGGGTGTTGGATTGATTTGACAGAACAGCAGCGTTGGATGTTGCCTGACGCGTATGTGCTTGCAGTAGTGACGATGGCACACGGAGTAGCACATATAAGTTCTAAAGGAATCTGTAAGATGTTGGCTCCGGTCTGGAAGAATGATGGGATCAGTAAGTGTGCAGAGAGAGTGGTGAAAAATTGTATGGTATTCTTGATGCATAATCCTGGCAAGGGAACTCCAACTCCTGCTGGTCACTTCGCTCCTCCTTCCTGCCCCTTTGAAGTGATTCAGTTAGATTTCATTCACATGGATCGCTGTAATAATTTGAAATACGTTCTGGTGGTAGTCTGTGCTTTCTCCAGGTGGATTGAAGCTTACCCACTGAAGGACAATACTGCCCTATCAACTGCCAAGATTCTTCTTAAAGAATATTTCCCTAGATTCGGTATGCCACGGATTGTATGATCAGATAACGGAAGTGAGTTTATAGGGAAAGTTATGCAGAGTGTGTGTGCCGGTTTAGGTCTGAAACAAAAGTTTCACAGTGCGAACCATCCCCAATCTGCTGGTTTAGTGGAGGGTTACAATAGCACCCTCAAGCTGAAACTAGCTAAAATACAAGCATCCACAGGTTTAGCCTGGCCAGACGCACTTCCTTTGGCTTTGTTATCAACAAGAGCAACTGTACATTCTAGAGTGGGGCTTAGCCCTTACGAAATAGTGTTTGGCCGCCCGGCAAATATTTGGGGTGTGCCGAGACCTAAGGAGTTTTGTTCTCTAGAATATCCTATGTTGATAGACTACCTTTACGACTTGACTGCTAAATTGAGTCTTATTCACCAACAGGTTTTCGATGCTTTACCAAAGCCTCCGGAGAGTCCAGGGCATCAGCTGAAACCAGGGGATCTTGTGGTTATCAGGAATTTCGCGAGGACGAAGAACCTTCAGCCGAGATTCGTCGGCCCCTTCCAGGTCCTGCTTGTAACAAGAACAGCAGTTCGTGTGGCTGGTCGCAAGCACTGGGTGCAGGCGTCCCATGTAAAGCGTGTACCCCTGCCACTTCCTTACGACGGCTGGGTGAAGAAGGGAATTGGTTCCTCCGAATTTGAAAGCACGCCAAAGTTCATCCCTTTCAGTGATGCTGAATTAATGACTGACACTCCAAGCTCTGACTCTCCTTCAGAAAAGACTCTTTTGGACTCTGAACATTTGTCCCCTGCATCAGAAAAAACTCTGTCATCTGCGAACTTGAACACTGCAACAGCTACCAGCGAAACGTTATTTGCCGATCAAACAGTTCCTGCAAAGCAAAAATATAACCTACGACCTCGTAAAATGGACAAATAAAGCAGGCAACTGCCTATTGTGAATATTTTGAAATTTTGAACTTTTGCCTTCAGCCAGGAAGTTTGCTATTATTTTGTTGTTTTAAAATTGCCTTGCCGTCTGGGTAGCCGTAGGGTCGTGGCTGTGTGCCTAGTTGAATTTGCGGGGGTCTGACACAAGGTCGATCTTTCTGTTGGTTCTGGGAACTCCCAGAGCTGATAGAGGCATTTTCATCTACGTACACATCATCAGTGGTCGCGAGCGGATTGTAGAAGATGGAGCTTCCTGAGCTACAACGAGAAAATGTGATTTATGTTCGCAGAAACAGACTTTACAGAATTCTGCACAGCAAATGCTTTTTAATACAATGTGCCATTACATTTTTGATTGTTTTGATAACGTTGGTGGGTGGAATCGTTTTCGGTATGAATTTAATTTTTGTGCCAGTAACTACAGTACCTCCCCTTGATTCTGCTACTTCTACCGTTTCTTCTATACACTCTTTTCATTCGTTTCCTGAACATGAGCAAGCCCGACGCTCAGAATTCATTAATAACACTTTTGTACAGCTCTTGCATCAACACCAACTGGTAGTTAACACTACAGACTGCTGGGTGTGTGGCTTGATACCCCACACTATGGATAAAGGTATTCCTTATCTGGTTTTGCCTTTTAGCTACAATGGATCATTTCAGGCCCTTCAAACCATCTTTGTTTATGCCCTTGAAACCTATCCTCCACGTCCACCACGTTCCACTAGATATAACTCAGCCAACAAAGCTTTAGTCCAGGGAATTATTGACATGATCAAGGACGTCAATAATACTCCATCATACCCTAGAGATGAATTGCGAGTATATTTAAGTTGGAATACTTCAGAGTATCGCTTTAGTTTAGGAGAAAGCAAGCGCAAAAGCTCAACCCCAATCTGGGTCGTACCTCACCGAGGTCAGGTCTGTTTGCAAGGTAACGGGAGGAATCCGAGAGCTCAGCTAGGGAGGAGTGAGTGCGTAGAGACTTATGTGTTTCCGGCTAACTCTTCCCCTGCCTTCCTTACTGCTAGGGGTACCTACTTCATCTGTCGAGACAGAGCTTATACATGGTTGCCTGCCGACTTTTCAGGTTCATGTTATATTGCTCGATTGTTGCCTCCAACATACACTGCTTCATCTGATTACCACAGAACCAGAGTAGCGAGAGGTGTCTTCAGCAAGGAAGATACTGCTGGTCAGGAAGCTGGAGACTTCTTCAAAGGCTTCCTTCCGTTCTGGGGGCCTATGGCCAATAGTAGAAACATACGTCAGCTAACACGGGTAGTTGAATCTACTATTACCGAAACTGCTGGTGCCCTTAGCAATCTGACAGCTGAGCTTCAGGCGGATAGACTCATGACGTTGCAGAATCATATGGTTCTAGACGTTATACTTGCAGATCGAGGTGGGGTATGCAGAATGATCCAATCGAGCTGCTGTGTCTTTATTCCTAATAATGCTCCAACAGTCTATGAGGCGATCTCTAAGCTACACAAGATTTCCGACTCTATTCTTGTAGACAAGGGAAACTGGTCCTTCATGGAGTGGTTTTGGACTCTGATCTCAGCGTGGGGATGGAAGGTTCTAATGGTCATTGGTGTCGTCATAGTATTCCTCTTCTCATGCTGCCTGATTATCCAGTGTGGTCCTGCTCTGTGTAGTCTTTGTGCTGCAACTTGTCTTAGAAAACCACCTGCGTTTGGAGAAAAGGCACGAGAAAGGATGATGATACAACAGCATGTCACTGACCTGATGAGCATAGAATTAGATTCTGACATAGACTAAGTAATTGCCTATGTAAGGGCAAAAGGAGGGTCTGAGGTTCCGTGACGATTTGAACCCGTGTTGTGGTGGTTAAGGCCATATGGGATAAAGCCTAAGGGTCCCCCAGTATTCATCTCATGCAGTCTTAAGTTGGCCTGACTCAATTGACTAATCGGTCTCTCGCCTATTTCTACCTCTCCCTCAGATTCTTCATCATCCTCCTCTCTACCATTTACATTTCCTGTATCTGGTAGAGGGGTATCCTGATTGTCCTCTGCAGAGGGTATGCCTCCATCTATGTTGCCGTCTGAGGTTCCGTGACGATTTGAACCCGTGTTTTCAATATTGTCGGAAATGCATAATATTGGTATCAGCGAACCGCAAATGATCCATTTAGCATATCCTGGTGTTTTCGCTACGCTACGAACAAGAGCACTCCTTTTATAAACACATTTCTGATCTACCCACGGCATCCATCTTAGATCATGGCCGCCATTTTGTGTTTCTTGCCCTCACATACGCAATAACCTCTGGTCACTTCATTTCGATTAAGGACACGTAGCCTTAGCCGGAGATTCACCTCTTTCATGACACGTGCACCTTAAACCAGATCACGCTGTAGCTGCATGACTCGACAAAGACTGCCTCATCTGCCCGAGGCCAGTCCTGCTATACTGGTTCTTGTGGTCGTTGGCTTGATCACGATTAGGCGGCCGAAGCCGGTAGTCTTGCCCATTTACAACCCACAAACATCCCTTATCCTTCTTTTCTATCTTCTGCACCTGGCTCTGCTCCTTTCCTTCTGGGCCTTTATTAGGGGGAGGTAACGAAATTTACGATGAGGCGGTCCGGGTCTTGAATGAAAAGTTGACATGAGATTATGATGGAAAAGTGGGAACCCCTCGTTCGTAATGTTTTGACATCAGATATTGTCGACGATTCCTGTGCAACGCCAAATATTTATTGTTTAGGACACAAAGGTTTGGGAATATACTAACATGTAAAGAATTTGCCTGAAGCCCAATTTTTAGTATATAAGGAGCAACCCTCTTTGTACAAATCGAACAGGCTCCTAGACACTGCCCATGTGTGGTTTCTGTGACTTCTGTGTCCCTGCAGTAATAAACCTTTGGTCTTTGACGCCACCATCGAGAAGCCCGTGTTTCTGTTCATTTGTGCACCAAGGCAGGTGGAACTCCGGGGTCTTCGGGTGTTGTTCCCTGACACCTCTGGACGGAACCAAAAAGTCCAGAACTCCACGTCTAAGGCATCTGAAGCTTCTAAGAGCTCTAACAGCTGGAGGGTGGCAGGGTTAGAACCCTGTCTCAGGTTCCTAGAGGTGGCCAATTGCCTCAACTCAGGGAACTTGAGGAATGAATATCTGGAAGGTACCTGTGGCAGGTTACCAGCAAGGGGTGCTCCTGTGGAGACTCCTCGGTCAGACATTCTGTCTAGTGTAAGTGTGGTGTACACTACCTACACTATGGGTTTACCTACTGATCCCTTGCTAGAGTTGTAGTAGGGTGTGCTAAGCCCTGTTATACTACAACAACTGGTTCAGTAGAACTCAGAGTATTCTAAGCTAAATTATATGTACCTTGGTACTTATGTGATCTTTCAAATGATATTCTTAGGATACGTGTGTGGTAAAACAACAGCAAGCTCAAATCCCACTGCTGCCACTAATGTGAGAAGTTGGCCTGATATATAGTGCTCACTATTCTAGTGATCACTTTGTATCATTCCAAACAACCCTTATTGATGATTGGTTGTAAGTCAACCTTATAGACCAGCTATCCTAGTAGCATGGACAAGAGCAGTCTTTAGGCTAAACTCTAGAGGGCGCGTTAAGCAAGCTGTTTTACCATCACATATACCCCTTGAACACCAAGTGAAAGGACACCACACAAGTTGTTATAAAAATAAAGGGTATTTATTAATAACAAGACTACCCTGAACTCTTTATGAGTCAGGGAGCTAAGCAAGCACAATACAAAACTCTTAAGAAAATACTGTAAGTTGCACAAATAACACAAATGCCTGAGGGGCACGAAAAACCATATACTCTAAAAGTGGAATGCGAAATACTAGCAGGTAAGTAACACGATCCAGGGGCTTCAGGACCGCTAGGACTACCTTACTGAACCCTTAGGTTAGGAGCAGGGGGCCTAGGGAACCCGGGTGCAGAGTGGGAACTCTTACGCGGGATGCGGGACAAAGTCTATGGATGCTAGTAATTCTAAAGTTACTGTTTCCGGACGAATCCGACTAGGTAGACTAAAAACGAAAAAGGATCTGGACACTAGGATAGTGAACCTGTGCTGGAGCACCGAAATGCTCGGGTTACCTAGCCCAGGGGCTGCGGCTGCATAGGGTACAAATGACGTCGGGAATCCTTGTTGTAATCTATGGAGCCTGAAAGAAGATGTTCCTGGTAGGCGACCAGTGAAGATGTTCGGTGTGATCCAAGGCTGGATCAGTGAAGAAGACGACCTGAAAGCAGAGGGGACTCAGTTCTCAATCACTAGCCAGTGATTGTGTGGGCACCAGGATGGCACCGGATGAAGTCACCGCGATCAGGTGAGTGGGTGACGCTGGACTCTGCAGCCTCACGGGCCAGGAGGCGTTGTCGGCGTCCAGGCTGGAGGTGCAAGCTGTCCCACGATGGTGTCTGCTGTCGGCGATTCTGGATCCAGGATTGGAGCAACAAGCCTTGGCAAAGGCAAGCCCACGAGGTTGAATCAAAATGGCGTCTGGAGTGGACCAGGAGGGTCCAGGGCACTTCTTGTTGAACAAGGAACAATGGCCAGTCTAGAGGACCTAGACCAGCGGTGAAAACGTTGTGGTACGTCGTCAGGAGGGCCACTAGCCGACGGGCAAGTGACCGGACAACGTGGCAAACAGCAAGGCAGCAGAAGGGCCCCACGCAGATCTCGTGGACGCTGGGGGGCTGGACTTCGGTGCTGGAGCTGCTCAGGGTTGGGGGATCTCAAACCCCAGTGCACCCACTCGAGGATCCCTCGGCGGTCGTGCTGGTTAAGCGTCGTGCAGGTCTTGAAGATAGCCGGTCCCACGGGTCTCGTCACACCCACTAATCTCATCAGGGCTTATGATGCAGGTAGAGGTCAGAGATGGTAGGGAATCCGGGTCTCGTCGAGCTGGTCAGTCTGGATCCGGAGGATGGACGTGCAGCAAACCACAAGCGCTTAAATGGTGCCTGCTGGTGCAGGGTGGCTACTCCTTAGCCACAAGGGAGAGTCTTCAGAGAATGACAAGAGTTCCTTTCGTGGAAAGTAGTTCAAGTTTCAAGATTATCTAATTTGGGAAGGGTGCCCGCTCCTACCTTTATTCTAAGAAAAGGGGCTGGCACACGACTAGGTCCTGCCCATGGGTGGGACCAGGAGGGGGGTGGTTACACCCCTCTCCTTTGTCCGGTCTCTCCCCAGCTCAGGGGCTGGTGTGCCCCTGGAACTGGTTTGAGCCGGCATATGCACAGTGAGCACCGGGGTGCCACTTGCAGTCACCTTCCTCTCAGCCCTGCCTACCTGGGATACACAAAATCCTGTCTGGGATGGTGCTGGCACCGTCCCTGACAGGAAACCCTTTGTCCAGGCCTCCCTCGCTGGAAGGACTCCCAGCAGCAGGAGGTCAGACTCGTGTCTCAGTGGCAGCATCCATTTTGTTGAGCTGAGGCTGTGTTTAACTTTAACCGGGGTTACAGCTACCAACATGTCTTCTCCCTCTAGAGGGGTGGAAGGCTACCCCCGTCACCAGAACTGGTGAGGTGGTAGTATTCCAAAGCGTATGACACCTTACACAACATGTTTAGATAATGTCAGACCAAAGTTACCATAACCACGAGGATTATAAGGCACTTAAAAGTATATGGTCTGACGCTATCATGGAAACGGCTAAGGGATAGATCCCGAAGGCCGCAGACAGGCTCAGCTCATGCCAGAGCACCATCTCACACGATTCCAAGCACTCTGCCTTCAGGATTGTTAAGGCCTGCCATAGGAGTGACTGATAGGAGATCTGTGTACCCATTTTAGGTTTAGATATAGGTATACTAAAGCAGGGGTGATTACACCACCTTGCCCCAGCTGTCAAGCAGCCAGTTGTGTCTGTTTAGTTAGTCAGCCCAGGGGGGGCACAATACATGCTGCAGCCCCTGGGAGACCTCTGGGTACACCTCTGCCCTGGGTACAGGGACTCATGAGAGGGCCCAGTGCCAATTCAGTACCTGAGTACAATTTGGGATAGAGAGAACAGCTAGGCTGTGGGTCTGATTAGCAGGCCCACAGCCAGGGAAAGTCATAAACCAGTGAAGCAAAAAGCAAAAATCTGGGGTGACCATAGGATTGCAGACCCTACTCTCCTACACCAACTTATGGCGTACATAGTGGTACAAAAGGGGGTGGTGATGGACGGAGAATCTGAACCAATCAAACACTCACACCCAGTAAACAGAGCTGGGTTTAACCCATCACCGTTCTTTAGCCCACTCTGCCACCCCAGTTCAGACATGGCCATATGCAAATCAGTCTGACCGTGTGCCTCATGGGAACAGTCCAGCCTGAACTGCCAAGCCACGCCTTCCCTGGACCGGAAACAAGCTTCCGAGGACCGGTTTCTGGCATTTAAGCCGTCTTCAGCCCGGCTTGCTTGAATCCAGTGGCAAAGTGAGCAAGGGACTCACGTCTGAGCATACCCTGCCAACTTATGGCGTACAAAGTGGTACAAAAGGGGGTGGTGATGGACGGAGAATCTGAACCAATCAAACACTCACACCCAGTCAACAGATCTGGGTTTAATCCATCACCGTTCTTTAGCCCACTCTGCCACCCCAGTTCAGACATGGCCATATGCAAATCAGTCTGACCCTGTGCCTCATGGGAACAGTCCAGCCCGAACTGCCAAGCCATGCCTTCCCTGGACCGGGAATAAGCTTGCGAGGACCGGTTTCTGGCATTTCAGCCGTCGTCAGCCCGGCTTTCTTGAATCCAGTGGCAAAGTGAGCAAGGGATTCACGTCTGAGCATACCCTGCCAACTTATGGCGAACAAAGTGGTACAAAAAGGGGGTGGTGATGGACGGAGAATCTGCACCAATCAAACACTCACACCTAGTCAACAGATCTGGGTTTAATCCATCACCGTTCTTTAGCCCACTCTGCCACCCCAGTTCAGACATGGCCATATGCAAATCAGTCTGACCCTGTGCCTCATGGGAACAGTCCAACCCGAACTGCCAAGCCATGCCTTCCCTGGACCGGAAATAAGCTTGCGAGACCGGTTTCTGGCATTTCAGCCATCGTCAGCCCGGCTTCCTTGAATCCAGAGGCAAAGTGAGCAAAGGACTCACGTCTGAGCATACCCTGCCAACTTATGGCGAACAAAGTGGTACAAAAGGGGGTGTTGATGGACGGAGAATCTGCACCAATCAAACACTCACACCCAGTCAACCGATCTGGGTTTTATCCATCACCGTTCTTTAGCCCACTCTGCCACCCCAGTTCAGACATGGCCATATGCAAATCAGTCTGACCCTGTGCCTCATGGGAACAGTCCAGCCCGAACTGCCAAGCCATGCCTTCCCTGGATTGGAAACAATGGCCCGAGTACCGGTTTCTGGCATTTCAGCCGTCTTCAGCCCGGCTTGCTTGAATCCAGTGGCAAACTGAGCAAGGGACTCACGTCTGAGCATACCCTGCCAACTTATGGCGAACAAAGTGGTACAAAAGGGGGTGGTGATGAACGGAGAATCTGAACCAATCAAATACTCACACCAAGTCAACAGATCTGGGTTTAATCCATCACCGTTCTTTAGCCCACTCTGCCACCCCAGCTCAGACATGGCCATATGCACATCAGTCTGATCCTGTGCCTCAAGGCAACACTCCAGCTCGAACTGCCAAGCCATGCCTTCCCTGGACCGGAAACAAGCTTCCGAGGACCGGTTTCTGGCATTTCAGTCGTCTTCAGCTGGGTTGCTTGAATCCAGTGGCAAAGTGAGCAAGGGACTCTTGTCTGAGCATACCCTGCCAACTTATGGTGAACAAAGTGGTACAAAAGGGGGTGGTGATGGACGGAGAATCTGAACGAATCAAACACTCACACCCAGTCAACAGATTTGGGTTTAATCCATCACTGTTCTTTAGCCCACTCTGCCACCCCAGTTCAGACATGGCCATATGCAAATCAGTCTGAACCTGTGCCTCATGGGAACAGTCCAGCCCGAACTGCCAAGCCATGCCTTCCCTGAACCGGAAACACGCTTCCGAGGACCGGTTTCTGGCATTTCAGCCATCTTCAGCCCGGTTTGCTTGAATCCAGTGGCAAAGTGAGCAAGGGACTCAATTCTGAGCATACCCTGCCAACTTATGGCAAACAAAGTGGTACAAAAGGGGGTGGTGATGGACGGAGAATCTGAACCAATAAAACACTCACACTCAGTCAACAGATCTGGGTTTAATCCATCACCGTTCTTTAGCCCACTCTGCCACCCCAGTTCACACATGGCCATATACAAATCAGTCTGACCCTGTGCCTCATGGGAACAGTCCAGACCGAACTGCCAAGCCATGCCTTCCCTGGACCGGAAACAAGCTTCCGAGGACCGGTTTCTGGCATTTCAGCTGTCTTCAGCCCGGCTTGCTTGAATCCAGTGGCAAACAGAGCAAGGGACTCACGTCTGAGCATATCCTGACGACTTATGGCGAACAAAGTGGTACAAAAGGGGGTGGTGATGACGGAGAATCTGAACCAATCAAACCCTCACACCCAGTCAACAGATCTGGGTTTAATCCATCACCGTTCATGGCCATATGCAAATCAGTCTGACCCTGTCCCTCTTGGGAACAGTCCAGCCCGCACTGCCAAGCCATTCCTTCCCTGGACCGGAAACAAGCTTCCGAGGACCGGTTTCTGGCATTTCAGCCGTCTTCAGCCCGGCTTGCTTGAATCCAGTGACAAAGTGAGCAAGGGACTCACGTCTGAGCATACCCTGCCAACTTATGGCGTACAAAGTGGTACAAAAGGGGGTGGTGATGGACGGAGAATCTGAACCAATCAAACCCTCACACCCAGTCAACAGATCTGGGTTTAATCCATCACCGTTCTTTAGCCCACTCTGCCACCCCAGTTCAGACATGGCCATATGCAAATGAGTCTGCCCCTGTGCCTCATGGGAACAGTCCAGCCCGAACTGCCAAGCCATGCCTTCCCTGGACCGGAAACAAGCTTTCGAGGACCGGTTTCTGGCCTTTCAGCCGTCTTCTGCCCAGTTTGCTTGAATCCAGTGGCAAAGTGAGCAAGGGACTCACGTCTGAGCATACCCTGCAAACTTATGGCTAACAAAGTGGTTCAAAAGGGGGTGGTGATGAACGGAGAATCTGAACTAATCAAACACTCACACCCAGTCAACAGATCTGAGTTTAATCCATCACCGTTCTTTAGCCCACTCTGCCACCCCAGTTCAGACATGGCCATATGTAAATCAGTCTGACCCTGTGCCTCATGGGCACAGTCCAGCCCGAACTGCCAAGCCATGCCTTCCCTGGAATGGAAACAAGCTTCCGAGGACCGGTTTCTGGCATTTCAGCCGTCTTCAGCCCGGTTTGCTTGAATCCAGTGGCAAAGTGAGCAAGGGACCCATGTCTGAGCATACCCTGCCAACTTATGGCGAACAAAGTGGTAAAAAGGGGGGTGGTGATGGACGGAGAATCTGAACCAATCAAACAGTCATACCCAGTCAACAGATCTGGGTTTAATCCATCACCGTTCTTTAGCCTACTCTGCCACCCCAGTTCAGACATGGCCATATGCAAATCAGTCTGACCCTGTGCCTCATGGTCAACAGTCCAGCCCGAACTGCCAAGCCATGCCTTCCCTGGACCGGAAACAAGCTTCCGAGGACCGGTTTCAGACATTTCAGCCGTCTTCAGCCCGGCTTGCTTGAATCCAGTGGCATAGTGAGCAAGGGACTCACGTCTGAGCATACCCTGCAAACTTATGGCTAACAAAGTGGTTCAAAAGGGGTTGGTAATGAACGGAGAACCTGAACCAATCAAACACTCACACCCAGTCAACAGATCTAGGTTTAATCCATCACCGTTCTTTAGCCCACTCTGCCACCCCAGTTCAGAAATGGCCATATGCAAATCAGTCTGACCCTGTGCCTCATGGGAACAGTCCAGCCCGAACTGCCAAGCCATGCCTTCCGTGGACCGGAAACACGCTTCCGAGGACCGGTTTCTGGCATTTCAGCCGTCTTCAGCCCGGCTTGCTTGAATCCAGTGGCAAACTGAGCAAGCGACACACGTCTGAGCATACCCTGCCAACTTATGGCGAACAAAGTGGAACAAAAGGGGGTGGTGATGGACGGAGAATCTGAACCATTCAAACACTCACACCCAGTCAATAGATCTGGGTTTAATCCATCAACGTTCTTTAGCCCACTCTGCCACCCCAGTTCAGACATGGCCATATGCAAATCAGTCTGACCCTGTGCCTCATGGGAACAGTCCCGCCTGAACTGCCAAGCCATGACTTCCCTGGACCGGAAACAAACTTCCGAGGACCGGTTTCAGGCATTTCAGCCGTCTTCAGCCCGGCTTGCTTGAATCCAGTGGCAAATTGAGCAAGGGACTCACGTCTGAGCATACCCTGCCAACTTATGGCGAACAAAGTGGTTCAAAAGGGGGTGGTGATGAACGGAGAATCTGAACCAATCAAACACTCACACCCAGTCAACAGATCTGGGTTTAATCCATCAACGTTCTTTAGCCCACTCTGCCACCCCAGTTCAGACATGGCCACATGCAAATCAGTCTGACCCTATGCCTCATGGGAACAGTCCAACCCGAACTGCCAAGCCATCCCTTCCCTGGACCGGAAATAAGCTTCCGAGGACCGGTTTCTGGCATTTCAGCAGTCGTCAGTCCGGCTTGCTTGAATCCAGTGGCAAAGTGAGCAAGGGACTCATGTCTGAGCATACCCTGCCAACTTATGGCGAACAAAGTGGTACAAAAGGGGGTGGTGATGGACTGAGAATCTGAACCAATCAAACACTCACACCCAGTCAACAGATCTGGGTTTAATCCATCACCGTTCTTTAGCCCACTCTGCCACCCCAGTTCAGACATGGCCATATGCAAATCAGTCTGACTCTGTGCCTCATGGGAACAGTCCAGCCTGAACTGCCAAGCCATGCCTTCCCTGGACCGGAAACAAGCTTCCGAGGACCGGTTTCAGGCATTTCAGCCGTCTTCAGCCCGGCTTGCTTGAATCCAGTGGCAAAGTGAGCAAGGGACTCACGTCTGAGCATACCCGGCCAACTTATGGCGAACAAAGTGGTTCAAAAGGGGGTGGTGATGAACGGAGAATCTGAACCAATCAAACACTCACACCCAGTCAACACATCTGGGTTTAATCCATCAACGTTCTTTAGCCCACTCTGCCACCCCAGTTCAGACATGGCCACATGCAAATCAGTCTGACCCTGTGCCTCATGGGAACAGTCCAACCCGAACCTCCAAGCCATCCCTTCCCTGGACCGGAAATAAGCTTCCGAGGACCGGTTTCTGGCATTTCAGCCGTCGTCAGTCCGGCTTGCTTGAATCCAGTGGCAAAGTGAGCAAGGGACTCATGTCTGAGCATAGCCTGCCAACTTATGGCGAACAAAGTGGTACAAAAGGGGGTGGTGATGGACTGAGAATCTAAACCAATCAAACACTCACACCCAGTCAACAGATCTGGGTTTAATCCATCACCATTCTTTAGCCCACTCTGCCACCCCAGTTCAGACATGGCCATATGAAAATGAGTATGACCCTGTGCCTCATGGGAACAGTCCAGCCCGAACTGCTAAGCCATGCCTTTCCTGGTCCGGAAAAAAGCTTCCGAGGACCGGTTTCTGGCATTTCAGCCGTCTTCAGCCCGGCTTGCTTGAATCCTGTGGCAAACTGAGCAAGGGACTCACGTCTGAGCATACTCTGCCAACTTATGGTGAACAAAGTGGTTCAAAAGGGGGTGGTGATGTACGGTAAATCTGAACCAATCGAACACTCACACCCAGTCAACAGATCTGGGTTTAATCCATCACCGTTCTTTAGCCCACTCTGCCACCCCAGTTCAGACATGGCCATATGCAAATCAGTCTGACCCTGTGCCTCATGGGAACAGTTCAATCCGAACTGCCAAGCCATGCCTTCCCTGGACCGGAAATAAGCTTCCAAGGACCGGTTTCTGGCATTTCAGCCATCGTCAGTCCGGCTTGCTTGAATCCAGTGGCGAAGTGAGCAGGGGACTCATGTCTGAGCATACCCTGCCAACTTATGGCGAACAAAGTGGTACAAAAGGGGTCGGTGAATGACGGTGAATCTGAACCAATCAAACACTCACACCCAGTCAACAGATCTGGGTTTAATCCATCACCGTTCTTTAGCCCACTCTGCCACCCCAGTTCAGACATGGCCATATGCAAATCAGTCTGACCCTGTGCCTCATGGGAACAGTCCAGCCCGAACTGCCAAGCCATGCCTTCCCTGGACCGGAAACAAGCTTCCGAGGACCGGTTTCTGGCACTTCAGCCATCTTCAGCCCGGCTTGCTTGAATCCAGTGGCAAAGTGAGCAAGGGACTCACGTATGAGCATATCCTGCCAACTTATGGCGAACAAAGTGGTACAAAAGGGGGTGGTGATAGACGGAGAATCTGAACCAATCAAACACTCACACCCAGTCAACAGATCTGGGTTTGATCCACCACCATTCTTTAGCCCACTCTGCCACCCCAGTTCAGACATGGCCATAAGCAAATGAGTATGACCCTGTGCCTCATGGGAACAGTCCAGCCCGAACTGCCAAGCCATGCCTTCCCAGGACCGGAAACAAGCTTCCGATGACCGGTTTCTGGCATTCCAGCCGTCCTCAGTCCGGCTTGCTTGAATCCAGTGGCAAAGTGAGCAAGGGACTCATGTCTGAGCGTATACTGCCAACTTATGGCGAACAAAGTGGTACAAAAGGGGGTGGTGATGGACGGTGAATCTGAACCAATCAAACACTCACACCCAGTAAACAGATCTGGATTTAATCCATTGCGGCTCTTTAGCCCACTCTGCCACCCCAGTTCAGACATGGCCATATGCAAATCAGTCTGACCCTGTGCCTCATGGGAAAAGTCCAACCCGAGCTGCCAAGCCATGCCTTCCCTGGATCGGAAATAAGCTTCCGAGGACCGATTTCTGGCATTTTAGCCGTCGTCAGTCCGGCTTGCTTGAATCCAGTGGCAAAGTGAGCAAGGGACTCAAGTCTGAGCATACCCTGCCAACTTATGGCGAACAAAGTGGTACAAAAGGGGGTGGTGATGGACGGAGAATCTGAACCAATCAAACACTCACACCCAGTCAACAGATCTGAGTTTAATCCATCACCATTCTTTAGCCCACTCTGCCACCCCAGTTCAGACATGGCCATATGCAAATGAGTATGACCATGTGCCTCATGGGAACAGTCCAGCCCGAACTGCTAAGCCATGCCTTTCCTGGACCGGAAACAAGCTTCCGAGGACCGGTTTCTGGCATTTCAGCCACCTTCAGCCCGGCTTGCTTGAATCCTGTGGCAAACTGAGCAAGGGACTAACGTCTGAGCATACTCTGCCAACTTATGGCGAACAAAGTGGTTCAAAAGGGGGTGGTGATGTACGGAAAATCTGAACCAATCGAACACTCACACCCAGTCAACAGATCTGGGTTTAATCCATCACCGTTCTTTAGCCCACTCTGCCACCCCAGTTCAGACATGGCCATATGCAAATCAGTCTGACCCTGTGCCTCATTGGAACAGTCGAACCCGAACTGCCAAGCCATGCCTTCCCTGGACCGGAAATAAGCTTCCGAGGACCGTTTTCTGGCATTTCAGCCGTCGTCAGTCCGGCTTGCTTGAATCCAGTGGCAAAGTGAGCAAGGGACTCATGTCTGAGCATACCCTGCCAACTTATGGTGAACAAAGTGGCACAAAAGGGGGTGGTGATGGACGGTGAAACTGAACCAATCAAACACTCACACCCAGTCAACAGATCTGGGTTTGATCCACCACCATTCTTTAGCCCACTCTGCCACCCCAGTTCAGACATGGCCATAAGCAAATGAGTATGACCCTGTGCCTCATGGGAACAGTCCAGCCCGAACTGCCAAGCCATGCCTTCCCAGGACCGGAAACAAGCTTCAGAGGACCGGTTTCTGGCATTCCAGCCGTCCTCAGTCCGGCTTGCTTGAATCCAGTGGCAAAATGAGCAAGGGACTCATGTCTGAGCGTATACTGCCAACTTATGGCGAACAAAGTGGTACAAAAGGGGGTGGTGATGGACGGTGAATCTGAACCAATCAAACACTCACACCCAGTAAACAGATCTGGATTTAATCCATCGCGGCTCTTTAGCCCACTCTGCCACCCCAGTTCAGACATGGCCATATGCAAATCAGTCTGACCCTGTGCCTCATGGGAAAAGTCCAACCCGAGCTGCCAAGCCATGCCTTCCCTGGATCGGAAATAAGCTTCCGAGGACCGGTTTCTGGCATTTCAGCCGTCGTCAGTCCGGCTTGCTTGAATCCAGTGGCAAAGTGAGCAAGGGACTCAAGTCTGAGCATACCCTGCCAACTTATGGCGAACAAAGTGGTACAAAAGGGGGTGGTGATGGACGGAGAATCTGAACCAATCAAACACTCACACCCAGTCAACAGATCTGGGTTTAATCCATCACCGTTCTTTAGCCCACTCTGCCACCCCAGTTCAGACATGGCCATATGCAAATCAGTCTGACCCTGTGCCTCATGGGAACAGTCCAACCTGAACTGCCAAGCCATGCCTTCCCTGGACCGGAAATAAGCTTTCGAGGACCGGTTTCTGGCATTTCAGCCGTCGTCAGTCCGGCTTGCTTGAAACCAGTGGCAAAGTGAGCAAGGGACTCATGTCTGAGCATACCCTGCCAACGTATGGCAAACAAAGTGGTACAAAAGTGGGTGGTGATGGACGGAGAATCTGAACCAATCAAACACTCACACCCAGTCAACAGATCTGAGTTTAATCCATCACCATTCTTTAGCCCACTCTGCCACCCCAGTTCAGACATGGCCATATGTAAATGAGTATGACCATGTGCCTCATGGGAACAGTCCAGCCCGAACTGCTAAGCCATGCCTTTCCTGGACCGGAAACAAGCTTCCGAGGACCGGTTTCTGGCATTTCAGCCACCTTCAGCCCGGCTTGCTTGAATCCTGTGGCAAACTGAGCAAGGGACTCACGTCTGAGCATACTCTGCCAACTTATGGCGAACAAAGTGGTTCAAAAGGGGGTGGTGATGTACGGAAAATCTGAACCAATCGAACACTCACACCCAGTCAACAGATCTGGGTTTAATCCATCACCGTTCTTTAGCCCACTCTGCCACCCCAGTTCAGACATGGCCATATGCAAATCAGTCTGACCCTGTGCCTCATGGGAACAGTCGAACCCGAACTGCCAAGCCATGCCTTCCCTGGACCGGAAATAAGCTTCCGAGGACCGTTTTCTGGCATTTCAGCCGTCGTCAGTCCGGCTTGCTTGAATCCAGTGGCAAAGTGAGCAAGGGACTCATGTCTGAGCATACCCTGCCAACTTATGGTGAACAAAGTGGCACAAAAGGGGGTGGTGATGGACGGTGAAACTGAACCAATCAAACACTCACACCCAGACAACAGATCTGGGTTTAATCCATCACCGCTCTTTAGCCCACTCTGCCACCCCAGTTCAGACATGGCCATATGCAAATGAGTATGACCCTGTGCCTCATGGGAACAGTCCAGCCCGAACTGCCAAGCCATGCCTTCCCTGGACCTGAAACAAGCTTCCGAGGACCGGTTTCTGGCATTTCAGCCGTCTTCAGCCCGGCTTGCTTGAATCCAGTGGCAAAGTGAGCAAGGGACTCACGTCTGAGCATACCCTGCCAACTTATGGCAAACAAAGTGGTACAAAAGGGGGCGGTGATGGACGGAGAATCTCTACCAATCAAACTTTCACACCTAGTCGACAGATCTGGGTTTAATACATCACCGTTCTTTAGCCCACTCTGCCACCCCAGTTCAGACATGGCCATATGCTAATCAGTCTGACCCTGTGCCTCATGGGAATAGTCCAGCCAGAACTGCCAAGCCATTCCTTCCCTGGACGGGAAACAAGCTTCCGAGGACCGGTGTCTGGCATTTCAGCTGTCTTCAGCCCGGTTTGCTTGAATCCAGTGGCAAAGTGAGCAAGTTCCCACGTCTGAGCATACCCTGCCAACTTATGGCAAACAAAGTGGTTCAAAAGGGGGTGGTGATGAACGGAGAATCTGAATCAATCAAACACTCACACCCAGTCAACAGATCTGAGTTTAATCCATCACCATTCTTTGGCCCACTCTGCCACCCCAGTTCAGACATGGCCATATGCAAATGAGTATGACCATGTGCCTCCTGGGAACAGTCCATCCCGAACTGCTAAGCCATGCCTTTCCTGGACCGGAAACAAGCTTCCGAGGACCGGTTTCTGGCATTTCAGCCGCCTTCAGCCCGGCTTGCTTGAATCCTGTGGCAAACTGAGCAAGGGACTCACGTCTGAGCATACTCTGCCAACTTATGGCGAACAAAGTGGTTCAAAAGGGGGTGGTGATGTACGGAAAATCTGAACCAATCGAACACTCACTTCCAGTCAACAGATCTGGGTTTAATCCATCACCGTTCTTTAGCCCACTCTGCCACCCCAGTTCAGACATGGCCATATGCAAATCAGTCTGACCCTGTGCCTCATGGGAACAGTCCAGCCCGAACTGCCAAGCCATGCCTTCCCTGGACCGGAAACAAGCTTCCAAGGACCGGTTTCTGGCACTTCAGCCATCTTCAGCCCGGCTTGCTTGAATCCAGTGGCAAAGTGAGCAAGGGACTCACGTTTGAGCATATCCTGCCAACCTATGGCGAACAAAGTGGTACAAAAGGGGGTGGTGATAGACGGAGAATCTGAACCAATCAAACACTCACACCCAGTCAACAGATCTGGGTTTGATCCACCACCATTCTTTAGCCCACTCTGCCACCCCAGTTCAGACATGGCCATAAGCAAATGAGTATGACCCTGTGCCTCATGGGAACAGTCCAGCCCGAACTGCCAAGCCATGCCTTCCCAGGACCGGAAACAAGCTTCCGAGGACCGGTTTCTGGCATTCCAGCCGTCCTCAGTCCGGCTTGCTTGAATCCAGTGGCAAAGTGAGCAAGGAACTCATGTCTGAGCGTATACTGCCAACTTATGGCGAACAAAGTGGTACAAAAGGGGGTGGTGATGGACGGTGAATCTGAACCAATCAAACACTCACACCCAGTCAA
Source organism: Lissotriton vulgaris (assembly GCF_964263255.1). Classification (NCBI taxonomy): domain Eukaryota; kingdom Metazoa; phylum Chordata; class Amphibia; order Caudata; family Salamandridae; genus Lissotriton; species Lissotriton vulgaris. The sequence goes on along the minus strand of NC_141685.1, from coordinate 107,328,957 downwards.
CAGATCTGGATTTAATCCATCACGGCTCTTTAGCCCACTCTGCCACCCCAGTTCAGACATGGCCATATGCAAATCAGTCTGACCCTGTGCCTCATGGGAAAAGTCCAACCCGAGCTGCCAAGCCATGCCTTCCCTGGATCGGAAATAAGCTTCCGAGGACCGGTTTGTGGCATTTCAGCCGTTGTCAGTCCGGCTTGCTTGAATCCAGTGGCAAAGTGAGCAAGGGACTCATGTCTGAGCATACCCTGCCAACTTATGGCAAACAAAGTGGTACAAAAGTGGGTGGTGATGGACGGAGAATCTGAACCAATCAAACACTCACACCCAGTCAACAGATCTGAGTTTAATCCATCACCATTCTTTAGCCCACTCTGCCACCCCAGTTCAGACATGGCCATATGCAAATGAGTATGACCATGTGCCTCATGGGAACAGTCCAGCCCGAACTGCTAAGCCATGCCTTTCCTGGACCGGAAACAAGCTTCCGAGGACCGGTTTCTGGCATTTCAGCCACCTTCAGCCCGGCTTGCTTGAATCCTGTGGCAAACTGAGCAAGGGACTCACGTCTGAGCATACTCTGCCAACTTATGGCGAACAAAGTGGTTCAAAACGGGGTGGTGATGTACGGAAAATCTGAACCAATCGAACACTCACACCCAGTCAACAGATCTGGGTTTAATCCATCACCGTTCTTTAGCCCACTCTGCCACCCCAGTTCAGACATGGCCATATGCAAATCAGTCTGACCCTGTGCCTCATGGGAACATTCGAACCCGAACTGCCAAGCCATGCCTTCCCTGGACCGGAAATAAGCTTCCGAGGACCATTTTCTGGCATTTCAGCCGTCGTCAGTCCGGCTTGCTTGAATCCAGTGGCAAAGTGAGCAAGGGACTCATGTCTGAGCATACCCTGCCAACTTATGGTGAACAAAGTGGCACAAAAGGGGGTGGTGATGGACGGTGAAACTGAACCAATCAAACACTCACACCCAGTCAACAGATCTGGGTTTAATCCATCACCGCTCTTTAGCCCACTCTGCCACCCCAGTTCAGACATGGCCATATGCAAATGAGTATGACCCTGTGCCTCATGGGAACAGTCCAGCCCGAACTGCCAAGCCATGCCTTCCCTGGACCTGAAACAAGCTTCCGAGGACCGGTTTCTGGCATTTCAGCCGTCTTCAGCCCGGCTTGCTTGAATCCAGTGGCAAAGTGAGCAAGGGACTCACGTCTGAGCATACCCTGCCAACTTATGGCAAACAAAGTGGTACAAAAGGGGGTGGTGCTGGACGGAGAATCTCTACCAATCAAACTTTCACACCTAGTCGACAGATCTGGGTTTAATCCATCACCGTTCTTTAGCCCACTCTGCCACCCCAGTTCAGACATGGCCATATGCAAATCAGTCTGACCCTGTGCCTCATGGGAATAGTCCAGCCAGAACTGCCAAGCCATTCCTTCCCTGAACCAGAAACAAGCTTCCGAGGACCGGTGTCTGGCATTTCAGCTGTCTTCAGCCCGGTTTGCTTGAATCCAGTGGCAAAGTGAGCAAGGTCCCACGTCTGAGCATACCCTGCCAACTTATGGCAAACAAAGTGGTTCAAAAGGGGGTGGTGATGAACGGAGAATCTGAATCAATCAAACACTCACACCCAGTCAACAGATCTGAGTTTAATCCATCACCATTCTTTGGCCCACTCTGCCACCCCAGTTCAGACATGGCCATATGCAAATGAGTATGACCATGTGCCTCCTGGGAACAGTCCATCCCGAACTGCTAAGCCATGCCTTTCCTGGACCGGAAACAAGCTTCCGAGGACCGGTTTCTGGCATTAAAGCCGCCTTCAGCCCGGCTTGCTTGAATCCTGTGGCAAACTGAGCAAGGGACTCACGTCTGAGCATACTTGCCAACTTATGGCGAACAAAGTGGTTCAAAAGGGGGTGGTGATGTACGGAAAATCTGAACCAATCGAACACTCACTTCCAGTCAACAGATCTGGGTTTAATCCATCACCGTTCTTTAGCCCACTCTGCCACCCCAGTTCAGCCATGGCCATATGCAAATCAGTCTGACCCTGTGCCTCATGGGAACAGTCCAACCCGAACTGCCAAGCCATTCCTTCCCTGGACCGGAAATAAGCTTCCGAGGACCAGTTTCTGGCATTTCAGCCGTCGTCAGTCCGGCTTGCTTGAATCCAGTGGCAAAATGAGCAAGGGACTCTTGTCTGAGCATACCCTGCCAACTTATGGCGAACAAAGTGGTACAAAAGGGGGTGGTGACGGACGGTGAATCTGAACCAATCAAACACTCACACCCAGTCAACAGATATGGGTTTAATCCATCACCGCTCTTTAGCCCACTCTGCCACCCCACTTCAGACATGCCCATATGCAAATGAGTCTGACCCTGTGCCTCATGGGAACAGTCCTGCCCGAACTGCCAAGCCATGCCTTCCCTGGACCGGAAACAAGCTTCCGAGGCCCGGTTTCAGGCATTTCAGCCGTCTTCAGCCCGGCTTGCTTGAATCCTGTGGCAAACTGAGCAAGGGACTCACGTCTGAGCATACCCTGCCAACTTATGGCGAACAAAGTGGTACAAAAGGGGGTGGTGATGGACGGAGAATCTGACCCAATCAAACACTCACACCCAGTTAATAGATCTGGGTTTAATTCATCACCGTTCTTTAGCCCACTCTGCCACCCCAGTTCAGACATGGCCATATGCCAATCAGTCTGACCCTGTGCCTCATGGGAACAGTCCAGCCCAAACTGCCAAGCCATGCCTTCCATGGACCGGTAACAAGCTTCCGAGGACCGGTGTCTGGCATTTCAGCTGTCTTCATCCCGGTTTGCTTGAATCCAGTGGCAAAGTGAGCAAGGGACCCACGTCTGAGCATACCCTGCAAACTTATGGCGAACAAAGTGGTACAAAAGGGGGTGTTGACGGACGGTGAATCTGAACCAATCAAACACTCACACCCAGTCAACAGATATGGGTTTAATCCATCACCGCTCTTTAGCCCACTTTGCCACCCCACTTCAGACATGCCCATATGCAAATGAGTCTGACCCTGTGCCTCATGGGAACAGTCCTGCCCGAACTGCCAAGCCATGCCTTCCCTGGACCGGAAGCAAGCTTCCGAGGCCCGGTTTCAGGCATTTCAGCCGTCTTCAGCACGGCTTGCTTGAATCCTGTGGCAAACTGAGCAAGGGACTCACGTCTGAGCATACCCTGCCAACTTATGGCGAACAAAGTGGTACAAAAGGGGGTGGTGATGGACGGAGAATTTGAACCAATCAAACACTCACACCCAGTCAATAGATCTGGGTTTAATCCATCACCGTTCTTTAGCCCACTCTGCCACCCCAGTTCAGACATGGCCATATGCCAATCAGTCTGACAATGTGCCTCATGGGAACAGTCCAGCCCGAACTGCCAAGCCATGCCTTCCCTGAACCGGAAACAAGCTTCCGAGGACCGGTGTCTGGCATTTCAGCTGTCTTCAGCCCGGTTTGCTTGAATCCAGTGGCAAAGTGAGCAAGGGACCCACGTCTGAGCATACCCTGCAAACTTATGGCGAACAAAGTGGTTCAAAAGGGGGTGGTGATGGACGGTGAATCTGAACCAGACAAACACTCACACCCAGTCAACAGATCTGGGTTTAATCCATCACCGCTCTTTAGCCCACTCTGCCACCCCAGATCAGACATGGCCATATGCAAATGAGTCTGACCCTGTGCCTCATGGGAACAGTCCAGCCCGAACTGCCACGCCATGCCTTCCCTGGACCGGAAACAAGCTTCCGAGGACCGGTTTCAGGCATTTCAGCCGTCTTCAGCCCGGCTTGCTTGAATCCAGTGGCAAAGTGAGCAAGGGACTCACGTCTGAGCATACCCTGCCAACTTATGGTGAACAAAGTGGTTCAAAAGTGGTTGGTGATGAAGGGAGAATCTGAACCAATCAAACACTCACACCCAGTCAACAGATCTGGTTTTAATCCATCACCGTTCTTTAGCCCACTCTGCCACCCCAGTTCAGACATGGCCATATGCAAATCAGTCTGACCCTGTGCCTCATGGGAACAGTCCAACCCGAGCTGCCAAGCCATGCCTTCCCTGGACCGGAAAGGAGCTTGAAAGGACCAGTTTCTGGCATTTCAGCCATCGTCAGTCCGGCTTGCTTGAATCCAGTGGCAAAGTGAGCAAGGGACTCATGTCTGAGCATACCCTGCCAACTTATGGCGAACAAAGTGGTACAAAAGGGGGTGGTAATGGACGGAGAATCTGAACCAATCAAACACTCACACCCAGTCAACAGATCTGGGTTTGATCCATCACCATTCTTTAGCCCACTCTGCCACGCCAGTTCAAACATGGCCATATGCAAATGAGTATGACCCTGTGCCTCATGGGAACAGTCCAGCCCGAACTGCTAAGCCATGCCTTTCCTGGACCGGAAACAAGCTTCCGAGGACTGGGTTCCGGCATTTCAGCCATCTTCAGCCCGGCTTGCTTGAATCCAGTGGCAAAGTGAGCAAGGGACTCACGTCTGAGCATACCCTGCCAACTTATGGCGAACAAAGTGGTACAAAAGGGGGTGGTGATGGACGGAGAATCTGAACCAATCAAACATTCACACCCAGTCGACAGATCTGGGTTTAATCCATCACCGTTCTTTAGCCCACTCTGCCACCCCAGTTCAGACATGGCCATATGCAAATCAGTCTGACCCTGTGCCTCATGGGAACAGCCCAGCCTGAACTGCCAAGCCATGCCTTCCCTGGACCGGTAACAAGCTTCCGAGGACCGGTGTCTGGCATTTCAGCTGTCTTCATCCCGGTTTCCTTGAATCCAGTGGCAAAGTGAGCAAGGGACCCACATCTGAGCATACCCTGCAAACTTATGGCGAACAAAGTGGTACAAAAGGGGGTGTTGACGGACGGTGAATCTGAACCAATCAAACACTCACACCCAGTCAACAGATATGGGTTTAATCCATCACCGCTCTTTAGCCCACTTTGCCACCCCACTTCAGACATGCCCATATGCAAATGAGTCTGACCCTGTGCCTCATGGGAACAGTCCTGCCCGAACTGCCAAGCCATGCCTTTCCTGGACCGGAAACAAGCTTCCGAGGACCGGGTTCCGGCATTTCAGCCATCTTCAGCCCGGCTTGCTTGAATCCAGTGGCAAAGTGAGCAAGGGACTCACGTCTGAGCATACCCTGCCAACTTATGGCGAACAAAGTGGTACAAAAGGGGGTGGTGATGGACGGAGAATCTGAACCAATCAAACATTCACACCCAGTCGACAGATCTGGGTTTAATCCATCACCGTTCTTTAGCCCACTCTGCCACCCCAGTTCAGACATGGCCATATGCAAATCAGTCTGACCCTGTGCCTCATGGGAACAGTCTAACCCGAGCTGCCAAGCCATGCCTTCCCTGTACCGGAAACAAGCTTCCGAGGACCGGTGTCTGGCATTTCAGCTGTCTTCAGCCCGGTTTGCTTGAATCCAGTGGCAAAGTGAGCAAGGGATTCACGTCTGAGCATACCCAGCCAACTTACGGCGAACAAAGTGGTACAAAAGGGGGTGGTGATGGACGGAGAATCTGAACCAATCAAACACTCACACCCAGTCAATAGATCTGGGTTTAATCCATCACCGTTCTTTAGCCCACTCTGCCACCCCAGTTCAGACATGGCCATATGCCAATCAGTCTGACAATGTGCCTCATGGGAACAGTCCAGCCCGAACTGCCAAGCCATGCCTTCCCTGTACCGGAAACAAGCTTCCGAGGACCGGTGTCTGGCATTTCAGCTGTCTTCAGCCCGGTTTGCTTGAATCCAGTGGCAAAGTGAGCAAGGGACCCACGTCTGAGCATACCCTGCAAACTTATGGCGAACAAAGTGGTTCAAAAGGGGGTGGTGATGGACGGAGAATCTGAACCAATCAAACACTCACACCCAGTCAATAGATCTGGGTTTAATCCATCACCGTTCTTTAGCCCACTCTGCCACCCCAGATCAGACATGGCCATATGCAAATGAGTCTGACCCTGTGCCTCATGGGAACAGTCCAGCCCGAACTGCCACGCCATGCCTTCCCTGGACCGGAAACAAGCTTCCGAGGACCGGTTTCAGGCATTTCAGCCGTCTTCAGCCCGGCTTGCTTGAATCCATTGTCAAAGTGAGCAAGGGACTCACGTCTGAGCATACCCTGCCAACTTATGGCGAACAAAGTGGTTCAAAAGTGGTTGGTGATGAAGGGAGAATCTGAACCAATCAAACACTCACACCCAGTCAACAGATCTGGGTTAATCCATCACCGTTCTTTAGCCCACTCTGCCACCCCAGTTCAGACATGGCCATATGCAAATCAGTCTGACCCTGTGCCTCATGGGAACAGTCCAACCCGAGCTGCCAAGCCATGCCTTCCCTGGACCGGAAAGAAGCTTGAAAGGACCAGTTTCTGGCATTTCAGCCATCGTCAGTCCGGCTTGCTTGAATCCAGTGGCAAAGTGAGCAAGGGACTCATGTCTGAGCATACTCTGCCAACTTATGGCGAACAAAGTGGTACAAAAGGGGGTGGTGATGGACGGAGAATCTGAACCAATCAAACACTCACACCCAGTCAACAGATCTTGGTTTAATCCATCACCGTTCTTTAGCCCACTCTGCCACCCCAGTTCAGACATGGCCATATGCAAATCAGTCTGACCCTGTGCCTCATGGGAACAGTCCAACCCGAACTGCCAAGCCATGCCTTCCCTGGACCGGAAATAAGCTTCCGAGGACCGGTTTCTGGCATTTCAGCTCTCGTCAGTCCGGCTTGCTTGAATCCAGTGGCAAAGTGAGCAAGGGACTTATGTCTGAGCATACCCTGCCAACTTATGGCGAACAAAGTGGTACAAAAGGGGGTGGTAATGGACGGAGAATCTGAACCAATCAAACACTCACACCCAGTCAACAGATCTGGGTTTGATCCATCACCATTCTTTAGCCCACTCTGCCACGCCAGTTCAAACATGGCCATATGCAAATGAGTATGACCCTGTGCCTCATGGGAACAGTCCAGCCCGAACTGCTAAGCCATGCCTTTCCTGGACCGGAAACAAGCTTCCGAGGACCGGGTTCCGGCATTTCAGCCATCTTCAGCCCGGCTTGCTTGAATCCAGTGGCAAAGTGAGCAAGGGACTCACGTCTGAGCATACCCTGCCAACTTATGGTGAACAAAGTGGTACAAAAGGGGGTGGTGATGGACGGAGAATCTGAACCAATCAAACATTCACACCCAGTCGACAGATCTGGGTTTAATCCATCACCGTTCTTTAGCCCACTCTGCCACCCCAGTTCAGACATGGCCATATGCAAATCAGTCTGACCCTGTGCCTCATGGGAACAGCCCAGCCTGAACTGCCAAGCCATGCCTTCCCTGGACCAGAAACAAGCTTCCGAGGACCGGTGTCTGGCATTTCAGCTGTCTTCAGCCCAGTTTGCTTGAATCCAGTGGCAAAGTGCGCAAAGGACCCACGTCTGAGCATACCCTGCCAACTTATGGCGCACAAAGTGGTACATAAGGGGTTGGTGATGGACGGAGAATCTGAACCAATCAAGCACTCACACCCATTCAACATATCTGGGTTTAATCCATCATCGTTCTTTAGCCCACTCTGCCACCCCAGTTGAGACATGGCCGTATGCAAATCAGTCTGACCCCGTGCCTCATGGGAACAGTCCACCCCGAACTGCCAAGCCATGCCTTCCCTGGACCGGAAACAAGGTTCCGAGGACCGGTTTCTGGCATTTCAGCCGTCTTCAGCCCGGTTTGCTTGAATCCAGTGGCAAAGTGAGCAAGGGACCCATGTCTGAGCATACCCTGCCAACTTATGGAGAACAAGGTGGTACAAAAGCGGGTGGTGATGGACGGAGAATCTGAACCAATCAAACACTCATACCCAGTCAACAGATCTGGGTTTAATCCATCACCGTTCTTTAGCCCACTCTGTCACCCCAGTTCAGAAATGGCCATATGAAAATCAGTCTGACCCTGCGCCTCAGCGCAACAGTCCAGCCCGAACTGCCAAGCCATGCCTTCCCTGGACCGGAAACAAGCTTCGGAGGACCGGTTTCAGGCATTTCAGCCGTCTTCAGCCCGGCTTGCTTGAATCCAGTGGCATAGTGAGCAAGGGACTCATGTCTGAGCATACCCTTCCAACTTATGGCGAACAAAGTGGTTCAAAAGGGGGTGGTGATAAACGGAGAATCTGAACCAATCAAACACTCACACCCAGTCAACAGATCTGGGTTTAATCCATCACCGTTCTTTAGCCCACTCTGCCACCCCAGTTCAGACATGGCCATATGCAAATCAGTCTGACCCTGTGCCTCATGGGAAGAGTCCAACCCGAACTGCCAAGCCATGCCTTTCCTGGACCGGAAATAAGCTTCCGAGGACCGGTTTCTGGCATTTTAGCCGTCGTCAGTCCGGCTTGCTTGAATCCAGTGGCGAAGTGAGCAAGGGACTCATGTCTGAGCATACCCTGCCAACTTATGGCGAACAAAGTGGTACAAAAGGGGGTGGTGATGGACGGAGAATCTGAACCAATCAAACACTCACATCCAGTCAACAGATCTGGGTTTAATCCATCACCGTTCTTTAGCCCACTCTGCCACCCCAGTTCAGACATGGCCATATGCAAATCAGTCTAACCCTGTGCCTCATGGGAACAGTCCAACCCGAACTGCCAAGCCATGCCTTCCCTGGACCGGAAATAAGCTTCCAAGGACCGGTTTCTGGCATTTCAGCCGTCGTCAGTCCGGCTTGCTTGAATCCAGTGGCAAAGTGAGCAGGGGACTCATGTCTGAGCATACCCTGCCAACTTATGGCGAACAAAGTGGTACAAAAGGGGGTGGTGAATGACGGTGAATCTGAACCAATTAAACACTCACACCCAGTCAACAGATCTGGGTTTAATCCATCACCGTTCTTTAGCCCACTCTGCCACCCCAGTTCAGACATGGCCATATGCAAATCAGTCTGACCCTGTACCTCATGGGAACAGTCCAGCCCGAACTGCCAAGCCATGCCTTCCCTGGACCGGAAACAAGCTTCCGAGGACCGGTTTCTGGCATTCCAGCCGTCCTCAGTCCGGCTTGCTTGATTCCAGTGGCAAAGTGAGCAAGGGACTCATGTCTGAGCATACCCTGCCAACTTATGGCGAACAAAGTGGTACAAAAGGGGGTGGTGATGGACGGTGAATCTGAACCAATCAAACACTCACACCCAGTCAACAGATCTGGGTTTAATCCATCACGGCTCTTTAGCCCACTCTGCCACCCCAGTTCAGACATGGCCATATGCAAATCAGTCTGACCCTGTGCCTCATGGGAACAGTCCAACCCGAACTGCCAAGCCATGCCTTCCCTGGACCGGAAATAAGCTTCCGAGGACCGGTTTCTGGCATTTCAGCCGTCGTCAGTCCGGCTTGCTTGAATCCAGTGGCAAAGTGAGCAAGGGACTCATGTCTGAGCATACCCTGCCAACTTATGGCGAACAAAGTGGCACAAAAGGGGGTGGTGATGGACGGTGAATCTGAACCAATCAAACACTCACACCCAGTCAACAGATCTGGGTTTAATCCATCACCGTTCTTTAGCCCACTCTGCCACCCCAGTTCAGACATGGCCATGTGCAAATGAGTATGACCCTGTGCCTCATGGGAACAGTCCAGCCCGAACTGCTAAGCCATGCATTTCCTGGACCGGAAACAAGCTTCCGAGGACCGGTTTTTGACATTTCAGCCGTCTTCAGCCCGGCTTGCTTGAATCCTGCGGCAAACTGAGCAAGGGACTTACGTCTGAGCATACCCTGCCAACTTATGGCGAACAAAGTGGTACAAAAGGGGGTGGTGATGGAAGGAGAATCTGAACCAATCAAACTTTCACACCCAGTCAATAGATCTGGGTTTAATCCATCACCGTTCTTTAGCCCACTCTGCCACCCCAGTTCAGACATGGCCATATGCAAATCAGTCTGACCCTGTGCCTCATGGGAACAGTCCAGCCCGAACTGCCAAGCCATGCCTTCCCTGGACCTTAAACAAGCTTCCGCGGACCGGTTTCTGGCATTTCAGCCGTCTTCAGCCCGGCTTGCTTGAATCCAGTGGCAAAGTGAGCAAGGGACCCACGTCTGAGCATACCCTGCCAACTTATGGCGAACAAAGTGGTTCAAAAGGGGGTGGTGATGGATGGTGAATCTGAACCAATCAAACACTCACACCCAGTCAACAGATCTGGGTTTAATCAGTCACCGCTCTTTAGCCCACTCTGCCACCCCAGTTCAGACATGGCCATATGCAAATGAGTCTGACCCTGTGCCTCATGGGAACAGTCCAGCCCGAACTGCCAAGCCATGCCTTTCCTGTACCGGAAACAAGCTTCCGAGGACTGGTTTCAGGCATTTCAGCTGTCTTCAGCCCGGCTTGCTTGAATCCAGTGGCAAAGTGAGCAAGGGACTCACGTCTGAGCATACCCTGCCAACTTATGGCAAACAAGTGGTTCAAAAGGGGGTGGTGATGAACGGAGAATCTGAATCAATCAAACACTCACACCCAGTCAACAGATCTGAGTTTAATCCATCACCATTCTTTGGCCCACTCTGCCACCCCAGTTCAGACATGGCCATATGCAAATGAGTATGACCATGTGCCTCCTGGGAACAGTCCATCCCGAACTGCTAAGCCATGCCTTTCCTGGACCGGAAACAAGCTTCCGAGGACCGGTTTCTGGCATTTCAGCCGCCTTCAGCCCGGCTTGCTTGAATCCTGTGGCAAAGTGAGCAAGGGACTCACGTCTGAGCATACTCTGCCAACTTATGGCGAACAAAGTGGTTCAAAAGGGGGTGGTGATGTACGGAAAATCTGAACCAATCGAACACTCACTTCCAGTCAACAGATCTGGGTTTAATCCATCACCGTTCTTTAGCCCACTCTGCCACCCCAGTTCAGACATGGCCATATGCAAATCAGTCTGACCCTGTGCCTCATGGGAACAGTCCAACCCGAACTGCCAAGCAATGCCTTCCCTGGACCGGAAATACGCTTCCGAGGACCAGTTTCTGGCATTTCAGCCATCGTCAGTCCGGCTTGCTTGAATCCAGTGGCAAAATGAGCAAGGGACTCATGTCTGAGCATACCCTGCCAACTTATGGCGAACAAAGTGGTACAAAAGGGGGTGGTGACGGACGGTGAATCTGAACCAATCAAACACTCACACCCAGTCAACAGATATGGGTTTAATCCATCACCGCTCTTTAGCCCACTCTGCCACCCCACTTCAGACATGCCCATATGCAAATGAGTCTGACCCTGTGCCTCATGGGAACAGTCCTGCCCGAACTGCCAAGCCATGCCTTCCCTGGACCGGAAACAAGCTTCCGAGGCCCGGTTTCAGGCATTTCAGCCGTCTTCAGCCCGGCTTGCTTGAATCCTGTGGCAAACTGAGCAAGGGACTCACGTCTGAGCATACCCTGCCAACTTATGGCGAACAAAGTGGTACAAAAGGGGGTGGTGATGGACGGAGAATCTGAACCAATCAAACACTCACACCCAGTCAATAGATCTGGGTTTAATCCATCACCGTTCTTTAGCCCACTCTGCCACCCCAGTTCAGACATGGCCATATGCCAATCAGTCTGACCCTGTGCCTCATGGGAACAGTCCAGCCCGAACTGCAAAGCCATGCCTTCCCTGGACCGGAAACAAGCTTCCGAGGACCGGTTACAGGCATTTCAGCCGTCTTCAGCCCGGCTTGCTTGAATCCAGTGGCAAAGTGAGCAAGGAACTCACGTCTGAGCATACCCTGCCAACTTATGGCGAACAAAGTGGTTCAAAAGGGGGTGGTGATGAAGGGAGAATCTGAACCAATCAAACACTCACACCCAGTCAACAGATCTGGGTTTAATCCATCACCGTTCTTTAGCCCACTCTGCCACCCCAGTTCAGACATGGCCATATGCAAATCAGTCCGACCCTGTGCCTCATGGGAACAGTCCAACCCGAGCTGCCAAGCCATGCCTTCCCTGGACCGGAAAGAAGCTTGAAAGGACCGGTTTCTGGCATTTCAGCCATCGTCAGTCCGGCTTGCTTGAATCCAGTGGCAAAGTGAGCAAGGGACTCATGTCTGAGCATACCCTGCCAACTTATGGCGACCAAAGTGGTACAAAAGGGGGTGGTGATGGACGGAGAATCTGAACCAATCAAACACTCACACCCAGTCAACAGATCTTGGTTTAATCCATCACCGTTCTTTAGCCCACTCTGCCACCCCAGTTCAGACATGGCCATATGCAAATCAGTCTGACCCTGTGCCTCATGGGAACAGTCCAGCCCGGACTGCCAAGCCATGCCTTCCCTGGACCGGAAATAAGCTTCCGAGGACCGGTTTCTGGCAAATCAGCTGTCGTCAGTCCGGCTTGCTTGAATCCAGTGGCAAAGTGAGCAAGGGACTCATGTCTGAGCATACCCTGCCAACTTATGGCGAACAAAGTGGTACAAAAGGGGGTGGTAATGGACGGAGAATCTGAACCAATCAAACACTCACACCCAGTCAACAGATCTGGGTTTGATCCATCACCATTCTTTAGCCCACTCTGCCACGCCAGTTTAAACATGGCCATATGCAAATGAGCATGACCCTGTGCCTCATGGGAACAGTCCAGCCCGAACTGCTAAGCCATGCCTTTCCCGGACCGGAAACAAGCTTCCGAGGACCGGTTTCCGGCATTTCAGCCATCTTCAGCCCGGCTTGCTTGAATCCAGTGGCAAAGTGAGCAAGGGACTCACGTCTGAGCATACCCTGCCAACTTATGGGGAACAAAGTGGTACAAAAGGGGGTGGTGATGGACGGAGAATTTGAACCAATCAAACATTCACACCCAGTCAACAGATCTGGGTTTAATCCATCACCGTTCTTTAGCCCACTCTGCCACCCCAGTTCAGACATGGCCATATGCAAATCAGTCTGACCCTGTGCCTCATGGGAACAGTCCAGCCTGAACTGCCAAGCCATGCCTTCCCTTGACCAGAAACAAGCTTCCGAGGACCGGTGTCTGGCATTTCAGCTGTCTTCAGCCCAGTTTGCTTGAATCCAGTGGCAAAGTGAGCAAAGGACCCACGTCTGAGCATACCCTGCCAACTTATGGCGCACAAAGTGGTACATAAGGGGTTGGTGATGGACGGAGAATCTGAACCAATCAAACACTCATACCCAGTCAACAGATCTTGGTTTAATCCATCACCGTTCTTTAGCCCACTCTGCCACCCCAGTTCAGACATGGCCATATGCAAATCAGTCTAACCCTGTGCCTCATGGCAACAGTCCAGCCCAAACTGCCAAGCCATGCCTTCCCTGGACCGGAAACAAGCTTTTGAGGACCGGTTTCTGGCATTTCAGCCGTCTTCAGCCTGGCTTGCTTGAATCCAGTGTCAAAGTGAGCAAGGGACTCACGTCTGAGCATACCCTGCCAACTTATGGCGAACAAAGTGGCACAAAAGGGGGTGGTGATGGACGGTGAATCTGAACCAATCAAACACTCACACCCAGTCAACAGATCTGGGTTTAATCCATCACCGTTCTTTAGCCCACTCTGCCACCCCAGTTCAGACATGGCCATGTGCAAATGAGTATGACCCTGTGCCTCATGGGAACAGTCCAGCCCGAACTGCTAAGCCATGCATTTCCTGGACCGGAAACAAGCTTCAGAGGACCGGTTTTTGACATTTCAGCCGTCTTCAGCCCGGCTTGCTTGAATCCTGCGGCAAACTGAGCAAGGGACTTACGTCTGAGCATACCCTGCCAACTTATGGCGAACAAAGTGGTACAAAAGGGGGTGGTGATGGAAGGAGAATCTGAACCAATCAAACTTTCACACCCAGTCAATAGATCTGGGTTTAATCCATCACCGTTCTTTAGCCCACTCTGCCACCCCAGTTCAGACATGGCCATATGCAAATCAGTCTGACCCTGTGCCTCATGGGAACAGTCCAGCCCGAACTGCCAAGCCATGCCTTCCCTGGACCTTAAACAAGCTTCCGCGGACCGGTTTCTGGCATTTCAGCCGTCTTCAGCCCGGCTTGCTTGAATCCAGTGGCAAAGTGAGCAAGGGACTCACGTCTGAGCATACCCTGCCAACTTATGGCAAACAAAGTGGTACAAAAAGGGGTGGTGATGGACGGAGAATCTGAACCAATCAAACATTCACACCTAGTTACAGATCTGGGTTTAATAGATCACCGTTCTTTAGCCCACTCTGCCACCCCAGTTCAGACATGGCCATATGCAAATCAGTCTGACCCTGTGCCTCAAGAGAATAGTCCAGCCAGAACTGCCAAGCCATTCCTTCCCTGGACCGGAAACAAGCTTCCGAGGACCGGTGTCTGGCATTTCAGCTGTCTCCAGCCCGGTTTGCTTGAATCCAGTGGCAAAGTGAGCAAGGGACCCACGTCTGAGCATACCCTGCCAACTTATGGCGAACAAAGTGGTTCAAAAGGGGGTGGTGATGGATGGTGAATCTGAACCAATCAAACACTCACACCCAGTCAACAGATCTGGGTTTAATCAGTCACCGCTCTTTAGCCCACTCTGCCACCCCAGTTCAGACATGGCCATATGCAAATGAGTCTGACCCTGTGCCTCATGGGAACAGTCCAGCCCGAACTGCCAAGCCATGCCTTTCCTGTACCGGAAACAAGCTTCCGAGGACTGGTTTCAGGCATTTCAGCTGTCTTCAGCCCGGCTTGCTTGAATCCAGTGGCAAAGTGAGCAAGGGACTCACGTCTGAGCATACCCTGCCAACTTATGGCAAACAAGTGGTTCAAAAGGGGGTGGTGATGAACGGAGAATCTGAATCAATCAAACACTCACACCCAGTCAACAGATCTGAGTTTAATCCATCACCATTCTTTGGCCCACTCTGCCACCCCAGTTCAGACATGGCCATATGCAAATGAGTATGACCATGTGCCTCCTGGGAACAGTCCATCCCGAACTGCTAAGCCATGCCTTTCCTGGACCGGAAACAAGCTTCTGAGGACCGGTTTCTGGCATTTCAGCCGCCTTCAGCCCGGCTTGCTTGAATCCTGTGGCAAAGTGAGCAAGGGACTCACGTCTGAGCATACTCTGCCAACTTATGGCGAACAAAGTGGTTCAAAAGGGGGTGGTGATGTACGGAAAATCTGAACCAATCGAACACTCACTTCCAGTCAACAGATCTGGGTTCAATCCATCACCGTTCTTTAGCCCACTCTGCCACCCCAGTTCAGACATGGCCATATGCAAATCAGTCTGACCCTGTGCCTCATGGGAACAGTCCAACCCGAACTGCCAAGCCATGCCTTCCCTGGACCGGAAATAAGCTTCCGAGGACCAGTTTCTGGCATTTCAGCCATCGTCAGTCCGGCTTGCTTGAATCCAGTGGCAAAATGAGCAAGGGACTCATGTCTGAGCATACCCTGCCAACTTATGGCGAACAAAGTGGTACAAAAGGGGGTGGTGACGGACGGTGAATCTGAACCAATCAAACACTCACACCCAGTCAACAGATATGGGTTTAATCCATCACCGCTCTTTAGCCCACTCTGCCACCCCACTTCAGACATGCCCATATGCAAATGAGTCTGACCCTGTGCCTCATGGGAACAGTCCTGCCCGAACTGCCAAGCCATGCCTTCCCTGGACCGGAAACAAGCTTCCGAGGCCCGGTTTCAGGCATTTCAGCCGTCTTCAGCCCGGCTTGCTTGAATCCTGTGGCAAACTGAGCAAGGGACTCACGTCTGAGCATACCCTGCCAACTTATGGCGAACAAAGTGGTACAAAAGGGGGTGGTGATGGACGGAGAATCTGAACCAATCAAACACTCACACCCAGTCAATAGATCTGGGTTTAATCCATCACCGTTCTTTAGCCCACTCTGCCACCCCAGTTCAGACATGGCCATATGCCAATCAGTCTGACCCTGTGCCTCATGGGAACAGTCCAGCCCGAACTGCAAAGCCATGCCTTCCCTGGACCGGAAACAAGCTTCCGAGAACCGGTTACAGGCATTTCAGCCGTCTTCAGCCCGGCTTGCTTGAATCCAGTGGCAAAGTGAGCAAGGAACTCACGTCTGAGCATACCCTGCCAACTTATGGCGAACAAAGTGGTTCAAAAGGGGGTGGTGATGAAGGGAGAATCTGAACCAATCAAACACTCACACCCAGTCAACAGATCTGGGTTTAATCCATCACCGTTCTTTAGCCCACTCTGCCACCCCAGTTCAGACATGGCCATATGCAAATCAGTCCGACCCTGTGCCTCATGGGAACAGTCCAACCCGAGCTGCCAAGCCATGCCTTCCCTGGACCGGAAAGAAGCTTGAAAGGACCGGTTTCTGGCATTTCAGCCATCGTCAGTCCGGCTTGCTTGAATCCAGTGGCAAAGTGAGCAAGGGACTCATGTCTGAGCATACCCTGCCAACTTATGGCGACCAAAGTGGTACAAAAGGGGGTGGTGATGGACGGAGAATCTGAACCAATCAAACACTCACACCCAGTCAACAGATCTTGGTTTAATCCATCACCGTTCTTTAGCCCACTCTGCCACCCCAGTTCAGACATGGCCATATGCAAATCAGTCTGACCCTGTGCCTCATGGGAACAGTCCAGCCCGGACTGCCAAGCCATGCCTTCCCTGGACCGGAAATAAGCTTCCGAGGACCGGTTTCTGGCAAATCAGCTGTCGTCAGTCCGGCTTGCTTGAATCCAGTGGCAAAGTGAGCAAGGGACTCATGTCTGAGCATACCCTGCCAACTTATGGCGAACAAAGTGGTACAAAAGGGGGTGGTAATGGACGGAGAATCTGAACCAATCAAACACTCACACCCAGTCAACAGATCTGGGTTTGATCCATCACCATTCTTTAGCCCACTCTGCCACGCCAGTTTAAACATGGCCATATGCAAATGAGCATGACCCTGTGCCTCATGGGAACAGTCCAGCCCGAACTGCTAAGCCATGCCTTTCCCGGACCGGAAATAAGCTTCCGAGGACCGGTTTCTGGCAAATCAGCTGTCGTCAGTCCGGCTTGCTTGAATCCAGTGGCAAAGTGAGCAAGGGACTCACGTCTGAGCATACCCTGCCAACTTATGGGGAACAAAGTGGTACAAAAGGGGGTGGTGATGGACGGAGAATTTGAACCAATCAAACATTCACACCCAGTCAACAGATCTGGGTTTAATCCATCACCGTTCTTTAGCCCACTCTGCCACCCCAGTTCAGACATGGCCATATGCAAATCAGTCTGACCCTGTGCCTCATGGGAACAGTCCAGCCTGAACTGCCAAGCCATGCCTTCCCTTGACCAGAAACAAGCTTCCGAGGACCGGTGTCTGGCATTTCAGCTGTCTTCAGCCCAGTTTGCTTGAATCCAGTGGCAAAGTGAGCAAAGGACCCACGTCTGAGCATACCCTGCCAACTTATGGCGCACAAAGTGGTACATAAGGGGTTGGTGATGGACGGAGAATCTGAACCAATCAAACACTCATACCCAGTCAACAGATCTTGGTTTAATCCATCACCGTTCTTTAGCCCACTCTGCCACCCCAGTTCAGACATGGCCATATGCAAATCAGTCTAACCCTGTGCCTCATGGCAACAGTCCAGCCCAAACTGCCAAGCCATGCCTTCCCTGGACCGGAAACAAGCTTTTGAGGACCGGTTTCTGGCATTTCAGCCGTCTTCAGCCTGGCTTGCTTGAATCCAGTGGCAAAGTGAGCAAGGGACTCTCGTCTGAGCATACCCTGCCAACTTATGGCGCACAAAGTGGTACATAAGGGGTTGGTGATGGACGGAGAATCTGAACCAATCAAACACTCATACCCAGTCAACAGATATTGGTTTAGTTCATCACCGTTCTTTAGCCAACTCTGCCGCCCCAGTTCAGACATGGCCATATGCAAATAAGTCTGACCCTGTGCCTCATGGGAACGGTCCAACTCGAACTGCCAAGCCATGCCTTCCCTGGACCGGAAATAAGCTTCCGAGGACCGGTTTCTGGCATTTCAGCCGTCGTCAGTCCGGCTTGCTTGAATCCAGTGGCAGAGTGAGCAAGGGACTCATGTCTGAGCATACCCTGCCAACTTATGGCGAATAAAGTGGTACAAAAGGGGGTGGTGATTGTAGGAGAGTAGGGTCTGCTATCCTATGGTCACCCCAAATATTTGCTTTTTGCTTGACTGGTTTATGACCTAATGTGGCTGTGGGCCTGCTAATCAGACCCACAGCCTGCTGTTCTCTCTCTAAAGTATTGCCAATGCACTCTAGGTGCATTACGAATTGGAACTTGTTCACCTTATTGGCCCCTGTAACAGTGTACCCTAGGTACCCAGGGCATAGGTGTATCCAAGGCCTGCCAGGGGCTGCAGCATGTATTGTGCCACCCCTGGCCTGGCCTCCATATTTGACACAACAGGCTGATCACTCAGCTGGGGTAAGTTGGTGTAATCACCTCTTACTTAGATATAGTATACCTATATCTAACCTTAACTGGACACATATGTTCCTATCAGCCACTCCTATGGAAGGCCTCATCAATCCTGGAGGCAGAGTGCTTGGAAATATGTGAGATGGTGCTCTAGCATAAGCTGAGCCTGTCTGCAGCTGTCGGGAACCACTCCCTTAGCTGTTCCGGGATATTGCCATACCATATACTCTTAAGTGCATTATAATCCTCGCGGGTATATGCTAACTTTGGTTTGGCTTTATCAAAACATGTCGAGTAAGGTGTCATACGATTTGGAATACTATCCCCTCGACAGTTCTGTCGACGGGGATAGCATTCCACGCTTCTAGAGGGACACGACATGTGTGTATCCTTAACCCCGGTTAAAGTTAACCAGAGCCTCAGCATCACAAAATGGATGCTGCCACCACAGACACAAGTCTGACCTCCTGCTGCTGGAGTCCTTCCAGCGAGGAAGGCTCGGACAAAGGGTTTCCTGCCTTGGGAGGTGCGAGCACCACCCCAGACAGGGTTTTGTGTATTGGGTAGGACAGGGCTGAATAGATTGAGACATGCCCGGGGCACACAAGGTGTCCCCGTGCATAAGCCAGTCCAAACCGGTCCTGGGACTTTCCAGACCAAGGCCTGGCGAGGAGCAGGACAAAGGAAAGGGGGTGTAACCGCCCCCCTTCCTGGTCCCCCCCAGAGGAGGGACCTAGTAGGTGATCCACCCCTCAGATTGGGAATAAGAGTGGGAGCAGTGCCATTGCTCAGCAGATCATCCTGAAATCAACTTTAAACAAAGAAGACGACTGGACTTCGACATTCTGCTGCACAGAAGACTGAAGAGAATCTCCCTTGTGGCCTAGGAGTGGCCACCCTGTGAATACAGGTACCAACCAGCGAATCGACGTCTGCTTTGCCGCCGCCTCCGACCGGGGCCCGAGCCCAGAGCCTGACAAGACCCAGACTCCCAGACTTTTCACAGCCCGATCCACAGTCCCTGCAAAAAAGGGACCCGTGGAGGCACCGAGAGACGTGGGACCAGACATCTTGGAAGACACCCAAAGAGCTGACAGCGCAGCATCAGAGGCACCCTCGATGTTGTGCTTTGGGGACTGAGAACCCCCACCACCGAGCAGCCCTTGCACCGAAGATCAGCCCCCCAGTATCTCCACGATCTGCGTGGGGCCCTTTTGCATTGTGCCACTCGATGCGCCATCCCGGCCACTAGCCACGTAGTCAGCGGCCGTCTTGGCGACGAAACCGAAGAACTACACTGCGGGTCTGGTTGCTCCAGACTTGCCCTCGCTCCTGTGATAGGGAGCACCCGCTCTGACCTTGCTGGTCCGAGTGACAAGCCTTTTTCAATTCCTGCGTGGCTTGCATTAGCCAAGGCCTGTTTGCTCCAATCAAGTTGCCGACACCGCCAACAGCGAGAAGCCTGCGTGGGACAGCTCGTGACCGACTCCTGGACGTCCTTGACCCCCGGTGTCCACGTGGCTGCAGAGAGAAGCTACACCTCGACACCTGTTTGCACGCAACATCGCCTGGTTCCATCCTGGTTCCACGGTAGTCACTGGCTAGTGACTTTGAACATTGTCCCCTCTGCTTTCAGGTCTTCACATCTTCAGGTCCACCCTTGGATCCACCGGAACTCTTCACATCGATCCGCCTGCAGCATCTTCAGCTCCAAGCACCATCGACCAGCGTGACGAAACCCGACACTACTTCGACCCTGTGCACCCGCGTCCTGTGGGTGAGGTAACTCAGCAACGCCGGTGTTCCCACACTGGTACCCACCTCTAGGTCCTGTGTCTTAAGTTTCAGCTTTCTAGGTCACTCGGAAGGTTCCGAACTAACTAACTTTGTACTTTTTACGCACCATAGACTTAACATTGGTGCGTGCGTGCACGTTAAACACTGCACCCGAGTCCCGCGGGCCTTTCCCGACTTAGTCACTGCTAGTCCCGATCAGCTCCAGCGATTCCCAAGGCCCTAGGCCTGTTTCCTTTCTGATTGGTATCTCTTATACCACTTTCTTAGTATATGGTTTAGGTGGCCCCTAGGGCTCATCCATATTGTGCAACTTTTGTGTATTTTAAACTGTCTTGTGTTTAACGCTTGTGCTTCTGTGCTCATAAAGAGTCCAGGGGATATTTGTAGTTAATAAATCTATATATATATTTTCAATATATATCTGTGTGGTGTCCTTTCATTTGGTATTCAAGGGGTTGTGTATGGTAATACAGCTGGCTTCACATGCCTTTCAGAGTTTAGCCTAAGACTGCTTTGTCCACGTTACCACTAGGATAACTGGTCTATAAGGTTGACTTACAACCAATCATCATAAGCGTTGCTTGGCATGATACAAGGTGATCACTAGAACTACTGAGCATCATATATCAGGCCAACTTCTCATATTGGTGAGCAGCGGATTGGGATCTGAGCTTGCTGTTGTTTTACCATTACAATCTTTGAGATTATCATTTGAAAGATCATACAGGTACCTGCTAGGTACATATAAAACAAGACTAGTATACTTAAGTTCTACTGAACTTAGTTGTTGTAGAGGATAGGGAGTAGCACACCCTGACTACAACTACTAGATAGGTTTAGTAGGTAAACACCAGTGTAGGTAGATTGCAACATATCCACCCACACTAGAGCAATGTCTGGGGCAGAAGGTTCCACTGGGAATGTCTCTGCTGAGAGTGACCCTCCAAAGGCACCATCCAGATTTGCTATATTTTCCGTTAAGGAACTAAGACAGTGTAGGAGAGTAGGGTCTGCTATCCTATGGTCACCCCAATTTTTGCTTTTTGCTTCACTGGTTTTCGACTTACTGAGGCTGTGGGCCTGCTAATCAGACCCCCAGCCTGCTGTTCTCTCTCTAAATTTATAATACATGTGCTATAGGTACATACCACAATTGGAAATGGACTCCTTGTCAGCCCCTGTACCATGCACTATAGTTGCTCAGGGCATAGGTGCCACCAAGGCCTACCAGGGGCTGAAGCATAGCTTTTGCCACCCCTGGCTGGTTCTTAAATTGACACAACTGGCTGATCACTCAGCTGGGGCAAGTGGGTGTAATCACCCCTTGCTTAGATATAGTATACCTATATCTAAACCTATATCTGGACACATATATAGCCTGTAAGCCACTCCTATGGAAGGCCTCATCAATCCTGGAGGCAGAGTGCGTGGTTTTATGTGAGATGGAGCTCTGGCATGAGCTGAGCCTGTCTGCAGCTGTCGGGAACAACTCCCTAAGCTGATCCGGGATAATGCCATACCATATACTCTTAAGCGCCTTATAATCCTCGCGGTTATATAGCAACTTTGGTTTGGCTTTATCAAAACATGTCGTGTAAGGTGTCATACGAATTGGAATACTACCCCCTCACCAGTTCTGGTGACGGGGGTAGCATTCCACCCTTCTAGAGGGATAAGACATGTTACTTTACTGAAACGCGGTTGATTTAAAATGAGCCTCAGATCCACAAAATGGATGCCCCTGCCACAGACACGGGTCTGGCCTCCTGCTGCTGACCGAAACTCAACAAATGGTGGCCTGGACAAAGGGTTTCCTGTCGCAGGGCGGTGTTAAACCACCCCAGACAGGAGATAGTGGATTGTAGTAGGGAGGTTTCAAGGAAACCAGACACTGCCTGGGGAGCACAAGGCTGCCCCTTGCATAATCCGGCCAAACCGGTTCTGGGGCCTCCCAGCCCCTGTCCCAGCGTGGCCTGGATCAAAGGAAAGGGGTGTAACCACCCCCTTCCTAGGTCCCACCCATAGGAGGGGACCTAGCAGGATGTCCAGCCCACCAGATTCGAATAAGAGTGGGAGCAGTGCCAATGCAACTCAGATCATCCTGAAGAAACATAAGAAACGAATTCTGGACCCTTCGACTTTCTACTCAACATAGAAGACGGAAGAATCTCCCTTGTGGTCAAGGAGTGACCACCCTGTGCAAACAGGCACCATCCAGCCCTCGACCCTTGCTTTGTTGCAGTTCCCGCCGGAACTCGAGCGACAGAGATCGACGAGATCAAGCTTGCCTTTCTTCTCCCAGCCCGATCCACAGTCCCTGCAGAGCTGAGACCAGTGGAGGCGACCGGAAGCGTGGGGCTTGCCATCTTGAAAAGGCCACGAGACGCTGACCGGGCAGCCCACGAGTGACCCTCGAAGCTGTACACCGGGGTTTGAAAAGCCCCCACCCCGAGCTACACTTGCACCCAAGCTCACCCCTCCACACTCGACGAGTGCTGCGTGGGGCCCTTCTGCTTGTGTTGGCTCGACGCGTTGGCCTGGTCACTTGCCAGCTGGCTTGTGGCCCCTGTGCCGACGAAACCTTAAATACGACTTGCTTTTCTGGTTGCTCCAGATCTGCACTAGCTGCTGTGAAAAGGAGCCCCCACTCTGACCCTCCTGGTTCGAGTGATAAGCAATCTCCCGGTTCCGCGTGGATTGCTTTTGCCAAGTGCTGTTTGCTGCAATCTTGAAGCCAACGGTGCTGACGGCGAGAGCCTACATGGGACAGATCGTGACCTGCTCCTGGACGTCGCAGATGCCCCAGAGCCCACGTGACAGCGGAGAGAAGCCTATCAACAACCACCTGATTGCGCCCGACATTGCCTGGTTCCGTCCTGGTTCCACCCTGGTCACTGCTGAGTGACCCAGACTCTGTCCCCTCTGCTTTCAGGTACTTTTCTACTTCGATCCACCCTTGGATCGCACCGGACACTTCTGCTTCACATCGCCTGCAGCTGCAACAGCTTCAAGCACCAAGAGCCTGCGTGTCAAAACCCGACGCCACTTCGACCCTGTGCACCGACGGCCTGTGGGTGAGGTAACATTGCAACGCCAGTGTTCCCACACTGGTACACACCTCTAGGGTCTGTGTCTTGAGTTTTGTTCCTCTAGGTTCAGCGGAAGTATCTTTTAACTCACTTTGTGTAACTTTTACGCACCATTGACATTGTATTGGTGCAAGCCGCAATTTCCGTGCTGCACCCGAGTTCCGTGGGCTACTCCCGACTTCAGCATTGCTAGTCCTGAGTGCTCCCAGCGAATCTCTAGGCCCTAGGCCTAACCACTGTTCGATTGGTATCTCTTATACCACTTTTTTAGTATATAGTTTAAGTGGCCACCGGCCCTTATCCAAAATTGTGCAACTTTGTATGTTATACTGTGCTTTTGATTTAACGCTTGTGCCCCTTTCCTCATAAAGAGTACTGGGGATTATTTTAGAAATAAACACATATATTTTTATAATATATACTTGTGTGGTGTCCTTTCATTTGATTACAGGATTGTATGTGGTAAAACAGCTCGCTTAACACAACCTCTTAAGTTAAGCCTTTAAGGCTGCTTAGTCCATGCTACCACTAGGATAGCTTGTCTAACAAGGTTGATTTACAACCAGACATCTTTGGGGTTTGTTTGGACGGATACCAAGTGGTTCCAGAATTGGAAACACTACATATCAGGCCAACTTCTCACAGACAGCTTTGTGTCTTAAGAGGTCTGAAGACAGGGCCATCCCCTACTTCAGACCACTTTAGAGAGCTCTTAGACCAGTCTGAGGCTCTAAAGACCTCTAAAGCAGACCCCACAGGGAATGCTGAAGGAGGCTCTCCCACTGAAGATGATAGTACTGAGACCCCTGTCCCCATAGTCCAGGTAGATGAGGATGACCAAGTCACTGGACCTCCTCAGATAGATTTGGAGGAGGAAGAAGAAGAGGAGACAGAAGGGGGAGCAGTGATTCTGATGATGGTAGACTTAGTCAGGTGCCAGCCAACAGGCTCAGCCAGGCTAACTTAAGTGTATTTGGAACTGAAGCAAGGCTGACCTTGCCCAGGCACCCAGGTGGACTTACCCAGGGGCATAGGAGGAGAAGGAATCACTCAGGTGACTCCAATACCTCCCAGGCTTCTAGAGGCTTTCATGGTCACTCCAGAAGGGAGATGACTAGCCCTCAGAGAAGGGAACATGAGGCCAAAATGAGAGAGGCTGAGCTTAGGATCCAGAGACAAGAATTAGAGGTTGCCCTGCCCCAAGAGAAACTTGCTAGAGCAAGACAGCCTAGAGAGAGTGGGGTAATAGAACCCACTGGTGGCAGCATTATCCAAAAGGATAAAGACAGGTCTTTTGATAACAGAAACCTGAGTAAGATGGTGCCCCCCTACAAAGCTGGGGATGATATCCACAAATGGATGACTGCACTTGAGAGAGCCTGCAAAGTACAGCAGATACCTCAGGAGCAGTGGGCAGCAATCCTGTGGCTCTCCTTTGAAGGTAGAGGCCGAGACAGACTCCTCACAGTTAGTGATGGGGATTCTAGAAACTACCTGGTCCTGAAGAGTGCTCTGATTGATGGGTTAGGCTTAACCACTGAACAGTACAGGTTAATGTTCAGAGATACCCAGAAGACACAGACTCAGGACTGGTCTGAATTTGTTGAGTGTGCCACTGAGGCTCTGGAGGGATGGTTGCTGGGAAGCAAGGTTACAGATTATGAAGGATTGTACAATTTGCTGATGAGAGAACAAATTTTAAATAATTGTCAGAACCAGCAGTTGCATCAACATTTGGTTGACTCAGATTTGACCTCTCCCCAAGAATTGGGAAAGAGGGCAGATAAATGGGTTAGAACCAGAGTTAAGCAAAAGAACCAGAACCAGAACTAGGGTGGTTACCAGAAGAAAACAGACCAGAAGGGTGGGGAGCAGAAAGCTAACGACCAGAAGTCTTCAACAGGGCCCCAAACTAATACAGAGGGTGGGTCCCAACCTTCCAAGAAGAAGAAGAAAGAAGGTCAAAGAAAACCTTGGTGTAGTACTTGTAAAACCACCTCTCACTGGACAAGTGATTGTAAAAAGGGTGTAGCCCCCAACACTGCAGCCCCTAAGGCACCTGCACCCACTAGTAAAGCTAGCAGTGTTGGTCCACAAACCAAGGGGGTAATGGGTATCACCTTGGGAACTGAAGGAGATTCTGACCTAGTCAGAACCCTTACACAGGCTGTTCTGGTTTGTGAGGGGGACATGGATTTGACCCCTACAATCAGTCCCAGTAATCTGGGCAAATACAGACAGACGCCTTTGATTAATGACAAAGTGGCTCAAGCTTACAGGGACACATGTGCCAGTGTCACTATGGTGACACCTAGCTTTGTGGACCCTGGACAATACATGCCAGGCGATAATTACCTGGTGACCAATGCCAGCAATGTCACTACTACACATAGTGTGGCAATTGTTAACTTTTCCTGGGGAGGGGTAACCGGCCTAAAAAAAGTTGTGGTTAGTGCTGATCTCCCAGTTGAATGTTTGTTGGGCAATGACCTGGAGAGCTCTCTATGGTCAGAAGTTGAGTACAGGACTCATGCAGAGATGTTAGGGATATCATCACATGTCCTTGCTGTGACCAGGTCACAGGCCAAAAAGTGCCTCGCTGAACCTCTGGTCTTGGATCCTGGAACAATGGACCAAGCACCTTCCAAGAAGAAGAACAGGAGGGTAAAGGCTGCGCCTTCCCAACTGCCTACAAGTGAGGATCAGCCTTCACAGGAAGCTGATCTTGAGACCCCTGAAGGAACTGTCTCTGAAGAACTTGAACCTGATCAGGTTGAGTTTCTGGGGACAGGGGGGCCTTCTAGGGCAGAATTGGGGCAGGCTCAGTTAACCTGTCCTTCTCTTGAACCCCTCAGACAGCAGGCTGCTGCTGAGGCAGCTGGGAATGATCAAGGTGACCATCAAGTATATTGGGATGATGGACTCCTTTATTCAGAGGCTATAGACCCAAAGCCTGGTACAACCAGGAGGTTGGTCATACCTCTGCAATTTAGGGGTTTCCTTCTCACCTTGGCCCATGATATTCCTTTAGCAGGACACCTAGGCCATAATAAGACTTGGGACAGGCTTGTCCCTCACTTTCACTGGCCTCACATGTCTGAAGACACCAAGGAGTTTTGTCGCTCCTGTGTAACCTGCCAAGCCAGTGGTAAAGCAGGTAGCACCACAAAGGCCCCCCTGATACCACTACTTGTGGTGGGGGTTCCCTTTGAAAGAGTGGGGATTGATATTGTAGGTCCAATGGATCCCCCTACAGCATCTGGGCACAGATTCATACTGGTGGTGGTGGACCATGCCACCAGGTACCCAGAGGCAATTCCACTTAGGACCACAACAGCTCCTGTTGTGGCCAGGGCCTTACTTGGAGTTTTCTCCAGAGTGGGGTTTCCTAAGGAGGTAATATCTGACAGAGATGCCAACTTCATGTCAGGATATTTGACAGCTATGTGGAAGGAATGTGGTGTCAACTACAAGTTCACCACTCCTTGCCATCCACAATGTAATTGGCTTGTTGAAAGATTTAACAAGACCCTAAAGGGTATGATCAAAGGATTACCTGAAAAGCTCAGGCGAAGATGGGACATCCTTCTACCCTGCCTTTTGTTTGCTTACAGAGAGGTCCCTCAAAAGGGGGTTGGCTTCAGCCCCTTTGAATTGTTGTTTGGGCACCCTGTAAGAGGACCCCTATGTCTAGTGAAGGAAGGATGGGAGTTACCTCTCAAAAAGCTTAAACAAGACATAGTGGACTATGTACTTGGTCTCCGCTCCAAGATGGCTGAGTACATGGAAAAGGCATCCAAAAACCCTGAGGCTAGCCAAGAATTACAGAAAGCTTGGCATGACCAAAAGGCTGTTTTGGTTGAGTTTCAGCCAGGACAGAAGGTATGGGTGTTGGAGCCAGTGGCCCCAGCAGCACTCCAAGACAAATGGTCTGGACCCCATACAATTCTGGAGAAGAAGGGAGAGGTTACCTTCTTGGTGGACCTAGGAACTCCCAGGAGCCCCCACAGGGTGCTCCATGTCAACAGACTAAATGCATATGTCAACTGGGAAGACTTGGGCTTGCTCATGGCTACAGATGAGGGACAGGAGGAAGAGAGTGACCCTCTCCCAGACCTGCTCACTCAGAACCCTGTGGATGGCTCAGTTGATGGTGTGGCCTTAGGTGGCAGCCTCACTGAACATCAGCAACATGACTGTAGACAAGTTTTACAGGCATAAAGGCATATGTTCTCCTTGACACTCAGTCAGACTAACTAGTGTACCCATGTGGTGGACACTGGTGACAGTCTTCCTGTAAAGAGCAAGATTTACAGGCAACCTGACCACGTCAGGGACTGTATAAAGACTGAGGTGCAAAAGATGCTGGAATTAGGTGTCATTGAGCCTTCAGAGAGCCCCTGGGCTAGCCCAGTGGTTCTGGTCCCCAAACCTCACACCAAAGATGGCAAGAGAGAGATGAGGTTCCGTGTGGATTACAGAGGACTCAATGCTGTCACCAGGACAGATGCACACCCTATTCCAAGGGCAGATGAGCTCATTGACAAGTTGGCGTCTGCCAAATATTAGAGCACATTTGACTTGACAGCTGGCTACTGGCAAATCAGGTTAGCTGAGGAGTCTAAAGCCAAAACTGCATTTTCTACCCCTAGTGGGCATTAGCAATTTGTGGTGATGCCCTTTGGTTTGAAAAATGCACCTGCCACCTTCCAAAGGTTGGTGAATCAAGTCCTTACTGGCTGGATGACTTTTGCGCAGCATATCTGGATGATATTGCTGTCTTTAGCTCCACCTGGGAGGATCACCTGGTCCACCTGAAGGAAGTGCTGGAGGCTCTGCAGAAGGCAGGCCTCACTATCAAGGCAACAAAGTGCCAGATAGGGCAGAGTAAGGTTGTATACCTGGGCCACCTTGTCGGTGGAGGTCAAGTTCAACCACTGGAGAGTAAGATCCAGACCATCAAGGACTGGTCCCCTCCAACTACCCAGACTCAGGTCAGAGCTTTCTTGGGCCTGACTGGGTACTACAGTGAATCAATCAATCATTGTATTTATATAGCGCACTACACACCCAGAGGGTCTCAAGGCGCTGGGGGGGGGGGGGGGAATCTGCTACTGCTCGAACAACCAGGTCTTGAGTTTCTTCCTGAAGGCGAGGTGGTCCTGGGTCAGGCGGAGGTGGGTGGGGAGGGAGTTCCATGTCTTGGCGGCGAGGTAGGAGAAGGATCGTCCCCCTGTGGTGGCTCTGCAGATGCGGGGGACAGTGGCGAGGGCGTGGCTGGTCGAACGAAGCTGGCGTTTGGGAGCGTAGAAGTTGAGGCGGCTGTTGAGGTATCCTGGTCCTTGGCTGTGTAGGGCTTTGTGTGCATGGGTGAGGAGACGGAAGGTGATTCTCTTGTTGACCGGGAGCCAGTGCAGATCTCTCAGGTGTCCGGAGATGTGGCTGCGACGGGGGATGTCCAGGATGAGTCGTGCTGAGGCGTTCTGGATCCGCTGGAGTCTCTTCTGGAGTTTGGCGGTGGTTCCGGCGTAGAGGGTGTTGCCGTAGTCCTGACGGCTGGTGACGAGGGCCTGGGTGACCGTCTTCCTGGTCTCGGTGGGGATCCACGGAAGATCTTACGTAGCATGCGCAGGATATTGAAGCATGACGAGGAGACGGCGTTGACTTGTCTCGTCATGGAGAGGGAGGAGTTCAGGATGAAGCCCAGGTTGCATGCGTGGTCTGTTGGTTTGGGTGCGCTGCCTAGGGCGGGGGGCCACCAGGAGTCATCCCAGGCGGATGGTGAGGATCCCAGGATGAGGACTTCCGTCTTGTCCGAGTTCAGTTTCAGGCGGCTGTTCTTCATCCAATCGGCTACCTCTTTCATCCCTTCGTGAAGGTTGGCTCTGGTGGTGGCGGGGTCGTTGGTAAGGGAGAGGATCAGCTGGGTGTCGTCGGCGTAGGAGATGATGTTGAGGTTGTGCTGGTGTGCAATGTCTGCGAGGGGGCTCATGTAGATGTTGAAGAGGGTCGGGCTGAGCGAGGAGCCTTGAGGGACACCGCAGATGACTTCGGTGGCTTCAGATCTGAACGGGGGGAGGCGGACTCTCTGTGTTCTTCCGGCGAGGAAGGAGATGATCCACTCCAGTGCCTTCTCCTGGACTCCGACGTTGCTGAGGCGTTGTACTAGGGTACGATGGCAGACAGTGTCGAAGGCCGCGGAGAGGTTGAGGAGGATGAGGGCCGCTGTTTCTCCGTTGTCGAGCAGCGCTCGGATGTCATCGGTGGCTGCGATCAGGGTGGTCTCGGTGCTGTGGTTGGCCTGGAAGCCGGACTGCGAGGGGTCGAGGGATCCGTTCGTCTCGAGGAAGGCGGCCAGCTGCTTGTTGACGGTCTTCTCGATGACTTTTGCAGGAAACGGGAGCAGCGAGATGGGGCGGTAGTTCTTGAGGTCGTTGGGGTCAGCCGATGGCTTCTTGAGTAGAGCGCTGAGTTCGGCGTGCTTCCAGCTCTCCGGGAAGGTAGCGGTGTCGAAGGAGATGTTGATGATGTCCCGTAGGTGGGGTGCGATGATAGCGTCGGCCTTGTTGAAGACGTGGTGAGGGCAGGGGTCGGTCGGAGATCCGGAGTGGATGGAGTTCATCGTGCGGATGGTGTCTTCGGTGCTGATCGGAGTCCAGGCGCGGAGGGTGGTGGTGGGGGGCGGTGGTTCGGTCGTGGTGCTCGTCGGTTGAGTGCTGAAGCTGTTGTGTATGTCCGCGATCTTGTTGTGGAAGTAGGAGGCGAGGGAGTTGCAGAGGTCTTGCGAAGGGGTGATGTCGTTGTTTCCGGCGTTGGGGTTGGAGAGCTCTTTGACGATGTTGAAGAGTTCTTTGCTGTTGTGTGCATTGTTGTCCAGTCGTTCCTTGAAAGCAGTTTTCTTGGTGGCGCGGATGAGTTGGTGGTGTTTCCGGGTGGCGAGCTTGAGGGCAGTCATGTTGTCCGGTGTTGGGTCTCTGCGCCAGGTTCTCTCGAGGGCTCGGCAGTTCTTCTTGGAGCTCTTGAGTTCGTCTGTGAACCATGGGGCTTTCTTGCTGCCGGGTCTGCTGGGCGGGGTCCTCAGGGGGGCGAGCTCGCCTGCCCAGTCGCTGATCCACGTCGTGAGGTTGGTGGCCGCCTGGCTAGGGTTTGTTGTGCTGGTGGGAGGGTTCGTGCTCAGGGAGGATGCGAGCTGGTCGGCTGTTATCTTGTTCCAGCTTCTGCGTGCAGCCTGTTGCTGGTGGTGGTGGATCGTGGTCCTTGCGAAACTGAAGTGGACGCAACTGTGGTCCATCCAGTGGAGTCCGGTGGCGTGGCTGAAGGTGATGTCCTTGCTGGATGAGAAGACGGGGTCGAGTGTGTGTCCGGCGTAGTGGGTGGGGGTGGTCACCAGTTGCTTGAGTCCCAGGTTGGCGAGGTTGTCCAGCAGGGTGGTGGTGTTGCGGTCGTTGTTGTTCTCCAGGTGGAAGTTGAGGTCCCCGAGGAGGATGTAGTCAGCGGAGCAGAGGGCGTGCGGGCTGATGAAGTCGGCGATATCTTCGCTGAAATGTGTGTGTAGTCCAGGGGATCTGTAGATGAGGGTGCCTCTGAGGGTGGTCTTGGGGTTGATGTGGACTTGGAAGTGCAGGTGCTCGGCGTTAGCGAGGGTGTCATCGGTGTTGGTCGTGATGCGGATGGTGTTCCTATGGACGATGGCGATGCGGTCCCTTCGGATGATCTTGTAGCCGTCTGGGATGGCGATGGCGATGTCGGGCGCTGAAGAGGCGTTCATCCAGGTTTCCGTGAGGAAGGCGACGTCTGGGGCTGTGGTGTCGAGCAGGTTCCAGAGCTCGACGGCGTGCCTGTGGACGGAGCGGGTGTTGAGCAGGATGCATCTCAGGTGGCTGCTGCTGTTGTTCGTCGAGGTCTTGGGCACTGCTGGAGTGGTGCGGGTCAGGATGCAGGTGAACTTGCAGGAGTTGCAGCAGAAGGGTCCGTGGGTGCGTCTCGGGGTGGCTCGGTAGCAGCCCGGGGCTCGGCCGGCGTTGAGGGCGGCGGCGTCGTACATCCGGCGGGTGGGCTGGGGTCTGCGAGGGCCAGGGGTCCTGGCACTGGGCGCGGTCCAGGCGCGGACGGGCGCAGACGGGCTTACCTTCGGCGCACCTTCGGCGCTCAGTCGGTGCTCCTGCTGCGCGCGTCCGCTGCGCGGTCGCTAAGGGGGCGTCATAAATCCGTAGCCGGGAGGGCGGGTCAGCTGGGAGGCGGGTAGCGGGTTGTCCAATGGGCTGGAGGTGGGCGGGGCCGCAGGGAGGCAGTGGCGGGAATCGGCGGAGGCGGCGTGCGGCTCAGCGGCGGCTGGGTCGCGTAGGTAGGCTGGCAAACAGGAAGGAAGGCGCCTGGCAGCAGGAGGGGTGACCCGGCCTCGTAGAAGGCACAGTGGTCACTCCAGCGATGTCAGCAGCGCTCTCCTTAAGTCCGTAGCCGGGAGGGCGGGTCAGCTGGGAGGCGGGTAGCGGATTGTCCAATGGGCTGGAGGTGGGCGGGGCCGCAGGGAGGCAGCGGCGGGAATCGGCGGAGGCGGCGTGCGGCTCAGCGGCGGCTGGGTTGCGTAGGTAGGCTGGCAAACAGGAAGGAAGGCGCCTGGCAGCAGGAGGGGTGACCCGGCCTCATAGAAGGCACAGTGGTCACTCCAGCGATGTCAGCAGCGCTCTCCTTAAGTCCGTAGCCGGGAGGGCGGGTCAGCTGTTTGTTAAGAACTATGGGTCCATTGTGACTCCTCTTAATGATCTGACATCCAAGAAGATGCCCAAAAAGGTTCAGTGGACAGTAAACTGTCAAAAGGCATTTGATGACCGGAAGAAGGCCATGTGCTCTGCACCTATCCTGAGGAGTCCTGACTACTCAAGAGAGTTCATTGTCCAAACAGATGCTTCTGAGTTGGGAGTGGGAGCAGTGCTTTCACAGCTTAATGTAGATGGCCAGGACCAGCCCATTGCTTTTATTAGCAGAAGGCTGACCCCCAGGGAGAAACGTTGGTCAGCCATTGAGAGGGAGGCCTTTGCTGTGGTGTGGGCCCTGAAGAAGTTGAGACCATACTTATTTGGCATTCACTTCAAGATTCAGACCGACCATAGGCCCCTCTTATGGCTTAATCAGATGAAGGGTGAAAACCCCAAACTACTCTGGTGGTCCATTTCCCTACAGGGGATGGACTTTACAGTGGAGCACCGCCCAGGGACTGACCATGGCAACGCAGATGGTCTCTCCAGGTACTTCCACTTAGAACATGAAGACACAACTGGTCAAGGTTAGTCTAATGTCCCTGCGTTTGGGGGGGGGGATTGTGTAGGAGAGTAGGGTCTGCTATCCTATGGTCACCCCAAATTTTTGCTTTTTGCTTCACTGGTTTATGACTTTCTCTGGCTGTGGGCCTGCCAATCAGACCCACAGCCTGGATGTTCTCTCTCTAAATTACAACGTGTACCCTAGGTGCATTTACCAATTGGTACTGGGCCAGCTTGTCAGACCCTGTAACTCAGGGCATAGGTGTACCCAGGG
The DNA here is from genome assembly GCF_964263255.1 of Lissotriton vulgaris. Lineage (NCBI taxonomy): Eukaryota > Metazoa > Chordata > Amphibia > Caudata > Salamandridae > Lissotriton > Lissotriton vulgaris. The sequence goes on along the minus strand of NC_141685.1, from coordinate 107,296,019 downwards.
CCTACCAGGGGCTGAAGCATGTATTATGCCACCCCTGGCTGGCCTCCTAAATTTGACACAACTGGCTGCATGACAGCTGGGGCGAAGTCGTGTAATCACCCTTTGCTGTAGATATAGTATACCTATATCTAACCCTAAAAATGGACACACAGATTCCTATCAGTCACTCCTATGGCAGGCCTTAACAATCCTGAAGGCAGAGTGCTTGGAATCGTGTGAGATGGTGCTCTGGCATGAGCTGAGCCTGTCTGCAGCTTGCGGAACCAAGTCCTAATAGCTGTTCCATGATAACGCATACCATATACTCTTAAGTGCATTATAATCCTCGCGGTTAAATGCTATCTTTGGTATTGCTTTATCAAAACATGTCGAGTAAGGTGTCATACGAATTGGAATACTAACCCCACGCCAATTCTGGTGACGGGGTTAGCATTCCACCCTTCTAGAGGGACACAACATGTATGTAACTGTGAACCCCTGTTAAAGTTAAACGAAGCCTCAGCTCCACAAAATGGATGCTGCCACCACAGACACGAGTCTGACCCCCTGCAGCTGGGAGTCCTTCCAGCGAGGGGAGCCTGGACAAAGGGTTTCCTGTCGAGGGCGGTGCTAGCACCGTCCCAGACAGGGTTTTGTGTATCCTGGGTAGGCAGGGCTTTACAGGAAGGTGACTGCTGAGTGGCACCCCGGTGCTCACTACGCATAGGCCGGTCAGAACCAGTTCCAGGGGCACACCGGCCCCTGGCCTGGGGAAAGTCCGGCATGGGAGAGGGGTGTAACCACCCCCCTCCTAGTCCCACCCATAGGCAGGACCTAGTCACCGGGTCAGCCCCTTTTCTTAATATAAAGATAAGAGCGGGCCCCCTGTTCAAATTAGATCATCTTTGGAATCAAGACACGACTTTCTGCGAAAGGACATCAAGATTTCTTCTTCAAGATTCTCCCTTGTGGCTAAGGAGTAGTCACCCTGCATCCGCAGGCACCATCCTAAGAACACTGCGGTCTGCTGCAAGTCCTTCCTCAGGAATCCGACGACACAGCTCGACGAGACCCGGCTTCCCTGGCACCTCTGACCTCTACTCACCTCTACAGCCAAGCTGAGAACCGTGAGTGCGACGAGACCTCGAGGGACCGACGATCGCCAAGACTGCACGACTTCTTTACAGCAAGCCCACCGAGTGTTCCACTGGTGAGTGCTTTGGGGTCCGAGAAGCCCAAACCCTGAGCAGCTCCAGCACCGAAGATCAGCCCTCCAGCATCTCCACGATCTGCGTGGGGCCCTTCTGCTTTTGCCTGCTCACCGCGTTGTTTGGCTACTAGCCCGCTGGCTTGTGGCCTTCTTCACGACGCCCGACGACATCACTGCTGCTGGTCTGGTTGCTCCAGACTGGCCCTTGCTTCCTTCCACAAGAGAAGCACCCCGGACCCTCCTGGTCCACTCCAGACGCCATTTTGAGTCCACCGCGTGGGCTTGAATTTTCCAAGGCTTTGTTGCCCAATCCTGGGTCCAGCGACGCCGACAGCTCCATCCATCGTGGGACAGCTCGCTCCTCCATCCTGGTTGCCAACAACGCCTCCTGGTCCGTGAGATCTGCAGAGCACAGCGTCACCCACTCACCTAGTCGAGGTGACTACCATCCGGTGCCCTCCTGGTGCCACCTGACTACTGGCTAGTAGTCTCGAACTTGGTCCCCTCTGCTTTCAGGTATCGTCCATCTTCAAGATCCAGGCTTGGATCACTTCGAACACTCTTCACTGGTCGCCTGCCAGCATCTTTCTTCCAGGCTCCTGGTCTGTCTACGAGGATTCCCGACGTCTTTTGAGACATATGCAGCTGCAGCCCCTGGGCTAGGTAACTTCGGCATTTCGGTGCCCCAGCATAGCCTCACTATCCAAGGGTCAGAATCCACTTTCGTTTTTCTCCTACCAGGTCGGGTTTGCCCGAGAACACTAACTCTGTGAAATCTAGCTACCATAGACTTTGTCCCGCATCCCGCGTGAGAGTGCACACTCTGCACCCGAGTCCCCTAGGCCTCCTAGAAGTAATCTGAAGATTCTAGAGTCAAGACCTAGCGATTCCAAAGCCTATTAGTACTGTACTTACCTGCTCGTAATTTCGCATTCCACTTTCAGAGTATATGGTTTTCCGTGCCCCTCGGGCATTTGTATATACTGTGCTAACTTAAGTATTTTCGTAAGAGTTTTGTTTTGTGCTTAGTACCCTGTCCTCATAAAGAGTACAGGGCTGTTGTGATTTTAATAAATACACTGTTTATTTTCATAACACTTGTGTGGTGTCCTTTCACTTGGTGTTCAAGGGGTATATGTGTGGTATAACAGCTGGCTTAACACGCCCTCTCGAGTCTTTAGCCTCAGACTGCTCGTATCCACGCTACTAGGATAGCTGGTCTATAAGGTTGACTTACAACCAATCATCAATAAGGGTTGCTGGACTGATACATAGTGTTCACTAGAATAGTGAGCACTGCATATCAGGCCAACTTCTCACAATGGTGCTCTAGCATTAGCTGAGCCTGTCTGCAGCTGTCGGGAACCACTCCCTTAGCTGTTCCGGGATATTGCCATACCATATACTCTTAAGCGCATTATAATCCTTGCGGTTATATGCTAACTTTGGTTTGGCTTTATCAAAACATGTCGAGTAAGGTGTCATACGATTTGGAATACTATCCCTCGACAGTTCTGTCGACGGGGATAGCATTCCACCCTTCTAGAGGGACACAGTATGTGTGTAGCCTTAACCCCGGTTAAAATTAACCAGAGCCTCAGCATCACAAAATGGATGCTGCCACCACAGACACAAGTCTGACCTCCTGCTGCTGGGAGTCCTTCCAGCGAGGAAGGCTCGGACAAAGGGTTTCCTGCCTTGGGAGGTGTGAGCACCACCCCAGACAGGGTTTTGTGTATTGGGTAGGACAGGGCTGAATAGATTGAGACATGCCCGGGGCACACAAGGTGTCCCCGTGCATAAGCCAGTCCAAACCGGTCCTGGGACATTCGAGACCCAGGCCTGGCGAGGAGCTGGACAAAGGAAAGGGGGTGTAACCGCCCCCCTTCCTGGTCCCACCCAGAGGAGGGACCTAGTAGGTGATCCACCCCTCAGATTGGGAATAAGAGTGGGAGCAGTGCCATTGCACAGCAGATCATCCTGAAATCAACTTTAAACAAAGAAGACGACTGGACTTCGACATTCTGCTGCACAGAAGACTGAAGAGAATCTCCCTTGTGGCCTAGGAGTGGCCACCCTGTGAATACAGGTACCAACCAGCGAATTGATGTCTGCTTTGCTGCCGCCTCCCGCTGGAGCCCGAGCCCAGAGCCTGACAAGACCCAGACTCCCAGACTTCTCACAGCCCGATCCACAGTCCCTGCAAAAAAGGGACCCGTGGAGGCACCGAGAGACGTGGGATCGGACATCTTAGAAGACTCCCGAAGAGCTGACAGCGCAGCATCAGAGGCACCCTTGATGTTATGCTTTGGGGACTGAGAACCCCCTCCACCGAGCAGCCCTTGCACCGAAGATCAGCCCCCCAGCATCTCCATGATCTGCGTGGGGCCCTTTTGCATTGTGCCACTCGACCCGCCATCCCGGCCACTAGCCATGTGGTCAGCGGCCATCTTGGCGCCGAAACCGAAGAACTACACTGTGGGTCTGATTGCTTCAGACTTGCCCTCGCTCCTGTGAAAGGGAGCACCCGCTCTGACCTTGCTGGTCTGAGTGACAAGCCTTTTTTGATTCCTGCGTGGCTTGCATTAGCCAAGGCCTGTTTGCTCCAATAAAGTTGCCAACACCGCCAACTGCGAGAAGCCTGCGTGGGACAGCTCGTGACCCACAACTGGACGTCCTCGACCCCCGGTGTCCACGTGGCTGCAGAGAGAAGCTACACCTCGACGCCTGTTTGCACCCGACATCGCCTGGTTCCATCCTGGTTCCACGGTAGTCACTGGTTAGTGACTTTGAACATTGTCCCCTCTGCTTTCAGATCTTCACATCTTCAGGTCCACCCTTGGATCCACCGGAACTCTTCACATCGAGCCGCCTGCAGCATCTTCAGCTCCAAGCACCATCGACCAGCGTGACGAAACCCGACCCTACTTTGACCCTGTGCACCCGCGTCCTGTGGGTGAGGTAACTCAGCAACGCCGGTGTTCCCACACTGGTACACACCTCTAGGTCCTGTGTTTTAAGTTTCAGCTTTCTAGGTCACTCGGAAGGTTCCGAACTAACTAACTTTGTACTTTTTACGCACCATAGACTTAACATTTGTGCGTGCGTGCACTTTAAAAACTGCACCCGAGTCCCGCGGGCCTTTCCCGACTTAGTCACTGCTAGTCCCGATCAGCTCCAGCGATTCCCAAGGCCCTAGGCCTGTTTCCTTTCCGATTGGTATCTCTTATACCACTTTCTTAGTATATGGTTTAGGTGGCCCCTAGGGCTCATCCATATTGTGCAACTTTTGTGTATTTTAAACTGTCTTGTGTTTAACGCTTGTGCTTCTGTGCTCATAAAGAGTCCAGGGGATATTTGTAGTTAATAAATCTATATATATATTTTCAATATATATCTGTGTGGTGTCCTTTCATTTGGTATTCAAGGGGGTTGTGTATGGTAATACAGCTGGCTTCACATGCCTTTCAGAGTTTAGCCTAAGACTGCTTTGTCCACGTTACCACTAGGATAACTGGTCTATAAGGTTGACTTACAACCAATCATCTTAAGCGTTGCTTGGCATGATACAAGGTGATCACTAGAACTAGTGAGCATCATATATCAGGCCAACAGTGATGGACGGTGAATCTGAACCAATCAAACACTCACACCCAATCAACAGATCTGGGTTTATTCCATCACCGCTCTTTAGCCTACTCTGCCACCCCAGTTCAGACATGGCCTTATGCAAATGAGTCTGACCCTGTGCCTCATGGGAACAGTCCAGCCCGAACTGCCATGCCATGCCTACCCTGGACCGGAAACAAGCTTCCGAGGACCGCTTTCTGGCATTTCAGCCGTCTTCAGCCCGGCTTGCTTGAATCCAGTGGCAAACTGAGCAAGGGACTCACGTCTGAGCATACCCTGCCAACTTATGGCGAACAAAGTGGTACAAAAGGGGGTGGTGATGGACGGAGAATCTGAACCAATCAAACACTCACACCCAGTCAACAGATCTGGGTTTAATCCATCACAGTTCTTTAGCCCACTCTGCAACCCCAGTCCAGACATGGCCATATGCAAATCAGTCTGACCCTGTGCCTCATGGGAACAGTCCAGCCCAAACTGCCAAGCCATGCCTTCCCTGGACCAGAAACAAGATTCCGAGGACTGGTTTCTGGCATTTCAGCCATCTTCAGCCCGGCTTGCTTGAAACCAGTGTGAAAGTGAGCAAGGGACTCACGTCTGAGCATACCCTGCCAACTTATGGCGAGCAAAGTGGTACAAAAGGGGGTGGTGATGGACGGAGAATCTGAACCAATCAAACACTCATACCTAGTCAACAGATCTGGGTTTAATCCATCACCGTTCTTTAGCCCACTCTGCCACCCCAGTTCAGACATGGCCATATGTAAATCAGTCTGACCCTGTGCCTCATGGGAACAGTCCAGCCCGAACTGCCAAGCCATGCCTTTCCTGGACTGGAAACAAGCTTCCGAGGACCGGTTTCTGGCATTTCAGCCGTTTTCAGCCCGGTTTGCTTGAATCCAGTGGCAAAGTGAGCAAGGGACCCATGTCTGAGCATACCCTGCCAACTTATGGCGAACAAAGTGGTAGAAAAGGGGGTGGTGATGGACGGAGAATCTGAACCAATCAAACACTCATACCCAGTCAACAGATCTGGGTTTAATCCATCACCGTTCTTTAGCTCACTCTGCCACCCCAGTTCAGACATAGCCATATCCAAATCAGTCTTACCCTGTGCCTCATGGCAACAGTCCAGCCCGAACTGCCAAGCCATGCCTTCCCTGGACCGGAAACAAGCTTCCGAGGACCACTTTCAGGCATTTCAGCCGTCTTCAGCCGAGCTTGCTTGAATCCAGTGGAAAAGTGAGCAAGGGACTCACGTCTGAGCATACCCTGCCAACTTATGGGGAACAAAGTGGTTCAAAAGGGGGTGGTGATGAACGGAGAATCTGAACCAATCAAACACTCACACCCAGTCAACAGATCTGGGTTTAATCCATCACCGTTCTTTAGCCCACTCTGCCACCCCAGTTCAGACATGGCCATATGCAAATCAATCTGACCCTGTGCCTCATGGGAGCAGTCCAACCATAACTGCCAAACCATGCCTTCCCTGGACAGAAAATAAGGTTCCGAGGACCGGTTTCTGGCATTTCAGCCGTCGTCAGTCCGGCTTGCTTGAATCCAGTGGCAAAGTGAGCAAGGGACTCATGTCTGAGCATACCCTGCCAACTTATGGCGAACAAAGTGCTACAAAAGGGGGTGGTGATGGACGGAGAATCTGAACCAATAAAACACTCACACCCAGTCAACAGATCTGGGTTTAATCCATCACTGTTCTTTAGGCCACTCTGCCACCCCAGTTCAGACATGGCCATATGCAAATCAGTCTGACCCTGTGCCTCAGGGAAAAGTCCAGCCCGAACTGCCAAGCCATGCCTTCCTGGACCAGAAACAAGCTTCCGAGGACCGTTTTCTGGCATTTCAGCCGTCTTCAGCCCGGCTTGCTTGAATCCAGTGGCAAACTGAGCAAGGGACTCACGTCTGAGCATACCCTGCCAACTTATGACAAACAAAGTGGTTCAAAAGGGGGTGGTGATGGACGGAGAATCTGAACCAATCAAACACTCACACCCAGTCAACAGATCTGGGTTTGATCCATCAACATTTTTTAGCCCACTCTGCCACCCCAGTTCAGATATGGCCATATGCAAATGAGTCTGAACCTGTGCCTCATGGGAACAGTCCAGCCCGAACTGCCAAGCCATGCCTTCCCTGGACCAGAAACAAGCTTCCGAGGACCGGTTTCTGACATTTCAGCCGTCTTCAGCCCGGCTTGCTTGAATCCAGTGGCAAACTGAGCAAGGGACTCACGTCTGAGCATACCCTGCCAACTAATGGCGAACAAAGTGGTACAAAAGGGGGTGGTGATGGACGGAGAATCTGAACCAATCAAACACTCACACCCAGTCAATAGATCTGGGTTTAATCCATCACCTTTCTTTAGCCCACTCTGCCACCCCAGTTCAGACATGGCCATATGCAAATCAGTCTGACCCTGTGCCTCATGGGAACAGTGCAGCCCGAACTGCCAAGCCATGCCTTCCCTGGACCGGAAACAAGCTTCCGAGGACAGGTTTCTGGCATTTCAGCCGTCTTCAGCCCGGCTTGCTTGAATCCAGTGGCAAAGTGAGCAAGGGACTTACCTCTGTGCACACCCTGCCAACTTATGGCAAACAAAGTGGTACAAAAGGGGGTGGTGATGGACGGAGAATCTGAACCAATCAAACATTCACATCCAGTCGACAGATCTGGGTTTAATCCATCACCGTTCTTTAGCCCACTCTGCCACCCCAGTTCAGACATGGCCATATGCAAATCAGTCTGACCCTGTGCCTCATGGGAGACAGTCGAGCCCGAACTGCCAAGCCATGCCTTCCCTGGACCGGAAACAAGCTTCCGAGGACCGGTTTCCGGCATTTTAGCTGTCTTCAGCCCGGTTTGCTTGAATCCAGTGGCAAAGTGAGCAAGGGACCCACGTCTGAGCATACCCTGCCAACTTACGGCGAAGAAAGTGGTACAAAAGGGGGTGGTGATTAACGGAGAATCTGAACCAATCAAACACTCATACCCAGTCAACATATCTGGGTTTAATCCATCACCGTTCTTAAGCCCACTCTGCCACCCCAGTTCAGACATGGCCATATTCAAATCAGTATAATCCTGTGCCTCATGGCAACAGTCCAGCCTGAACTGCCATGCCATGCCTTCCCTGGACCGGAAACAAGCTTCCGAGGACCGGTTTCTGGCATTTCATCCGTCTTCAGCCCGGCTTGCTTGAATCCAGTGGCAAAGTGAGCAAGGGACTCACGTCTGAGCATACCCTGCCAACTTATGGCAAACCAAGTGGTTCAAAAGGGGGTGGTGATGCACGGAAAATCTGAACCAATCGAACACTCACACCCAGTCAACAGATCTGGGTTTAATCCATCACCGTTCTTTAGCCCACTCTGCCACCCCAGTTCAGACATGGCCATAAGCAAATCAGTCTGACCCTGTGCCTCATGGGAACAGTCCAACCCGAACTGCCAAGCCATGCCTTCCCTGGACCGGAAATAAGCTTCCGAGGACCGGTTTCTGGCATTTCAGCCGTCTTCAGCCCGGCTTGCTTGAATCCAGTGGCAAACTGAGCAAGGGACTAACGTCTGAGCATACCCTGCCAACTTATGGCGAACAAAGCGGTACAAAAGGGGGTTATGATGGACGGAGAATCTGAACCAATCAAACACTCACACCCAGTCAACAGATCTGGGTTTAATCCATCACTGTTCTTTAGCCCACTTTGCCACCCCAGTTCAGACATGGCCATATGCAAATCAGTCTGACCCTGTGCCTCATGGGAACAGTCCAGATCGAACTGCCAAGCCATGCCTTCCCTGGACCGGAAACAAGTTTCCGAGGACCAGTTTCTGGCATTTCAGCCGTCTTGAGCCCGGCTTGCTTGAATCCAGTGGCAAAGAGAGCAAGGGACTCATGTTTGAGCATACCCTGACAACTTATGGCGAACAAAGTGGTACAAAAGGGGGTGGTGATGGATGGAGAATCTGAACCAATCACACACTCACACCCAGTCAACTGATCTGGGTTTAATCCATCACCGTTCTTTAGCCCACTCTGCCACCCCAGTTCAGACATGGCCATATGCAAATCAGTCTGACCCTGTGCCTCATGGGAACAGTCCAGCCGAACTGCCAAGCCATGCCTTCCCTGGACCGGAAACAAGGTTCCGAGGACTCGTTTCTGGCATTTCAGCCGTCTTCAGCCCGGCTTGCTTGAATCCAGTGGAAAAGTTAGCAAGTGACTCACGTCTGAGCATACCCTGCCAACTTATGGCGAACAAAGTGGTTCAAAAGGGGGTGGTGATGAACGGAGAATCTGAACCAATCAAACACTCACACCCAGTCAACAGATCTGGGTTTAATCCATCACCGTTCTTTAGCCCACTCTGCCACCCCAGTTCAGGCATGGCCATATGCAAATCAGTCTGACCCTGTGCCTCATGGGAACAGTCCAACCATAACTGCCAAGCCATGCCTTCCTGGACGGGAAACAAGCTTCTGAGGACCGGTTTCTGGGATTTCAGCCGTCTTCAGGCCGTCTTGCTTGCATCCAGTGGCAAAGTGAGCAAGGGACTCACGTCTGAGCATACCCTGAAAACATATGGCGAACAAAGTAGTACAAAAGTGGGTGGTGATGGACGGAGAATCTGAACTAATCAAACACTCATACCCAGTCAACAGATCTGGCTTTAATCCATCACCGTTCTTTAGCCCACTCTGCCACCCCAGTTCAAACATGGCCATATGCAAATCAGTCTGACCCTGTGCCTCATGGGAACAGTCCAGCCCGAACTGCCAAGCCATGCCATCCCTGGACCGGAAACAAGCTTCCGAGGACTTGTTTCTGGCATTTCAGCTGTCTTCAGCCCGGTTTGCTTGAATCCAGTGGCAAAGTGAGCAAGGGACCCACGTCTGAGCATACCCTGCCAACTTATGCCGAACAAAGTCGTACAAAAGGGGGTGGTGATGGAAGGAGAATCTGAACCAATCAAACACTCATACCCAGTCAACATATCTGGGTTTAATCCATCACCGTTCTTAAGCCCACTCTGCCACCCCAGTTCAGACGTGGCCATATGCAAATCAGTCTAACCCTGTGCCTCATGGCAACAGTCCAGCCCGAACTGCCAAGCCATGCCTTCCTGGACCGGAAACAAGCTTCCGAGGACCGTTTTCTGGCATTTCAGCCGTCTTCAGCCCGGCTTGCTTGAATCCAGTGGCAAACGGAGCAAGGGACTCACGTCTGAGCATACCCTGCCAACTTATGGCAAACAAAGTGGTTCAAAAGGGGGTGGTGATGGACGTAGAATCTGAACCAATCAAACACTCACACCCAGTCAACAGATCTGGGTTTGATCCATCAACATTTTTTGCCCACTCTGCCACCCCAGTTCAGATATGGCCATATGCACATGAGTCTGACCCTGTGCCTCATGGGAACAGTCCAGCCCTGTTAGACGGACCGGGAGGGTCGGCCGAGGATAAGGGGAGAGGTCTCCGGGGAGAGCCGTCTCCAGCGATCGTACAGACACGTAACTCCCCCCCCCACAGACGGACACCACACAAGGTTAAAGTTCAACGAGACTTTATAGGCAATTCTTTAAGTTACGATGGAATGGTACAAGGAGGTCTGGACTCAGGGGTCCCCTCGGTTCTGGTCTCTGGCTTGGGAAAAAGGGGTAGCGGGACAGTCTTGTTACCAAAAGATGAAACTAGCTCTCAATCCTCGAGCTCAGCGTTCTAGATGATCGGGCCGCGGCGGAGCCAGCAGGTCCCGAGATGGATGAAGGAAACGACGGTCCGCGGCGGAGCCAGCAGGTCCCGATGAAGATGATGGTTACAAACGGTCCGCGGCCACGCCAGCAGGTCCCGACGACGATGAAGGATATGAAGGTTACGAAGGTTGCGGCAGCGCCAGCAGGCAAGACGATGGTGCACGAGACAGAGCTATGGCAGCGCCAATAGTCCGTCAAGGATGAGTTCTTCTCTGCGTCTCTCGACTCCAAGATACAACTGCCTTCCTGCTCTGGAGCTGCCCCAGTTATAGGGCTGGTGTTCTTTGATGTCCGGACCCTCGCACTTGGAGGTCGGGGGGTCCGGGATGAGGGAGTTCAGACACCCAGCAGGGGGGTGGAGCCTGCGCCCGGGGAGGCGATGGGCGAGCGGCACCTGGCGGGGGAGAGCCATCGACACCTCTTTCCCCCAGTGACTTGCCAAGTAGCCCGCTCACCTCCTGGGTGGATGGTGGTGCCGGGATGTCTGAGACCTGGCCAGGCCCAGGGTTGAGGGCGATCGGGGGCCAGGCGGTCTCGTGGTGGAGTGTCCAAGATGGCGCCCAGGATGGGCGCGCAGGCCGGCAGTGGATCAGGCCCACGAGGTCGATATGTTCGAGGGTAGGGGTCCCGGAGGGGACGGAGGACGTGTGATGGTGGTGTGTGGTACCTGCGTGACCGGGCTCGGGCCTGGTCGGGCCGGGGGAGAGTGGCCCTTCATGTGGCCTGTCCAACACGCGTCACCCCCAGCTGAAGGTGGGGAGAGTTACCCATCCTCTTGGGGACTCTCCTCGTCGAGGCGGAAGAACCGGGACAGGCCCTCCGCGTTGGCGTGATCTGGCCCAGGCCGATGTTCAACTGTGAAGTCCATCCCTTGGAGGGAGATGGACCAGCGTAGTAACTTCGGGTTTTCTCCCCGCATCTGCATCAGCCACTGCAGGGGTCGGTGGTCGGTCTGCACCCGAAAGTGGGTGCCAAAGAGGTAGGGCCGGAGTTTCTTGAGGGCCCATACCACGGCGAAGGCCTCCCTCTCAATGGTGCTCCAGCGTTGTTCTCGTGGTAGGAGTCGCCTGCTAATGAAGGCCACTGGCTGATCAAGGCCTTCGGTGTTCACTTGAGACAGGACTGCCCCGATGCCTTGGTCGGAGGCATCCGTCTGGACGACGAACTCCCGGCTGTAGTCGGGGGCCTGGAGCACAGGGGCGGAACACATGGCGTCTTTCAATTGTTCGAATGCTGTTTGACACTCTGGGGTCCAGTTGACTTTCTTGGGTTGATTTCTTGACGTGAGTTCCGTGAGGGGACCCACTATAGTACCGTAGTCTTTCACGAACCTTCGGTAGTAGCCCGTGAGGCCCAGGAAGGCTCGTACCTCGGTCTGGGTGACGGGGGGCTGCCAGGACTGGATGGCGGCAATTTTGAGCTGCAGAGGGGCCACCAGGCCGCTTCCCACCTGGTGTCCGAGGTAGGTTACAGACCCTTGCCCAATTTGACATTTGCTGGCCTTGATCGTGAGGCCAGCTCGCTGAAGGGCTTGTAGCACTGCTCGGAGGTGGTGGAGGTGCTCGGTCCAATGGTGGCTGTATACAGCGATGTCATCTAGGTAGGCGGCGCTGAACCCTTCGAGCCCCGCCAGGACCTGATTGACGAGCCGCTGAAAGGTCGCTGGGGCATTCTTCATGCCAAAGGGCATGACCTTGAAATGGTAATGGCCATCGAGGGTGGAAAAGGCAGAACGTTCTTGGGCCCGGGGTGTGAGGCCGATTTGCCAGTAGCCCGCCGTTAGGTCGAAAATACTGAGGTAGCGGGCAGCTCCCATGCGGTCGATTAGTTCATCTGCCCGGGGGATGGGATGTGCGTCTGTTCTGGTGACCGCATTTAAGCCCCGGTAGTCGACACAGAACCGGAGTTCCGGCGTGGTGCCAGGGGCGGCTGCTTTGGGGACCAGTACTACAGGACTGGCCCAGGGGCTATCGGAGGGCTCGATGACCCCGAGCGTGAGCATTCTTGCTACCTCTTCCTGGATGCAGGCCCGTACCCGATCTGGCACGCGGTAGGCCCGGTGGCGGATAGGGGGGCTGTCCCCTGTGTCCACATCGTGCACACACCAGGAAGTGACACCTGGGGCGAGGGAGAACAGGCTGGCGAACTGTGACAGGAGGACTCGACACTCCTGGCGTTGCTCTCGGGTGAGGGCCTCCGAGAGTCGGACCCCATCCACGGAGCCGTCTTTCTCCTGAGTCCGTAGGAGGTCAGGGAGGGGCTCGGAGTCCTCTTCAGCCCCATTGTCTGTGGCCATCAGGAGGCTGAGTTCTGAACGCACAAAGTGGGGTTTCAGTCTGTTGGCGTGGAGGACCCGGAGGGGGTTCCGGGAAGATTCTATGTCGATGAGATAGGTGGCAGGACCCTTGCGCTCGACTACTTTGAAGGGCCCCGTCCACTTGTCTTGCAGGGCGCAGGGTTCGGTGGGGGACATCACCCACACCTGTTGCCCAGGTTCAAATTCGATGGAGGAGGCATTCCGGTCATACCACTTTTTCATGTCCTCTTGACTGGCTTGGCACGTGGGGCAAGATCGGCAATGCTGGTGTACATCGTTCCTCATTTTGGGCCAGAAGAAGTGGGTCACCAGACGACTATAGGTTTTATCTTGACCCAGGTGTCCCGCCAGGGGGACATCGTGGGCCAGGTTTAGCAGAAAGTCTCTAAAACGGAGGGGCACCACCAGTACTCGGCTAGCCCCCAGCTCCGCGATCCTTTGCTCACTGTACAGCAGATCATTGTCCCAGTAGACCCAGTGCATTCCGGAGGTATCCCCTGCGCTTTGGGCGAGCGCTTGTTGGCGGAGTCCCTCGAGGGAGGGACAGGTCTTCTGTTCTTGGCGAAATTGTTCTTGCGTGGGCCCCCCCTCTTGAGGCCACTGGTCGAGGTTAGCGAGGTCTGGAGGTTGAGCTGGTGCTGGGGGGACGTCACGGTCGGTGGTTTCGGCTGGGGCGACCGGAGGCGGTGGCGCCGGCCATTCGGGTTCCTCTGGGCGGGGGTTGGCACGGGCGGCCATGGACCGGGTGGTGACGCACGCCCAGTCCGGGACGCCTAACATCCCCAGGTGTTCTCTTCGTTCTACGGCTGCCCACGGAGAGCTTTCAAGGTCATTCCCCAGGAGGCAGTCTACGGGGGCATTGTCTCGGACCGTTACCTTCAACATGCCGGAGACCCCTCCCCATTCGAAGGGGACGCAGGCCATCCGACACAGACTTTCCGAGTTATCGGCTGTACGTACCGGGCAGAGAATGTTCGGTAGATATTGTTCTGGGGTCACCAGGTGACAGCGGACGGCTGTTACACTGGCCCCAGTGTCACGAAGGGCTTCGGCCCGGCGTCCATTGATGCTCACCCATTGACTGTACTTCTGGGTGTTAGCGGGTAGGGGGACCCGCGGGACCATGTCTCTCCCCCCTAAGCAGGCTAGAGCCATGGCGGCTGGCTCCCATTCGTGGTGTTCCTGTTCATATTCCTCCTGTTCCTCTGAGATCTGTTCCTCCCCTAGAGCCGCAGCGGCTACTTGGCGGGGTCTTGGGCTCTGGTACTGGGGGCAGTTTGGGTCGTTTGCATAGTGTCCGATTCGTTGGCATCGATGGCACGTAACATTGGCTCGATATCCCGGTCGCGCCGGGGTGCTGCCCCGGTTGGCCGGGGGGGTGGTGCTTGTAGCGGGGGTGACCGGCGCGTTGTCTCTTCCGCGTCCTTGGCCTCCTCCTCCTCCTCGGGGACGGTGTTGACCATTGTTGTTCCGGTTTTGTTCGTAGGACCCATTTCGGCCTACTCTGGTGATTTCCCACCGGTCAGCTTCGGCTGCGAGCTGCCGGGGATCCGTTAACTTGCTGTCGAGGAGGTGCTGGCGGAGTTCAATGAAGCAATTGTTCGACAGATGCTCCCAGACCATAAGATTGAACAGTTGTTCGTAGGTTGTGACCTTGCTCCCTTTGATCCAGCCTTCGAAGGCTCGGCTAAAGTAGTTTACATAGTCCACCCAAGTTGTACCCGGGATGCGGGTGCAGTCTCGGAACCTCTGACGGTACATCTCGGGTGTGAGGCCATAGCGGGTGAGGAGTGCAGCTTTCATATGGTCATAGGAGGTCATCTGGTGGTCCGGGAGTTGCAGCAGGGCGTCGCGGCCCTCATTGAGGAATCTCCCCCATAGACCGGCTCCCCAATCGCTTCTATCGATCCGGTGTGCAGTCATAGCGATTTCATAGGCCTTAAACCATTGCTGGATGTCGTCCTCTCGGAAGTACTCTCGAACGACATCCTTGGGGATGTGTACCTTTTTCTCTGTTGCCCCTGGGGTGTATGGTTGCTCGGACACCCCTACTTCTTTATTCTTGCGTAGGTCGATCTCAGCTAGTTTCCGCTCATGCTCATATGCCAGTTTCTTTTCCTCGAGCTCCCTTTGTCTCTGTTTCTCCTCTCTTTCTTCTCGGAGACGCAGGTGCTCTAAGTTGATTTTTTGTTCGGCCAATTTAAGTTCAATGTCCATTTTGAGCCGGGCCATTTCCAGCTCGTGTAGTCGGGTTTTCTCTCGTTCCTGGATCTCGTCTTGCGAGAGACCCGTTCTTCGCTCTTCAGGGGCCGTGGTGGTTTTTGCTGTGATGCTTTGATCGGGGGTTCCGGCCGCCCCGGTTTCTGCCCAAGATTCTAGGGCCTGCTTAAAATCGTCTTTGGTACTGAGACCGGTGGTAGCGATACCTAGTTCGATGCAGAACTGCTTTAGTTCACGATGGCTGTACTCGTCCAATTTCTCCATCTGGAATTTCTCCGTTGATCCGCTTTCTTTAGTTGACATCGTGATTCGCCGTGGGGTGAGCTACTCTCTGTACGGTTATGCGGTGATTCGGATCGCGCCGCTGGCCACCAATGTTAGACGGACCGGGAGGGTCGGCCGAGGATAAGGGGAGAGGTCTCCGGGGAGAGCCGTCTCCAGCGATCGTACAGACACGTAACTCCCCCCCCACAGACGGACACCACACAAGGTTAAAGTTCAACGAGACTTTATAGGCAATTCTTTAAGTTACGATGGAATGGTACAAGGAGGTCTGGACTCAGGGGTCCCCTCGGTTCTGGTCTCTGGCTTGGGAAAAAGGGGTAGCGGGAAGTTTGTTACCAAAAGATGAAACTAGCTCTCAATCCTCGAGCTCAGCGTTCTAGATGATCGGGCCGCGGCGGAGCCAGCAGGTCCCGAGATGGATGAAGGAAACGACGGTCCGCGGCGGAGCCAGCAGGTCCCGATGAAGATGATGGTTACAAACGGTCCGCGGCCACGCCAGCAGGTCCCGACGACGATGAAGGATATGAAGGTTACGAAGGTTGCGGCAGCGCCAGCAGGCAAGACGATGGTGCACGAGACAGAGCTATGGCAGCGCCAATAGTCCGTCAAGGATGAGTTCTTCTCTGCGTCTCTCGACTCCAAGATACAACTGCCTTCCTGCTCTGGAGCTGCCCCAGTTATAGGGCTGGTGTTCTTTGATGTCCGGACCCTCGCACTTGGAGGTCGGGGGGTCCGGGATGAGGGAGTTCAGACACCCAGCAGGGGGGTGGAGCCAGCGCCCGGGGAGGCGATGGGCGAGCGGCACCTGGCGGGGGAGAGCCATCGACACCTCTTTCCCCCAGTGACTTGCCAAGTAGCCCGCTCACCTCCTGGGTGGATGGTGGTGCCGGGATGTCTGAGACCTGGCCAGGCCCAGGGTTGAGGGCGATCGGGGGCCAGGCGGTCTCGTGGTGGAGTGTCCAAGATGGCGCCCAGGATGGGCGCGCAGGCCGGCAGTGGATCAGGCCCACGAGGTCGATATGTTCGAGGGTAGGGGTCCCGGAGGGGACGGAGGACGTGTGATGGTGGTGTGTGGTACCTGCGTGACCGGGCTCGGGCCTGGTCGGGCCGGGGGAGAGTGGCCCTTCATGTGGCCTGTCCAACAAGCCCGAACTGCCAAGCCATGCCTTCCCTGGACCAGAAACAAGCTTCCGAGGACCGGTTTCTGACATTTCAGCCGTCTTCAGCCCGGCTTGCTTGAATCCAGTGGCAAACTGGCAAGGGACTCACGTCTGAGCATACCCTGCCAACTTATGGCGAACAAAGTGGTACAAAAGGGGGTGGTGATGGACGGAGAATCTGAACCAATCAAACACTCACACCCAGTAAATAGATCTGGGTTTAATCCATCACCATTCTTTAGGCCACTCTGCCACCCCAGTTCAGACATGGCCTTATGCAAATCAGTCTGACCCTGTGCCTCATGGGAACAGTGCAGCCCGAACTGCCAAGCCATGCCTTCCCTGGACCGGAAACAAGCTTCCGAGGACAGGTTTCTGGCATTTAAGCCGTCTTCAGCCCGGCTTGCTTGAATCCAGTGGCAAAGTGAGCAAGGGACTTACCTCTGTGCATACCCTGCCAACTTATGGCAAACAAAGTGGTACAAAAGGGGGTGGTGATGGACGGAGAATCTGAACCAATCAAACATTCACATCCAGTCGACAGATCTGGGTTTAATCCATCACCGTTCTTTAGCCCACTCTGCCACCCCAGTTCAGACATGGCCATATGCAAATCAGTCTGACCCTGTGCCTCATGGGAACAGTCCAGCCCGAACTGCCAAGCCAATCCTTCCCTGGACCTGAAACAAGCTTCCGAGGACTGGTTTCTGGCATTTCAGCCGTCTTCAGCCCGGCTTGCTTGAATCCAGTGGCAAAGTGAGCAAGGGACTCACGTCTGAGCATACCCTGCCAACTTATGGCGAACAAAGTAGTACAAAAGGGGGTGGTGATGGACGGAGAATCTGAACTAATCAAACACTCATACCCAGTCAAGAGATCTGGGTTTAATCCATCACCGTTCTTTAGCCCACTCTGCCACCCCAGTTCAGACATGGCCATATGCAAATCAGTCTGACCCTGTGCCTCATGGGAACAGTCCAGCCCGAACTGCCAAGCCATGCCTTCCCTGGACCGGAAACAAGCTTCCGAGGACCGGTTTCCGGCATTTTAGCTGTCTTCAGCCCGGTTTGCTTGAATCCAGTGGCAAAGTGAGCAAGGGACCCACGTCTGAGCATACCCTGCCAACTTATGGCAAAGAAAGTGGTACAAAAGGGGGTGGTGATTAACGGAGAATCTGAACCAATCAAACACTCATACCCAGTCAACATATCTGGGTTTAATCCATCACCGTTCTTAAGCCCACTCTGCCACCCCAGTTCAGACATGGCCATCTTCAAATCAGTATAATCCTGTGCCTCATGGCAACAGTCCAGCCCGAACTGCCATGCCATGCCTTCCCTGGACCGGAAACAAGCTTCCGAGGACCGGTTTCTGGCATTTCATCCGTCTTCAGCCCGGCTTGCTTGAATCCAGTGGCAAAGTGAGCAAGGGACTCACGTCTGAGCATACCCTGCCAACTTATGGCAAAGCAAGTGGTTCAAAAGGGGGTGGTGATGTACGGAAAATCTGAACCAATCGAACACTCACACCCAATCAACAGATCTGGGTTTAATCCATCACCGTTCTTTAGCCCACTCTGCCACCCCAGTTCAGACATGGCCATATGCAAATCAGTCTGACCCTGTGCCTCATGGGAACAGTCCAGATCGAACTGCCAAGCCATGCCTTCCCTGGACCGGAAACAAGCTTCCGAGGACCAGTTTCTGGCATTTCAGCCGTCTTCAGCCCGGCTTGCTTGAATCCAGTGGCAAAGAGAGCAAGGGACTCATGTTTGAGCATACCCTGACAACTTATGGCGAACAAAGTGGTACAAAAGGGGTTGGTGATGGATAGAGAATCTGAACCAATCACACACTCACACCCAGTCAACTGATCTGGGTTTAATCCATCACCGTTCTTTAGCCCACTCTGCCACCCCAGTTCAGACATGGCCATATGCAAATCAGTCTGACCCTGTGCCTCATGGGAACAGTCCAGCCGAACTGCCAAGCCATGCCTTCCCTGGACCGGAAACAAGGTTCCGAGGACTCGTTTCTGGCATTTCAGCCGTCTTCAGCCCGGCTTGCTTGAATCCAGTGGCAAAGTGAGCAAGGGACTCACGTCTGAGCATACCCTGCCAACTTATGGCAAAGCAAGTGGTTCAAAAGGGGGTGGTGATGTACGGAAAATCTGAACCAATCGAACACTCACACCCAATCAACAGATCTGGGTTTAATCCATCACCGTTCTTTAGCCCACTCTGCCACCCCAGTTCAGACATGGCCATATGCAAATCAGTCTGACCCTGTGCCTCATGGGAACAGTCCAGCCCGAACTGCCAAGCCATGCCTTCCCTGGACCGGAAACAAGCTTCCGAGGACCGGTTTCCGGCATTTTAGCTGTCTTCAGCCCGGTTTGCTTGAATCCAGTGGCAAAGTGAGCAAGGGACCCACGTCTGAGCATACCCTGCCAACTTATGGCAAAGAAAG
The DNA here is from genome assembly GCF_964263255.1 of Lissotriton vulgaris. Taxonomy (NCBI): domain Eukaryota; kingdom Metazoa; phylum Chordata; class Amphibia; order Caudata; family Salamandridae; genus Lissotriton; species Lissotriton vulgaris. The sequence continues at coordinate 107,276,977 of NC_141685.1, read as the reverse complement.
TGGTACAAAAGGGGGTGGTGATTAACGGAGAATCTGAACCAATCAAACACTCATACCCAGTCAACATATCTGGGTTTAATCCATCACCGTTCTTAAGCCCACTCTGCCACCCCAGTTCAGACATGGCCATCTTCAAATCAGTATAATCCTGTGCCTCATGGCAACAGTCCAGCCCGAACTGCCATGCCATGCCTTCCCTGGACCGGAAACAAGCTTCCGAGGACCGGTTTCTGGCATTTCATCCGTCTTCAGCCCGGCTTGCTTGAATCCAGTGGCAAAGTGAGCAAGGGACTCACGTCTGAGCATACCCTGCCAACTTATGGCAAAGCAAGTGGTTCAAAAGGGGGTGGTGATGTACGGAAAATCTGAACCAATCGAACACTCACACCCAATCAACAGATCTGGGTTTAATCCATCACCGTTCTTTAGCCCACTCTGCCACCCCAGTTCAGACATGGCCATATGCAAATCAGTCTGACCCTGTGCCTCATGGGAACAGTCCAGATCGAACTGCCAAGCCATGCCTTCCCTGGACCGGAAACAAGCTTCCGAGGACCAGTTTCTGGCATTTCAGCCGTCTTCAGCCCGGCTTGCTTGAATCCAGTGGAAAAGTGAGCAAGGGACTCGCGTCTGAGCATACCCTGCCAACTTATGGCGAACAAAGTGGTTCAAAAGGGGGTGGTAATGAACGGAGAATCTGAACCAATCAAACACTCATACCCAGTCAACAGATCTGGGTTTAATCCATCACCGTTCTTTAGCCCACTCTGCCACCCCAGTTCAGGCTTGGCCATATGCAAATCAGTCTGACCCTGTGCCTCATGGGAACAGTCCAACCATAACTGCCAAGCCATGCCTTCCTGGACCGGAAACAAGCTTCTGAGGACCGGTTTCTGGGATTTCAGCCGTCTTCAGCCCAGCTTGCTTGCATCCAGTGGCAAAGTGAGCAAGGGACTCATGTCTGAGCATACCCTGAAAACATATGGCGAACAAAGTAGTACAAAAGAGGGTGGTGATGGACGGAGAATCTGAACTAATCAAACACTCATACCCAGTCAACAGATCTGGCTTTAATCCATCACCGTTCTTTAGCCCACTCTGCCACGCCAGTTCAGACATGGCCATATGCAAATCAGTCTAACCCTGTGCCTCATGGGAACAGTCCAGCCCGAACTGCCAAGCCATGCCTTCCCTGGACCGGAAACAAGCTTCCGAGGACTTGTTTCTGGCATTTCAGCTGTCTTCAGCCCGGTTTGCTTGAATCCAGTGGCAAAGTGAGCAAGGGACCCACGTCTGAGCATACCCTGCCAACTTATGCCGAACAAAGTCGTACAAAAGGGGGTGGTGATGGAAGGAGAATCTGAACCAATCAAACACTCATACCCAGTCAACATATCTGGGTTTAATCCATCACCGTTCTTAAGCCCACTCTGCCACCCCAGTTCAGACATGGCCATATGCAAATCAGTCTAACCCTGTGCCTCATGGCAACAGTCCAGCCCGAACTGCCAAGCCATGCCTTCCCTGGACTGGAAACAAGCTTCCGAGGACCGGTTTCTGGCATTTCAGCCGTCTTCAGCCCGGCTTGCTTGAATCCAGTGGCAAAGTGAGCAAGGGACTCAAGTCTGAGCATACCCTGCCAACTTATGGCGAACCAAGTGGTTCAAAAGGGGGTGGTGATGTACGGAAAATCTGAACCAATCGAACACTCACACCCAGTCAACAGATCGGGGTTTAATCCATCACCGTTCTTTAGCCCACTCTGCCACCCCAGTTCAGACATGGCCATATGCAAATCAGTCTGACCCTGTGCCTCATGGGAACAGTCCAACCCGAACTGCCAAGCCATGCCTTCCCTGGACCGGAAAAAAGCTTCCGAGGACCGGTTTCAGGCAATTCAGCCATCTTCAGTCCGGCTTGCTTGAATCCAGTGGCAAACTGAGCAAGGGACTCACGTCTGAGCATACCCTGCCAACTTATGGCGAACAAAGCGGTACAAAAGGGGGTTATGACGGACAGAGAATCTGAACCAATCAAACACTCACACCCAGTCAGCAGATCTGGGTTTAATCCATCACCGTTCTTTAGCCCACTCTGCCACCCCTGTTCAGACATGGCCATATGCAAATCAGTCTGACCCTGTGCCTCATGGGAACAGTCCAACCATAACTGCCAAGCCATGCCTTCCCTGGACCGGAAATAAGCTTCCGAGGACCGGTTTCTGGCATTTCAGCATTCGTCAGTCCGGCTTGCTTGAATCCAGTGGCAAAGTTAGCAAGGGACTCATGTCTGAGCATACCCTGCCAACTTATGGCGAACAAAGTGGTACAAAAGGGGGTGGTGATGGACGGAGAATCTGAACCAATCAAACACTCACGCCCAGTCAACAGATCTGGGTTTAATCCATCACTGTTCTTTAGCACACTCTGCCACCCCAGTTCAGACATGGCCATATGCAAATCAGTCTGACCCTGTGCCTCAGGGAACAGTCCAGCCCGAACTGCTAAACCATGCCTTCCTGGACTGGGAACAAGCTTCCGAGGACCGGTTTCTGGCATTTCAGCCGTCTTCAGCCCGGCTTGCTTGAATCCAGTGGCAAACTGAGCAAGGGACTCACGTCTGAGCATACCCTGCCAACTTATGGCGAACAAAGTGGTTCAAAAGAGGGTGGTGATGGACGGAGAATCTGAACCAATCAAACACTCACACCCAGTCATCAGATCTGGGTTTGATCCATCAACATTTTTTAGCCCACTCTGCCACCCCAGTTCAGATATGGCCATATGCAAATGATTCTGACCCTGTGCCTCATGGGAACAGTCCAGCCCGAACTGCAAAGCCATGTCTTCCCTGGACCAGAAACAAGCTTCCGAGTACCGGTTTCTGACAGTTCAGCCGTCTTCAGCCCGGCTTGCTTGAATCCAGTAGCAAACTGAGCAAGGGACTCACGTCTGAGCATACCCTGCCAACTTATGGCGAACAAAGTGGTACAAAAGGGGGTGGTGATGGACGGAGAATCTGAACCAATCAAACACTCACACCCAGTCAATAGATCTGGGTTTAATCCATCACCGTTCTTTAACCCACTCTGCCACCCCAGTTCAGACATGGCCATATGCAAATCAGTCTGACCCTGTGCCTCATGGGAACAGTACAGCCCTAACTGCCAAGCCATGCCTTCCCTGGACCGGAAACAAGCTTCCGAGGACCGGTTTCTGGCATTTTAGCCGTCTTCAGCCCGGCTTGCTTGAATCCAGTGGCAAAGAGAGCAAGGGACTCATGTCTGAGCATACCCTGACAACTTATGGTGAACAAAGTGGTACAAAAGGGGGTGGTGATGGACAGAGAATCTGAACCAATCAAACACTCACACCCAGTCAACAGATCTGGGTTTAATCCTTCACCGTTCTTTAGCCCACTCTGCCACCCCAATTTAGACATGGACTTATGCAAATCAGTCTGACCCTGTGCCTCATGGGAACAGTCCAGCCCGAACTGCCAAGCCATGCCTTCCCTGGACCAGAAACAAGCTTCCGAGGACCGGTTTCTGGCATTTCAGACGTCTTCAGCCCGGCTTGCTTGAATCCAGTGGCAAAGTGAGCAAGGGACTCACGTCTGAGCATACCCTGCCAACATATGGCGAACAAAGTGGTACAAAAGCGGGTGGTGATGAACGGAGAATCTGAACCAATCAAACACTCACACCCAGTCAACAGATCTGGGTTTAATCCATCACCGGTATTTAGCCCACTCTGCCACCCCAGTTCAGACATGGCGATATGCAAATCAGTCTGACCCTGTGCCTCATGGCAAATCAGTCTGACCCTGTGCCTCATGGGAACAGTCCAGCCCGAACTGCCAAGCCATGCCTTCCCTGGACCGGAAACAATCTTCCGAGGACCAGTTTCTGGCATTTCAGCCGTCTTCATCCCGGTTTGCTTGAATCCGGTGGCAAAGTGAGCAAGGGACTCACATCTGAGCATACCCTGCCAACTTATGGCGAACAAAGTGGTACAAAAGGGGGTGCTGATGGACGGAGAATCTGAACCAATCAAACACTCACACCCAGTCAACAGATCTGGGTTTAATCCATCACCGTTCTTTAGCCCACTCTGCCACCCCAGTTCAGAAATGGCCATATGCAAATCAGTCTGACCCTGTGCCTCATGGGAACAGTCCAGCCCGAACTGCCGAGCCATGCCTTCCCTGGACCGGAAACAAGCTTCCGAGGACCGGTTTCTGGCATTACAGCCGTCTTCAGCCCGGCTTGCTTGAATCCAGTGGCAAAGTGAGCAAGGGACTCACGTCTGAGCATACCCTGCCAACTTATGGCGAACAAAGTGGTTGTAAAGGGGGTGGTGATGGACGGAGAATCTGAACCAATCAAACACTCACACCCAGTCAACAGATCTGGGTTTAATCCATCACCGTTCTTTAGCCCACTCTGCCACCCCAGTTCAGACATGGCTATATGCAAATCAGTCTGACCCTGTGCCTCATGGGAACAGTACAGCCCTAACTGCCAAGCCATGCCTTTCCTGGACCGGAAACAAGCTTCTGAGGACCGGTTTCTGGCATTTCAGCCGTCTTTAGCCCGGCTTGCTTGAATCCAGCGGCAAAGTGAGCAAGGGACTCACGTCTGAGCATACCCTGCCAACTTATGGCAAACAAAGTGGTACAAAAGGGGATGGTGATGGACGGAAAATCTGAACCAATCAAACACTCACACCCAGTCAACAGATCTGGGTTTAATCCATCACCGGTATTTAGCCCACTCTGCCACCCCAGTTCAGACATGGCGATATGCAAATCAGTCTGACCCTGTGCCTCATGGGAACAGTCCAACCATAACTGCCAAGCCATGCCTTCCCTGGACCGGAAATAAGCTTCCGAGGACCGGTTTCTGGCATTTCAGCAGTCGTCTGTCTGGCTTGCTTGAATCCAGTGGCAAAGTGAGAAAGGGACTCATCTCTGAGCATACCCTGCCAACTTATGGCGAACAAAGTGGTTCAAAAGAGGGTGGTGATGGACGGAGAATCTGAACCAATCAAACACTCACACCCAGTTATCAGATCTGGGTTTCATCCATCAACATTTTTTAGCCCACTCTGCCACCCCAGTTCAGATATGGCCATATGCAAATGATTCTGACCCTGTGCCTCATGGAAACAGTCCAGCCCGAACTGCCAAGCCATGCCTTCCCTGGACCAGAAACAAGCTTCCGAGTACCGGTTTCTGACAATTCAGCCGTCTTCAGCCCGGCTTGCTTGAATCCAGTGGCAAACTGAGCAAGGGACTCACGTCTGAGCATACCCTGCCAACTTATGGCGAACAAAGTGGTACAAAAGGGGGTGGTGATGGACGGAGAATCTGAACCAATCAAACACTCACACCCAGTCAATAGATCTGGGTTTAATCCATCACCGTTCTTTAGCCCACTCTGCCACCCCAGTTCAGACTTGGCCATATGCAAATCAGTCTGACCCTGTGCCTCAGGGGAACAGTCCAGCCCGAACTGCCAAGCCATGCCTTCCCTGGACCGGAAACAAGCTTCCGAGGACCGGTTTCTGGCATTTCAGCCGTCTTCAGCCCGGCTTGCTTGAATCCAGTGGCAAAGTGAGCAAGGGACTCACGTCTGAGCATACCCTGCCAACTTATGGCGAACAAAGTAGTACAAAAGGGGGTGGTGATGGATGGAGAATCTGAACTAATCAAACACTCATACCCAGTCAACAGATCTGGGTTTAATCCGTCACCGTTCTTTAGCCCACTCTGCCACCCCAGTTCACACATGGCCATATGCAAATCAGTCTGACCCTGTGCCTCATGGGAACAGTCCAGCCCGAACTGCCAAGCCATGCCTTCCCTGGACCGGAATCAAGCTTCCGAGGACAGGTTTCTGGCATTTCAGCTGTCTTCAGCCCGGTTTGCTTAAATCCAGTGGCAAAGTGAGCAAGGGACCCACGTCTGAGCATACCCTGCCAACGTATGCAGAACAAAGTGGTACAAAAGGGGGTGGTGATGGACGGAGAATCTGAACCAATCAAACACTCATACCCAGTCAACATATCTGGGTTTAATCCATCACCGTTCTTAAGCCCACTCTGCCACCCCAATTCAGACATGGCCATATGCAAATCAGTCTAACCCTGTGCCTCATGGCAACAGTCCAGCCCGAACTGCCAAGCCATGCCTTCCCTGGACCGGAAACAAGCTTCCGAGGACCGGTTTCTGGCATTTCAGCCGTCTTCAGACCGGCTTGCTTGAATCCAGTGGCAAAGTGAGCAAGGGACTCACGTCTGAGCATACCCTGCCAACTTATGGCGAACCAAGTGGTTCGAAAGGGGGTGGTGATGTACGGAAAATCTGAACCAATCGAACCCTCACACCCAGTCAACAGATCTGGGTTTAATCCATCACCGTTCTTTAGCCCACTCTGCCACCCCAGTTCAGACATGGCCATATGCAAATCAGTCTGACCCTGTGCCTCATGGGAACAGTCCAACCCGAACTGCCAAGCCATGCCTTCCCTGGACCGGAAATAAGCCTCCGAGGACCGGTTTCTGGCATTTCAGCCGTCTTCAGCCCGGCTTGCTTGAATCCAGTGGCAAACTGAGCAAGGGACTCACATCTGAGCATACCCTGCCAACTTATGGCGAACAAAGGGGTACAAAAGGGGGTGGTGATGGACGGAGAATCTGAACCAATCAAAAACTCACACCCAGTCAACTGATCTGGGTTTAATCCATCACCGTTCTTTAGCCCACCCTGCCACCCCAGTTCAGACATGGCCATATGCAAATCAGTCTGACCCTGTGCCTCATGGGAACAGTCCAGCCGAACTGCCGAAGCCATGCCTTCACTGGACCGGAAACAAGCTTCCGAGGACTGGTTTCTGGCATTTCAGCCCTCTTCAGCCCGGCTTGCTTGAGTCCAGTGGCAAAGTGAGCAAGGGACTCACGTCTGAGCATACCCTGCTAACTTACAGTGAGCAAAGTGGTACAAAAGGGGGTGGTGATGGATGGAGAATCTGAACCAATCAAACACTCATACCCAGTCAACAGATCTGGGTTTAATCCATCACCGTTCTTTAGCCCACTCTGCCACCTCAGTTCAGACATGGCAATATGCAAATCAGTCTGACCCTGTGCCTCATGGGAACAGTCCAGCCCGAACTGCCAAACCATGCCTTCCCTGGACCTGAAACAAGCTTCCGAGGACCGGTTTCTGGCATTTCAGCCGTCTTCAGCCCGGTTTGCTTGAATCCAGTGGCAGAGTGAGCAAGGGACCTACGTCTGAGCATACCCTGCCAACTTATGGCAAACAAAGTGGTACAAAAGGGGGTGGTGATGTACGGAGAATCTGAACCAATCAAACACTCACACCCAGTCAACATATCTGGGTTTAATCCATCACTGGTATTTAGCCCACTCTGCCACCCCAGTTCAGACATGGCGATATGCAAATCAGTCTGACCCTGTGCCTCATGGGAACAGTCCAGCCCGTACTGCCAAGCCATGCCATCCCTGGACCGAAAACAAGCTAGCGAGGACCAGTTTCTGGCATTTCAGCCGTCTTCAGCCCGGTTTGCTTGAATCCAGTGGCAAAGTGAGCAAGGGACTCCCGTCTGGGCATACCCTGCCAACTTATGGCAAACAAAGTGGTACAAAAGGGGGGGCTGATGGATGGAGAATCTGAACCAATCAAACACTCACACCCAGTCAACAGATCTGGGTTTAATCCATCACCGTTCTTTAGCCCACTCTGCCAACCCAGTTCAGACATGGCCATATGCAAATCAGTCTGACCCTGTGCCTCATGGGAACAGTCCAGAAGGAACTGCCAAGCCATGCCTTCCCTGGACCGGAAACAAGCTTCCGAGGACCGGTTTCTTGCATTTCAGACGTCTTCAGCCCGGCTTGCTTGAATCCAGTGGCAAAGGGAGCAAGGGACTCACGTCTGAGCATACCCTGCCAACTTATGGCGAACAAAGTTGCACAAAAGGGGGTGGTGATGAACGGAGAATCTGAACCAATCAAACACTCACACCCAGTCAACAGATCTGGGTTTAATCCATCACTGGTATTTAGCCCACTCTGCCACCCCAGTTCAGACATGGCGATATGCAAATCATTCTGACCCTGTGCCTCATGGGAACAGTCCAGCCCGAACTGCCAAACCATGCCATCCCTAGACCGGAAACAAGCTACCGAGGACCAGTTTCTGGCATTTCAGCCGTCTTCAGCCCGGTTTGCTTGAATCCAGTGGCAAAGTGAGCAAGGGACTCACGTCTGAGCATACCCTGCCAACTTATGGCAAACAAAGTGGTACAAAAGGGGGTGCTGATGGACGGAGAATCTGAACCAATCAAACACTCACACCCAGTCAACAGATCTGGGTTTAATCCATCACCGTTCTTTAGCCCTCTCTGCCACCCCAGTTCAGACATGGCCATATGCAAATAAGTCTGACCCTGTGCCTCATGGGAACAGTCCAGCCCGAACTGCTGAGCCATGCCTTCCCTGGACCGGAAACAAGCTTCCGAGGACCGGTTTCTGGCATTTCAGCTGTCTTCAGCCCGGCTTGCTTGAATCCAGTGGTAAAGTGAGCAAGGGACTCACGTCTGAGCATACCCTGCCAACTTATGGCGAACAAAGTGGTTTTAAAGGGGGTGGTGATGGACGGAGAATCGGAACCAATCAAACACTCACACCCAGTCAACAGATCTGGGTTTAATCCATCACCGTTCTTTTGCCCACTCTACCACCCCAGTTCAGACATGGCCATATGCAAATCAGTCTGAACCTATGCCTCATGGGAACAGTCCAGCCCGAACTGCCAAGCCATGCCATCCCTGGACCGGAAATAAGCTTCCGAGGACCGGTTTCTGGCATTTCAGCCGTCGTCAGTCTGGCTTGCTTGAATCTAGTGGCAAAGTGAGCAAGGGACTCATGTCTGAGCATACCCTGCCAAATTATGGCGAACAAAGTGTTACAAAAAGGGGTGGTGATGGACGGAGAATCTGAACCAATAAAACACTCATACCCAGTCAACAGATCTGGGTTTAATCCATCATCATTCTTTACCCCACTCTGCCACCCCAGTTCAGACAAGGCCATATGCAAATCAGTCTGACCCTGTGCCTCATGGGAACAGTCCAGCCCGAACTGCCAAGCCATGCCTTCCCTGGACCGGAAACAAGCTTCCGAGGACCGGTTTCTGGCATTTCAGCCGTCTTTAGCCCGGCTTGCTTGAATCCAGTGGCAAAGTGAGCAAGGGACACACGTCTGAGCATACCCTGCCAACTTATGCCAAACAAAGTGGTACAAAAAGGGGATGGTGATGGACGGAAAATCTGAACCAATCAAACACTCAAACCCAGTCAACAGATCTGGGTTTAATCCATCACCGGTATTTAGCCCACTCTGCCACTCCAGTTCAGACATGGCGATATGCAAATCAGTCTGACCCTGTGCCTCATGGGAACAGTCCAGCCCGAACTGCCAAGCCATGCCTTCCCTGGACCGGAAACAAGCTTACGAGGACCGGTTTCTGGCATTTCAGCCGTCTTCAGCCCGGCTTGCTTGAATCCAGTGGCAAAGTGAGCAAGGGACTCACGTCTGAGCATACCCTGCCAACTTATGGCAAACAAAGTGGTTCAAAAGGGGGTGGTGATGGACGGAGAATCTGAACCAATCAAACACTCACACCCAGTCAACAGATCTGGGTTTAATCCATCACCGTTCTTTAGCCCACTGTACCACCCCAGTTCAGACATTGCCATATGCAAATCAGTCTGACCCTGTGCCTCATGGGAACAGTCCAGCCCGAACTGCCAAGCCATGCCTTCCCTGGACCGGAAATAAGCTTCCGAGGACCGGTTTCTGGCATTTCAGCCGTCGTCCGCCCGGCTTGCTTGAATCCAGTGGCAAAGTGAGCAAGGGACTCACGTCTGAGCATACCCTGCCAACCTATGGCGAACAAGGTGGTACAAAAGGGGGTGGAGATGGACGGAGAATCTGAACCAACCAAATACTCACACCCAGTCAACAGATCTGGGTTTAATCCATAACCGTTCTTTAGCTCACTCTGCCACCCCAGTTCAGACATGGCCATATGCAAATCAGTCAGACCCTGTGCCTCATGGGAACAGTCCAGCCCGAACTCCCACGCCATGACTTTCCTGGACCGGAAACAAGCTTCCAAGGACTGGTTTCTGGCATTTCAGCCGTCTTCAGACCGGCTTGCTTGAATCCAGAGGCAAAGTGAGCAAGGGACTCACGTCTGAGCATACCCTGCCAACTTATGGCGAACAAAGTGGTACAAAAGGGGGTGGTGATGGACGGATTATCTGAACCAATCAAACACTCACACCCAGTCAACATATCTGGGTTGAATTTATCACCGTTCTTTAACCCACTCTGCCACCCCAGTTCAGACATGGCCATATGCAAATCAGTCTGACCCTGTGCCTCATGGGAACAGTCCAGCCCGAACTGCCAAGCCATGCCTTCCCTGGACGGGAAACAAGCTTCCGAGGACCGGTTTCTGGCATTTCAGCCATCTTCAGCCCGGTTTGCTTGAATCCAGTGGCAGAGTGAGCAAGGGACTCACGTCTGAGCATACCCTGCCAACTTATGGCGAACAAAGTGGTTCAAAAGGGGGTGGTGATGGACGGATTATCTGAACCAATCAAACACTCACACCCAGTCAACAGATCTGGGTTGAATTTATCACCGTTCTTTAACCCACTCTGCCACCCCAGTTCAGACATGGCCATATGCAAATCAGTCTGACCCTGTGCCTCATGGGAACAGTCCAGCCCGAACTGCCAAACCATGCCTTCCCTGGACCTGAAACAAGCTTCCGAGGACCGGTTTCTGGCATTTCAGCCGTCTTCAGCCCGGTTTGCTTGAATCCAGTGGCAGAGTGAGCAAGGGACCTACGTCTGAGCATACCCTGCCAACTTATGGCAAACAAAGTGGTACAAAAGGGGGTGGTGATGTACGGAGAATCTGAACCAATCAAACACTCACACCCAGTCAACATATCTGGGTTTAATCCATCACTGGTATTTAGCCCACTCTGCCACCCCAGTTCAGACATGGCGATATGCAAATCAGTCTGACCCTGTGCCTCATGGGAACAGTCCAGCCCGTACTGCCAAGCCATGCCATCCCTGGACCGAAAACAAGCTAGCGAGGACCAGTTTCTGGCATTTCAGCCGTCTTCAGCCCGGTTTGCTTGAATCCAGTGGCAAAGTGAGCAAGGGACTCCCGTCTGGGCATACCCTGCCAACTTATGGCAAACAAAGTGGTACAAAAGGGGGGGCTGATGGATGGAGAATCTGAACCAATCAAACACTCACACCCAGTCAACAGATCTGGGTTTAATCCATCACCGTTCTTTAGCCCACTCTGCCAACCCAGTTCAGACATGGCCATATGCAAATCAGTCTGACCCTGTGCCTCATGGGAACAGTCCAGAAGGAACTGCCAAGCCATGCCTTCCCTGGACCGGAAACAAGCTTCCGAGGACCGGTTTCTTGCATTTCAGACGTCTTCAGCCCGGCTTGCTTGAATCCAGTGGCAAAGGGAGCAAGGGACTCACGTCTGAGCATACCCTGCCAACTTATGGCGAACAAAGTTGCACAAAAGGGGGTGGTGATGAACGGAGAATCTGAACCAATCAAACACTCACACCCAGTCAACAGATCTGGGTTTAATCCATCACTGGTATTTAGCCCACTCTGCCACCCCAGTTCAGACATGGCGATATGCAAATCATTCTGACCCTGTGCCTCATGGGAACAGTCCAGCCCGAACTGCCAAACCATGCCATCCCTAGACCGGAAACAAGCTACCGAGGACCAGTTTCTGGCATTTCAGCCGTCTTCAGCCCGGTTTGCTTGAATCCAGTGGCAAAGTGAGCAAGGGACTCACGTCTGAGCATACCCTGCCAACTTATGGCAAACAAAGTGGTACAAAAGGGGGTGCTGATGGACGGAGAATCTGAACCAATCAAACACTCACACCCAGTCAACAGATCTGGGTTTAATCCATCACCGTTCTTTAGCCCTCTCTGCCACCCCAGTTCAGACATGGCCATATGCAAATAAGTCTGACCCTGTGCCTCATGGGAACAGTCCAGCCCGAACTGCTGAGCCATGCCTTCCCTGGACCGGAAACAAGCTTCCGAGGACCGGTTTCTGGCATTTCAGCTGTCTTCAGCCCAGCTTGCTTGAATCCAGTGGTAAAGTGAGCAAGGGACTCACGTCTGAGCATACCCTGCCAACTTATGGCGAACAAAGTGGTTTTAAAGGGGGTGGTGATGGACGGAGAATCGGAACCAATCAAACACTCACACCCAGTCAACAGATCTGGGTTTAATCCATCACCGTTCTTTTGCCCACTCTACCACCCCAGTTCAGACATGGCCATATGCAAATCAGTCTGAACCTATGCCTCATGGGAACAGTCCAGCCCGAACTGCCAAGCCATGCCATCCCTGGACCGGAAATAAGCTTCTGAGGACCGGTTTCTGGCATTTCAGCCGTCGTCAGTCTGGCTTGCTTGAATCTAGTGGCAAAGTGAGCAAGGGACTCATGTCTGAGCATACCCTGCCAAATTATGGCGAACAAAGTGTTACAAAAAGGGGTGGTGATGGACGGAGAATCTGAACCAATAAAACACTCATACCCAGTCAACAGATCTGGGTTTAATCCATCATCATTCTTTACCCCACTCTGCCACCCCAGTTCAGACAAGGCCATATGCAAATCAGTCTGACCCTGTGCCTCATGGGAACAGTCCAGCCCGAACTGCCAAGCCATGCCTTCCCTGGACCGGAAACAAGCTTCCGAGGACCGGTTTCTGGCATTTCAGCCGTCTTTAGCCCGGCTTGCTTGAATCCAGTGGCAAAGTGAGCAAGGGACACACGTCTGAGCATACCCTGCCAACTTATGCCAAACAAAGTGGTACAAAAAGGGGATGGTGATGGACGGAAAATCTGAACCAATCAAACACTCAAACCCAGTCAACAGATCTGGGTTTAATCCATCACCGGTATTTAGCCCACTCTGCCACTCCAGTTCAGACATGGCGATATGCAAATCAGTCTGACCCTGTGCCTCATGGGAACAGTCCAGCCCGAACTGCCAAGCCATGCCTTCCCTGGACCGGAAACAAGCTTACGAGGACCGGTTTCTGGCATTTCAGCCGTCTTCAGCCCGGCTTGCTTGAATCCAGTGGCAAAGTGAGCAAGGGACTCACGTCTGAGCATACCCTGCCAACTTATGGCAAACAAAGTGGTTCAAAAGGGGGTGGTGATGGACGGAGAATCTGAACCAATCAAACACTCACACCCAGTCAACAGATCTGGGTTTAATCCATCACCGTTCTTTAGCCCACTGTACCACCCCAGTTCAGACATTGCCATATGCAAATCAGTCTGACCCTGTGCCTCATGGGAACAGTCCAGCCCGAACTGCCAAGCCATGCCTTCCCTGGACCGGAAATAAGCTTCCGAGGACCGGTTTCTGGCATTTCAGCCGTCGTCCGCCCGGCTTGCTTGAATCCAGTGGCAAAGTGAGCAAGGGACTCACGTCTGAGCATACCCTGCCAACCTATGGCGAACAAGGTGGTACAAAAGGGGGTGGAGATGGACGGAGAATCTGAACCAACCAAATACTCACACCCAGTCAACAGATCTGGGTTTAATCCATAACCGTTCTTTAGCCCACTCTGCCACCCCAGTTCAGACATGGCCATATGCAAATCAGTCTGACCCTGTGCCTCATGGGAACAGTCCAGCCCGAACTCCCACGCCATGACTTCCCTGGACCGGAAACAAGCTTCCGAGGACTGGTTTCTGGCATTTCAGCCGTCTTCAGACCGGCTTGCTTGAATCCAGAGGCAAAGTGAGCAAGGGACTCACGTCTGAGCATACCCTGCCAACTTATGGCGAACAAAGTGGTACAAAAGGGGGTGGTGATGGACAGAGAATCAGAACCAATCAAACACTCACACCCAGTCAACAGATCTGGGTTTGATCCATCAACATTTTTTAGCCCACTCTGCCACCCCAGTTCAGAATTGGCCATATGCAAATGAGTCTGACCCTGTGCCTCATGGGAACAGTCCAGCCCGAACTGCCAAGCCATGCCTTCCCTGGACCAGAAGCAAGCTTCCGAGGACAGGTTTCTGGCATTTCAGCCGTCTTCAGCCCGGCTTGCTTGAATCCAGTGGCAAAGTGAGCAAGGGACTTACCTCTGTGCATACCCTGCCAACTTATGGCAAACAAAGTGGTACAAAAGGGGGTGGTGATGGACAAAGAATCTGAACCAATCAAACATTCACATCCAGTCGACAGATCTGGGTTTAATCCATCACCGTTCTTTAGCCCACTCTGCCACCCCAGTTCAGACATGGCCATATGCAAATCAGTCTGACCCTGTGCCTCATGGGAACAGTCCAGCCAGAAATGCCAAGCCAATCCTTCCCTGGACCTGAAACAAGCTTCCAAGGACCGGTTTCCGGCATTTTAGCTGTCTTCAGCCCGGTTTGCTTGAATCCAGTGGCAAAGTGAGCAAGGGACCCACGTCTGAGCATACCCTGCCAACTTATGGCGAAGAAAGTGGTACAAAAGGGGGTGGTGATTAACGGAGAATCTGAACCAATCAAACACTCATACCCAGTCAACATATCTGGGTTTATTCCATCACCGTTCTTAAGCCCACTCTGCCACCCCAGTTCAGACATGGCCATATTCAAATCAGTCTAACCCTGTGCCTCATGGCAACAGTCCAGCCCGAACTGCCATGCCATGCCTTCCCTGGACCGGAAACAAGCTTCCGAGGACCGGTTTCTGGCATTTCATCCGTCTTCAGCCCGGCTTGCTTGAATCCAGTGGCAAAGTGAGCAAGGGACTCACGTCTGAGCATACCCTGCCAACTTATGGCAAATCAAGTGGTTCAAAAGGGGGTGGTGATGTACGGAAAATCTGAACCAATCGAACACTCACACCCAGTCAACAGATCTGAGTTTAATCCATCGCCGTTCTTCAGCCCACTCTGCCACCCCAGTTCAGACATGGCCATATGCAAATCAGTCTGACCCTGTGCCTCATGGGAACAGTCCAACCCGAACTGCCAAGCCATGCCTTCCCTGGACCGGAAATAAGCTTCAGAGGACCGATTTCTGGCATTTCAGCCGTCTTCAGCCCGGCTTGCTTGAATCCAGTGGCAAACTGAGCAAGGGACTCACGTCTGAGCATACCCTGCCAACTTATGGCGAACAAAGCGGTACAAAAGGGGGTTATGATGGACGGGGAATCTGAACCAATCAAACACTCACACCCAGTCAACAGATCTGGGTTTAATCCATCACTGTTCTTTAGCCCACTCTGCCACCCCAGTTCAGACATGGCCATATGCAAATCAGTCTGACCCTGTGCCTCATGGGAACAGTCCAACCCGAACTGCCAAGCCATGCCTTCCCTGGACCGGAAATAAGCTTCCGAGGACCGATTTCTGGCATTTCAGCCGTCTTCAGCCCGGCTTGCTTGAATCCAGTGGCAAACTGAGCAAGGGACTCACGTCTGAGCATACCCTGCCAACTTATGGCGAACAAAGCGGTACAAAAGGGGGTTATGATGGACGGGGAATCTGAACCAATCAAACACTCACACCCAGTCAACGGATCTGGGTTTAATCCATCACTGTTCTTTAGCCCACTCTGCCACCCCAGTTCAGACATGGCCATATGCAAATCAGTCTGACCCTGTGCCTCATGGGAACAGTCCAGCCGAACTGCCAAGCCATGCCTTCCCTGGACCGGAAACAAGATTCTGAGGACTCGTTTCTGGCATTTCAGCTGTCTTCAGCCCGGCTTGCTTGAATCCAGTGGAAAAGTGAGCAAGGGACTCACGTCTGAGCATACCCTGCCAACTTATGGCGAACAAAGTGGTTCAAAAGGGGGTGGTGATGAACGGAGAATCTGAACCAATCAAACACTCACACCCAGTCAACAGATCTGGGTTTAATCCATCTCCGTTCTTTAGCCCACTCTGCCACCCCAGTTCAGGCATGGCCATATGCAAATCAGTCTGACCCTGTGCCTCATGGGAACAGTCCAACCATAACTGCCAAGCCATGCCTTCCTGGACCGGAAACAAGCTTCTGAGGACCGGTTTCTGGGATTTCAGCCGTCTTCAGCCCGGCTTGCTTGAATCCAGTGGCAAAGTGAGCAAGGGACTCACGTCTGAGCATACCCTGAAAACATATGGCGAACAAAGTAGTACAAAAGACAGAGGTGATGGACGGAGAATCTGAACTAATCAAACACTCATACCCAGTCAACAGATCTGGGTTTAATCCATCACCGTTCTTTAGCCCACTCTGCCACCCCAGTTCAGAAATGGCCATATGCAAATCAGTCTGACCCTGTGCCTCATGGGAACAGTCCAGCCCGAACTGCCAAGCCATGCCTTCCCTGGACCGGAAACAAGCTTCCGAGGACTTGTTTCTGGTATTTCAGCTGTCTTCAGCCCGGTTTGCTTGAATCCAGTGGCAAAGTGAGCAAGGGACCCACGTCTGCGCATACCCTGCCAACTTATGGCAAACCAAGTGGTTCAAAAGGGGGTGGTGATGTACGGAAAATCTGAACCAATCGAACACTCACACCCAGTCAACAGATCTGAGTTTAATCCATCACCGTTCTTTAGCCCACTCTGCCACCCCAGTTCAGACATGGCCATATGCAAATCAGTCTGACCCTGTGCCTCATGGGAACAGTCCAACCCGAACTGCCAAGCCATGCCTTCCCTGGACCGGAAATAAGCTTCCGAGGGCCGATTTCTGGCATTTCAGCCGTCTTCAGCCCGGCTTGCTTGAATCCAGTGGCAAACTGAGCAAGGGACTCACGTCTGAGCATACCCTGCCAACTTATGGCGAACAAAGCGGTACAAAAGGGGGTTATGATGGACGGGGAATCTGAACCAATCAAACACTCACACCCAGTCAACAGATCTGGGTTTAATCCATCACTGTTCTTTAGCCCACTCTGCCACCCCAGTTCAGACATGGCCATATGCAAATCAGTCTGACCCTGTGCCTCATGGGAACAGTCCAGCCGAACTGCCAAGCCATGCCTTCCCTGGACCGGAAACAAGCTTCTGAGGACTCGTTTCTGGCATTTCTGCCGTCTTCAGCCCGGCTTGCTTGAATCCAGTGGAAAAGTGAGCAAGGGACTCACGTCTGAGCATACCCTGCCAACTTATGGCGAACAAAGTGGTTCAAAAGGGGGTGGTGATGAACGGAGAATCTGAACCAATCAAACACTCACACCCAGTCAACAGATCTGGGTTTAATCCATCACCGTTCTTTAGCCCACTCTGCCACCCCAGTTCAGGCATGGCCATATGCAAATCAGTCTGACCCTGTGCCTCATGGGAACAGTCCAACCATAACTGCCAAGCCATGCCTTCCTGGACCGGAAACAAGCTTCTGAGGACCGGTTTCTGGGATTTCAGCCGTCTTCAGCCCGGCTTGCTTGAATCCAGTGGCAAAGTGAGCAAGGGACCCACGTCTGAGCATACCCTGCCAACTTATGCCGAACAAAGTCGTACAAAAGGGGGTGGTGATGGACGGAGAATCTGAACTAATCAAACACTCATACCCAGTCAACAGATCTGGGTTTAATCCATCACCGTTCTTTAGCCCACTCTGCCACCCCAGTTCAGAAATGGCCATATGCAAATCAGTCTGACCCTGTGCCTCATGGGAACAGTCCAGCCGAACTGCCAAGCCATGCCTTCCCTGGACCGGAAACAAGCTTCCGAGGACTTGTTTCTGGCATTTCAGCTGTCTTCAGCCCGGTTTGCTTGAATCCAGTGGCAAAGTGAGCAAGGGACCCACGTCTGAGCATACCCTGCCAACTTATGCCGAACAAAGTCGTACAAAAGGGGGTGGTGATGGACGGAGAATCTGAACCAATCAAACACTCATACCCAGTCAACATATCTGGGTTTAATCCATCACCGTTCTTAAGCCCACTCTGCCAACCCAGTTCAGACATGGCCATATGCAAATCAGTCTAACCCTGTGCCTCATGGCAACAGTCCAGCCCGAACTGCCAAGCCATGCCTTCCCTGGACCAGAAACAAGCTTCCGAGGACCAGTTTCTGGCATTTCAGCCGTCTTCAGCCCTGCTTGCTTGAATCCAGTGGCAAAGTGAGCAAGGGACTCATGTCTGAGCATACCCTGCCAACTTATGGCGAACAAAGTGGTACAAAAGGGGGTGGTGATGGACAGAGAATCTGAACCAATCAAACACTCACTCCCAGTCAACAGATCTGGGTTTAATCCATCACTGTTCTTTAGCACACTCTGCCACCCCAGTTCAGACATGGCCATATGCAAATCAGTCTGACCCTGTGCCTCAGGGAACAGTCCAGCCCGAACTGCTAAACCATGCCTTCCTGGACCGGAAACATCCTTCCGAGGACCGGTTTCTGGCATTTCAGCCGTCTTCGGCCCGGCTTGCTTGAATCCAGTGGCAAACTGAGCAAGGGACTCACGTCTGAGCATACCCTGCCAACTTATGGCGAACAAAGTGGTTCAAAAGAGGGTGGTGATGGACGGAGAATCTGAACCAATCAAACACTCACACCCAGTCATCATATCTGGGTTTGATCCATCAACATTTTTTAGCCCACTCTGCCACCCCAGTTCAGATATGGCCATATGCAAATGATTCTGACCCTGTGCCTCATGGGAACAGTCCAGCCCGAACTGCCAAGCCATGCCTTCCCTGGACCAGAAACAAGCTTCCGAGTACCGGTTTCTGACAGTTCAGCCGTCTTCAACCCGGCTTGCTTGAATCCAGTGGAAAACTGAGCAAGGGACTCAGGTCTGAGCATACCCTGCCAACTTATGGCGAACAAAGTGGTACAAAAGGGGGTGGTGATGGACGGAGAATCTGAACCAATCAAACACTCACACCCAGTCAATAGATCTGGGTTTAATCCATCACCTTTCTTTAGCCCACTCTGCCACCCCAGTTCAGACATGGCCATATGCAAATCAGTCTGACCCTGTGCCTCATGGGAACAGTCCAGCCCGAACTGCCAAGCCATGCCTTACCTGGACCGGAAACAAGCTTCCGAGGACCGGTTTCTGGCATTTCAGCCCTCTTCAGCACGGTTTGCTTGAATCCAGTGTCAGAGTGAGCAAGGGACCCACGTCTGAGCATACCCTGCCAACTTATGGCGAACAAATTGGTACAAAAGGGTGTGGTGATGGACGGAGAATCTGAACCAATCAAACACTCACACCCAGTCAACAGATCTGGGTTTAATCCTTCACTGTTCTTTAGCCCACTCTGCAACCCCAGTTTAGACATGGACTTATGCAAATCAGTCTGACCCTGTGCCTCATGGGAACAGTCCAGCCCGAACTGCCAAGCCATGCCTTCCCTGGACCGGAAACAAGCTTCCGAGGACCGGTTTCTGGCATTTCAGACGTCTTCAGCCTGGCTTGCTTGAATCCAGTGGCAAAGTGAGCAAGGGACTCACGTCTGAGCATACCCTGCCAACATATGGCGAACAAAGTGGTACAAAAGCGGGTGGTGATGAACGGAGAATCTGAACCAATCAAACACTCACACCCAGTCAACAGATCTGGGTTTAATCCATCACCGGTATTTAGCCCACTCTGCCACCCCACTTCAGACATGGCGATATGCAAATCAGTCTGACCCTGTGCCTCATGGGAACAGTCCAGCCCGAACTGCCAAGCCATGCCTTCCCTGGACCGGAAACAATCTTCCGAGGACCAGTTTCTGGCATTTCAGCCGTCTTCAGCCCGGTTTGCTTGAATCCAGTGGCAAAGTGAGCAAGGGACTCACATCTGAGCATACCCTGCCAACTTATGGCGAACAAAGTGGTACAAAAGGGGGTGCTGATGGACGGAGAATCTGAACCAATCAAACACTCACACCCAGTCAACAGATCTGGGTTTAATCCATCAACGTTCTTTTGCCCAACTCTACCACCCCAGTTCAGACATGGCCATATGCAAATCAGTCTGACCCTGTGCCTCATGGGAACAGTCCAGCCCGAACTGCCAAGCCATGCCTTCCCTGGACCGGAAACAAGCTTCTGAGGACCGGTTTCTGGCATTTCAGCCGTCTTCAGCCCGGCTTTCTTGAATCCAGTGGCAAAGAGAGCAAGGGACTCATGTCTGAGCATACACTGACAACTTATGGTGAACAAAGTGGTACAAAAGGGGGTGGTGAAGGATGGAGAATCTGAACCAATAAAACACTCATACCCAGTCAACAGATCTGGGTTTAATCCATCACCATTCATTAGCCCACTCTACCACCTCAGTTCAGACATGGCCATATGCAAATCAGTCTGACCCTGTGCCTCATGGGAACAGTCCAGCCCGAACTGCCAAGCCATGCCTTCCCTGGACCGGAAACAAGCTTCCGAGGACCGGTTTCTGGCATTTCAGCCCTCTTCAGCCCGGTTTGCTTGAATCCAGTGTCAGAGTGAGCAAGGGACCCACGTCTGAGCATACCCTGCCAACTTATGGCGAACAAATTGGTACAAAAGGGGGTGGTGATGGACGGAGAATCTGAACCAATCAAACACTCACACCCAGTCAACAGATCTGGGTTTAATCCTTAACCGTTCTTTAGCCCACTCTGCAACCCCAGTTTAGACATGGACTTATGCAAATCAGTCTGACCCTGTGCCTCATGGGAACAGTCCAGCCCGAACTGCCAAGCCATGCCTTCCCTGGACCGGAAACAAGCTTCCGAGGACCGGTTTCTGGCATTTCAGACGTCTTCAGCCTCGCTTGCTTGAATCCAGTGGCAAAGTGAGCAAGGGACTCACGTCTGAGCATACCCTGCCAACATATGGCGAACAAAGTGGTACAAAAGCGGGTGGTGATGAACGGAGAATCTGAACCAATCAAACACTCACACCCAGTCAACAGATCTGGGTTTAATCCATCACCGGTATTTAGCCCACTCTGCCACCCCACTTCAGACATGGCGATATGCAAATCAGTCTGACCCTGTGCCTCATGGGAACAGTCCAGCCCGAACTGCCAAGCCATGCCTTCCCTGGACCGGAAACAATCTTCCGAGGACCAGTTTCTGGCATTTCAGCCGTCTTCAGCCCAGTTCGCTTGAATCCAGTGGCAAAGTGAGCAAGGGACTCACATCTGAGCATACCCTGCCAACTTATGGCGAACAAAGTGGTACAAAAGGGGGTGCTGATGGACGGAGAATCTGAACCAATCAAACACTCACACCCAGTCAACAGATCTGGGTTTAATCCATCACTGTTCTTTTGCCCAACTCTACCACCCCAGTTCAGACATGGCCATATGCAAATCAGTCTGACCCTGTTCCTCATGGGAACAGTCCAGCCCGAACTGCCAAGCCATGCCTTCCCTGGACCGGAAATAAGCTTCCGAGGACCGGTTTCCGGCATTTCAGCCGTCGTCAGTCTGGCTTGCTTGAATGCAGTGGCAAAGTGAGCAAGGGACTCATGTCTGAGCATACCCTGCCAACTTATGGCAAACAAATTGGTACAAAATGGGGTGGTGATGGACGGAGAATCTGAACCAATCAAACACTCATACCCAGTCAACAGATCTGGGTTTAATCCATCACCGTTTTTTACCCCACTCTGCCACCCCAGTTCAAACATGGACATATGCAAATCAGTCTGACCCTGTGCCTCATGGGAACAGTCCAGCCCGAACTGCCAAGCCATGCCTTCCCTGGACCGGAAACAAGCTTCCGAGGACCGGTTTCTGGCATTTCAGCCCTCTTCAGCCCGGTTTGCTTGAATCCAGTGTCAGAACGAGCAAGGGACTCACATCTGAGCATACCCTGCCAACTTATGGCGAACAAAGTGGTACAAAAGGGGGTGGTGATGGACGGGGAACCTGAACCAATCAAACACTCACACTCAGTCAACAGATCTGGGTTTAATCCATCACCGTTCTTTAGCCCACTCTGCCACCCCAGTTCAGACATGGCCATATGCAAATCAGTCTGACCCTGTGCCTCATGGGAACAGTCCAGCCCGAACTGCCAAGCCATGCCTTCCCTGGACCTGAAACAAGCTTCCGAGGACTGGTTTCGTGCATTTCAGACATCTTCAGCCCGGCTTGCTTGAATCCAGTGGCAAAGTGAGCAAGGGACTCACGTCTGAGCATACCCTGCCAACTTATTGCGAACAAGGTGGTACAAAAGAGGGTGGTGATGAACGGAGAATCTGAACCAATCAAACACTCACACCCAGTAAACAGATCTGGGTTTAATCCATCACCGGTATTTAGCCCACTCTGCCACCCCAGTTCAGACATGGCGATATGCAAATCAGTCTGACCCTGTGCCTCATGGGAACAGTCCAGCCCGAACTGCCAAGCCATGTCATCCCTGGACCGGAAACAAGCTACCGAGGACCAGTTTCTGGCATTTCAGCCGTCTTCAGCCCGGTTTGCTTGAATCCAGTGGCAAAGTGAGCAAGGGACTCACGTCTGAGCATACCCTGCCAACTTATGGCAAACAAAGTGGTACAAAAGGGGGTGCTGATGGACGGAGAATCTGAACCAATCAAACACTCACACCCAGTCAACAGATATGGGTTTAATCCATCACCGTTCTTTAGCCCACTCTGCCAACCCAGTTCAGACATGGCCATATGCAAATCAGTCTGACCATGTGCCTCATGGGAACAGTCCAGCCCGAACTGCCAAGCCATGCCTTCCCTGGACCGGAAACAAGCTTCCGAGGACCGGTTTCTTGCATTTCAGACGTCTTCAGCCCGGCTTGCTTGAATCCAGTGGCAAAGTGAGCAAGGGACTCACGTCTGAGCATACCCTGCCAACTTATGGCGAACAAAGTGGTACAAAAGGGGGTGGTGATGAACGGAGAATCTGAACCAATCAAACACTCACACCCAGTCAACAGATCTGGGTTTAATACATCACCGGTATTTAGCCCACTCTGCCACCCCAGTTCAGACATGGCGATATGCAAATCAGTCTGACCCTGTGCCTCATGGGAACAGTCCAGCCCGAACTGCCAAGCCATGCCATCCCTGGACCGGAAACAAGCTACCGAGGACCAGTTTCTGGCATTTCAGCCGTCTTCAGCCCGGTTTGCTTGAATCCAGTGGCAAAGTGAGCAAGGGACTCACGTCTGAGCATACCCTGCCAACTTATGGCAAACAAAGTGGTACAAAAGGGGTTGCTGATGGACGGAGAATCTGAACCAATCAAACACGCACACCCAGTCAACAGATCTGGGTTTAATCCATCACGGTTCTTTAGCCCTCTCTGCCACCCCAGTTCAGACATGGCCATATGCAAATCAGTCTGACCCTGTGCCTCATGGGAACAGTCCAGCCCGAACTGCCAAGCCATGCCATCCATGGACCGGAAACAAGCTTCAGAGGACCGGTTTCTGGCATTTCAGCCATCGTCAGTCTGGCTTGCTTGAATCTAGTGGCAAAGTGAGCTAGGGACTCATGTCTGAGCATACCCTGCCAACTTATGGCGAACAAAGTGTTACAAAAGGGGGTGGTGATGGACGGAGAATCTGAACCAATAAAACACTCATACCCAGTCAACAGATCTGGGTTTAATCCATCATCATTCTTTACCCCACTCAGCCACCCCAGTTCAGACATGGCCATATGCAAATCAGTCTGACCCTGTGCCTCATGGGAACAGTCCAGCCCGAACTGCCAAGCCATGCCTTCCCTGGACCGGAAACAAGCTTCCGAGGACCGGTTTCTGGCATTTCAGCCATCTTCAGCCCGGCTTGCTTGAATCTAGTGGCAAACTGAGCAAGGGACTCACGTCTGAGCATACCCTGCCAACTTATGGCGAACAAAGTGGTACAAAAGGGGGTGGTGATGGAGGGAGAATCTGAACCAATCAAACACTCACACCCAGTCAACAGATCTGGGTTTAATCCATCACCGTTCTTTAGCCCACTCTGCCACCCCAGTTCAGACATGGCCATATGCAAATCAGTCTGACCCTGTGCCTCATGGGAACAGTCCAGCCCGAACTGCCAAGCCATGCCTTCCCTGCACCGGAAACAAGCTTCCGAGGACCGGTTTCTTGCATTTCAGACGTCTTCAGCCCGGCTTGCTTGAATCCAGTGGCAAAGTGAGCAAGGGACTCACATCTGAGCATACCCTGCCAACTTATGGCGAACAAAGTGGTACAAAAGGGGGTGGTGATGAACGGAGAATCTGAACCAATCAAACACTCACACCCAGTCAACAGATCTGGGTTTAATCCATCACCGGTATTTAGCCCACTCTGCCACCCCAGTTCAGACATGGCGATATGCAAATCAGTCTGACCCTGTGCCTCATGGGAACAGTCCAGCCCGAACTGCCAAGCCATGCCATCCCTGGACCGGAAACAAGCTACCGAGGACCAGTTTCTGGCATTTCAGCCGTCTTCAGCCCGGTTTGCTTGAATCCAGTGGCAAAGTGAGCAAGGGACTCACGTCTGAGCATACCCTGCCAACTTATGGCAAACAAAGTGGTACAAAAGGGGTTGCTGATGGACGGAGAATCTGAACCAATCAAACACGCACACCCAGTCAACAGATCTGGGTTTAATCCATCACGGTTCTTTAGCCCTCTCTGCCACCCCAGTTCAGACATGGCCATATGCAAATCAGTCTGACCCTGTGCCTCATGGGAACAGTCCAGCCCGAACTGCCAAGCCATGCCATCCATGGACCGGAAACAAGCTTCAGAGGACCGGTTTCTGGCATTTCAGCCATCGTCAGTCTGGCTTGCTTGAATCTAGTGACAAAGTGAGCAAGGGACTCATGTCTGAGCATACCCTGCCAACTTATGGCGAACAAAGTGTTACAAAAGGGGGTGGTGATGGACGGAGAATCTGAACCAATAAAACACTCATACCCAGTCAACAGATCTGGGTTTAATCCATCATCATTCCTTACCCCACTCAGCCACCCCAGTTCAGACATGGCCATATGCAAATCAGTCTGACCCTGTGCCTCATGGGAACAGTCCAGCCCGAACTGCCAAGCCATGCCTTCCCTGGACCGGAAACAAGCTTCCGAGGACCGGTTTCTGGCATTTCAGCCATCTTCAGCCCGGCTTGCTTGAATCTAGTGGCAAACTGAGCAAGGGACTCACGTCTGAGCATACCCTGCCAACTTATGGCGAACAAAGTGGTACAAAAGGGGGTGGTGATGGAGGGAGAATCTGAACCAATCAAACACTCACACCCAGTCAACAGATCTGGGTTTAATCCATCACCGTTCTTTAGCCCACTCTGCCACCCCAGTTCAGACATGGCCATATGCAAATCAGTCTGACCCTGTGCCTCATGGGAACAGTCCAGCCCTAACTGCCAAGCCATGCCTTCCCTGGACCGGAAACAAGCTTCCGAGGACCGGTTTCTGGCATTTCAGCCGTCTTTAGCCCGGCTTGCTTGAATCCAGTGGCAAAGTGAGCAAAGGACTCACCTCTGAGCATACCCTGCCAACTTATGCCAAACAAAGTGGTACAAAAAGGGGATGGTGATGGACGGAAAATCTGAACCAATCAAACACTCAAACCCAGTCAACAGATCTGGGTTTAATCCATCACCGGTATTTAGCCCACTCTACCACTCCAGTTCAGACATGGCGATATGCAAATCAGTCTGACCCTGTGCCTCATGGGAACAGTCCAGCCCGAACTGCCAAGCCATGCCTTCCCTGGACCGGAAACAAGCTTCCGAGGACCGGTTTCTGGCATTTCAGCCGTCTTCTGCCTGGCTTGCTTGAATCCAGTGGCAAAGTGAGCAAGGGACTCACGTCTGAGCATACCCTGCCAACTTATGGCAAACAAAGTGGTTCAAAAGGGGGTGGTGATGGACGGAGAATCTGAACCAATCAAACACTCACACCCAGTCAACTGATCTGGGTTTAATCCATCACCGTTCTTTAGCCCACTCTACCACCCCAGTTCAGACATTGCCATATGCAAATCAGTCTGACCCTGTGCCTCATGGGAACAGTCCAGCCAGAACTGCCAAGCCATGCCTTCCCTGGACCGGAAATAAGCTTCCGAGGACCGGTTTCTGGCATTTAAGCCGTTGTCAGCCCGGCTTGCTTGAATCCAGTGGCAACGTGAGCAAGGGACTCACGTCTGAGCATACCCTGCCAACCTATGGCGAACAAGGTGGTACAAAAGGGGGTGGAGATGGACGGAGAATCTGAACCAATCAAACACTCACACCCAGTCAACAGATCTGGGTTTAATCCATCACCATTCTTTAGCCCACTCTACCACCCCAGTTCAGACATTGCCATATGCAAATCAGTCTGACCCTGTGCCTCATGGGAACAGTCCAGCCCGAACTCCCACGCCATGCCTTCCCTGGACCGGAAACAAGCTTCGGAGGACTGGTTTCTGGCATTTCAGCTGTCTTCAGCCCGGCTTGCTTGAATCCAGAGGCAAAGTGAGCAAGGGACTCACGTCTGAGCATACCCTGCCAACTTATGGCGAACAAAGTGGTACAAAAGGGGGTGGTGATGGACGGATTATCTGAACCAATCAAACACTCACACCCAGTCAACAGATCTGGGTTGAATTTATCACCGTTCTTTAACCCACTCTGCCACCCCAGTTCAGACATGGCCATATGCAAATCAGTCTGACCCTGTGCCTCATGGGAACAGTCCAGCCCGAACTGCCAAGCCATGCCTTCCCTGGACGGGAAACAAGCTTCCGAGTACCGGTTTCTGGCATTTCAGCCGTCTTCAGCCCGGCTTGCTTGAATCCAGTGGCAAAGTGAGCAAGGGACTCACGTCTGAGCATACCCTGCCCACTTATGGCGAACAAAGTGGTACAAAAGGGGGTGGTGATGGACAGAGAATCTGAACCAATCAAACACTCACACCCAGTCAACAAATCTGGGTTTAATCCATCACCGTTCTTTAGCCCACTCTGCCACCCCAGTTCAGATATGGCCATATGCAAATCAGTCTGACCCTGTGCCTCATGGGAACAGTCCAGCCCTAACTGCCAAGCCATGCCTTCCCTGGACCGGAAACAAGCTTCCGAGGACCGGTTTCTGGCATTTCAGCCGTCTTTAGCCCGGCTTGCTTGAATCCAGTGGCAAAGTGAGCAAAGGACTCACGTCTGAGCATACCCTGCCAACTTATGCCAAACAAAGTGGTACAAAAAGGGGATGGTGATGGACGGAAAATCTGAACCAATCAAACACTCAAACCCAGTCAACAGATCTGGGTTTAATCCATCACCGGTATTTAGCCCACTCTGCCACTCCAGTTCAGACATGGCGATATGCAAATCAGTCTGACCCTGTGCCTCATGGGAACAGTCCAGCCCGAACTGCCAAGCCATGCCTTCCCTGGACCGGAAACAAGCTTCCGAGGACCGGTTTCTGGCATTTCAGCCGTCTTCAGCCCGGCTTGCTTGAATCCAGTGGCAAAGTGAGCAAGGGACTCACGTCTGAGCATTCCCTGCCAACATATGGCGAACAAAGTGGTACAAAAGCGGGTGGTGATGAACGGAGAATCTGAACCAATCAAACACTCACACCCAGTCAACAGATCTGGGTTTAATCCATCACCGGTATTTAGCCCACTCTGCCACCCCACTTCAGACATGGCGATATGCAAATCAGTCTGACCCTGTGCCTCTTGGGAACAGTCCAGCCCGAACTGCCAAGCCATGCCTTCCCTGGACCGGAAACAATCTTCCGAGGACCAGTTTCTGGCATTTCAGCCGTCTTCAGCCCGGTTTGCTTGAATCCAGTGGCAAAGTGAGCAAGGGACTCACATCTGAGCATACCCTGCCAACTTATGGCGAACAAGGTGGTACAAAAGGGTGGTGATGAACGGAGAATCTGAACCAATCAAACACTCACACCCAGTCAACAGATCTGGGTTTAATCCATCACCGGTATTTAGCCCACTCTGCCACCCCACTTCAGACATGGCGATATGCAAATCAGTCTGACCCTGTGCCTCATGGGAACAGTCCAGCCCGAACTGCCAAGCCATGCCTTCCCTGGACCGGAAACAATCTTCCTAGGACCAGTTTCTGGCATTTCAGCCGTCTTCAGCCCGGTTTGCTTGAATCCAGTGGCAAAGTGAGCAAGGGACTCACATCTGAGCATACCCTGCCAACTTATGGCGAACAAGGTGGTACAAAAGGGGGTGGAGATGGACGGAGAATCTGAACCAATCAAACACTCACACCCAGTCAACAGATCTGGGTTTAATCCATCACCATTCTTTAGCCCACTCTGCCACCCCAGTTCAGACATGGCCATATGCAAATCAGTCTGACCCTGTGCCTCATGGGAACAGTCCAGCCCGAACTCCCACGCCATGCCTTCCCTGGACCGGAAACAAGCTTCGGAGGACTGGTTTCTGGCATTTCAGCTGTCTTCAGCCCGGGTTGCTTGAATCCAGAGGCAAAGTGAGCAAGGGACTCACGTCTGAGCATACCCTGCCAACTTATGGCGAACAAAGTGGTACAAAAGGGGGTGGTGATGGACAGAGAATCTGAACCAATCAAACACTCACACCCAGTCAACAAATCTGGGTTTAATCCATCACCGTTCTTTAGCCCACTCTGCCACCCCAGTTCAGATATGGCCATATGCAAATCAGTCTGACCCTGTGCCTCATGGGAACAGTCCAGCCCTAACTGCCAAGCCATGCCTTCCCTGGACCGGAAACAAGCTTCCGAGGACCGGTTTCTGGCATTTCAGCCGTCTTTAGCCCGGCTTGCTTGAATCCAGTGGCAAAGTGAGCAAAGGACTCACGTCTGAGCATACCCTGCCAACTTATGCCAAACAAAGTGGTACAAAAAGGGGATGGTGATGGACGGAAAATCTGAACCAATCAAACACTCAAACCCAGTCAACAGATCTGGGTTTAATCCATCACCGGTATTTAGCCCACTCTGCCACTCCAGTTCAGACATGGCGATATGCAAATCAGTCTGACCCTGTGCCTCATGGGAACAGTCTAGCCCGAACTGCCAAGCCATGCCTTCCCTGGACCGGAAACAAGCTTCCGAGGACCGGTTTCTGGCATTTCAGCCGTCTTCAGCCCGGCTTGCTTGAATCCAGTGGCAAAGTGAGCAAGGGACTCACGTCTGAGCATACCCTGCCAACATATGGCGAACAAAGTGGTACAAAAGCGGGTGGTGATGAACGGAGAATCTGAACCAATCAAACACTCACACCCAGTCAACAGATCTGGGTTTAATCCATCACCGGTATTTAGCCCACTCTGCCACCCCACTTCAGACATGACGATATGCAAATCAGTCTGACCCTGTGCCTCATGGGAACAGTCCAGCCCGAACTGCCAAGCCATGCCTTCCCTGGACCGGAAACAATCTTCCGAGGACCAGTTTCTGGCATTTCAGCCGTCTTCAGCCCGGTTTGCTTGAATCCAGTGGCAAAGTGAGCAAGGGACTCCCATCTGAGCATACCCTGCCAACTTATGGCGAACAAAGTGGTACAAAAGGGGGTGCTGATGGACGGAGAATCTGAACCAATCAAACACTCACACCCAGTCAACAGATCTGGGTTTAATCCATCAACGTTCTTTTGCCCAACTCTACCACCCCAGTTCAGACATGGCCATATGCAAATCAGTCTGACCCTGTGCCTCATGGGAACAGTCCAGCCCGAACTGCCAAGCCATGCCTTCCCTGGACCGGAAATAAGCTTCCGAGGACCGGTTTCCGGCATTTCAGCCGTCGTCAGTCTGGCTTGCTTGAATGCAGTGGCAAAGTGAGCAAGGGACTCATGTCTGAGCATACCCTGCCAACTTATGGCAAACAAATTGGTACAAAATGGGGTGGTGATGGACGGAGAATCTGAACCAATCAAACACTCATACCCAGTCAACAGATCTGGGTTTAATCCATCACCGTTTTTTACCCCACTCTGCCACCCCAGTTCAGACATGGCCATATGCAAATCAGTCTGACCCTGTGCCTCATGGGAACAGTCCAGCCCGAACTGCCAAGACATGCCTTCCCTGGACCGGAAACAAGCTTCCGAGGACCGGTTTCTGGCATTTCAGCCCTCTTGAGCCCGGTTTGCTTGAATCCAGTGTCAGAACGAGCAAGGGACTCACATCTGACCATACCCTGCCAACTTATGGCGAACAAAGTGGTACAAAAGGGGGTGGTGATGGACGGGGAACCTGAACCAATCAAACACTCACACCCAGTCAACAGATCTGGGTTTAATCCATCACCGTTCTTTAGCCCACTCTGCCACCCCAGTTCAGACATGGCCATATGCAAATCAGTCTGACCCTGTGCCTCATGGGAACAGTCCAGCCCGAACTGCCAAGCCATGCCTTCCCTGGACCTGAAACAAGCTTCCGAGGACTGGTTTCGTGCATTTCAGACATCTTCAGCCCGGCTTGCTTGAATCCAGTGGCAAAGTGAGCAAGAGACTCACGTCTGAGCAAACCCTGCCAACTTATTGCGAACAAGGTGGTACAAAAGGGGGTAGTGATGAACGGAGAATCTGAACCAATCAAACACTCACACCCAGTAAACAGATCTGGGTTTAATCCATCACCGGTATTTAGCCCACTCTGCCACCCCAGTTCAGACATGGCGATATGCAAATCAGTCTGACCCTGTGCCTCATGGGAACAGTCCAGCCCGAACTGCCAAGCCATGTCATCCCTGGACCGGAAACAAGCTACCGAGGACCAGTTTCTGGCATTTCAGCCGTCTTCAGCCCGGTTTGCTTGAATCCAGTGGCAAAGTGAGCAAGGGACTCACGTCTGAGCACACCCTGCCAACTTATGGCAAACAAAGTGGTACAAAAGGGGGTGCTGATGGACGGAGAATCTGAACCAATCAAACACTCACACCCAGTCAACAGATATGGGTTTAATCCATCACCGTTCTTTAGCCCACTCTGCCAACCCAGTTCAGACATGGCCATATGCAAATCAGTCTGACCCTGTGCCTCATGGGAACAGTCCAGCCCGAACTGCCAAGCCATGCCTTCCCTGGACCGGAAACAAGCTTCCGAGGACCGGTTTCTTGCATTTCAGACGTCTTCAGCCCGGCTTGCTTGAATCCAGTGGCAAAGTGAGCAAGGGACTCACGTCTGAGCATACCCTGCCAACTTATGGCGAACAAAGTGGTACAAAAGGGGGTGGTGATGAACGGAGAATCTGAACCAATCAAACACTCACACCCAGTCAACAGATCTGGGTTTAATCCATCACCGGTATTTAGCCCACTCTGCCACCCCAGTTCAGACATGGCGATATGCAAATCAGTCTGACCCTGTGCCTCATGGGAACAGTCCAGCCCGAACTGCCAAGCCATGCCATCCCTGGACCGGAAACAAGCTACCGAGGACCAGTTTCTGGTATTTCAGCTGTCTTCAGCCCGGTTTGCTTGAATCCAGTGGCAAAGTGAGCAAGGGACTCACGTCTGAGCATACCCTGCCAACTTATGGCAAACAAAGTGGTACAAAAGGGGTTGCTGATGGACGGAGAATCTGAACCAATCAAACACGCACACCCAGTCAACAGATCTGGGTTTAATCCATCACGGGTCTTTAGCCCTCTCTGCCACCCCAGTTCAGACATGGCCATATGCAAATCAGTCTGACCCTGTGCCTCATGGGAACAGTCCAGCCCGAACTGCCAAGCCATGCCATCCATGGACCGGAAACAAGCTTCAGAGGACCGGTTTCTGGCATTTCAGCCATCGTCAGTCTGGCTTGCTTGAATCTAGTGGCAAAGTGAGCAAGGGACTCATGTCTGAGCATACCCTGCCAACTTATGGCGAACAAAGTGGTACAAAAGGGGGTGGTGATGGAGGGAGAATCTGAACCAATCAAACACTCACACCCAGTCAACAGATCTGGGTTTAATCCATCACCGTTCTTTAGCCCACTCTGCCACCCCAGTTCAGACATGGCCATATGCAAATCAGTCTGACCCTGTGCCTCATGGGAACAGTCCAGCCCTAACTGCCAAGCCATGCCTTCCCTGGACCGGAAACAAGCTTCCGAGGACCGGTTTCTGGCATTTCAGCCGTCTTTAGCCCGGCTTGCTTGAATCCAGTGGCAAAGTGAGCAAAGGACTCACCTCTGAGCATACCCTGCCAACTTATGCCAAACAAAGTGGTACAAAAAGGGGATGGTGATGGACGGAAAATCTGAACCAATCAAACACTCAAACCCAGTCAACAGATCTGGGTTTAATCCATCACCGGTATTTAGCCCACTCTGCCACTCCAGTTCAGACATGGCGATATGCAAATCAGTCTGACCCTGTGCCTCATGGGAACAGTCCAGCCCGAACTGCCAAGCCATGCCTTCCCTGGACCGGAAACAAGCTTCCGAGGACCGGTTTCTGGCATTTCAGCCGTCTTCTGCCCGGCTTGCTTGAATCCAGTGGCAAAGTGAGCAAGGGACTCACGTCTGAGCATACCCTGCCAACTTATGGCAAACAAAGTGGTTCAAAAGGGGGTGGTGATGGACGGAGAATCTGAACCAATCAAACACTCACACCCAGTCAACTGATCTGGGTTTAATCCATCACCGTTCTTTAGCCCACTCTACCACCCCAGTTCAGACATTGCCATATGCAAATCAGTCTGACCCTGTGCCTCATGGGAACAGTCCAGCCCGAACTGCCAAGCCATGCCTTCCCTGGACCGGAAATAAGCTTCCGAGGACCGGTTTCTGGCATTTAAGCCGTTGTCAGCCCGGCTTGCTTGAATCCAGTGGCAAAGTGAGCAAGGGACTCACGTCTGAGCATACCCTGCCAACCTATGGCGAACAAGGTGGTACAAAAGGGGGTGGAGATGGACGGAGAATCTGAACCAATCAAACACTCACACCCAGTCAACAGATCTGGGTTTAATCCATCACCATTCTTTAGCCCACTCTGCCACCCCAGTTCAGACATGGCCATATGCAAATCAGTCTGACCCTGTGCCTCATGGGAACAGTGCAGCCCGAACTCCCACGCCATGCCTTCCCTGGACCGGAAATAAGCTTCGGAGGACTGGTTTCTGGCATTTCAGCCGTCTTCAGCCCGGCTTGCTTGAATCCAGAGGCAAAGTGAGCAAGGGACTCACGTCTGAGCATACCCTGCCAACTTATGGCGAACAAAGTGGTACAAAAGGGGGTGGTGATGGACGGATTATCTGAACCAATCAAACACTCACACCCAGTCAACAGATCTGGGTTGAATTTATCACCGTTCTTTAACCCACTCTGCCACCCCAGTTCAGACATGGCCATATGCAAATCAGTCTGACCCTGTGCCTCATGGGAACAGTCCAGCCCGAACTGCCAAGCCATGCCTTCCCTGGACGGGAAACAAGCTTCCGAGGACCGGTTTCTGGCATTTCAGCCGTCTTCAGCCCGGCTTGCTTGAATCCAGTGGCAAAGTGAGCAAGGGACTCACGTCTGAGCATACCCTGCCCACTTATGGCGAACAAAGTGGTACAAAAGGGGGTGGTGATGGACAGAGAATCTGAACCAATCAAACACTCACACCCAGTCAACAAATCTGGGTTTAATCCATCACCGTTCTTTAGCCCACTCTGCCACCCCAGTTCAGATATGGCCATATGCAAATCAGTCTGACCCTGTGCCTCATGGGAACAGTCCAGCCCTAACTGCCAAGCCATGCCTTCCCTGGACCGGAAACAAGCTTCCGAGGACCGGTTTCTGGCATTTCAGCCGTCTTTAGCCCGGCTTGCTTGAATCCAGTGGCAAAGTGAGCAAAGGACTCACGTCTGAGCATACCCTGCCAACTTATGCCAAACAAAGTGGTACAAAAAGGGGATGGTGATGGACGGAAAATCTGAACCAATCAAACACTCAAACCCAGTCAACAGATCTGGGTTTAATCCATCACCGGTATTTAGCCCACTCTGCCACTCCAGTTCAGACATGGCGATATGCAAATCAGTCTGACCCTGTGCCTCATGGGAACAGTCCAGCCCGAACTGCCAAGCCATGCCTTCCCTGGACCGGAAACAAGCTTCCGAGGACCGGTTTCTGGCATTTCAGCCGTCTTCAGCCCGGCTTGCTTGAATCCAGTGGCAAAGTGAGCAAGGGACTCACGTCTGAGCATACCCTGCCAACTTATGGCAAACAAAGTGGTACAAAAGGGGTTGCTGATGGACGGAGAATCTGAACCAATCAAACACGCACACCCAGTCAACAGATCTGGGTTTAATCCATCACCGTTCTTTAGCCCTCTCTGCCACCCCAGTTCAGACATGGCCATATGCAAATCAGTCTGACCCTGTGCCTCATGGGAACAGTCCAGCCCGAACTGCTGAGCCATGCCTTCCCTGGACCGGAAACAAGCTTCCGAGGACCGGTTTCTGGCATTTCAGCCGTCTTCAGCCCGGCTTGCTTGAATCCAGTGGCAAAGTGAGCAAGGGACTCACGTCTGAGCATACCCTGCCAACTTATGGCGAACAAAGTGGTTTTAAAGGGGGTGGTGATGGACGGAGAATCGGAACCAATCAAACACTCACACCCAGTCAACAGATCTGGGTTTAATCCATCACCGTTCTTTTGCCCACTCTACCACCCCAGTTCAGACATGGCCATATGCAAATCAGTCTGACCCTGTGCCTCATGGGAACAGTCCAGCCCGAACTGCCAAGCCATGCCTTCCCTGGACCGGAAATAAGCTTCCGAGGACCGGTTTCTGGCATTTCAGCCGTTGTCAGCCCGGCTTGCTCGAATCCAGTGGCAAAGTGAGCAAGGGACTCATGTCTGAGCATACCCTGCCAACTTATGGCGAACAAAGTGTTACAAAAGGGGGTTGTGATGGACGGAGAATCTGAACCAATCAAACTCTCACACCCAGTCAACAGATCTGGGTTTAATCCATCACCGTTCTTTAGCCCACTCTGCCACTCCAGTTCAGACATGGCCATATGCAAATCAGTCTGACCCTGTGCCTCATGGGAACAGTCCAGCCCGAACTCCCACGCCATGCCTTCCCTGGACCGGAAACAAGCTTCCGAGGACTGGTTTCTGGCATTTCAGCCGTCTTCAGCCCGGCTTGCTTGAATCCAGAGGCAAAGTGAGCAAGGGACTCACGTCTGAGCATACCCTGCCAACTTATGGCGAACAAAGTGGTACAAAAGGGGGTGGTGATGGACGGATTATCTGAACCAATCAAACACTCACACCCAGTCAACAGATCTGGGTTGAATTTATCATCGTTCTTTAACCCACTCTGCCAGCCCAGTTCAGACATGGCCATATGCAAATCAGTCTGACCCTGTGCCTCATGGGAACAGTCCAGCCCGAACTGCCAAGCCATGCCTTCCCTGGACGGGAAACACGCTTCCGAGGACCGGTTTCTGGCATTTCAGCCGTCTTCAGCCCGGCTTGCTTGAATCCAGTGGCAAAGTGAGCAAGGGACTCACGTCTGAGCATACCCTGCCCACTTATGGCGAACAAAGTGGTACAAAAGGGGGTGGTGATGGACAGAGAATCTGAACCAATCAAACACTCACACCCAGTCAACAAATCTGGGTTTAATCCATCACCGTTCTTTAGCCCACTCTGCCACCCCAGTTCAGATATGGCCATATGCAAATCAGTCTGACCCTGTGCCTCATGGGAACAGTCCAGCCTGAACTGCCAAGCCATGCCTTCCCTGGACCGGAAACAAGCTTCCGAGGACCGGTTTCTGGCATTTCAGCCGTCTTCAGCCCGGCTTGCTTGAATCCAGTGGCAAAGTGAGCAAGGGACTCACGTCTGAGCATTCCCTGCCAACGTATGGTGAACAAAATGGTACAAAATGGAGTGGTGATGGACGGAGAATCTGAACCAATCAAACACTCACACCCAGTCAACAGATCTGGGTTTAATCCATCACCGTTCTTTAGCCCACTCTGCCACCCCAGTTCAGACATGGCCATATTCAAATCAGTCTGACCCTGTGCCTCATGGGAACAGTCCAGCCCAAACTGCCAAGCCATGCCTTCCCTGGACCGGAAACAAGCTTCCCAGGACCGGTTTCTGGCATTTCAGCCGTCTTCAGCCCGGCTTGCTTGAATCCAGTGGCAAAGTGAACAAGGGACTCACGTCTGAGCATACCCTGCCAACTTATGGCGAACTTTAGTCAGATTGCTCCATGACTACACAAGGCATGAAAAAGGTTGACCTGAAGTATAGACCTCAGCTTACCAGCAGGTCCGTAGGTTATTGACACTTTCACAAAGTGATAGGGGCCATTAGTTCCTCAATTTCTCTTGCACTGTTTTGAATCTCAACGTGGACCAGGATGATCACTATATTGCGGCAACTGGTCGATAGTTGATCTTATATTCAGACTTTCACCAATCTCACATCTTATGACACAACATCCTCTGTCCTACTATGCTCATCTGGCGTACTTAATAAAAGATCTCCGTCAAAGTGCCCTCTGGTGGTGCCAGGCATTGTAGCGCCGGCCTGGTGAGGAGTATAGCCCAATGATGAAGCATGTCACCATCAAGTGAGTGAATGCAACTTGCCTTAAGAGCACATGCTTCCTAGGGTGTCTACGTTCAGTTACAGATAATGACTCTGGGACTGAACCTCTGGAACAGTATACTGTGATTTGATTGTGTTTTATTTAAACAAATGTACATAGCAGATATTTGCGCTTGCTTGTCTCACGAAAATGATCGAATACATGCCTCAGAGCGCACTTCTTACAGACGAGTTTGGGCCTAAAATGTGGCTGCTACAAGCTCCTTACCTGTGTGAGTTATCGGGAACGATGCAGGGGGCAGACCCAAACCAGCCACACGTGGAGATCAATGACAAATACTGTAGAATGAACGGAGCTTCCAAGCTAGTGACCATTACTTAATTGACCCTGAAAATAAAAGACACGTTTTAGTATTCTGGTGACTCATGACCATAAAAAACAAAGGTTATAAATTCAATATTGTGTCAAATACTTAAAAAATTGAACTGGGTGTGCTGAATCGGATGTTGCCCCAAATCATGCGTGATACCTTCCACCACTATTGCTTATGGGACTTGTAGTTTTGTTTTTTCTCATTAAAAGGATGGGTTCTAAAGTCCTAGTGTTATAAGCAAAGTTGGTTAAAATCAGAGGTCTGACGGAGGGTGACGCATGACACTGCTCTGCTTAGCAGTGAGATGAATGACAGTTCCACAGCCCTTCCATTCTTTGACAGACAGAGGCTCATCAGCCATTCATATGTATTTGCAACGAGAAAGAAACTTTTATTGCAGCTTGTGTCACTGAAGAGATTAAACCCCTGGGCGTGTTTAATTAACTACTGACAAACATGAACAATCAAGAACATGAGTTTCTGGAAAACTATTAAGCACCCAATCAGAATCAGCCGCCCTTCACACCCAGGAATTCTTGAGGCTTTGGAGAGGATGAATTGCACGAGGTATAAGAGGAACACTACATTGACTCAAAGCTCACTTCTCAAGGATGTACTGAACTGCCAGCCTCATGGCACACTTAGCCAGCTCTTCACCTCCTCCTCCTCAAACTGTTGACCAGCTATCAGGGCAAATGAGCCTGCAGCAAAGCATCACTGGCTTGGTTCCACACTGGACCAGGCAAGGTGGCCAACTCCATGCTCCTCCGAGTCAGCAAGCACTCTGGTCGAGCCAGTCCTAACCCCACATGAATGTTCCCATCACAACTATTTTAATGGTACTAAGTTATGTTTCTGCTAAATTTAGGAGTCAAAAAGTGAAAAAAAAATCTAGGAAGTGCTGAAAGAGAAATCATTACGTTTTTCAATATTTCTGAGTCTGCCACAGTACACAGGAGCATTAATTCTCTACAACAGCAAATCATGTATGTGCCCTGTAGAAAGCATGTTTGAATGAAACATGGAATGCATTGCAGCCAACAATCTATGCAACATCATAGCAGAGTGCAAGATAACTTGTGTTATTATTCCAGCAGAACGAAATGCCATTCCTAATGTGTACGTCATTTTAAAGACAAACCCAGGAAAATGTACGGTCAGTGTTGTTCTTCTGCCAGTTAAAATACTATCACCATTAATGTGTCGGGAAATAAAATACTATGAGAAATCCTACTTCTTGGCAGGGTGCTGCCTGCCACTATATTGCAGGTTACTTCCAACATAATCTGATTTATTTATACATACTCCAGGGTGCTGCCAGCTATAGGGTCTGCACACAGCAGTCTTGAGCCACTCAGGAAGGAGGTAAGCTATTCATGTCATCTTAAGCCCTTAGGTTACAGACACACCTGATAGATCCAGCGAACTTTATCCACGCTCTAACTGCGCCGAGCAGATATACGTAGCCATGATAGACTGTGTTGTGTTCTGGTTATTATCGTTGGTGGATGGATGAAGCTCTAATAGGAGCTACTATAAAAAGAGCAGAGAAACAGGACCACAGATTGGCATAGAGCGACAACTGCTCAGAAGCTGAAGAAAGAACTCTGAACCAGCAAACCTCCTGCACCCTGGCTGTTAGACGGGACCTGGAGGGTCGGCCGAGGACAAGGGGAGAGGTCTCCGGGAAGAGCCGTCTCCAGCGATCGTACAGACAAGTAACTTCCCCCCCACAGATGGACACCACACAAAGATAAGTTTAACGTTCTTTGTAAGCAATCTTGAAGTACGGTAGAATGGTACAAGGAGGTCAGGACTCAGGGGTCCCCTCGATTCTAGTCTCTTGGAAGGGAAAAAGGGGGTAGCGGGACAGTCTTGTTCCCAATCTGGCAGTTGCGATGAGATGATGGGTAGCTCACAATCCTCGAGCTCGGTGTTCTAGGAGGACGGGCCGCGGCAGCGCCAGCAGGTCCCGAGGAGATTGAAGGTGGCAACGGTCCGCGGCAGCGCCAGCAGGTCCCGACGAAGATGGTAGTTACAACGGGCCGCGGCAGCGCCAGCAGGTCCCGACGAGGATGAAGGTTGCAGAGGGCCGCGGCAGCGCCAGCGGGCAGGACGACAGTTCACAAGGCAGGGCTGCGGCAGCGCCAGCAGTCCGTCAAGGATGAGTTCTTCACAGTGTCTCTCGACTCCAGGATACAACTGCCTTCCTGCTCCGGAGCTGCCCCAGTTATAGGGCTGGCGCCCTTTGATGTCCGGACCCTCGCACTTGGAGGTCCGGAGGTCCGGGATGAGGGAGTCCAGACACCCAGCAGGGGGGTGGAGCCAGCGCCTGGGGAGGCCGGGGGCGATCGGCACCTGGAGGGGGAGAGCCATCGAAACTCCTCTCTCCCATTGACCTGCCAAGTGGTCCGTTCACCTCCTGGGTGGATGGTGGTGCCGGGATGTCGGGGCCTGGCTGGGCCCAGGGTTAGGGTCGAGCTGAGGCCACGCGGCCTTGTGGTGCAGTGTCCAAGATGGCGGCTGGGCCCACGCAATGGTGCTGGTGGATGCCCAGGCCGGTGATACGGAGATGTTCGGGGGCAAGCGTCCCGTGTGGGACGGGTTATGGGTTGCTTCTGGGGGTGGCTTCTGGAGAGTCGGTGTCCCGACTCTGTCATGCGGGAAGGGAGCGAGCCCCCTTCTGGGGCCTGTCCAACACTGGCGATTCTACAGGGTAAGCAAATGATGGTAATGAAATGCAAGCTGCAGCATTAAGGTCACACACTACAACATCTTTCCCTTTAAACCAAAGGTAACATCCTACAAGAACAAGCATTGGCTTAGACAATAGGTCTCGCTTTTGGGACCTTCTAAGTATTTAATTATGCAGCACAATATCCTTGGTGCAACCACATCAGCTGTTGCGTGGCTAAGCACTTATAAGGCCCGAAAGGTGAGACCTATTGGCTATGCCAGTACTTGGTGTGGTTGTGTGTTTGGTTGTGTTTGTGGTTGTGTGGCGTTGTGTGTGTGTGTGGTTGTGTGTGTGTGTGTGGTTGTGTGTATGTGTGTGGTTGTGTGTGGTTGTGTGTGTGGTTGTGTGTGTATGTGTGGTTGCATGTGTGGTTGTGTGTGTGCCTTTATGTGTGGTTGTGTGTGTGGTTGTGGTTGTGTGTGTGGTTGTGTGTGAGTGTGGTTGTGTGTGTGTGGTTGTGTGTGGTTGTGTGTGTGGTTGTGGTTATGTGTGTGGTTGTGTGGGGTTGTGTGATTGTGGGTGTGTTTGTGTGTGCTCAGTGGGAGTGTGTTCCATGTCTTGG
Source organism: Lissotriton vulgaris (assembly GCF_964263255.1). Classification (NCBI taxonomy): domain Eukaryota; kingdom Metazoa; phylum Chordata; class Amphibia; order Caudata; family Salamandridae; genus Lissotriton; species Lissotriton vulgaris. The sequence goes on along the minus strand of NC_141685.1, from coordinate 107,236,736 downwards.
CGGCGAGATGGGAGAAGGATCTCCCGCTGGTGGTTGTTCTTCAGATGTGCGGGACGGTAGCAAGTGAGAGGTCGGCGAAGCGGAGCTGGTGGTTGGGAATGTAGAAGGAGAGCCGTCTGTTGGGGTAGGCTGGGCCGGTCTTGTGGAGTGCCTTGTGTGTGTGGGTGAGGAGCTTGAAGGATATCCTTTTGTTGACGGGGAGCCAGTGCAGGTTTCTCAGGTGAGGGGTGATGTGGCCGTGGCATGGTACGTCAAGGATCAGTCGTGCCGAGGCGTTTTGGATGCGTTGTAGTCGTTTGATGAGCTTGGTCGGGCTCCCGCATAGAGGGCATTTCCGTAGTCAAGTCTGCTGCTGACGAGGGCCTGGTTGACTGTCTTTCCTGTATCTGTCGGGATCCATCTGTAGATCTTGCAGAGCATGCAGAGGGTGTTGAAGCAGAAGGAGGAGACGGCATTGACTTGCTTGGTCATTGAGAGCATTGAGTCGAGGATGGTTCCCAGTTGCGTGTGTGGTCGGTGGGAGTCGGGGCTGCCCCCAGTGCCGTCAGCCACCAGGAATAGTCCAAGGCTGAAGGGTTGGAGCCGAGGATGAGGACCTCCGTCTTGTCAGAGTTCAGCTTCAGATGGCTGGTCTTCATCCAGTCGGCGACGGCCTTCATTCCTTCATGGAGAATGGCTTTGTCAGTGATGGGGTACTTGGTGAGGGAGAGGATCAGCTGAGTTTCGTTGGCATAGGAGATTATGTTGAGGTTGTGCTGTCGGGCTACGTGTGCGAGCGGGGCCATGTAAATGTTGAACAGCGTTGGGCTGAGGGAGGATCCCTGGGGTACGCCGCAGATGATCTCGGAGGCTTTGGAACGGAATGGGGGAGGCGGACGCTCTGGGTTCTGCCGGAGAGGAAGGAGGTGGTTCAGTCCAGAGCCTTGTCTCTGATCCCTGCGGCGTGGAGGCATGCGCGTAGTGTGCGGTGGCATAGGGTGTCAAAGGCGGCAGAGAGGTCTAGGAGGATGAGTGCTGCGGTCTCGCCGTTGTCCAGCAGGGTCCTGATGTCATCGGTGGCGGCGATGAGGGCAGTCTCGGTGCTGTGGTTGCTGCGGAACCCTGATTGGGAAGAGTCCAGGATTCGGTTTTCTTCGAGGTATCGGGTTAGCTGTCTGTTGACGGTTTTCTCGATGACCTTGGCCTGGAAGGGAAGCAGAGAGATGGGCCAGAAGGTTTTGAGGTCTCTTAGGTATGCCTTAGGTTTTTTTAGTAGGGCGTTGATCTCAGCGTGTTTCTACATCTCTGAGAAGGTCGTATCTCTAGGGGGAGATTGATGATATTGCGCAGGTGGTGTGCGATGGAGCTGCTTGCTCTGTTGAAGACATGGTGCGGGAATGGATCTGACGGAGAGCCGGAGTGGATTGTGCGCATGGTCTTGATGGTGTCATCAATGCTCACGCTGGCCCAGGCTAGCAGGGGGTCGTGGTCATTATGGTGTGTTGCTGTCTGTTGGGTGTTGAAGCTGCCATGGATGTCTGCTATCTTGCTGTGGAAGAAGGTGGCGAGGGAGTCGCACAAGGCTTGCGACGGCGGGATGTCGTTGTTGTTGGAGCTGGGGTAGGAGAGTTCCTTCACGATGTTGAAGAGCTCCTTGCTATTGTGTGCGTTGTTGTCGAGGCGGTGTTTGAAGGAGGTCCTCTTGGCTGCCCTGATGAGGTGGTGGTGGTTGCGGATGGCGTCCTTGTGTGCTGCGTGGCTGTCTGGAGTTTGCTCACTGTGCCATTTCTTCTCTAGTTTCTGGAAGGCTTGCTTGGAGGCTGGGAGTTCTGGGGTGAACCAGCTGGCCATCTTGCTGGTGTCTCTATGGGGGACGTTTCTTACGCGAAGCGCGGGTGTTGGCGCAGTCCTCTATCCAGCACCAGAGGCTGTGGGCAGCGTCGTCGGTGTTGGAGGGTTCAGTTGGTGGGCTGAGAGCGAGCTTTGCGTGTATTGGTCTTCTGTGATTTTGCTCCTGCAGCGGCGGGGGATCTGTTGGTGTGTGATGGGTTACTGGAAGGCAAAGTGGATGCAGCTGTGGTCAGTCCAGAGGAGTTCTGTTGTGTGGCTGACAAAGACGTGCAGGCTTGAGGAGAAGACAGGGTCGAGCGTGTGGCCGGCGGAGTGGCTGGGCGTTGTGACGAGTTGCTTCAGTCCGAGGTTGGTGAGGTTATTGATCAGGGTTGTGGAATTGTTGTTGTTCTCAAGGTGAAAGTCCAGGTCTCCGAGGAGGATGTAGTTGGTGGAGGTCAGGGCATGCGTGCTGATCAAGTCGGTGATGGAGTAGCTGAACTGTGGGTGGGGTCCGGGGGGTCAGTAGACGAGGGTGCCTCTGAGGGTGGAGTTAGGGTCTGTGTGGATCTGGAAATGCATGTGTTCGGCGGTGCTGAGCGCGTCGTCGGTGCTAGTCGAGACCCTGATGCTGTTCTTGTGGACAATGGCGATTCCTCCTCTGACTCCGTTGGTGCGATTTCTGCGGGTGATCTTGTAGCCGTCTGGGATGGCTGTGGCGATGTCGGGTGCGGAGGAGTTGCTAAACCAGGTCTCTGTCAGGAAGGCGACGTCAGGGGATGTTGTGTAAAGCAGGTCCCAGAGCTCGATGGCATGCTTGCGTGTGGAGAAGGTGTTCAGTAGTATGCATCGGATGTGGTTGGGGTCTTTTTTGGTGGGTGGTTCATCGGCTCTGAGGCTGGTGTAGCTGCAGTTCCACCAGGTGAAGGGGCCGTGTGTGCATTTCGGGGAGGCCTTGTAGCAGGTGTGGCTCCGTCCGGAGTTGAGATCGTGTAGAGTGCTGGTGTCGTAGTGGCGGGTGTGGGAGCCAGGGGTTCTGGTGCTGGGCGTGGTCCAAGGCGGACAGACGCAGATCGGCTTGACTTAGGCGTGCCTTCGCTGCGCGGCTGGCATATATGGGGAGGTGGGATGGAGGAGGAGCAGCTGGGAGGCGGTGGCAGCGAATGGGCAGTGGGCAGTCAGGGGGGTGGGGCCCCAGAGGATGCAGTGGCGAGGGCGGTGAGGGACAACAAAGGTAACAGAAGGAAAAAGGGGCACAAAATTGAGGGACAAATGAGTGGCACAGAAGGCAAAAGGGCACAAAAAACGAGTGGAACAGAAGGCAAAAGGGGCACAGAAACGAGGGAAAAACGAGTGGCACAGAGGGCAGAAGGGCACAAAAAACGAGTGGAACAGAGGGCAGAAGGGCACAAAAAACGAGTGGAACAGAAGGCAAAAGGGGCACAAAAATGAGGGAAAAACAAGTGGCACAGAAGGCAGACAGGCACAAAAAATGAGTGGAACAGAAGGCAAAAGGGGCACAAAAACAAGGTAAAAACGAGTGGCACAGAAGGCAAAAAGGGCACAGAAATACCGGAAAAACGAGTGGCACAGAGGCAAAATACGGAATACAGAAATACAGGCGCAGCTAAGAACAGAAGGCAGAACGGGCAGAGAGGCACGGGCGCAGCGAGGGGAACAGAAGGGAAAACCGGGCAGCAACACGGGGGAGTGAGGGGTACAGTAGGAAAGACCGGGCAGAGAGAGCACGGGGGCAGCGAGGGGAACAGAGGGAAGAAAAAGGGGCACAGACCACGTGCAGGCAGCGGGGGACGAGTCACAGACACAATAGTGAAAATACAGGCAATACAATAAAAACAATAAAGCAGACGATGAACAACCTACCTATGGCCTACCACTGCCCACCAGGGATGAGGCGCAGGTGGTAGCCTGCGGGTGGTGGAGGGCCTCAAACTTCCTCAGCAGTGCCAGCTAGGGCAGGAAGACACAGGCGGTGCTCTGTGGACCTACCTGGTGGGGTCAATGGCCGCATGGTTGTATGTGTGGTTGTGGTTGTGTGTGTGTGTGTGGTTGTGTGTGATTGTGTGTGTGGTTGTTTGTGTGTGTGGTTGTGTGTGTGGTTGTGGTTGTGTTTCTGGTTGTGTGTGTGTGGTTGTGTGTGTGGTTGTGTGTGTGGTTGTGTGTGTGGTTGTGGGAGTTGTGTTTGTGCTTGTGTGTGTGTGTGATTGTGTGTGGTTGTGTGTGTGGTTGTGTGTGTGTGCGGTTGTGTGTGGTTGTGTGTGTGGTCGTGTGTGATTGTGTGTGTGATTGTGGTTGTGTGTGTGGTTGTGTGTGCGGTTGTGTGTGTGTGGTTGTGTGTGTGATTGTGTGTGTGTGGTTGTGTGGTTGTGTGTGGTTGTGTGTGTGGTTGTGTGTGTGTGGTTGTGTGTGTGTGTGTGTGGTTGTGTGTGTGGTTGTGCATGTGGTTGTGTGTGTGGTTGTGCATGTGGTTGTGCGTGTGTGGTTGTATGTGTGTGGTTGTTTGTGTGGTTGTGTGTGGTTGTTTGTGTGGTTGTGTGTGTGTGTGGTTGTGCGTGTGGTTGTGTGTGTGGTTGTGCATGAGGTTCTGTGTGTGGTTGTGTGTGTGGTTGTATGTGTGTGGTTTTGTGTGTGGTTGTGTGTGTCTGGTTGTATGTGTGGCTGTATGTGTGGTTGTGTGTGTGGTTGTGTGTGTGTGTGTGTGGTTGTGTATGTGGTTGTGAGTGTGTGGTTGTGTGTCTGTGGTTGCGTGTGTGGTTTTTTGTGCGTGCGTGGTTGTGTGTGTGGTTGTGTGTGGTTGTGTGGTTGTGTGTGTGGTTGTGTGGTTGTGTGTGGTTGTGTGTGTGGTTGTGTGTGTGGTTGTGTGTGTGTGGTTGTGTGTGTGGTTGTGCGTGTGGTTGTGTGTGTGGTTGTGCATGTGGTTGTGCGTGTGGTTGTGTGTGTGGTTGTGCGTGTGGTTCTGTGTGTGGCTGTGTGTGTGGTTGTGTGTGTGTGGTTGTATGTGTGTGGTTGTGTGTGATTGGTTGTGTGTGTGGTTGTGTGTGTGTGTGTGTGGTTTTGTGTGTGTGGTTGTGCGTGATTGTTTGTTTGTGTGTGTGGTTGTGTGTGTGTGGTTGTGTATGTGGTTGTGTGTGTGTGGTTGTGTGTGCGTGGTTGTGTGTGTGGTTGTGTGTGTGTGGTTGAGTGTGTGGTTGTGTGTGTGGTTGTGTGTGTGTGGTTGTGTGTGTTTGTGTGTGTGGTTGTGTGTGTGGTTGAGTGTGTGATTTTGTGTGTGGTTGTGTGGTTGGGTATGGTTGTGTGTGTGGTTGTTGTGAGAAGCTAGCCTGGCATATGATGTCCACTAGTTCTAGTGGGCACCTTGCACCAGTCTAATCGACCCTTATTGATGGTGGTTGTAAAGCCAACCTTATAGAAAGCTATCCTAGTGGGGGAGATAAGATAGGCAAGATGGCGGCCACGCTCTTGGCTGAGTGAGCCGGTACCTGCGCTCTCCCCCCGAAGATGCTGCTAACCTGAACTATAGCATGGGGTCCCCGCCCCGCTGTCAAAGAAGACACCTTACCGCTGACGGGAGATGCTTTGGCGGCTTTGTTGCTTACGTCGGGACCTGCAATTCTGGGCTTCTGTGGTACGGCGTTTCTCGAGCGATAGCCTTTTTCTGCTCCGCTTCAATGAGCACCGGCACCCTGCTCACTCTAATCAGGCTCACGTCAGCATTGAGATGCCTCCCAAAAAGCAAACAAAGTCTCTTCCCTGGGCGGCGGTGGCAAAGACCACAGCTGCTGTTTTGGTTCCCTCGGCAGCCCAGTCCATCACCGCATACAGCTAAAAATGCCCAGCCACTTGCAGCGGTCGACAAAATTTCAAAGTCGGCTCAGGTCCCGGTCCTGATACCAGCAATGTTCAAACCATGGGTGAGCATAACCGGTAAAACTGCACAGAACCTCGCTGCTGGGAAATCCTCGTGTCTTCCTCCTGCTCCTTTCACCCCATCACAGAGTCTCCAACTGGTAAGACGAATGCTGTTCCCTTATCATTGTGGTTCTGTGCGTGGCTGTGTGTGTGGTTGTGTGTGTGGTTGTGTGTGTGGTTGTGTGGTTAGGTGTGGTTGTGTGTGTGGTTGTGTGTGTGGTTGTGTGTGTGGTTGTGCGTGTGGTTGTGCGTGTGGTTGTGCGTGTGGTTGTGCGTGTGTTGTTGTATGTGTGTGGTTGTTTGTGTGGTTGTGTGTGTGTGGTTGTATGTGTGGTTGTGTGGTTGTGCGTGTGGTTGTGTGTGTGGTTGTGCGTGTGGTTCTGTGTGTGGTTCTGTGTGTGGTTGTGTGTGTGTGTGGTTGCATGTGTGTGGTTGTGTGTGTGTGGTTGTGTGTGTGGTTGTATGTATGGTTGTGTGTGTGATTGTTTGTGTGTGTGTGGTTGTGTATGTGGTTGTGTGTGTGTGTGGTTGTGTGTGCATGGTTGCGTGTGTGGTTGTGCATGTGTGGTTGTATGTGTGTGGTTGTGTGTGTGGATGTGTGTTTGTGGTTGTATGTGTGGTTGTGTGGTTGTGCCTGTGGTTGTGCATGTGGTTGTTTGTGTGGTTGTGTGTGTGGTTGTATGTGTGGTTGTGTGTGTGGTTGTATGTGTGGTTGTATATGTAGTTGTGTGTGTGTGGTTGTGTTTGTGGCTGTGTGTGTGTGTGTGGTTTTGTGTGTGGGGTTGTGAGTGTAATTGTTTGTGTGTGTGTGGTTGTGTGTGTGTGGTTGTGTATGTGGTTGAGCGTGTGGTTGTGTGTGTGGTTGTGTGTGTGTGGTTGTGTGTGTCTGTGTGTGTGATTGTGTGTGTGGTTGAGTGTGTGGTTGAGTGTGTGGTTGTGTGTGTGGTTGTGTGGTTGGGTGTGGTTGTGTGTGTGGTTTCTGTGACAAGCTAGCCTGGCATATGATGTCCACTAGTTCTAGTGGGCACCTTGCACCAGTCCAATCGATCCTTATTGATGGTAGTTGTAAAGTCAACCTTATAGAAAGCTATCCTAGTGGGGGAGAGAAGATAGGCAAGATGGCGGCCACGCTCTTGGCCAAGTGAGCCGGTACCTGTGCTCTCCCCCCGAAGACGCTGCTAACCTGAACTATAGCGTGGGGTTCCCGCCGTCAAAGAAGACACCTTACAGCTGAGTGGAGATGCTTTGGCGGCTTTGTTGCTTACTTCAGGACCTGCAATTCTGGGCTTCTGTGGTATGGCATTTCTCGAGCGATAGCCTGTTTGTGCTCCGCTTCAACCAGCAATGTTCAAACCACGAATGAGCACAACCGGTAAAACTGCACAGAACCTCGCTGCTGGGAAATCCTCTCGTCTTCCTCCTGCTCCTCTCACCCCCTTCACAGAGCCACCAACTGGTAAGACAAATGCTGTTCCCTTATCATCTCCTTCCGTAGCTTTGCTTGAAAATGTTAATGGGGATGCTTCTTTGAATATCTCTGGGCAATCTGAGGTGGAGCAGTCTGCTGTTAATCTGACGAGTAATGTTACAGGCACCAAGACTTCTCCTGATCTGGTCTTACCACCAAAGGGGCTGCTGGGAGATGTAATCCTTTCAGACCCGGCCCTTAGTTCACAAATTGGAGTATTCCAAGTTTCCCACATTGAATCACTCCTGACTTTAGTACCCATGGTCTCATTAAACACTGATGCTGATACGGACAGAGATAATTTTTGCTCCTTATCTGAACATACGGGCTCTTCGGTTGACGACAACGGACTGGATAAGGACTGGACTGATGATAATGGCAGCGACATGGGTGATTGGCGCACCAATGATGTTTTGAACTCTATTGGCATTTCCCTACAGTACGAAAAGCATCCCAAGAGCCTGGCTCAAATGTTGGTACTTTGAACTGGGATTATTCTTTTTCCGCTCAGCCCTAAGCCTCGGGGACTCTTCCAAATACAGCAGCCAACATTTTGGAACCCAACACTGGTTCATCTACCGGTGAAATGACGCTTGCCATAATATATCAAACAATGATGGCTCATCGCGAAGAGACACACCAGGAAAGTGAAACTGTAAAGGGGTTTTTTAGGTTGCGATATCAAGGGCGCACTGCCTCAATTTCTACGTTACTGTGTGAAGATTCAAAGGTTGCTGTGTAGTGCGTGAAGAGCAGACGGTAAAACACCCATAACCGTCCAATAAGTCAGGGACCGAATAACAATTAAACAACTGTGCTCTCGCAACTATATCAAGGTATAGCAAAGTTACAAAACAGTGTGAGGTATGAAAAAGTAAACAGAAGCAGATTCTTCAGTGTGTGTTCTTGTCCCAGCAGGGAGATGGTTTATTTCATCCAGACTATAACAGTCTCACAAAATGCCGACACGTGTTTCGTCGTGTGCCGTAGAGTCAACACGACTCTTCAGGGCTTGAGACTCAACACCAGGAATGGGTTGAGTGAAGTCTGGAGCTATCGTTAACCATCCGTGTAGGTGGTTTAGAAAGAAACCAAGGTTATTTGCAGCTCAATTAAGAGAATGAGGTTGGAGTGTCTAGTTTAGTCACACTCTGTTGTGACCATTATATTCCGCCTTAGTCAGTTTGTAAGAGTATACACGCTGTGCAATATGATTCTCTGTCTAGAAACGGGTGTGTTTCTAGTTGTAGGATCGAAATTGGTTAGCTCAGCTATATTCCGCTGTAAGCAGGGTAACGAGGTGTTTCAAGTGTTGGCTCTGAAAGCGTGTGTCTTTCAGGCGGTGACCGGGAGGGGATCCATCGAACAGTGGACATCCAGAAACGTGTGAGTTTCAAAGATAAGCGGCGTGTTAGAATCAGGTATCCCTCCTCTGCAGGTTCCCGGTGGCCGTCTATCATGAGTGGGACAAGAACACACACTGAAGAATCTGCTTCTGTTTACTTTTTCATACCTCACACTGTTTTGTAACTTTGCTATACCTTGATATAGTTGCGAGAGCACAGTTGTTTACACGCCAGGAAAGTGCCTGCGCACAGGGGGCATGCCGCAGGGTCCAAAACTCTTTGCGCAGAGTAATTAAGACCTGTACTGATATTGCATCCCGGGTTAGGGAGGCAGAAACTCGGATTTCTACGCTTGAAGATGACTTAGTCACCCAAAAGTCTACCTTGGAGGAAATTCAATCCCAACGGGTTGATATTCAAGGCAAACTTGTTGATATGGAAAACCGGGCACGGCGAAATAACCGAAGAATTTTAGGGGGTCCCGAGTGCACGGAAGGGTCAGATACCCGTCAGTTTTTGGTTGATCTCTTCACAGAAGCATTTCCTGAGATAAAGGAATGGGACTGGCGGTTAGAAATCCAACGTGCCCACCATTTTCCCTTTAAGCCAAAACATCGCCTGGGTCAAACAGAGAATAGACCCCGTGCCATTCTAATTTGTTTACATGACTTCTTAGCCAGAGAAAGGATCTATGATCTAGCCAGGCCTGACAGGCAAAGGTCTGGAAAAGGCTGTCAGTTTTTTGTTAGGCCAGACTTTTGTCCAGCCACGGTTGAACGGAGGTGGCAGCTCCATCAACTGATTGCCCCTTTCCAATCTAAGGGGGCGCAGGTTTTTCTGCTTTTTCCATCTAAACTGAAAATTACTTATCAAGGCCAGACTAGAATTTTTGAGTCGGAAATTCAGGCAAAGACCTTTTTGGATTCACTGTAATAGACTCAACAGTTTGTAACTAAATGTGTATAATGTTATATCCTTTCTTTTTATTAGCTGGGTCTATGCTCTCCTAATGGATGTACCTTCTCCTTTTGCCTCTTTTTGCATTTATTAATTGACTCCTCCTTGTGCATCTCTGGTGGGCATATTCCCTTTTTACAGATTTTTTTTGGCTAAGTTAGCAGTGACACTCGGGGGTGCTCCGCTTATTCCTGCTCCTCCATCACTGGGACTTTGGTCCTGTTGCCTCATTTGAGGGGTGGTAGGGGTTCGGGATGGGGGTGGGTGGGTGTCAGGGGTGGCGGGTGTGGGGGGAGGTTTGGGAGGGTTGGGTTGGGGCACAATCAAAAAGAAGCTTGAAGAATCTTTCTTATCATGGCAAATATGGATTAAATCAGAGAATAATCCTAAATTTGATGTTTTTCTTTAAGATTTTTAATGGTGTCAGGTAGGGACGCATTGCTTAATGGAATGTCTGTGGCTTGAACAATGGGGAAAAGCGAGCTTTGTTTGCACATGTTATCCAAGCTTTTCATATAGAAGTACTGTGTCTGCAGGAAACCCACGTTCCATGGAATAAGAGGGAGTGTCTTAAAATTCCAGGGTTTGATCTAATAGTATGCTCTCATCAGACCTCTACGATAAGAGGGGTGGCTATACTAATGAAACGTGGGCTAGGTTCCTGTGTAAGAGCTAGTCAAGACATCGGGGAGATGGGCAGTCGCAGAGCTTTTGATTAATGGTGCACCCCTCCCGGTTTGTACAGTGCAAACTTGGATGACCCTGCGGCGCTAGATTATTTAAATGTAGAACTGGCCTTATGGCCACAGCCTATCTGTCTCTGTGGGGATTTTAACATCAATCTACCAGCTAACTTTAATGTAGCTGGCGGGCAGTATTATGCGGGCCAGAAACCTAGAGTTTATAGAGCTCTACACGCTTTGGTTCAAGAACATCTTATGACTGATCTTTGGTTTCACCACTGCAAGAACAGAGACGGTTCTGCATATTTTTCTGCCCCCCCCACAAAAAAATGGTCCGGCTTGACTATTTTTTTATTTCAGATCAATTGGCAGACTCTACCTCAATTGCTATTTCCCCTAGAATCATTTTGGATCATAATCTTTTGACAATTGACTGTATTTTAACTGGTACTGCAAGAATCCTCAGACCTTGGACCTTCGAGAGGAAATTGTTATTAGAACCATCGTATCAAGACCATATGAGACCTTGGGTAACCAAATTTCTGAACATTAATAGAGGCTCAGCCCCCAGTAACATAGTTTGGACTCGCTTAAGGCCGTAGTCTGCGGTGAGACCAAAAGCTTTTCATGTTCTCGTCAGAAGCGAATCAAAGAAACAACTAAATTACGCATTGATGAATTACGCTGTCCTGAGGTCCAGCTTACAAATGCAATTACGGATGGCTCCAACATATTCCATATGCAGCTACAGGTCACACGTATTAAAGCCTCTCTGCTTGAGTTCCTTGGCCAGGATCTTGCTGCCAAATATTTGCAGTATCGCTCGATGATGTTTGAGTATGGTGAAAGATCTGGCAAGGTCCTTGCCAAGCGACTTCATCAGCGAGGTCTAGCTAACCGTATTAATAGGATTCAGGACTCTCAGAGGGTCTATTCACGACACCCCCAAGGGGGTGTTGTCAGTTTTTTCTGAATTTCATCGTTCCCTTTATGCGCAGGTAGTAAGTGCTCATACTGTTGAGTCTGAGTTCGGCCCTTTTACTGAAGAGCTTAACACCTTAAAAATTTCGGATCATCAAAATGCGGTTCTCGCCGCACCCATAGTGTGGGAGGAAGTAGATTCAGCGTTAAATTCTTTGGCTAGCAGCAAGGCAGCCGGTCCTGACTCTATTCCCTTGGAATTTTATAGTGCATTCCGGTTGAAGATTAGAGACGACCTGTTAATAACTGTCAGAGATGCCCAGCTAGGTAGGATTCCTGACTCCTGGCGTTTTACAACAATCATTCTGTTAAAAAAAAAGATAAGCCGGAGCTCGACCGCTTCATTTCGTCCAATTTCACTTATAAATACAGACAGTAAGATCTTTTCAAAGATTTTAGCAGTTAGACTAGCAACGGTGATATCCCCATTAGTTTCCATTCGGCAACATGGGTTTATTCCTGGAAGGGACACGGCGGATCATGTCCGCCGTGTCATAGCTCTTCTGGACTGGGCCCAAGCCACACGATCCCCCTTCGGTGCAATCCTGTTGGACACCGAAAAGGTGTTTGACAGGGTTGCTTGGGGATTTCTGTGGAAAGTTCTCAATTTTAAGGGGTTCTGTCCAAACTTTATAAATGCTTTACAGTCCCTTTATGTTGTCCCCCAAGCAACTCTGTCCATTTCAGGGTTGCTGTCACGTCCGTTTGATATCAACAGGGGCACCCGACAGGGATGTCCCTGTTCACCCCTGTTATTTGCTCTTTATAGCGACCTATTTATAAACAAAATAGAGCTTTCTTATAATATTCTTCCTGTTAGGGTCAATTCATTCGACCTTAGAATCCCGGCTTATGCCGACGATATTATTATTTTAACCAGTAATGTGTCATCTTCCTTTTCGGCCATTAAGAACTTGGCCGAACGTTTTGGCCGACTCTCAGGGTATAAAACTAATGCTCAGAAAACTCAAGTTATCCAATCGTCTACTATGGGTCCATCGGATGCTCAAGTCGTCCAAAGTGCGACCTGTTTGGGCGTCAAAATTACGGCAGCGGTAGAGCAGTTAAAAATAGTGGTATAAGAACAACGTGAGGAATAGAAAGCAGGCCTGGGGCCTGTGGAATCGCTGGGGCTATTCTAAACAACCAAAGGTTAGGAAGTAGGAGGCCCAAGGGAGACGCGTGCTGTGTCTAAACACAGCCGTGGGTTACCATTGACTTTCTATGGGAAACAAAGAAGTTACAAAAGTACAATTTAAGGACACTTCCGGATGGACTTGGATGGAACCCTTTTAAACTAGGACACTTTGAGAGTCAAGGCCTACAGGAGCACCGGAGTACTCGTGCTACCTCACCCAGGGAAGCCGGATGCATAGGTGCGTTTTCGTGTCAGGTTGCATAGCTGTCTTTTTTCGTGTCGGGTTTCGTCATCGTTTTCAATGGAGAGCTGCAAAGAAGGCGACCAGAGGAAATGTGTCTGGGTGGATCCAAGGGTTGATCGAAGATCTGAAGAACCTGAAAGCTGAAGGGACAGAGTCTGGGTCACTAGCCAGTGACCAGGAAGGAACCAGGCAATGTCAGGTGATCTCAGGTGAAGAAGTGAAGATTGTCTCTTCCGCAAGGAGGTGTGAACGATGACCAGGAGCTGGAGTAGAGCTGACCCATGAAGCATCTAGGTGACTGCAGTGTCGGTGTCTGGACTGGACCCAACAAGCCTTGGCAAACGCAACCCACACAGGATGTCAAGAATGGCTTCAGTGCAGACCAGCAAGGTCTGTGGCGCTTATCCTTTGTAGGGAAGCTGAAGCAAGCCGGGAGCAACCAGGAAAGCAAGTTAGTTTCAAAATGGACCAGGAGGTGTCAACCAGGAGCTGGATTCAAGCTGTGCCACAAAGTATCTAGTTGACTGCGGTGTCGGTATCCAGATTGGACCCAACAAGCCTTGGCAAATGCAACCCACGCAGGAAGTGAAGATTGGCTTCGAGTCAGGCCAGCAAGGTCTGGGGTGCTTCTCCTTTGGAGGAAAGCTGGAGCGAGACTGGAGCAACCAGGCCAGCAGTGTGAATTCAAAAGTAAGTCTTCAGGGGGCTCATTATCCAACAGACTAGGAACTAGGAAGACGCGTTGAGCTGAAATGCAAGAGTGGGCCCCACAGGACACTTGGGGAGTATGCAGGCCTGAGCTACAGTGCAAATGGTGCTCGGGTCTGTGGCTTCTCCTACCCCAATCTACAACTTACTGAGGTTTCAGGTAGAAAAATGCAGTATGTCCAGGAGTTCCAGTCTCACGTCTCTAGTGTCAGCCATGTGTCTCAGCTTTGCTGTGTATGTGGGTCGGGTCAGAGATGTCTGGAAGTCCATGTCCTGTGTCACAGATTCTTTGGGATCCAGTGGGAGTCTCAAAAATGCAGACTGGCAAAGTTGCTGTTGGTGCCTGTTTGCACAGGGAGGTCACTCCTTGACCACAAGGGAGATATCTTCTGTCTTGCAGTCAGAATGGAATGTCGCAGGTCCAGGATATGTCTTTCAAAGATTCATCCAGGGTAATCTCAAGTCCTAGGCACACAGCTCCTAAACTTATACTAAGGATGCGGGCTGGACTACCTGCTAGGTCCCTCCAATGGGTGGGCCTGGGAAGGGGGTGGTTACACCCCTTTCCCTTTGTCCAGTTTCGCACCAGAGCTGGGGCTCAGTGCCCCAGCATCTGGTTTGAACCAGGCTATGCATGGAGCACCTTGTGTGCCCCAGGCAGTGTCTGGAAATCATTCACTGAATGCAGCCCTCCCTGCCCCAATACACTACAAGCCTGTCTGGGGAGGTGCTGGCACCTCCCTGGACAGGAAACCTACTGCCCAGGCCTCCCCTGCCGGAGTTTCGTTCAGCAGCAGGAGGTCAGACTCGTGTCTTGTGCAGCAGAATCCATTTTGTGATGCTTTGGCCTTCATCGATTTAAAGTTTGGCCTTCATCGATTTAAAAACAGCATTTTTTGATGTAATCCCCCGTGCTAAACTCTGGAAGGTCTTGTTGGCCATGGGGTTTCTGTGTTATCTCTTGCAGCTCGTTGTTAGGCTTCATGTAAACACCTATGCCAGAATCCGGTGAGGTAGTCAAGGTCGACTTACAGAGAGGGTGCCGGTCAGCAGAGGGGTCCGCCAGGGCTGTGTTATGGCTCCGACATTGTTCTCCCTCTTCATCAATGGGGTGGTAGACCATTTGAGGGAGGACTCAGCGGATGCCCCAGTCCTGGCAGGGGAGAAAACACAGACCCTCCTCTTTGCTGACGACACTCTCCTGATGTCAAAAACCCCATCGGGTTTACAGAAACTGCTTGATCGATTTAGTGTGTTCTGTGATGAGCGAGGGCTAACCATCAACACCCTTAAAACAAAGTCGATGGTGCTAGCTTCAAAAAAGGTTTGGAAACCTCATCTTAAACTAAATGGGGCCGCTTTGGAGGTGGTCGGAGAATTTAACTATCTGGGAGTCAGATTATATATCAATATGAAATGGGATTCTCATTTAGCAAAAATGCTCCTAAATCTTAAAAGGGTTTCTGGAGTAATACTGAGGAACCAGCGCCTATCGATTAGCAGGCCAATAGCTCCAGCCCTTGCAGTCTATGAGGGAAAGGCAATAGCAGCGGCGGTCTATGGCTCTGAAATATGGGGAGGAGAAAACACAATGGATTTGATAAGAGCTGAAAACAAGTTTGTGAGAGACTTAGTTTCACTCCCCGTTTCAACCCCTCTAAGACCCCTTTATATCAATTTGGGCAAGAGTTCAATCGGTGACATAGTACGCCTACACCCCTTGCTGTTCTAGGTGCGCATAAGAAGGACACCAGAACTGGCTAAATATGCTTTGGTGTTGGATGAATTGATCAATTTGAATGTCTCCAATAAAATAAAATGGCTCAATAAATTAAAACAGCTGGTGATGAATCTAGGAATGAGAGAATTTTGGGTTTCCCAATCACCACCTCACAAACAAATTCAATTTTTTTTATTGGGAGTGGGTGGAGGCCGAGGAACTAAAAAGTACAAAGCAGGGATCATTAACCAATCAATTTCTGGAACATAAACTAACCAGGAAGTTAGAGCCACTCTTGGATTACATTCAAATTCCTAGAGACAGATCACTCTATTTGAAAATGAGATATGGTACACTCCCCTTGAAAAAGTTTATAGCTGGGCGGAAAGGAGTAAGAGACTACGATGTTACCTGTCCAGGCTGTTCATGCATGAAGGAGTCTCTGCCGCATTTTCTGTTTGCTTGTAGGGCTTATAAGCTACCTCGAGCTAGGTGGTTAAAACCTGTGTGCAGAGAGATGGGTGTTAGAGATTTTAGGATTGCATTACGTATTCTCCTAACTGACACATCCTCTATGTTCATTGTATGTGGGATTGCAAAGTATCTCTCTAGCTCTTGGTTCATAAGGACTAGGTTGTGAATGCCACAAAATAGAAATGCTAATCTCCTCCCGATTGATCTTTCTTACGGAAAATGCATTTTAGGCTTTTGTAATTACTTTTTATTGTAAAAAGTGTTTTTAAACCTTCTTTTAAGATGAAATTGTAGTTTGTATGTGATACTTTTTTTGTATATTGATTTTATGATTAATGTATGTCTGCACTTTTATGATATGGAAATATCGAAATAAAGTATTACCATATTTTGTGATGCTGAGGCTCTGTTTAGCTTTAACCGGGTAAACCAATAACTACCTGTCTTCACCCTCTAGAAGGGTGGAATGCTACCCCCGCCTCCAGGACTGGCAGGGGGGTAGTATTCCAAAGTGTTTGACACCTTACATGACATGTTTTAATAAAGCCAAATAAAAGTTGGCATGAACCGCGAGGATTATAATGCACTTAAGAGGATATGGTATGGCTATATCATAGAACAGCTATAAGGAGATGGTTCCGAAAGCTGCAGAGGGGCTCAGCTCATGCTAGGGCACCCTCTCACATAAAACCAAGCACTCTGCCTCCAAGATTATTAAGGCCTGCCAAAGGAGTGATTTATAGGTGCATATGTGTATATATGTATATATAGATATAGGTATACTATTTCTAAGTAAGGGGTGATTACACCACCTTACCCAGGCTGTGTGAACAGACCTGTGGTGTCAGTTTGGAAGGCAAACCAGGTGTGGCACAATATATGCTGCAGCCCCTGGTAGACCGAAGGTGCACCTATGCCCAGGGTACCTCTGGTACACTGTATAGGAGCTCACAAGGGTGACCCAGTAACCAATCTTGTATGTACCTAAAGTACATGGAGTCCAATATATAGAGAAAGCAGATAGACTGGTGCCCTGAATAGCAGGGTCCAGGGCCAACTAAGTCAAAAACTAGCACAACGGCAGGAAAAAAGTGGGGTCACCATATAGTCAGATTCCACCTTCCAACACTCACCTCCTCTGCACCCCTGGACAGGCCTCTCTTCCTCTGCACCCCTGGACAGGCCTCACCTCTGCACTTCTGGACAGGCCTCTCCACCTCTGCCCCCTGGACAGGCCTCTCCTCCTCTGCCTCCCTGGACAGGCCTCTCCTGCTCTGCACCCCTGGACAGGACTCACCTCCTCTTCACCCCTGGACAGGCCTCGCCTCCTCTGCACCCCTGGACTGGCCTCACTTCCTCTGCACCCCTGGACAGGCCTCACCTCCTCTGCACCCCTGGACAGGCCTCACCTCCTCTTCACCCCTGAACAGGCCTCGCCTCCTCTGCACCCACCTGGACAGGTCTCACCTGCTCTGCACGCCTGGACAGTCATCACCTCTTCTGCACCCCTGGACAGGCCTTTCCTCCTCTGTACCCCCCTGCAACCCTGGACAGGCCTCTCTTCCTCTGCACCCATGAACAGGCCTCACCTCCTCTGCACCCCTGGACAGGCCTCTCCTCCTCTGCACCCCTGGGCATGCCTCTCCTGCTCTGCACCCCTGGACAGGACTCACCTCATCTGCACCCCTGGACAGGACTCACCCCCTCTGCACCCCTGGACAGGCCTCACCTCCTCTGCACCCCTGTACAGGCCTCTCCTCCTCTGCACCCCTGGACATGCCTCTCCTGCTCTGCACCCCTGGACAGGACTCACCTCATCTGCACCCCTGGACAGGACTCACCCCATCTGCACCCCTGGACAGGCCTCACCTCCTCTGCACCCCTGTACAGGCCTATCATCCTCTGCACCCCTGGACAGGCATCACCTCCTCTGCACCCCTGGACAGAACTCACCTCCTCTGCACCCCTGTTCAGTCCTCGCCTCCACTGCACCCCTGGACAGGAATCTCCTCCTCTGCACCTCCCTGGACAGGCATCACCTCCTTTGCACCCCTGGACAGGACTCACCTCCTCTGCACCCCTGTTCAGTCCTCGCCTCCTCTGCGCCCCTGGACAGGAATCTCCTCCTCTGCCCCTCCTCTCGACAAGCCTCTCCTCCTCTGCACCTGTTGGACTTGGCCCTTCTGCCAGGTCCACCCCTAAACTTTTTGCTTTTAATGGTGACCTGGTGATGGTGATTTTTGGTTTCTGCGCACTTTCACTGTGTCACAGTGGAAAGTGCGTGCGCACTCTGAGTGCGTGTGGTGAGATAGGCCTGCCCTCCCATAGGAATGCATGGGGAATGTATGTGTCCCTAGTAGTTCCTGATGCGTGGGGTGTGCAGGCTTGAATCTGGTATGTGCGGACTCGTGTGATTGAATGCTGCGCAATGATGCGTGCAGCGTTTTTGTGTCTAATATGGAAGTGCCACTTCTAGAAGTGTGCCTGTCTGTGCAGTGAATGTGCTGGCTTGTGATTGGCTGGAGCTGGCTGGTGAGCCTGGCTCCATGAGTCATGATGGGTCTGCCCCGGTGGTGAGGGTTGAGATTAGCATGTGTGATGTGAGGGAGTGGTGCACCTGGGACCTGAATAGGGCTGGGCTTTCCCCACACAATGCTGACTCCGCCCCCTGTGGTGCGTCTAATGTCCCTAGCCTGGCCTGTGAAAGGAAAGGGTGGTTGAGCACATCATAGTGCTCCAAAACAAGCTGCGACTGGTTTTTCCCCCACCCTGCACCCTGAGACAAAGAGATTTGATGTATAAAAAGGGGCTGTGTCCCCTTGCAAAATGTTCTCTTCCTGGATCCTTTTCCTGAGGGGGGCTGCTGCTGGGCACCAGGAGGACTGCCACTGGGGATTTCCTCCCTGCCTAGGAGGACCCTGTGAGTTGGCTCTGGGCCCAGCCTTGACCCCCACCTCCTGAAAGACTTGTTGCTGAAATTTGGGGAGCCCGAACTTTGCCCTATAGCGCCTGAGAGCGCTTGATTTTCCCACTAGCGCTTGGGAGCGCTTTATTCTCTCTTCAGCGCCTGGGGGCGCTTGAATTGCCGATAATTTACGTCTTGGAGGGATTCCCCGGCGTGGGGATCTCCCTTTGTGCCCCCAAGTGAGTGCCCACCTCGCATTTGTGACGCTCGTGGCATAATTTGGCTAGCGGGTGGCCAGCCGGCTTTATATTGAAATTAAAGAGGGAGCCTACCCCTCGTGTGGCCCAGTTTATCATTTAACTCGAGGGAGCCTCCCCCTCGGTTGATTTATTGCCCAGCCTACAGTGCCTGGACGGGCCGCCGCGCTGCCCGCGATGACCCGGAAGTTCTGGGCCCAGGACCGGAAGTCCCGCCCCCGCGGCCCGAGAGGAAGGAACCTGCTGCGTTGTGTCGGCAAGGCCCTCCCTAGGGAGAGCCCGGGCTGCCTGCTTGGAGGGCAGAAAGTACAAGGGAGCCTCCACAGAGAGGCAGCCTCCGTCCCCGCAGATAACCGCCGTCCAGGACGAGGAAGCTGCCCAGACAACCGCCGTGCGACTGGGAAACCGGAGGAGAGTGCTGTGCCCGCCCCGGAGTCCGGTAAGTGGGGCCCGGTGTGAATAGTTGCAGAGGGGGGCGTGGGGGCACATTGCCGGTGTCCGCTCCACCCCCAGTGTGCTCTCTCCGTGAAGGGGGCCCTTGTGTTAGAGCCCCGATGCTCCGTGGGGGCATATTGTTTTAGAGTCCCCTGAGCGGGACTCCAACGAGCTCAGAGGCATTTGGTTACAGCCTTCGAGGCTCTTGGGCACATTTGTTATTTAGAGCCCACGGGAGGCTCTTGGCCCATTTTGTTTAGGTCGAGTCCATGAGGGACTCCAACGAGGGCCATATTTGTTTTACGAGCCCTGAGAGGCTATGGAGTGCCATTCTGTTGGTTTAGAGCCACGAGGCTCTTGGGGGACACGAGTGCTTTGGCCAGAGACTGCGAGGCTCCTCAGTTGGCCACATCATCTCTTCAGCTGCCTAGCACTTAGTGGGCAGCTGCGCACTTAGTGGGCAGCTGCTCCGTTTAGGCCCCCCTGACATTGCGGACACAGGGCTGGTCAGCCCCTGAAAGGCCAAGTTGGCCTAGGGACAGTCACAGGTGGTGGCTTATGTGATTTGTGCGCGAATGTGTTCCTGGCTAATGTGATTTCTGCACAATTGCTCTGACCTGCACCTCTGAATGTGTGTCTATGCATCATGTGTAATACTCCTATGCCTATACCCCTAAATGTATGGTAATACTTAGGTAGTTGTTTTCTCCTAGTACAGGTGTTACTAGTGAGGTCCTGGTTCCCTGCGTAATATTTTCCTAAGGTGGTTAGGGTTGCGTAGGTGGTACTTACCTCTTACCAGTAGTTACTGGTTATGTGCTCTATGTTTCATTTTTGCCCTACAGTGATTATTATTCTAAAACCTACAAGTGCATATTCCTGACAGTGGTCCCTGTGGCCCTGTCCTGTACATAATCCCCTGTAAATTCTGCCCGTGCCTGTTGGCACATTGTAAAGTGTGTGTTTCTATCTAATGTGTTTTGGTGTAATACAAAGGCTATTTTTATACATACCTGGTGTGGATTTTCCTTTGTGGTGGGCCTTGGGTGTTGTTGCTGGGTGCACGCGCAAAGACTTAACTCACATCGCCTCCGGGTTTAGTCTTACTGCTCGTGTCACGTTACCAAGGGGGTGAGCAAGGGTTATTTTGGTGTGTAACTCCCTTGCCCTGACTTAGAGTGGTGGTTTCTGACTGACTTTGGTGCGAGTCTTGGCCAGCCGGGGATCCCATTTCTAACGTTGGCTGGCAGCGAAAGGGATCCAGATTTGTGTTTGCACTGTACCACAGTAGCAGCTGGCTGCACCACAAAACCCTGCATTTTAGATAAATCACATTTTGGGGATAATTGTTTTTTTGAAGTTCCATATTTTCTTCTCCTAAAGGTATCATTGTGTAATTGTGTCCAGTACATTTGTTCCCCGCCCTGCGCCCAGAGTTGGTACCTGTGTCACATGTGGTCAGGTTGAGGAATCAGGGGTGGTAGAAACTGCCTTACCAGTCCGAGGGGGGGTTGTGTGTGGATGAATGGTGTGTTGCACTGGACAAGTGAGGGTGAGTTCTCTGGGATAGGGAGCTTGCTGAATACCTTGTGAATTGTGTACTCCTGTTTAAGCTCAGGCCCCTACGTTGCCTGTGTAAACTTTTCTCTAGAACGTCCTCCAAAATGGAACCTGCTTTTGATCTCAGTGATCTAGCTTGGTACAGTATGCAGGAGTTGGAAAGGTTCTGTAGAGAGAGAGACATAGGAATGGATGGGTCAGATACTCAGTACAAACTTAGGGACCGCCTGGTCCAATGGTATAGGAATCAAAGGGATCTTGAGCGCAGTGAGGAAAGGGCCCGGGCCTCACACCAGGAGGGTGGTGGGTCTGTGGGGAGCCCTGAAGATTCAGCAGAGGAGGAAGAAGATGACAGTACCTGGACGCCAGTAGAGAGTGAAGACCCCATAGGTAGGGAGTCTCTTGCTGGGTCCAGCGTAGGAGGCAGCGCCTCATACCTTTCCCTATCCCCAGAGGAGTTGGAGGTTAGGAGGAGAGAAAGGGAGCACCAGCTGGCCAAAGAGAAGCTCAAGCTAGAGCATGCCCAGGCTATGGCGCAGCTGGGTGTTAAGAAGCAACAGCTAGAGACTGAGAGGGTCTTAGTGCAGGAGAGGATAGAGGAGGCTGAGAGGGCCTTCACCAGAGGCAAAGTAGCTCTGGAGGGTAGACTATTCCCTGCGCACAGTTTTAATTTTCTGGACTCCCCAGGGCTGGTTGAGTCCAGTGGTGGAAGCTATATAAAGCCTAGTGCAAGAAGTCCCATTCCCAGTTCCCAAAGTATGGTACCTGCTTCCCAAGAGGAGGAGTTAAGGTTGAAATTCAGGGGCAGTAGGAAACTGTCTCACCAGTCTTGGGAAGATTTTGAGGATGAATGTTGTGGGACACTGTTTAATTGGGTACAGGTTCACACGGAAGATGATTTTGACGTATTGTTCCGAATGATTGTCAAAGAGCACCTGCTCAGTTGTTCACCAGGGTTGCGCCAACACCTGTTGGGGTGTGGATTGTCTGAGGCAAGTGAGCTTGCAGATGAAGCAGACCACTGGGAAAGTGCTAGAGGTTCTCTAGAGTCATTAGGGAGTGGTTCCAAAGTAGTGGTTCAGGTATCTTCCAGCCCAGCGTGGTAGAAGAGGCTCAGTTTAGCCCAGCTAGGTCCCAGGATAGCAAGGAGGGTGTAGGGGCTCACTGCCTGGCTCAGTGGAGCAGGAGTAAGTGGGTGACCGAGGGTCCCGAGACGCACGAAGCCCTGCCTCAGGACTTGGATGGTTTCTGTAGGGAACACCAGGTTGGGGACCTAGGCTGTCCTGTTACTCCATTTGAGGAAGATCTCCTAGTGAGTAGAGGACCTGGCGCGTCTGTAAACAGAGCTCCTGTGGTTCTAGAGTCTGGCAGTACCGCTCCGGTAGGGAGGGTACAGGAGTCCAGCATGAGGAGTGATTGGGGGATGAGTTCCCCAGTGGAAGAACCAGTGGGTCAGGGACTACCCAGTTGGGCGAGGTTCCCATGTAGTGACCATGGTGACACCACTTCTGTTCTGAGGGATCTTCTACACTGTCAGGTGGACAGGGGACGGGAGATCTGCGCCAGACAGACAGTCACACAACATATGTGTCATTTGTTAGCCTCAGGGGGATGGTGTGTAATTCCCCAGAAGTCCTGGAGTGCCAGGCAATTATTCCACCAAAGGTTCTAGATCCGAGGTTCAAAGGCCAGGTTCAGTATCCGCCTGACCTGAAGGGTAGGACGGCTGTAAGCAGCGTCCTGACCGGTTCATCTTCCAGGAGAACCTCTCCAGTTGGAAGGGTGCAGACCTCTGGAAGGGGGTGCAGAGGGTGGGAAAGCCCACCTCTGACCCCGGTGCAGCCTGAGGCGTTAAACCCTAGGTTGGGTGAATGGTGTTCTAAGGGTACCCCTTACAGGAGGAGGAGGAACCCTAGAAGGATAGGTAGGGGGAGTGAGCCTCCCATGTGACTCCTGGTCCGCCTGAGGGTGTAGACCCTAGGCTTGAGAACCAGTGGTAGTCTAGCCCTGTCCTGCAGACAGGAAGAGTAGAAAATGGCTACTATGTGCCAGGGGTTCCTACTCCCCACTCTGCGAATAGGCAAAGACCGGTGGCACCTGGGTGGCCCAGGGCCTGGTCCTGGCCGCGGACAGCTTGGGAGTACCAGTGGGGTAGCCCAGGTGGTCAAGTTAGTAGTTTTAGAAGGAACCCGATGGGTTCACCGTGGCGTAGAACAGGAGGGTGTCCCTACAAATGCCGGCCCGCTTCCGTGTTCTATCGCCCCAAGCCGGGAAGTCCATCACGGTGGTGATTGGTCTGCCCTGCGTTTTGGCTGGAAGAGGGTTGTGTTGGACTTGGCCCTTCTGGCAGGTTCACCCCTAAACTTTTTGCTTTTAATGGTGACCTGGTGATGGTGATTTTTGGTTTCTGCGCACTTTCACTATGTCCCAGTGGAAAGTGCGTGCCCACTCTGAGTGATTGTGGTGAGATAGGCCTGCCCTCCCATAGGAATGCATGGGGAATGTATGTGTCCCTGGTAATTCCTAATGCGTGGAGGGGGCAGGCTCGAGTCTGGTATGTGCGGACTCGTGTGATTGAATGCTGCACAATGATGAGTGCAGCGTGTTTGTGTCTAATATGGAAGTGCCACTTCTAGAAGTGTGCCTGTCTGTGCAGTGAATGTGCTGGCTTGTGATTGGCTGGAGCTTGCTGGTGAGCCTGGCTCCAAGAGTCATGATGGGTCTGCCCCCTGGATAGGCCTCTCCTCCTCTTCACTCCTGGACAGGCCTCCCTCTGGACCCTGGACAGGCCTCACCTCCTCTGCTCCCCTGGACAGTCCTCACCTCCTCTGCACCCCTGGACAGGCCTCACCTCCTCTGCACCCCTGGACAGGCCTCACCTCCTCTTCACCCCTGAACAGGCCTCGCCTCCTCTGCACCCACCTGGACAGGTCTCACCTGCTCTGCACGCCTGGACAGTCATCACCTCTTCTGCACCCCTGGACAGGCCTTTCCTCCTCTGTACCCCCCTGCAACCCTGGACAGGCCTCTCTTCCTCTGCACCCATGAACAGGCCTCTCCTCCTCTGCACCCCTGGGCATGCCTCTCCTGCTCTGCACCCCTGGACAGGCCTCACCTCCTCATCCCCCTGGACAGGACTCACCCCCTCTGCACCCCTTGACAGGCCTCACCTCCTCTGCACCCCTGGACAGGCCTCTCCTCCTCTGCACCCCTGGACATGCCTCAGCTCCACTGTACCCCTGGACAGGCCTCTCCTCAGTGGCGTCACTAGGGGGCTGCGGGGGTGCGAACCGCACCGGGTGACATCAGCACATGGGGTGACACCAATCTGGTATGCTGTGTTGGCTGCTGGCCAAACTTTGCAGCCTCGCGCCTCTGCCATTGAATGGGTCCTGCAGTCCTTTCAGAAGACTTCCTCACTCGCACTCCGGTTCCGGTGGACTTTTATGACCAGAAACTTTGATTACTTAAGGGTGTATAATCTCGCCCAGTGTCTGCTAAATTTGATTGGTAATGGTTTATAATAGTAGCGTTTAAGCTTAGTCATGATAAGCCGCCTGCCAGTGCCCGGACGTTCACACACAGTCTAGTGTCTTCTTTGCGCAATACACAGTACTTCAGGGGCCCTGAGCCAAGCGGCATAGCTGAAGTCGCACTCTAGTCAGTGGTGACAGAGTAGCGATAGTGTCACTTATAGTCATTGAAATGTCACTCAATTACCCTGATGTTATGAATATGTCACACATAAGCAATCTAAAACCATGGCCATGCATGGAGCTGGAAAAGCGTGTTATGTTCAAATAAAAAAAACATAGGCAACACGCCTTTGCTCAGCTGTGACCGGACTGAGTGAAAGACTCAACGAGGCATCAGTAAACCACCACGGATTGGAGAGACACGCTAAACTCAAGTAGCTAGATAATGCCCTTGGACTGCAGAGAATATGAAGGCAGAACTCAAACATGCTGTAAAGGTAAAAGGTGCATAGTTCTTTCTTGTATATT
Organism: Lissotriton vulgaris; assembly: GCF_964263255.1. Taxonomy (NCBI): domain Eukaryota; kingdom Metazoa; phylum Chordata; class Amphibia; order Caudata; family Salamandridae; genus Lissotriton; species Lissotriton vulgaris. The sequence goes on along the minus strand of NC_141685.1, from coordinate 107,212,117 downwards.
CCTCAGTATGTCAGAATACAGGGCAGGTTTTGTGACACAAATCTTATGCAATGCTGAGAATATATTTGTATTCAGTTTTATTTTGTTTGCACATAATCATCATAATAAATATTATTAATTTGCTGTATATTAGCATGGGGTGAAATAAACATACATAAAATGTAACCTGTGTTTTTACTGACTTCTTGGACCCTGTTGGGGAAATGTGCAGTTTCCTGCTGAGCATCAGATAGGACTGCTGTTGTCTCTTCACAGACAAACACTGTGTCACCCACACAGGAGGAGGCAACGAGGCATCATTGGGCATCAATGGGTATCCTCGGCCCCACAAACCAGCAGAGAATCCCTCAGGGTCTTGGGAACTTGAGGATATTACTGGGTCATCCAACGAATTCTTTGGCACCAGGAAAAGCGACCCCATAAGGGCTTTCCCACAATGCCAATTAACTTAGATAATGTAATTTCCCAGTAACACAAACCCTCTCTAGCATTCTGGGGGGGAGGGAGGGAGAATGCCTAAACAAGAACTCGTAAACAAAGATGGCCTGGAAGCGCAACTTTATTTATTTGGGACTGTGGAGGGGAACTTGGATGCTAGGAGGTGAAAGCAGGAGAGCGGAGGAGGACATCATGAATGAGGACGCGGTAGCAGGATGACCACCGGGAAGGCGTGCCAGATGAGGCAGCCTTGGCACTGTCACAGAGGAGATCCACGGGGTAAGTCATGAAGGGGTGACACCATGAGTTACTCGCACTGAGTGACACCAACCCTAGTGACGCCCCTGTCTCTCCTCCTCTGCACCCCTGGACAGGCCTCAGCTCCACTGCACCCCTGGATAGGCCTCACCTCCTCTGCACCCCTGGACAGGCCTCACCTTCTCTGACCCCTGGACAGGCCTCTCCTCCTCTGCACCCCTGGACAGGCCTCTCCTCCTCTGGACAAGCCTCACCTCCTTAGCACCCCTGGACAGGCCCCTCCTCCTCTGCACCCCTGGACAGCCCCCTCCTCCTCTGCACCCCTGGACACGCCTCACCTCCTCTGCACCACTGGACAGGCCTCGCCTCCTCTGCCCCTCCTCTGGACAGGCCTCTCCTTCTCTGCACCCCTGGACCGGCCTCTCCTCCTCTGCACCCCAGAACAGGCCTCTCCTTCTCTGCACCCCTGGACAGGCCTCTCCTCCTCTGCAGCCCTGGACAGCCCTGGGCAGGCCTCTCCTCCTCTGCACCCCTGGACAGGCCTCTCCTCCTCTGACCCCTGGACAGCCCTCACCTCCTCTGTACCCCTGGACAGGCCTCTCCTCATCTGCACCCCTGGACAGCCCTCCCCTCCTCTGCACCCCTGGACAGGCCTCTCCTCATCTGCACCCCTGGACAGGCCTCTCCTCCTCTGCACACCTAGACAGGCCTCACCACCTCTGCACCCCTGGACAAACCTCAACTCCTCTGCACCCCTGGACAGACCTCACCTCCTCTGCACCCCTGGACAGGCCTCTCCTCCTCTGCACCCTTGGACAGGCCTCTCCTCCTCTGCACCCCTGGACAGGCCTCTCCTCCTCTGCACCCTTAGACAGGCATTTCCTCCTCTGCACACCTGGACAGGCCTCACCTCCTCTGCACCCCTGGACAGGCCTCACCTCCTCTGCACCCCTGGACAGGCCTCCCCATCTCTGCCCCCTGAACAGGCCTCTCCTCCTCTGAACCCCTGGACAGGCCTCTCCTCCTCTGCCCCTCCTCTGGACAGGCTTCTCCTCCTCTTCACCCCTTGACAGGCCTCTCCCCCTCTGCACCTCTGGACTGGCCTCTCCCCCTCTGCACCCCTGGACAGGCCTCTCCTCCTCTGCACCCCTGGACAGGCCTCTCCTCCTCTGCACCCTGGACAGGCCTCTCCTCCTCTGCACCCCTGGACAGGCCTCTCCTCCTCTGGCCCCTGGACAGCCCTCACCTCCTCTGCACCCCTGGACAGGCCTCTCCTCCTCTGCACCCCTGGATAGGCCTCTCATCCTCTGCACACCTAGGCAGGCCTGACCACCTCTGCACCCCTGGACAGGCCTCAACTCCTCTGCACCCCTGGACAGGCCTGACCTCCCCTGCACCCCTGGAAATACCTCACCCCTCTGCACCCCTGGACAGGCCTCTCCTCCTCTGCACCCTTGGACAGGCCTCTCCTCCTCTGCACCCCTGGACAGGCCTCAGCTCCACTGCACCCCTGGACAGGGCTCTCCTCCTCTGCACCCCTGGACAGGCCTCTCCTCCTCTGCACCCCTGGACAGGCCTCTCCTCCTCTGCACCCTTAGACAGGCATTTCCTCCTCTGCACACCTGGACAGGCCTCACCTCCTCTGCACCCCTGGACAGGCCTCTCCTCCTCTGCACCCCTGGACAGGCCTCTCCTCCTAAGCACCCCGGGACAGGCCTCACCTCCTCTGCACCCCTGGACAGGCCTCCCCATCTCTGCCCCCTGAACAGACCTCTCCTCCTCTGCACCCCTGGACAGGCCTCTCCTCCGCTGCCCCTCCTCTGGACAGGCTTCTCCTCTTCACCCCTTGACAGGCCTCTCCCCCTCTGCACCCCTGGACTGGCCTCTCCCCCTCGGCACCCCTGGACAGGCCTCTCCTCTTCTGCACCCCTGGACAGGCCTCTCCTCCTCTGCCCCTCCTCTGGACAGGCTTCTCCTCCTCTTCACCCCTTGACAGGCCTCTCCTCCTCTGCACCCTTGGACAGGCCTCTCCTCCTCTGCACCCCTGGACAGGCCTCAGCTCCACTGCACCCCTGGACAGGGCTCTCCTCCTCTGCACCCCTGGACAGGCCTCTCCTCCTCTGCACCCCTGGACAGGCCTCTCCTCCTCTGCACCCTTAGACAGGCATTTCCTCCTCTGCACACCTGGACAGGCCTCACCTCCTCTGCACCCCTGGACAGGCCTCTCCTCCTCTGCACCCCTGGACAGGCTTCTCCTCCTAAGCACCCCGCGACAGGTCTCACCTCCTCTGCACCCCTGGACAGGCCTCCCCATCTCTGCCCCCTGAACAGACCTCTCCTCCTCTGCACCCCTGGACAGGCCTCTCCTCCTCTGCCCCTCCTCTGGACAGGCTTCTCCTCCTCTTCACCCCTTGACAAGCCTCTCCCCCTCTGCACCCCTAGACTGGCCTCTCCCCCTCTGCACCCCTGGACAGGCCTCTCCTCCTCTGCACCCCTGGACAGGCCTCTCCTCCTCTGCACCCTGGACAGGCCTCTCCTCCTCTGCACCCCTGGACAGGCCTCTCCTCCTCTGGCCCCTGGACAGCCCTCACCTCCTCTGCACCCCTGGACAGGCCTCTCCTCCTCTGCACCCCTGGACAGGCCTCTCATCCTCTGCACACCTAGGCAGGCCTGACCACCTCTGCACCCCTGGACAGGGCTCAACTCCTCTGCACCCCTGGACAGGCCTGACCTCCCCTGCACCCCTGGAAAGGCCTCACCTCCTCTGCACCCCTGGACAGGCCTCTCCTCCTCTGCACCCTTGGACAGGCCTCTCCTCCTCTGCACCCCTGGACAGGCCTCAGCTCCACTGCACCCCTGGACAGGGCTCTCCTCCTCTGCACCCCTGGACAGGCCTCTCCTCCTCTGCACCCCTGGACAGGCCTCTCCTCTTCTGCACCCTTAGACAGGCATTTCCTCCTCTGCACACCTGGACAGGCCTCACCTCACCAGGCCTGTCCAGGGGACAGGCCTCTCCTCCTCTGCACCCCTGGACAGGCCTCTCCTCTTCTGCACCCTTAGACAGGCATTTCCTCCTCTGCACACCTGGACAGGCCTCACCTCACCAGGCCTGTCCAGGGGACAGGCCTCCCCTCCTCTGCACCCCTGGACAGGCCTCTCCTCCTAAGCACCCCGGGACAGGCCTCACCTCCTCTGCACCCCTGGACAGGCCTCCCCATCTCTGCCCCCTGGACAGACCTCTCCTCCTCTGCACCCCTGGACAGGCCTCTCCTCCTCTGCCCCTCCTCCGGAGAGGCTTCTCCTCCTCTCCACCCCTTGACAGGCCTCTCCCCCTCTGCACCCCTGGACAGGCCTCTCCCCTCTGCACCCCTGGACAGGCCTCTCCTCCTCTGCACCCCTGGACAGGCCTCTCCTCCTCTGCACCCTGGACAGGCCTCTCCTCCTCTGCACCCCTGGACAGGACTCTCCTCCTCTGCCCCTCCTCTGGACAGGCCTCTCCTCCTCTTCACCCCTGGTCAGGCCTCTTGTCCTCTGCACCCCTGGACAGGCCTCTCCTCCTCTGCACCCCTGGACAGGCCTCACCTACTCTGCACCCCTGGACAGGCCTCTCCTCCTCTGCACCTCTGGACAGGCCTCTCCTCCTCTGCACCCCTGGACAGGCCTCAGCTTGTGGTATTGAAATCCTGGACCCGTGTCATAAACCTCGTCGTATCAAAACGATTTTGGTATCAGCAGACCGGAAATGACGAGTATACTATGCACAAGCATTTTCGTCACGATCGAGTGACGGAATCACCCTGAAATCAGCATTTCCGTTCCGAACCCTCGGGTTCCATTTTGTGAACAGCATCCATTTTGTGATTGCCCTCACGTAGCCAAATGACTAGAAGCCAAAACCCGGTCCAAAGGACACGTACACCTTAGCTGACTCCTCTGTGACCTGGGCAAGCTGACTCCACCGCCCAAAGCCAAACCTGTTCGGCCAGGTCCTTCCCCAGTGGCCGAGCTAGATTCGTATCAAGGCACAACATATCATAAGTACAGTCAGTTCAGTTCAGTTCAGTTCAGTTAAGCTTTATTCGATTTTAGTTTAAAAATCATAAAAGCATCAACAATACATGAATAAAAAAACCGTAACGTTTCATGGACATCATAAAAGATCATTACAAAATTAATAAAACAAGATTAAATAAGTATAGCGAATCAGCTAATGGATATGCAAGGGTTTCAAAATCGATGAAGCAAATCTAAAACAATATAGTTACCTCCTACCCTGTCAGTTTGGCTCAAGCTTATAAGTGGCCTTTAAGTAGTGGAGTCTTAAAAATACAATTTGTAGACAAAAGTTCGGTACCTTTACAGTCTAGAAAATTCGTTCTAAGTAATGTGTGGAGAAGTCGGGTAAAAATCGTATAAGTCCCATATGCGAATAGTGCCATGTCTTGCTTTGAGGGGGCAAAAGCGTAAATAGGGGACGACATTTCTGTTTTTGAATTTAACTAATACCAAATCCCCAGGAATGTTTTTGGGCAGCGTGCCTAACCATCCCACCCTTCTGACACTCAGGATACCACCATCTAATTCGGGTGGCAAGGGTCTATTGTTTTGTAGCCAGAAAATGACCTTATTTAGCAGGTCCTGCTGGGACTCATGTGTTCCCTGGGTGAGGGCAGGGACACCAGAGAGGACAGACACATATGGGGCGGCTTCGGGAGGTAAGTTGATACGTGGAGCAGGTCTAGCCACATGTTGAGTTTTTAAAACGGGTTTTAAAATTATTTTCGGGCCTGATGGGGTAGGTGTACAGGGGAGCTGTGTTAGAGCTACACCATGACAAATACCAGGTTTATGTTTTTCGGTAACAGAGGGGGGGTTAGGGCAGACGGATGTAGCCGTTTTGATTGGTGAAGGAGGGGGCTTTCTGATTACTTTCTCAATGCATGTCAGCCTTTCCCCCAAGTCGTTGATTTTTTTTAATCAAGGGAGAGATGACAGTTACCAACAGTTGCTCAATTTGGGCCAATAAAATCAATTGGGGAGACAAGACAGGGTCATCTGATTTGTCCACAGCCGGGTCCTCCATTAATGCTGTTTGGTTAGGGTGAGATAAAGTAGTGATGGTACACAAATTTTGTGTGCTTACTAAGTTCCCATTGTCTGTTTCACTGTTGTGCTTCCCTCTAAAGTTGGGTCCGAGGGGCGAAATGTTTATTTGGCTATGGTCTTTATTAGCGGGAGGGGCAAGATCCCGTGGGGAGTTATAAGGCGTAACACAATAAGTACCCACAGTAGGGGAGATTGTAAAGTCAGGGACGTACTTTGTGATACACAGGGCATTGAGCTCTTCCCAGATGGACATTATGAGTTGTGGTAAAGAAAACGCCGGACAGTCGATAAAAAAGGAGCATCAAATTTTCCTCCTCCTGAGCTGGAAGCAAATGGGGTGGCCCGACCTGTCCTCCTCGTGCCTCTGAGGACCTCAGAGGGCCCGCCCTTTGCCCGGGCTTTGCCCCGGGCGCCGACCCGCGCGCGATCCCGCGACGCGGGAGCTCGCGCTGTCCTTAAGCGCACCTCCGGGGGCGGGACAGGAAACACGCCTCCTTGGCGCTAGGATTGCTGGGGGATGTAGTCCCCGATGTGCCGCCTCGCCGCGATTTCCCCGAAGTGGCAGGCAGCAGGGAGCCTGGTGTGTGTTGCTGCAAAGCAGCGCTGAAGCTGCGGTGGTGGTTGTCAGGAGCCAAGGGGAAGGACGACCTCCCAGGTCAGTGTGGCCCAAAAGTCCCCCGCTCCCCCGGGGCTCGCGCTGTCCTTAAGCGCACCTCCGGGGGCGGGACAGGAAACACGCCTCCTTGGCGCTAGGATTGCTGGGGGATGTAGTCCCCGATGTGCCGCCTCGCCGCGATTTCCCCGAAGCGGCAGGCAGCAGGGAGCCTGGTGTGTGTTGCTGCAAAGCAGCGCTGAAGCTGCGGTGGTGGTTGTCAGGAGCCAAGGGGAAGGACGACCTCCCAGGTCAGTGTGGCCCAAAAGTCCCCCGCTCCCCCGGGGCTCGCGCTGTCCTTAAGCGCACCTCCGGGGGCGGGACAGGAAACACGCCTCCTTGGCGCTAGGATTGCTGGGGGATGTAGTCCCCGATGTGCCGCCTCGCCGCGATTTCCCCGAAGCGGCAGGCAGCAGGGAGCCTGGTGTGTGTTGCTGCAAAGCAGCGCTGAAGCTGCGGTGGTGGTTGTCAGGAGCCAAGGGGAAGGACGACCTCCCAGGTCAGTGTGGCCCAAAAGTCCCCCGCTCCCCCGGGGCTCGCGCTGTCCTTAAGCGCACCTCCGGGGGCGGGACAGGAAACACGCCTCCTTGGCGCTAGGATTGCTGGGGGATGTAGTCCCCGATGTGCCACCTCGCCGCGATTTCCCCGAAGCGGCAGGCAGCAGGGAGCCTGGTGTGTGTTGCTGCAAAGCAACGCTGAAGCTGCGGTGGTGGTTGTCAGGAGCCAAGGGGAAGGACGACCTCCCAGGTCAGTGTGGGCCATAAGTACAGTCAAACAACTAGGGGGTAGGGTCTGCAGGGACAGTTTAATGACCCCAAAATGCTACTGTCCCTAGGAACAGTTACAACAAAAGGGTAGCAAGGAGTCAAATTGAACTAAGTATCACCCTAAAGAATGCCTCAAAAGAACAACAAACATGAACTGCTAGTGTATGAAAAGAAAGACAACAATGGGACCACTCAACTCTTCAGGAGAAAAATTCCCATCAGTCACCAAAAGAAAGAACCAAAATTGTTCCAATTAGGCAGGAGCGGTGCCCTGTTTTACCTGCGCTGTATGCCAGGTGAGGTGGGATTTTCTCTCCTGCCTAATTGGTGAATGAGTAATTATGAGTATATGACCATGTTGTGTCAGGACTATTTGGAACAATTTTGGTTCTTTCCTGACTTATGACAGTGAATTGTGTTAGACATAAACGTTTTTCAACACAGCACTTTGTCTTTAATAATTTCTTTCTTTGTACTTTGTTTCTCCCTTGCTGTGTACCTCTTGTTCAACCTGTCTTGGCATTTAACAACAAAGCCAGGAGAAGGATAGAATCACTGGATTGCAGGTGATATCTGTTTTCTTCCTTTTGATAGATGTTGTTGTATGTCTTCAAAGCAGTAGCGTTTTTGGTCCTGAAGAAGCAGCTGGATACTGTGTTGGTCTTGTCAGTCTGCAGTAACATGTCGACCTCTTTCCATCAGTGGTTATTTGTTTAGACCACCTACGCACTCATGTTTTTATTTTAGGAGTGAAGTGATTCTTTAATAAATAATTCTTTTTCACTTCCCTACCTAATTTTACATTTCACATTTCACTTTTTGCACATTGCACTTCACTAGTTCTAGCACTGCTTCTAGTCACCATACAACCTTCTTTGAGTTTTTTCCCCCTCATCGTAGTACTATGCAGGTGTGATTAGGTTTTTAACAACTGACCAGTCCACTGTGAGTACTCTTTGTCTCTGAGGGTGATAGTTCCCAGATGATGAAGGGCGGAATCGGATGGTGACTGATGGGAATTTTTCTCCTGAAGAGTTGAGTGGTCCCATTGTTGTCTTTCTTTTCATACACTAGCAGTTCATGTTTGTTGTTCTTTTGAGACATTCTTTAGGGTGATACTTAGTTCAATTTGACTCCTTGCTACCCTTTTGTTGTAACAACATATCATAAACCTTTCATCGCACACAAACCACGCCTAATCTTACACACACCTGTCCCTGTTTCTTGCTTTATGACTTGCTTTACGAGGAGGAGGCTCCCTGTTTTATTGGGGGTTTGTCGATATCTGATGGAAGTACTGGACCTTGCCGGGGAATTGATCATGGGTTGGAATTACTAGAATGTGGGCTTGTCATCTTGATTCTGTTCTTTCTTTGTAGTAAAATATGTGAATAACTGATTGTAAAATAGGGAATTTGTGCCTAAAGCATAATATTTCGTATAAATAAGAAGACTGGCTTTGTAACTTTGAGCAGTCTCCTGAGAATATACAGAGTGCTGTACTTCTAGGATACCTGTTACTGGCTGCAGCCAATAAATACGATCTTTGACTTCACCCAGAAGACTCTGTGTTTCTGTAGTCTGAAACAGGAAGAACTCGGAGTTTTCAGGTGTGTTCCCTGGCACCGCCGGGTCCATAAAAACCCGGTACTTCAGTTGGCGCCCAACGCGGGCGGTATCAGCGGTATCGGTCCAAGCCAGAGGTTAGTGAGGAGCTTCGTGTGAAAATTCCGGAGGACGGCCAACCACTTCTGCGACCCCTGTATGTCGACGTGGTCTGAAGGTCTTTGCTGTGAGGTTCCCCGCGTCCCGACGGCTACGAAGGACTGCTGCCCTGACTATCGCCCTGTTTTGGACCCTTGATGATTGGTAGAGCGAAACGATAGACGAGTCTTCTGGTGACGTCATCGATACCTCAGTTAAGTATAAGTGGAGCGTCTCCCAGTCTTAGTTTGATTCTTAGTTCTTGGTATCCTTCGGGATTATTTTGTATTGGAACTTGCAAGTGCCGAAACCGAAGGACTTGTGTATTCACGAGACTATCGTATTCAATAATCCTTCGAAGTTTGAAGCTAGACTAGAGAGCGAAGATGCCTGGTTTTTGCAGACTTGGAAATTTGTTTTGTCTTGGTTGTAATAAGGATTCCCGATTGGAGGACTTGTGCCCGGTTCCTCCGATTGGAACTCCAACATATAAACTCTATGTGAAACACGGCGTAGGCCCCATCGCATATAATGAAGTATGGATCCGAAACACCAGAAAGGACGGTGTTTTAAAATGGCCACAATATGGTAGCTTTGACACAGAGATTTTAGATAATCTAGAGGTTAAACTTTTTAAGAAGAAAGCCCGGCCGGCAATGTTTGACTCTTTTCGCATATGATGCAAGGAAGCCAAACAGAAAGAAATAAAATTAGCAAAGAAAACGAGGTATGTCAATGGTACAAGCTGCCGTTGCGTTCAGAGATAATGAGGAAGAGCGAGAGAGCAAACAAACGCTCAGAAGTAAGAAGTTAGCTTTAGATAAGTGTTACCCAGTTTTGCCACGTAAAGGACAAGAGTCAAAGGAGAAACTTGATCAAGATCCTTTAATGTCTCATCTACTAAGTTCACCACCTCCTTATGCACAGAGTGCTACAGCACCTCAGCAACCTTTGGTTGTACAACACCACATTGTTAGACCACAGGTTCTATGACAACCACCAGCTCCTCTTCAGCTGGTTCCGACTCCTCCGGCGCAGCCCCCTCAAGGGCCGCCGCTTTTGCTACCTACTCCATCTGTGTTCCCTACGACTTCGCCTACTGCTCCGACTGTTTATCCTGATACTTCTTCTGTGTCTGTCTCCACTTCTGCATTACCTCACCCTGTCTTTCCTCCTGTCCTTCCGTCAGCTTCTCCTTCTGTTCGACAGAGAGTGGCAAACACCGTTACCAGTCTTTTCTCACCTTTCTTTGGGTCGCCTAACACGACCCCTAGCACAGAACGAAGGCAGTTGCGGAGTCAGCTGCCTGACTATCAAGAGAAAGAATTACTGAATAGGTTAGCGCGTAAATGGGTTATCGACACTGAAAGATATGATGAAGAGTCTATCATAGAAGTCTTCCGTCAATGGGAAGCATCAAAGCAGAGATATGTTTTTGAACAAATGTGTGTACTTCTCCGTGAAGATTTGGAGGGAAATGATCCGGAACACGACTTTTCTGAGTTATGCCGTGTGCGGTTCAAGTTCGCGGAGGGCATGATCGTGGGTGACGATGTTGAGAAAGCGGTTGCGACATTGCTGTTGTATCGGAGTAAAGGGGGCACTTCTCGATCACTATCTGAGCGTGACGCACCCGGTAGGAAAAAGGCGCGACAGTACCCCATGAGAGAGGTTCCACCGGTTTGGAGGGAAGGGGACGCAAATGCTAATCCAGCCATACGGCCGCATTTTCAGCGTGTAGGGGTACATGTTCCGTGGAAGAGATCTGAAGTTTTGGCCCTGAAACAGACATTGCCTGATCCCCGTAAAAATCCTGCAGGGTATTATAAGGAATTGTCACAGACCGCAAGCTCGTGCATTATGAATTTGGCCGATATAGACATATTGTTTGGGAACGTGGTTCCACAGCCTTTATGGGGAAAGATTCGCCACACCGATCACGATCAGGAGTTAGGTGACCCATGGGCTAATAATGCCGCTGTAGATAACCAACAAATTGGTGGTGCTAAACCCGAGCCTTTAATTGCAGAACTCCCTGGTAGAATAATTACTTACATGAAGACGTTAATGCCTGAATTGCGCGTAAATTGGGACAAGTTGTCTGCATGTAAGCAGAAGAAAGATGAAATGGTGTCCGATTTCTTCACACGATTTGAAGAAACATTTGTAGATCATAGCGGTCAGGATATGGCTACTGAAGGTGGCCAGAGATTGTTCGTCGACAAATTTGTGCATAATTTACTTTCGGAGTTGTTTGATAAGTAGAAGGATTCCGAAAGTGCTTGGGCTGTCTCAACGTCTGCGCAGATTTTAGCTACAGCCCAGTACTATGAAAATAGGCACAAAGATGAGTTAGAGAGGGCGGATAAAAAGACTAAAGAGTTAAAAACTAAAGTTCTGCTGCAGCAAGCGTATCCACCCCGCACTAATAATCAGCGTGATTATCAGCAGCCTCAGCAATATTCGAGGAACTCGCAAAGAAATGAGTCTTCTCAACAGCGTTTACCGTATGGTCTCAATCAGTGTGCGTATTGTAAAGAGGAAGGCCATTTTAAGAGTAGTTGCCCGGTTTTGTTACAACGTATGAATGGTGCTACTAGCGTGCGAAGCCGTGGTGTTCAACAAGCGCCTAGAGGTAGGGGACGCGGTGCGTTCCCACAAAAAGCACGTCCATTTCCACCGCAGAATTCAATGAACAGTTTTGACCAACAGAATAACACGTCCGGTAGGATGACTCAGTACTATGCTGATGACTATTATACAGAGGATGAAAATATGGTAGGCAATGATTGCTAGGAGAGCCACGGACAAAGAGAGGGAGTTGTTTCAGTTCTAGTAGATCAGAATGGACCTTATGTTGAGGTGATTACATCAGGTGTGTCAGAGCCTTTTCTGTTGGATACTGGTGCTACAAAGAGTTCTATTATGCACTCAAAACTCCCTGGTGCACCTTTGTCTGGCGAAATGAATGTTTCAGTAGGTTTTTCTGGCGCCCCGGTTAGGAACCCGATTTCTAGTCATATGTCTCTTTCTGTTGGACCTTGTGAATTCGAAGCACCCCTTATTCTTACAACAGGTTGTGGTGAAAACTTGTTGGGATTGGATCTGTTGAAAAGACTATATGCGACTTTGTACTGTTCTCCTTCAGGAGTACAACTCACACTAGGTAAAAGAGTGGTCTCTCCGATGTATCTATCGAAGGATAAATTCCCGACAGAATTGTCTTCTCTTCCGGTTACTCTTTGGGCTACTGGTCCTAATGATGTGGGTCTTTTGGAAATATGTTGTGACATTAAAAGCCAATGGTAAATTGCCGCGCATTCCCCAATACAAAATCTCTAGCGAAGGTGAACAGGCACTGCTAGCGATCATTTATGATTTGATTGAGAAAGATGTAATTGGGGGAGGAGCCAAGATGGCGACCGGAGCAGACGTGTAGTCACCCGGCTCCGCCGGCCCTTGAGCTCCGCAACGATATCCTGTTCTCCTTTCTGATCGACCCCGATGGCGGAACGTGTGTGAGGATGAGCTGAATACTTCGGTCTTTTCCCGACGTTTCAGCATGCCCGGATGCCGGATATACTCGAAGTAATGTCCTCCGCCCCGGACCCTCGCCTGCAATGCCGCTCGTCATCGGCTCTTGGAGGCTCGGACATGGCCGGAACAGTAGCATAGCGCCGAGGACTTCGATGCGGCGCCGTTCCATGTGAGGCGATCGCCACCGCACTGATACCGATGTCCATTGCAGGCTGCGCCTGGGACGAGACGGCTGAGTGGGGAAGCCCCGAGGTGGCGGATTCTCTGCTCTGAGTGGGAGGTGAGCGGCGTAGAGTGCCCAGCGGGCCGGCTCAGCGCAGGCCGACGATTTTCTCATCCGGTGCCCAGCCTGGTGCGAGGCGGTTTATGGGAGGTGCGCCCGTCTGCTTTCGACTCTGGTGGTGTCGGAGTCTCGAAGCGGTGCTTGCCTATGCTAAACCCTCCCCAGCTCCACTACCGCATTACCGGAATCATGGCCCCGCCTGACCACCCGCGGCTGGGGGTAGCTCACACATTCCTGCCCGTGGACTGCCTTGCCCTGCCTGCACGGTGCACCGGCTTGCGAGCACCGGCTCTGGACCCTGATTTGAGGGAATTGCAACCTCCACTATCTTATGGATCCATCCTGGCCGCCCTGCGTGACTTCCACTCGGAGATGTGTGATGACCTCCAAGCACTGGGTGAGCGATTTGATAAAATGATGTCTGACGAGGCTCGTGAACGCAACGTCTGCCCCCAGCGAAGTGCGGGTCTGCCTCTGCCGATCTATGAAGATACAATGTTTCCCTGTGCCTATGATGCTTCTGTACTTGCTGCTGCCTCTACCGGAGCCGACGGCTGGCAGCCCTCCAGTCCCGTGTCTGATACATTGTCTCCCCTTCCCTCGGGGCTTGACTCATTGCTGCCTGTACCATCGAGTTTGTCTGTGGATCCAGCTGCACAACTTTTGTCTTGCTTGTTGACTTTTAACTGGTGGCCCTCACCCTTCCCCCTGTGGAGTCTCTATTCTCCAGATGCCCTTATGGACCTAAGTATGGTGGACAAAGGACCTTTTAACGATAGTCGGCGGCCATTTTGTGATCCTGCCTTGTCTTCTTCTTTCAAGCGTTCATACTGTCCTATTGTGCACAGGGGGGAGGACTCTCATGGGGAAGTATGCTCGAAGTTACATCCACGATCGGGTCAGGGCTAGGCTGTTTTTTTGTCACTAACTGTTTTGCTGGCTGCCGGGGATGGGGTTGGAACTGATTTACATATTTCATGGGCACGCATCGCACAATGACTTTCTCCAACTGCATTACGTAGCTGACTGATTTTGTACCGATGCTTTATTAATGGACGATATCTATGATGTGGGAGTCTGTGGAGGGCCGGGATCTCCGGGTGACCTGATATCGAGTGGGCTCCTCCCCGCCTTCTTCTTTTTGGGAGTTTAGGTTGATTTATTCTTTCTCACTCCCTATATTACAGGTGTTAATGTTTTTCTTCTTTCTTTATTCTCTTCCTTCTTCTTTCTTGTCTATATTTCGGGTTCTTTAAAGGGCGACAGGCACTCTGTGGGGGGGGGGTAGGCCGTAGCCTCCACAATGTTGCAGGGTGGGCGGGGTAATTTGGTATTTTTTAGTTCTATGGGCCTTCTTTTTTCTATTTTCTGCGCTTTCTTAATCTGGTTCGATTCTGGGTCTGGCTGGGGTTGGCAGGGAGGGGGCGGCGCTGTTTGGGGTGCGTAAATGATGGATGACGACTTGCCGTTGTTTTGCACCGCCATATTGTACTTGATGTTAACTTCCACTGTTGTTTTCAGCTACAACGCCGCTTACCCATGTTGTGAAGCCATTGTATGGACTCGAATCTTCTTAGTTCTTATTCTTCACTGACTTACCTTATGATGAAAACGCAAAAAAAATTTTTTTTAAATTAACCTTCAATTCTCCTCTCCCCCGGCGACATGATTCTTCCCAGTGTAACGCTCATTGATTGCTGAACTTTTAACTATTACTGCTGGGGAACTGTAATGCTTGCACCTGTGCTGACGAAGTATCGTGGCCGGCCTGATGGTTGTAGGCCCGTATTTGTTCTTTTCTTCATGCACAATAAAGGTTTTCAAAAATTTAAAAAAAAAAAAAGAGAAAGATGTAATTAAAGAGACAAGAGGCAACGATTGTAATAGTCCGGTTCTGCCTGTCTTGAAGCACTGATCCTTCTCAGCCACCTGTTTATAGGTTCGTGATTGACGTTAGGGAAGTGAATAAGATCGTTGTGCCACAGTTTCCAGTTGTACCCGACATAACTACCCTATTGACAATGATTCCAGCTTCAGCCACTTGGTTCTCGGTGATTGACTTGAAGAATGCTTTCTTCAGCTTACCGATTGCCAAGGAGAGCAGAGATATTTTTGGCTTCAGTTTAGGAGGCCGAAGCTTCCGCTTCAAGCGCGCTCCTCAAGGCTACTGTGAAAGTCCATCAATATATAGTCAGGCTTTGAAAAGACAGCTTGACACGATTGTTTTACCGGATGGCGCTACACTTGTTCAGTATGTCGACGATTTGCTTGTAGCTGCAGATACTAAGGAGATTTGTAAGGAGACTACCTTGTCGTTGTTGCGTCAATTGTCTGATTTCCATCACAAAGTGTCTCTCTCTAAGTTACAATATTGTCGACAAGAAGTGACCTACTTAGGTCACCTCTTATCGAAGGAGGGAAGGAAACTGACCCCAGAAAGAATTCAGGCAATTGCAAAATTGAGTGTGCCAAGGACACAGAGAGAAGTGTGTGCTTTCTTGGGCATTACATCATATTGTAGGCAATGGATACCGAATTTCTCATTGTTGGCCAAACCTTTGGTGGCATTAACTCGCAAATATACACCAAATCCCATTCCACGGTCTGAAGAGTGTCAGAAAAGTTTTTCCGAATTGCGTGATGCATTGTGTTCAGCTCCTGTGTTGGGTACTCCCGACTACAGAAAGCCCTTTACACTATATGTCCACGAGAAGGAAGGTTGTGCATTATCAGTATTGACACAGTCTTTTGGGGACAAGCAACGTCCATGCGCGTATTTCTCGTCGACTTTAGATCCGGTAGCTAGGGCATTGCTAAGTTGTTTAAGAGCCACAGCAGCAGCGGCTGTTTCTATCGACAGTCTGCTGGGTTGGTGATGAATAACATGTTGGTCATGATGGTTCCGCTTGCGGTAGACACTTTGTTGAATAGAACTAGGACACAGCACTTAACTAGTGCTCGATTGTCAGGTTATGAGTTAACCTTGCTAGCAAGTCATGTCCACATTAAAAGATGCAGCACACTAAACCCAGCCACGTTGTTGCCAACCCCAGTTGAGACAGACGATGCTGAAAAGCAGCACAACTGTTTCTTTAGGACAGAAGAAGAAACGAAAGGGAGAATAGACCTTAGGGACACTCCTCTTACAGAATGTGATGGTACTTTGTGGGTTGATGGTTCGTGTTTCAAGTTGCCGAATGGTGATACGACTGCGGCATATGCTGTTACGACTTTGCATACTATTGTCGAAACCGCACGTATCCCACATAATTCTGCGCAAGCAGCAGAGTTGATTGCACTCACGAGAGCATGTGTATTGGCAAAAGGAAAACGAGTGAATGTGTACACTGACAGTCAGTATGCCTTTGGTGTTGCTCATAGTTTTGGACGTTTGTGGCGTGAGCGTGGTTTTCTGACTTCTCATGGTGCTAAGATCCAGCATGGTCAGTTGGTGAATGAGCTTCTTGAGTCACTGACCTTGCCGTTACAAGTGGCAATTGTGAAATGCAGTGCACACAAAAAGATTACAGATGATGTTGGTCGTGGAAATGCGTTTGCGGATGAAGTCGCGAAAGAAACTGCAAGGGATGTGATGAGTCGAATGTATGTTGCGGGTCCAGCGAGATGGGTTCCGGATAGAGGAATTTGTGAAGATACGATTGAAAGTGTGAAATCCATTCAAAATGAAGCCACAGAGAAAGAACTGAAGATGTGGAGAGAAAGAACGGGTAAATTGGATGTGAATGGTTGTTGGGTTGAATTGTCGGAACATCAGCGTTGGTTGCTACCTGATGCGTATGTGCCTGCAGTGGTTACAATGGCGCATGGAATGGCACACATCAGTGTGAAAGGGATTTGCAAGTTGTTGGCTCCAGTATGGCAGAACACTAGAATCCCTAAATATGCAGAGAATATAGTCAAGAACTGTATGGTGTGTCTGAAATACTCGCTCTTTGAAATTTTAATTTGCCAATTGGTGTAAATTTTCTTATGTTTTAATTAAAAAGACTGTGAACGTTGGAATTTTAGTGTGGAAATTTAAATTCTTTTTGTGTAGTTCTCTAAATTTGACGATTGAATGCCTAGATAGACAGGTATGGTAATAGAGTAAGTCCATACTTAAGTGTGCACCCAGGGATTTCCCTTTGACTGAGTGTCTGAAATACAATCCTGGTGGGGAACCCCAACTCCAGCTGGTCATTTTGCTCCTCCTACGTACCCGTTCGAGGTTTTGCAGCTAGATTTCATCCACATGGAGAGGTGCAACAATCTGAAATACGTACTCGTTGTTGTTTGTGCCTTTTCAAGATGGATAGAAGCATACCCCGTGAAAGACAATAGTGCCTTATCGGCAGCTAATGCCCTTGTCAAAGAATTCTTCCCCACATGGAAGGCCCGCTCCCTCCCCGCATGACAGGGCATGGACACCGGCTCTCCCGGTGTCACCAGAAGAACTACCCCGACAACCCTCAGAAACCACCCGCAACCCGTCCCCCCACGGGACGATTGCTCCCGAACATCCCAACATCGGCTGACCCGAGCCACCGTCAGCACCATTGCCCGGGCCCAGCCGCCATCTTGGACACTGCACCACGAGGCCGCGTGGCCGCAGCCCGACCCCAACCCTGGGCCTGGCCAGGCCCCGACATCGAGGCACCACCATCCACCCAGGAGGTGCACGGACCACTTGACAGGTCAATGGGAGAGAGGAGTGTCGATGGCTCTCCCCCGCCAGGTGCCGATCGCCCCCAGCCTCCCCGGGCGCTGGCTCCACCCCCCTGCTGGGTGTCTAGACTCCCTCATCCCGGACCTCCTGACCTCCAAGTGCGAGGGTCCGGACATCAAAGGGCGCCAGACCTATAACTGGGGCAGCTCCAGAGCAGGAAGGCAGTTGTATCCTGGAGTCGAGAGACACCTTGAAGAACTCATCCTTGACGGACTGCTGGCGTGGCCGCAGCCCTGCCTTGTGAATCATCGTCCTGCCTGCTGGCGCTGCCGCGGCTTACTGCAACCTACATCCTCATTGGGACCTGCTGGCGCTGCCGCGGCCCTCTGCAACTTACACCTTCGTCGGGACCTGCTGGCGCTGCCGCGGCCCTCTGCAATCTACGGCCTCATCTGGACCTGCTGGCGCTGCCGCGGCCCTTCCTTGTGTGAACTACCCTCCGAGCCGCTGGCGCTGCTGCGGCCCAACTTCCCAGAACTTCGAGCTCGAGGATTGTGAGCTATCCATCCTACCACCTCCGTACCGGATCGGTACTAAGACTGTCCCGCTACCCCTTTCCTCACCAGAGACTAGAATTGAGAGGACCCTCGTGTCCCGATCTCACTGTATCATTGATATCCTTGCCTCAAGAATCGTATATAAAGAGTGTTGACCTCATCCTTGTGTGGTGTCCATCCGTGGGGGGGAAGTTACTTGTCTGTACGATCGCTGGAGACGGCCCTCTCTGGAGGCCTCTCCCCTTGTCCTCGGCCGACCCTCCAGGTCCCCGTCTAACATGTTTCATTTCGTTTCTGTTGCCTCCCACCTACACGGCCACGGCAGATGACCATAGGACAAGGATAGTTAGAGGTGTCGTGAGTAAAGACGACACTACGGGTCAAGAGTTTGGTGACTTCGTAAAAGGTTTTCTGCCGTTTTGGGGGCCTATGGTGAACAGCAGGAAGATTCGCCAATTGACGAGGGTAGTTGAATCTGCGATCGTTGAAACTTCCGGTGCCCTTAGTAACTTAACAAAAACAACAGGTGATGGACCGAGTGTGGATCAATGTCACACACTCACCCCAGTCCAAAGATCTGGGCCCAAATCCATCGTTTTTTTGCACTCCACACCACCCTGGGTTAGACAATGGCGATATGCAAATCAGCTCTGACCCTGTGCCCCATGGGAACAGTCCAGTCCGAACTACAAAAGCCATGTCCTTCCCAGAACGGAATCAAGCATCCGAGGACCGGACCGGTTTCGAGGTAACACCTCTCATCAGCCCGGCTAGCTTGACTCCAGTGGTGTGGAGTGCCTGGGACCCACGTCTGGGCATCCCCAGCGCACTTAGGGCGGAATATGCAAAAACAACAGGTGATGGACCGAGTGTGGATCAATGTCACACACTCACCCCAGTCCAAAGATCTGGGCCCAAATCCATCGTTTTTTTGCACTCCACACCACCCTGGGTTAGACAATGGCGATATGCAAATCAGCTCTGACCCTGTGCCCCATGGGAACAGTCCAGTCCGAACTAAAAAAGCCATGTCCTTCCCAGAACGGAATCAAGCATCCGAGGACCGGACCGGTTTCGAGGTAACACCTCTCATCAGCCCGGCTAGCTTGACTCCAGTGGTGTGGAGTGCCTGGGACCCACGTCTGGGCATCCCCAGCGCACTTAGGGCGGAATATGCAAAAACAACAGGTGATGGACCGAGTGTGGATCTATGTCACACACTCACCCCAGTCCAAGGATCTGGGCCCAAATTCATTGTTTTTTTGCACTCCACACCACCCTGGGTTAGACAATGGCGATATGCAAATCAGCTCTGACCCTGTGCCCCATGGGAACAGTCCAGTCCGAACTACAAAAGCCATGTCCTTCCCAGAACGGAATCAAGCATCCGAGGACCGGACCGGTTTCGAGGTAACACCTCTCATCAGCCCGGCTAGCTTGACTCCAGTGGTGTGGAGTGCCTGGGACCCACGTCTGGGCATCCCCAGCGCACTTAGGGCGGAATGTGCAAAAACAACAGGTGATGGACCGAGTGTGGATCAATGTCACACACTCACCCCAGTCCAAAGATCTGGGCCCAAATCCATCGTTTTTTTGCACTCCATACCACCCTGGGTTAGACAATGGCGATATGCAAACCAGCTCTGACCCTGTGCCCCATGGGAACAGTCCAGTCCGAACTACAAAAGCCATGTCCTTCCCAGAACGGAATCAAGCATCCGAGGACCGGACCGGTTTCGAGGTAACACCTCTCATCAGCCCGGCTAGCTTGACTCCAGTGGTGTGGAGTGCCTGGGACCCACGTCTGGGCATCCCCAGCGCACTTAGGGCGGAATATGCAAAAACAACAGGTGATGAACCGAGTGTGGATCAATGTCACACACTCACCCCAGTCCAAAGATCTGGGTCCAAATCCATTGTTTTTTTGCACTCCACACCACCCTGGGTTAGACAATGGCGATATGCAAATCAGCTCTGACCCTGTGCCCCATGGGAACAGTCCAGTCCGAACTACAAAAGCCATGTCCTTCCCAGAACGGAATCAAGCATCCGAGGACCGGACCGGTTTCGAGGTAACACCTCTCATCAGCCCGGCTAGCTTGACTCCAGTGGTGTGGATTGCCTGGGACCCACGTCTGGGCATCCCCAGCGCACTTAGGGCCAAATATGCAAAAACAACAGGTGATGAACCGAGTGTGGATCAATGTCACACACTCACCCCAGTCCAAAGATCTGGGCCCAAATCCATCGTTTTTTTGCACTCCACACCACCCTGGGTTAGACAATGGCGATATGCAAATCAGCTCTGACCCTGTGCCCCATGGGAACAGTCCAGTCCGAACTACAAAAGCCATGTCCTTCCCAGAACGGAATCAAGCATCCGAGGACCGGACCGGTTTCGAGTTAACACCTCTAATCAGCCCGGCTAGCTTGACTCCAGTGGTGTGGAGTGCCTGGGACCCACGTCTGGGCATCCCCAGCGCACTTAGGGCGGAATATGCAAAAACAACAGGTGATGGACCGAGTGTGGATCAATGTCACACACTCACCCCAGTCCAAAGATCTGGGCCCAAATCCATCCTTTTTTTGCACTCCACACCACCCTGGGTTAGACAATGGCGATATGCAAATCAGCTCTAACCCTGTGCCCCATGGGAACAGTCCAGTCCGAACTACAAAAGCCATGACCTTCCCAGAACGGAATCAAGCATCCGAGGACCGGACCGGTTTCGAGGTAACACCTCTCATCAGCCCGGCTAGCTTAACTCCAGTGGTGTGGAGTGCCTGGGACCCACGTCTGGGCATCCCCAGCGCACTTAGGGCGGAATATGCAAAAACAGCAGGTGATGGACCGAGTGTGGATCAATGTCACACACTCACCCCAGTCCAAAGATCTGGGCCCAAATCCATTGTTTTTTTGCACTCCACACCACCCTGGGTTAGACAATGGCGATATGCAAATCAGCTCTGACCCTGTGCCCCATGGGAACAGTCCAGTCCGAACTACAAAAGCCATGTCCTTCCCAGAACGGAATCAAGCATCCGAGGACCGGACCGGTTTCGAGGTAACACCTCTCATCAGCCCGGCTAGCTTTACTCCAGTGGTGTGGAATGCCTGGGACCCACGTCTGGGCATCCCCAGCGCACTTAGGGCGGAATATGCAAAAACAACAGGTGATGGACCGAGTGTGGATCAATGTCACACACTCACCCCAGTCCAAAGATCTGGGCCCAAATCCATCGTTTTTTTGCACTCCACGCCACCCTTGGTTATACAATGGCGATATGCAAATCAGCTCTGACCCTGTGCCCAATGGGAACAGTCCAGTCCGAACTACAAAAGCCATGTCCTTCCCAGAACGGAATCAAGCATCCGAGGACCGGACCGGTTTCGAGGTAACACCTCTCATCAGCCCGGCTAGCTTGACTCCAGTGGTGTGGAGTGCCTGGGACCCACGTCTGGGCATCCCCAGCGCACTTAGGGCGGAATATGCAAAAACAACAGGTGATGGACCGAGTGTGGATCAATGTCACACACTCACCCCAGTCCAAAGATCTGGGCCCAAATCCATCGTTTTTTTGCACTCCACGCCACCCTTGGTTATACAATGGCGATATGCAAATCAGCTCTGACCCTGTGCCCAATGGGAACAGTCCAGTCCGAACTACAAAAGCCATGTCCTTCCCAGAACGGAATCAAGCCTCCGAGGACCGGACCGGTTTCGAGGTAACACCTCTCATCAGCCCGGCTAGCTTGACTCCAGTGGTGTGGAGTGCCTGGGACCCACGTCTGGGCATCCCCAGCGCACTTAGGGCGGAATATGCAAAAACAACAGGTGATGGACCGAGTGTGGATCAATGTCACACACTCACCCCAGTCCAAAGATCTGGGCCCAAATCCATCGTTTTTTTGCACTCCACACCAAAGCCATTATCTAACCCAGGGTGGTGTGGAGTGCAAAAAACGATGGATTTAGGCCCAGATCCTTGTACTGGGGTGAATGTAAGACATTGATCTACATTCTGTCCATCAAATTGTTTTTTGTAATTTTCTCCCTGAGTGTACTGGGGTAGCTCAGACGTGGGTCCCAGAGCCTCCACACCACTGGAGTCAAGCTAGCCGGGCTGATGAGAGGTGTTACCTCGAAACCGGTCCGGTCCTCGGATGCTTGATTCCGGTCTGGGAAAGATATGGCTGTGTAGTTCGGACTGGACTGTTCCCATGGGGCACAGGGTCAGAGCTGATTTGCATAAAGCCATTATCTAACCCAGGGTGGTGTGGAGTGCAAAAAATGGATGGATTTAGGCCCAGATCCTTGTACTGGGGTGAATGTAAGACATTGATCTACATTCTGTCCATCAAATTGTTTTTTGTAATTTTCTCCCTTAGTAACTTAACTGCAGAGCTCCAGTCGGACCGCCTTATGACCCTTCAGAACAGGGTCGCGTTAGACGTCATACTCGCAGACCGAGGTGGGGTATGTAAAGTGATCCAATCAAGTTGCTGCATTTTCATCCCAGATAACGCTCCGACAGTATACCAGGCCATCTCCAAACTGCACAAAATCTCTGAATCAATTCATGTGGATAATGGAGACTGGTCACTGATGGGGTGGTTCTGGGAACTGATATCGGCCTGGGGATGGAAACTCCTGATAGTCATTGGGATGGCCTAAGCCATTCTTTTCCTGCTCTGCCTATGTGTACAGTGCGCTCCTGCAATATGTGGCCTCTGTGCCGCATCATGTGTAAGGAAATATGTATCAAGAAACGAGCTAAGTAATAGGATGATGCTACAGCAACACCTCAATGACTTTGTGAACATAGACCTAGACTCAGATTAGCATGAGTATTGGATGTTTTGCCTATGTAAGGGCAAAAGGAGGGTCTGTGGTACTGAAATCCTGGACCCGTGTCATAAACCTCATCGTATCAAAACGATTTTGGTATCAGCAGACCGGAAATGACGAGTATACTATGCACAAGCATTTTCGTCACAATCGATTGACGGAATCACCCTGAAATCAGCATTTCCGTTCCGAACCCTTGGGTTCCATTTTGTGAACGGCATCAATTTTGTGATTGCCCTCACATAGCCAAATGACTAGAAGCCAAAACCCGGTCCAAAGGACACATACACCTTAGCTGACTCCTCTGTGACCTGGGAAAGCTGACTCCACCGCCCAAAGCCAAACCTGTTCGGCCAGGTCCTTCCCCAGTGGCCGAGCTAGATTCGTATCAAGGCACAACATATCATAAACCTTTCATCGCACACAAACCACGCCTAATCTTACACACACCTGTCCCTGTTTTTTGCTTCATGACTTGCTTTGCGAGGAGGAGGTTCCCTGTTTTATTGGGGGTTCGCCGATATCTGATGGAAGTACTGGACCTTGCCGGGTAATTGATCATGGGTTGGAATTACTAGAATGTGGGCTTGTCATCTTGATTCTGTTCTTTCTTTGTAGTAAAATATGTGAATAACCGATTGTAAAATAGGTAATTTGTGCCTAAAGCATAATATTTCGTATAAATAAGCAGACTGGCTTTGTAACTTTGAGCAGTCTCCTGAGAATATACAGAGTGCTGTACTTCTAGGATACCTGTTACTGGCTGCAGCCAATAAATATGATCTTTGACTTCACCCAGAAGACTCTGTGATTCTGTAGTCTGAAACAGGAAGAACTCAGAGTTTTCAGGTGTGTTCCCTAGCACCGCCGGGTCCATAAAAACCCGGTACTCCAAGCTCCACTGCACCCATGGACAGGCCTCTCCTCCTCTGCACCCCAGGACAGGCCTCTCCTCCTCTGCACCCCTGGACAGGCCTCTCCTCATCTGCACAACTGGACAGGCCTCACCTCCTCTGCACTCATGGACAGGCCTCACCTGCCCTGCACCCTGAACAGGCTTCACCTCCTCTGAACCAGTGGACAGTCCTCTCGTCCTCTGCACACCCTTGGACAGGCCTCACCTCGTCTGCACCTCGGGACAGGCCTCTCCTCCTCTGCATCCCTGGACAGGCCTCTCCTCCCCTGACCCTCTTCTGGACAGGCCTCACCTCCTCTGCACCCCTGGACAAGCCTCACCTCCTCTGCACCCCTGAACAGGCCTCTCCTCCTTTGCCCCCTGGACAAGCCTCACCTCCTCTGCACCCCTGGACATTCCTCACCTCCTCTGCAATCCAGGACAGGCCTCACCTCCTCTGCACCCCTGGACAGGCCTCACCTCCTCTGCCCCCTTGACAGGCCTCTCCTCCTCTGCACCCCTGGACAGGCCTCTCCTCCTCTGCCCCTCCTCTGGACAGGCCTCTCCTCCTCTTCACCCCTGGAGAGGCCTCTCCTCCTCTGCACCCCTGGACAGGCCTCTCCTCCTCTGCCCCTCCTCTGGACAGGCCTCTCCTCTTCACCCCTGGACAGGCCTCTCCTCCTCTGCACCCCTGGACAGGCCTGTCCTCCTCTGCACCCCCTGGATAGGCCTCTCCTCCTCTTCACCCTGGACAGGCCTCTCCTCCTCTTCACCCTGGACAGGCCTCTCCTCCTCTGACCCCCGGACAGCCCTCACCTCCACTGCACCCCTGGACAGGTTCTTCTCCTCTGCCCTTCTTCTGGACAGGCCTCACCTCCTCTGCACCCCTGTACAGGCCTCTCCTCCTCTGCACCCCTGGACAAGCCTCAACTCCTCTGCACCCCTGGACAGGCCTCTACTCCTCTGCACCCCTGGACTAGCCGCACCTCCTCTGCACCCCTAGACAGGCCTCTCCTCCTCTGCACCCCTGGACAGGTCTCTTCTCCTCTGCACACCTGGACAGCCCTCAACTCCTCTGCACCCCTGGACAGGCCTCCCCTCCTCTGCCCTTCTTCTGGACAGGCCTTACCTCCTCTGCACCCCTGAACAAGCCTCAACTCCTCTGCACCCCTGGACAGGCCTCTCCTCCTCTGCACCCCTGGACTAGCCTCACCTCCTCTGCACCCCTAGACAGGCCTCTCCTCCTCTGCACCCCTGGACAGGCCTCTCCTCCTCTGCACACCTGGACAGGCCTCACCACCTCTGAACCCATTGACAGGCCTCAACTCCTCTGCA
This sequence comes from Lissotriton vulgaris, assembly GCF_964263255.1. NCBI lineage: Eukaryota > Metazoa > Chordata > Amphibia > Caudata > Salamandridae > Lissotriton > Lissotriton vulgaris. The sequence continues at coordinate 107,187,069 of NC_141685.1, read as the reverse complement.
CCCCTGGACAGGCCTGAACCTCCCCTGTACCCCTGGACAGGCCTTACCTCCTCTGCACCCCTGGACAGGCCTCTCCTCCTCTGCAGCCTTGGACAGGCCTCTCCTCCTCTGCACCCCTGGACAGGCCTCAGCTCCACTGCACCCCTGGACAGGGCTCTCCTCCTCTGCACCCCTGGACAGGCCTCTCCTCCTCTGCACCCTTGGACAGGCATTTCCTCCTCTGAACACCTGGACAGGCCTCTCCTCCTCTTCACCCCTGGACAGGCCTCTCCTCCTCTGCACCCCTGGACAGGCCTCTCCTCCTCTTCTCCCCTGGGCAGGCCTCTCCTCCTCTGCACCCTTGTACAGGCATTTCCTTCTCTGCACACCTGGACAGGCCTCACCTCCTCTGCACCCCTGGACAGGCCTCTCCTCCTCTGCACCCCTGGACATTCCTCTCTTCCTAAGCACCCTTGGATAGGCTTATCCTCCTTTGCACCCCTGGCAGGCCTCACCTCCTCTGCAACCCCTGGACAGGCCTCACCTCCTCTGTACCCCTGGACAGGCCTCACCTCCTCTGCACCCCTGGACAGGCCTAACCTCTTCTGTTCCCCTGGATAGGCACCAGCTCCTCTGCACCCCTGGACAGGCCTCTCCTCCTCTGCACCCCTAGACAGGCCTCACCTCCTCTACATCCCTGGACAGGCCTCACCTCCTCAGCACCCTGGACAGGCCTCTCCTCCTCTGTACCCCTGGACAGGCCTCACCTCCTCTGCACCCCTGGACAGGCATCTCCTCCTCTGCACCCCTGGACAGGCCTCACCTCCTCATCCCCCTGGACAGGCCTCTCCTCCTCTGCACCACTGGATAGGCCTCTCCTCCTCTGCACCCCTAGACAGGCCTCACCTCCTCTGCACCCCTGGACAGGCCTCTCCTCCTCTGCACCCCTGGGCAGGCCTCAGCTCCACTGCACCCCTGGACAGGCCTCTCCTCCTCTGATTCCCTGGACAGGCCTCTACTCCTCTACACCCCTGGACAGGCCTCTCCTCCTCTGAATTCATGGACAGGCCTCTCCTCCTCTGCACCCCTGGACAGGCCTCAGCTCCACTGCACCCCTGGACAGGGCTCTCCTCCTCTGCACCCCTAGACAGGCCTCACCTCCTCTGCACCCCTGGACAGGCCTCTCCTCCTCTTCACCCCTGGACAGGCCTCTCCTCCTCTGCACCCTTGGACAGGCATTTCCTCCTCTGCACACCTGGACAGGCCTCTCCTCCTCTTCACCCCTGGACAGGCCTCTCCTCCTCTGCACCCCTGGACAGGCCTCTCCTCCTCTTCTCCCCTGGGCAGGCCTCTCCTCCTCTGCACCCTTGGACAGGCATTTCCTTCTCTGCACACCTGGACAGGCCTCACCTCCTCTGCACCCCTGGACAGGCCTCTCCTCCTCTGCACCCCTAGACAGGCCTCACCTCCTCTGCACCCCTGGACAGGCCTCACCTCCTCTGCACCCCTGGAAAGACCTCACCTCCTCTGCACCCCTGGATAGGCCTCTCCTCCTCTGCACCCCTAGACAGGCCTCACCTCCTCTGCACCCCTGGACAGGCCTCACCTCCTCTGCACCCCTGGACATGCCTCTCCTCCTCTGCACCCCTGGGCTGGCCTCAGCTCCACTGCACCCCTGGACAGGCCTCTCCTCCTCTGATTCCCTGGACAGGCCTCTACTCCTCTACACCCCTGGACAGGCCTCTCCTCCTCTGAATTCATGGACAGGCCTCTCTACCTCTGCACCCCTGGGCAGGCCTCAGCTCCACTGCACCCCTGGACAGGCCTCTCCTCCTCTGAATCCCTGGACAGGCCTCTCCACCTCTGCACCCCTGGGCAGGCATCAGCTCCACTGCACCCCTGGACAGACCTCAGCTTCACTGCACCCCTGGACAGGCCTCTCCTCCTCTGCACCCCTGGACAGGCCTCTCCTCCTCTGCACCCCTGGACAGGCCTCTCCTCCTCTGCACCCCTGGGCAGGCCTCAGCTCCACTGCACCCCTGGACAGGCCTCTCCTCCTTTACACCCCTGGACACGCCTCTCCTCCTCTGCACCCCTGGATAGGCCTCTCCTCCTCTTCACCCCTGGACAGGCCTCTCCTCCTCTGCACCCCTGGACAGGCCTCTCCTCCTCTGCCCCTCCTCTGGACAGGCCTCTCCTCTTCACTCCTGGACAGGCCTCTCCTCCTCTGCACCCCTGGACAGGCCTGTCCTCCTCTGCACCCCCTGGATAGGCCTCTCCTCCTCTTCACCCTGGACAGGCCTCTCCTCCTCTGACCCCTGGACAGCCCTCACCTCCTCTGCACCCCTGGACAGGCCTCTCCTCCACTGCCCTTCTTCTGGACAGGCCTCATCTCCTCTGCACCCCTGGACAGGCCTCTCCTCCTCTGCACCCCTGGGCTAGCTGCACCTCCTCTGCACCCCTAGATAGGCCTCTCCTCCTCTGCACCCCTGGAAAGGTCTCTTCTCCTCTGCACACCTGGACAGGCCTGACCTCATCTGCACCCCTGGACAGGCCTCACCTCCTCTGCACCCCTGGATAGGCCTCAGCTCCACTACACCCCTGGACAGGCCTCACCTCCTCTGCACCCCTGGACAGGCCTCTCCTCCTCTGAACCCCCTGGATAGGCCTCACCTCCTCTGCAACCCTGGACAGGCCTCTCCTCCTCTGCACCCCTGGACAGGCCTCTCTTCCTCTGCACAACTGGACAGGCCTCACCTCCTCTGCACCCCTGGACGGGCCTCACCTCCTCTGCACCCCTGGACAGTCCTCTCCTCCTCAGCACACCTGCACAGGCCTCACCTCCTCTGTACCTCTGGACAGGGCTCTCCTCCTCTGCACCCCAGTACAGGCCTCTCCTCCTCTGCACAACTGGACAGGCCTCACCCCCTCTGCACCCCTGAACAGGCCTCACCTCTTTTGCACCCCTGGACAGTCCTCTCCTCCTTTGCACACCTGGACAGGCCTCACCTCCTCTGCACCTCTGGACAGGGCTCTTCTCCTCTGCACCCCTGGACAGGCCTCTCCTCCTCTGGACACACCTCTCCTCCTCTTCACCCCTGGAAAGGCCTCTCCTCCTCTGCACCCCTGGACAGGCCTCTCCTCCTCTACATCCCTGGACAGGCCTCACCTCCTCAGCACCCTGGACAGGCCTCTCCTCCTCTGTACCCCTGGACAGGCCTCACCTCCTCTGCACCCCTGGACAGGCATCTCCTCCTCTGCACCCCTGGACAGGCCTCACCTCCTCATCCCCCTGGACAGGCCTCTCCTCCTCTGCACCACTGGATAGGCCTCTCCTCCTCTGCACCCCTAGACAGGCCTCACCTCCTCTGCACCCCTGGACAAGCCTCACCTCCTCTGCACCCCTGGAGAGGCCTCTCCTCCTCTGCACCCCTAGACAGGCCTCACCTCCTCTGCACCCCTGGACAAACCTCACCTCCTCTGCACCCCTAGAGAGGCCTCTCCTCCTCTACACAACTGGACAGACCTCACCTCCTCTGCACCCATGGACAGGCCTCACCTCCTCTGCACCCCTGGACAGGTCTCACCTCCTCTGCACTCCTGGACAGGCCTCATCTCCTCTGCACCCCTGGACAGGCCTCACCTCTGCCCCTCCTCTGCACAGGCCTCTCCTCCTCTTCACCCCTGGACAGGCCTCTCCTCCTCTGCACCCCTGGACATGCCTCAGATCCACTGCACCCCTGGACAGGCCTCTCCTCCTCTTCACCCTGGACAGGAATCTCCTCCTATGACCCCTGGACAGCCTTCACCTCCTCTGCACCCCTGGACAGGCCTCTCCTCCTCTGCCCTTCTTCTGGACAGGCCTCACCTCCTCTGCACCCCTGTACAGGCCTCTCCTCCTCTGCACCCCTGGACAAGCCTCAACTCCTCTGCACCCCTGGACAGGCCTCTCCTTCTCTGCACCCCTGGACAGGCCTCTTCTCCTCTGCACCTCTAGACAGGCCTCTCCTCCTCTGCACCCCTGGACAGGTCTCTTCTCCTCTGTACACCTGGACAGGCCTCGCCACCTATGCACCACTGGACAGACCTCAGCTCCTCTGCACCCCCCTGGACAGGCCTCACCTCCTCTGCACCCCCCTGGACTGGCCTCACCTCATCTGCACCCCTGGACAGGCCTCTCCTCCTATGCCCCCCTGGACAGGCCTCTCCTCCTCTCCACCCCATGACAGGCCTCACCTCCTCTGCACCCCTGGATAGGCCTCTCCTCCTCTGAACCCCCTGGATAGGACTCACCTCCTCTGCAACCCTGGACAGGCCTCTCCTCCTCTGCACCCCTGGACAGGCCTCTCTTCCTCTGCACAACTGGACAGGCCTCACCTCCTCTGCACCCCTGTACAGGCATCACCTCCTCTGCACCCCTGGACAGTCCTCTCCTCCTTTGCATACCTGGACAGGCCTCACCTCCTCTGCACCTCTGGACAGGGCTCTCCTCCTCTGCACCCCTGGACAGGCCTCTCCTCCTCTGCCCCTCCTCTGGACACACCTCTCCTCCTCTTCACCCCTGGAAAGGCCTCTCCTCCTCTACATCCCTGGACAGGCCTCACCTCCTCAGCCCCCTGGACAGGCCTCTCCTCCTCTGCACCCCTGGACAGGCCTCACCTCCTCTGCACCCCTGGACAGGCATCTCCTCCTCTGCACCCCTGGAAAGGCCTCACCTCCTCATCCCCCTGGACAGGCCTCTCCTCCTCTGCACCACTGGATAGGCCTCTCCTCCTCTGCACCCCTAGACAGGCCTCACCTCCTCTGCCCCCCTGGAAAAGCCTCACCTCCTCTGCACCCCTGGAGAGGCCTCTCCTCCTCTGCACCCCTAGACAGGCCTCACCTCCTCTGCACCCCTGGACAAGCCTCACCTCCTCTGCACCCCTAGAGAGGCCTCTCCTCCTCTACACAACTGGACAGGCCTCACCTCCTCTGCACCCCTGGACAGGTCTCACCTCCTCTGCACCCCTGGACAGGCCTCATCTCCACTGCACCCCTGGACAGGCCTCTCCTCTGCACCTCCTCTGCACAGGCCTCTCCTCCTCTTCACCCCTGGACAGGCCTCTCCTCCTCTGTACCCCTGGACATGCCTCAGCTCCACTGCACCCCTGGACAGGCCTCTCCTCCTCTTCACCCTGGACAGGAATCTCCTCCTATGACCCTGGACAGCCTTCACCTCCTCTGCACCCCTGGACAGGCCTCTCCTCCTCTGCCCTTCTTCTGGACAGGCCTCACCTCCTCTGCACCCCTGTACAGGCCTCTCCTCCTCTGCACCCCTGGACAAGCCTCAACTCCTCTGCACCCCTGGACAGGCCTCTCCTTCTCTGCACCCCTGGACAGGCCTCTTTTCCTCTGCACCCCTAGACAGGCCTCTCCTCCTCTGCACCCCTGGACAGGTCTCTTCTCCTCTGTACACGGGAACAGGCCTCACCACCTATGCACCCCTGGACAGACCTCGGCTCCTCTGCACCCCCCTGGACAGGCCTCATCTCCCTGCACCCTCCTGGACTGGCCTCACCTCATCTGCACCCCTGGACAGGCCTCTCCTCCTATGCCCCCCTGGACAGGCCTCTCCTCCTCTCCACCCCTGGACAGGCCTCACCTCCTCCGCACCTCTGGACAGGCCTCACCTCCTCTGCACCCCTGGACAGGCCTGACCTCCTCTGCACCCCTGGACAGGCCTCTACTCCTCTGCACCCCTGGACCGGCCTCTCCTCCTCTGCACCCTCGGACAGGCCTCACCTCCTCTGCACCCCTGGACAGGCATCAGCTCCTCTGCACCAGTGGACAGGCCTCTCCTCCTCTCCACCCCTGGACAGTCCTCTCCTCCTCTTCAACCCTGGACAGGCCTCTCCTCCACTTCACCCCTGGACAGGCCTCTCCTCCTCTTAACCCCTGGACAGGCCTCTCCTCCTCTGCACCCCTGGACAGGCCTCATGTTAGACGGGACCTGGAGGGTCGGCCGAGGACAAGGGGAGAGGTCTCCGGGGAGAGCCGTCTCCAGCGATCGTACAGACAAGTAACTTCCCCCCCACAGATGGACACCACACAAAGATAAAGTTTAACGTTCTTTATAAGCAATCTTGAGGTACGGTAGAATGGTACAAGGAGGTCAGGACACCGGGGTCCCCTCGATTCTAGTCTCTCGGATGGGAAAAGGGGGTAGCGGGACAGTCTTGTTACCAATCTGGTAGTTGCGATGAAATGATGGTTAGCTCACAATCCTCGAGCTCGGCGTTCTAGGAGGACGGGCCGCGGCAGCGCCAGCAGGTCCCGAGATGATCGTAGGTAGCAACGGTCCGCGGCAGCGCCAGCAGTTCCCGACGTAGGTGGTAGTTACAACGGGCCGCGGCAGCGCCAGCAGGTCCCGACGAGGATGAAGTTTGCAGAGGGCTGCGGCAGCGCCAGCAGGCAGGACGATAGTTCACAAGGCAGGGCTGCGGCAGCGCCAGCAGTCCGTCAAGGATGAGTTCTTCACGGTGTCTCTCGACTCCAGGATACAACTGCCTTCCTGCTCTGGAGCTGCCCCAGTTATAGGGCTATTTACAACAAGGGGTGGTGAGGGACAGAGTCTCTGAATTAAGCAGAAAGCTCTCACCCAGTCAAGAGATCAGGGCTAGATCCAACACCTTTTTTTAGCTCACTGCACCATCCCAGTTTCAGAACCTGGCTGTATGCAAATTAGTCTGTTCCTGTCCCAGTGCATGATGGGAACAGGGCAAACCAAACTACAAAAGCCAATTCTTACACTGGGAAGGAAACAAGCTCCCGGGGACCGGTTTCTGGCATTACAGCCGTCTTCGGCCCGGTTTGCTTGAATCCTGATGGTGCAATGAGCAAGGGTCTCACATCTGAGAATGCCCTTCCACGCTTAGGGTGGACAAAAATATTTACAACAAGGGGTGGTGAGGGATGGGGCAGTGAGATAAATAACGGTGATGGATCAAGCCCTGATCTTTGGACTGGGTAAGAGTGGTCTGCTTAATTCAGACACTCTGTTCATCACCACCCCCTTTTCTGAACCAGTTATAGGGCTGGCGCCCTTTGATGTCCGGACCCTCGCACTTTGAGGTCGGAAGGTCTGGGATGAGGGAGTCCAGACACCCAGCAGGGGGGTGGAGCCAGCGCCCGGGGAGGCCGGGGGCGATCGGCACCTGGAGGGGGAGAGCCATCGAAACTCCTTTCTCCCATTGACCTGCCAAGTGGTCCGTTCACCTCCCGGGTGGATGGTGGTGCCGGGCTGTCGGGGCCTGGCCAGGCCCAGGGTTAGGGTCGAGCTGAGGCCACGCGGCCTCGTGGTGTAGTGTCCAAGATGGCGGCTGGGCCCGGGAGATGGTGCTGGTGGAGGCCCAGGCCGGTGTTACGGGGATGTTCGGGGACAAGCGTCCCGTGGGGGACGGGTTACGGGTTACTTCTGGTGGTGCCTTCTGGAGAGTCGGTGTCCTGGCTCGGTCATGCGGGGGGGGAGCGAGTCCCCTTCTGGGGCCTGTCCAACATGCGTCCCCCCCAGCTGAAGGTGGGGAGAGTTACCCATCCTCTTGGGGACTCTCTCCGTCGAGGCGGAAAAAGCGGGACAGGCCATCCGCATTGGCATGATCTTGACCAGGGCGATGCTCCACAGTGAAGTCCATCCCTTGCAGGGAGATGGACCATCGTAGCAGTTTGGGATTCTCCCCCCGCATCTGCATTAACCATTGCAGGGGGCGATGGTCTGTTTGCACCCGGAAGTGGGTACCGAAGAGGTAGGGCCGGAGTTTCTTGAGGGCCCACACCACTGCGAAGGCCTCTCGCTCGATGGTACTCCAGCGTTGTTCTCGGGCCAGTAGGCGTCGGCTGATGAAGGCCACTGGCTGATCGACCCCCTCGGAGTTGAGCTGCGAGAGGACGGCCCCAATGCCATGGTCCGAGGCATCGGTCTGGACTATAAACTCGCGGCTGTAGTCGGGAGCCTGGAGCACCGGGGCGGTGCACATGGCGGCCTTCAGCTTCTCGAAGGCCGCTTGACAGTCTGGAGTCCAGTTGACCGTTCTGGGATGCTTTTTGGATGTGAGCTCCGTGAGGGGCCCTACAATGCTGCCATAGTCCTTCACAAACCTCCGATAATATCCGGTGAGCCCCAAGAAGGCTCGTACCTCGGTTTGGGTGACGGGGGGCTGCCAGGACTGGATGGCAGCGATCTTGAGCTGGAGAGGGGCCACCAGTCCGCTCCCCACTTGGTGTTCAAGGTAGGTCACGGACCCTTGGCCGATTTGGCATTTGCTAGCCTTGATGGTGAGGCCAGCTCGCTGAAGGGCCTGTAGGACCTCTCGGAGGTGGCAGAGGTGGTCTGACCAGTGGCGGCTGTATACTGCGATATCGTCCAGGTAGGCGGCGCTGAAGTCTTCGAGGCCCGCCAATACCTGGTTCACAAGTCTTTGAAAAGTGGCTGGAGCGTTTTTCATACCGAAGGGCATCACGGTGAACTGGTAGTGCCCATCCGGGGTGGAGAAAGCGGATCGTTCTTGTGCCCTGGGGGTAAGGCCGATCTGCCAGTAGCCCGCTGTCAGGTCGAAGATACTTAGGTAGCCGGCAGCCCCCATGCGGTCGACCAGTTCATCTGCTCGGGGGATAGGATGAGCGTCGGTTCTGGTGACAGCGTTCAGACCCCGATAGTCGACGCAGAACCGGAGCTCGGGGGTGGTGCCCGAGGCAGCAGCTTTGGGGACCAGTACGACTGGGCTGGCCCAGGGGCTGTCTGAGGGCTCGATGACCCCGAGGGCGAGCATCTTGGTAACCTCTTCTTGGATGCAGGTGCGCACCCGGTCTGGGACTCGGTAGGCCCGGTGTCGAATAGGGGGACTGTCCCCAGTATCCACGTCGTGAAGGCACAAGGGGGTGACCCCGGGGGTGAGGGAAAACAGGTCCGCAAATTGCAACAGGAGGGTCCGACAACCGTGGCGCTGCTCCGGGGTCAGGGCATCGGAGAGTCGGACCCCGTCCACTGAACCATCTTTCTCACGGGTCCTCAGTAGGTCAGGGAGGGGCTCGGAGTCTTCTTTCGCCCCACTGTCTGTAGCCATCAGGAGGCTGAGCTCTGAGCGCACAAAGTGTGGTTTGAGTCTGTTGGCATGGAGGACCCGGAGGGGGTTTCGGGGGGACTCCATGTCGATGAGGTAGGTGACAGGCCCCTTGCGTTCAACCACCTTGAAGGGTCCTGTCCATTTATCTTGCAAGGCACAAGGTTCGGTGGGGGACATCACCCACACCTGCTGACCAGGTTCGAACTCAATGGAGGAGGCATGTTGGTCGTACCATTTCTTCATGTCCTCCTGACTGGCCTCTAGGTTGGCTTTAGCGATCTCCCTGAATCGCCTGGTCTGGTTGCGGAGGGTCAGGAGGTACTTGTAGACATCCGGAGGGGTTTTCAGGGGTGCCATCTCCCATTCTTCTTTCACTAGGCTGAGGGGCCATCGGACAGGGTGCCCGTACAGGAGCTCGAAAGGGCTGAAACCGAGGGACTTCTGGGGGACTTCTCGGTAGGCGAAGAGGAGACACGGTAGTAGCACGTCCCACTGGCGGCGTAGGGGTTCCTCCAGCCCCATAATCATTCCCTTGAGGGTGCGGTTGAACCGCTCGACCAGTCCGTTTCCTTGCGGGTGATAGGGGGTTGTGAAACGGTAGGTGACCCCGCACTGCTGCCAGAGGGATTTCATATACTTCGAAATAAAGTTTGTGCCCCGGTCACTGACGACCTCCCGGGGGAAGCCCACTCGCGAGAAGATCCCCATCAATGCTCGGCCCACCACTGGTGCTGTCACTGTTCGGAGGGGGATGGCCTCGGGATAACGGGTGGCGTGGTCCACCAGGATCAGGATGAATCGGTGCCCTTGTGCTGTTCGGGGGTCCAGGGGCCCCACAATGTCTATTCCCACTCATTCGAACGGGGTGGTGACAACGGGGAATGGTTGCAGGGGTGCCTTGAGTTTTCGGCCACTCTTGCCGCTGGCTTGGCAGGTGGGGCAGGCCCGGCAGTGGTTGGAAACGTCATTTCGCATCTTGGGCCAGTAAAAGTGGGTCACCAGGCGGTTGTAGGTTTTATCTTGCCCCAAGTGCCCCGCCAGGGGGACATCGTGGGCCAGGTTTAAAAGGAAGTCTCTGAAATGAAGGGGTACCACCAGCACCCGGCTGGCCCCCAATTCTGCAATTCTTTGCTCGCTGTACAGTAAGTCGTTGTCCCAGTAGATCCAGTGCGCCCCTGCGGTGTCTCCCGCGCTCTGGGCGAGGGCTTGCTGTCGGAGTCCCTCGAGGGAGGGACAGGTCTTTTGCTCCTGCCGAAATTGTTCTTGGGTGGGCCCCCCCTCTTGACGCCACTGAGCCAGGTCTGGAAGGTCCTGAGTTTGAGGGGGCTGTTCCAGGATTTGTTCTGGAGGGTCAGGGCGGCCGGCGTCTTCCTCTAGGGTGATCGGGGGAGGAGGTGCTGGCCATTCGGGTTCTTCGGGTCTGGGGATGGCACGGGCGGCCATGGACCGGGTTGTTACGCACGCCCAGTCCGGAAGGCCCAGCATCCCCAGGTGTTCTCTTCTACCAACGGCCGCCCACGGGGAACTCTCAAGATCGTTTCCCAGGAGGCAGTCCACGGGGGCATCATCGCGGACAGTCACCTTCAGCATGCCGGACACTCCTCCCCATTCAAAGGGGACACAGGCCATCCGACATAGACTCTCCGAATTGTCAGCTGATCGGACAGGGCAAAGGACGTTTGGCAGGAATTGTTCTGGGGTCACCAAGTGACAGCGGACGGCCGTCACACTGGCCCCGGTGTCACGCAGGGCTTCGGCCTTGCGTCCGTTGATGTTCACCCACTGGCTGTATTTTCTGGTGTTTGCGGGTAGGGGGACCCGCGGGACCATGTCTCTTCCCCCTAGGCAAGCCAGGACCATGGCGGCAGGTTCCCACTCGGGCTGTTCCTGTTCGTATTCTTCATGCTCGTCGGCAGCTTGTTCCTCTCCTAGGGCGGCGACGGCGACCTGGCGGGGCCCGGGAGTCTGGTTCTTGGGGCAGTTCGGGTCATTGGCATAGTGTCCGACCCGCTGGCACCTATGGCACGTGACATTGGCTCGGAACCCTGGGCGCATCGGAGGGTTCCCCCGCCCGGCCGGGGGCGGGGTGTTGTTGACGGGAGCTGCCGGGGCGGCATCTCTACCCCGGCCCTGGCCTCCTCCTCCTCCTCGGGGACGATGAGGGCCTTGGTTGTTTCGGTTCTGCTCGTTTGGCCCACTCCGGGCCACGCGGGTGCTCTCCCATCGGTCAGCCTCAGCTGCGAGCTGCCGAGGGTCAGTCAATTTACTGTCGAGGAGGTGATGCCTGAGCTCGACGAAGCAGTTGTTGGAGAGGTGTTCCCATACAATGAGGTTGATGAGTTGCTCGTAGGTGGTGACTCGGCTACCTTTGATCCACCCTTCGAAGGCTCGGCTAAAATAGTTTACATATTCCACCCAAGTTGTACCCGGGATCCGGGTGCAGTCGCGGAACCTCTGGCGGTACATCTCGGGTGTGAGTCCATATCGAGTGAGGAGGGCGGCGTTCATGTGATCATAGGACGTCATCTGATGGTCCGGGAGCTGTAGCAGGGCATCGCGGCCTTCATTGACGAACCTACCCCACAGCCCGGCTCGCCAGTCGCTTCGATCGATCCGGTGGGAGGTCATGGCGATCTCATAGGCCTTGAACCACTGTTGTATGTCGTCATTTCGATAGTATTCTCGGACGACATCTTTGGGGATGTGGACTTTTTGTTCCGTAGCGCCAGGGGTGCGCGGTTGCTCGGGCACCCCTAGTTCTTTGTTTTGTTTTCGTAGTTCTATTTCAGCTAGCTTGCGCTCGTGTTCGTATGCCAGTCTCTTTTCTTCGAGTTCCCTTTGTCTTTGCTTTTCTTCCCGCTCTTCTCGGAGCCGTAAGTTTTCTAAGTTCAGTTTTTGTTCCGCTAGTTTTAGCTCACCGTCCAACTTGAGCCGCGCCAACTCTAATTCGTGTAGTCTGGTTTTTTCTCTTTCTCGGATCTCTTCCTGCGAGAGACCCGCTCTCCGTTCTTCGGGAGAAGTGGTGTTGGTCTCTGATGCTGCGTTTTGGTCCGGGGGTCTGACGGCCCCGGTTTCCGCCCAAGATTCGATGGCGTGCTTGAAATCGTCTTTCGTGCTCAGACCGGTGGTAGCAATGCCTAGTTCGATGCAAAATTGTTTTAACTCACGATGGCTGTACTCTTCCAATTTCTCCATCTGGAATTTTTCTGTGGATCCGCTCTCTTTGGTTGTCATTGTGGTTTAGTCGTGGGGTGAGTTACTCTCTGTACGTACGCGTTGATTCCGATCGCGCCGCTGGCCACCAATGTTAGACGGGACCGGGAGGGTCGGCCGAGGACAAGGGGAGAGGTCTCCGGGGAGAGCCGTCTCCAGCGATCGTACAGACAAGTAACTTCCCCCCCACAGATGGACACCACACAAAGATAAAGTTTAACGTTCTTTATAAGCAATCTTGAGGTACGGTAGAATGGTACAAGGAGGTCAGGACACCGGGGTCCCCTTGATTCTAGTCTCTCGGATGGGAAAAGGGGGTAGCGGGACAGTGTTGGACAGGCCCCAGAAGGCGGCTCGCTCCCTCCCCGCATGACAGAGGCCGGACACCGACCCTCCAGAGGCCACCCCCAGAAGTAACCAGTAACCCGTCCCACACGGGACCCCTGCCCCGGACATCTCCGTAACACCGGCCTGGGCCTCCACCGACACCATCGCCCGGGCCCAGCCGCCATATTGGACCTTGCACCACGAGGCCGCGTGGCCTCAACTCGACCCTAACCCTGGGCCTGGCCAGGCCCCGACAGCCCGGCACCACCATCCACATGGGAGGTGAGCGGACCACTTGACAGGTCAATGAGAGAGAAGAGTTTCGATGGCTCTCCCCCTCCAGGTGCCGATCACCCCCAGCTCCCCGGGCGCTGGCTTCACCCCCCTGCTGGGTGTCTGGACTCCCTCATCCCGGACCTCCCGACCTCCAAGTGCGAGGGTCCGGACATCAAAGGGGGCCAGCCCTATAACTGGGGCAGCTCCAGAGTGAGGAAATATAAATTTTATGGTCAAGTAATGTTCCCTGGCGTGCACCCCACCGTCTCCGTGTACCAGTTTGAAGTACATGTAACTTCCCTCCTGTACCAGCTATGAAGACGCAAACACATTTGCGTCCACCGTTAACATGTCCTCTTTCAGATCCACCATGAATGGATCGAAAATTCAGTTCCTAAGTATGCCTTGCCAACGTCTTTTTGTGGTGTACTTTACACGTTTTCAGCTCTGGCAAAGCAGGCCCCGAATTCTGCCATCGAGCCTTTTTCATGTTTCCTGACTCCGAAAACCTCAACTCAGGCAGTCCGTGTACCTGTGAACTCTGCCTTACTTCCTGTGCGGCCCATGGCGTTTAGCTCAGCCTGCTGCCTGCCAAGACTGTACTCAACCTTCGAAGTTATCTGTTCCGTTCCTCAAAAATGCATTCCTGCCTACTAGTTTAAGTAAACATTCTCCCAGCTGCAGGGCGAAGGGCCCGGCCTCGCTGTCTCTATGCAAGTAATTCATAGCCTCTGTTTCCATGGAAGGCCCATGCCCCCGCATCTCATGCAGACATTCAGGCGCTTATACATGCACACCCAGTCAGTATAGAGTAACTTCTGCTCCAGAGACCTTTCCCTCTAGATAGTATGGTTCCCAAACATCAGATATCAGATATGATAGAAGTACGAGTTGATCTGACATGCCAGACTTCTGTCTCTTTCCGTCAGTGTAAATGTCAAATCCCCTGCACCCGTCTGTTTTCACGTCAATCATACGTCATGCAGCTGCGCGCGCATCCATGCCTCTGATTTCTGCTGACACTACAAGATTCTGCTTTGTTACCACCTACTTGTGACGTTTTCTAGCACACCCCTCTGTATCCACGCCTAGTTCACGCCTCCACTTACGTATTGCAACACGTGGACACTGTTATCATGCTGTTATCTCGTTTCTCTCAGCTGTTACGCCTCTTGCATTAGAATCTATAATGTATGAAAAGTATATAAGCTATGTATTGTGAATAAAATATTGCTCTATCCCTTCTTGAACCCCTGTGGTTACAAGAACCTGATATCCCGTTCTGGAACGATTCCTTTAAGGAATAAAACCCCTAAGAACTCTAACACCACGGACTCTGTTTCCTTCTTTCCGATTGAGTTATTATTGATTAAGTACTTACTTGTATAGAAATTATGATGGTAAATTAATTATTTACGACATTTTGGCGCCCGAACAGGGAACCCCTCCCCCACCCCACGCGCCGGTTGGTGCGTTGCAAGCTCTGTCCCCTGCCATCAGTCAGATGGAAACTACGCGTACTGGCAGGATTTCCTGTATCTCCCTCTGACCCACGGAGGTGACGAAGACTGCGATCAGCACCCAGACGAGGCGGTGAGGAGTGCGGAGGATCCCGACCAGAGCCTAGCCGAAGGAAGCAAGGTCCGAGGTGTCAAGAGGCCCACCAGTTTTCCGAAGTATCCACGTGTCGAGCCGAGTTCAGTCCGAGTCCAGTCCGTGTCGAGTTTTCCGAGGCCTTCCGATTTCCGTGCTTCCCGGTGAGTACCATTGCTGGGTCTTATCAAGACGTGTTTGGGTACACAAATGCGGTCTGCACTGTTTTAGACAGTGTATCTGTACTGTTTAGCAGTATATCCGTTATTTTCAAGTTCCTGCACTATTTTAGACAGTGTATCTGTACTGTTTAGCAGTATATCCGTTATCAAGGGTAGAGATATATGTCTTAAATGTTTTTCATGTGATCAATGTCGTGGTGTGAGTGTGACTGTTTCTTTTTGTGCATTATTGTATTATTGTGTAACTAGCTGTACTCCGAATTTAGTAAAGCAAGGATTGAGCATTCAGTATTAGGTAAACAAGATGCCGTTTTTCAACAAGTTAAAACAGATAGGAACTAGGAAGGGGATACTAGAAGAAGAAATTCCGATTCCCCCTAGGGATACTCCTGCAAATTATATGTACCACAAACATGGCATAGACGCCATACTGTACTTAGATTTATGGGCCGATTATACTAAGCATCTAGACGAGAGACACAGATGGCCCGTTACTGGGACATGGGATGCCGAGTGCATCATGAAGGTAGAAGAAGCATTATGGAAAAAGAAAGCCAGACAATCTCAGAAAGACGCCATAGAATTCTGGCGTAAAGAATCACATAAGCGTGCTGAAAAAGCACTCCGTAAAGAAGACAGACTTAAAGAATCAGCTAAAGCCCAAGAAAACGAATTAGTTAATGAAGGAATCCGAGTAAAAACAGAACAAGTAGACCGCGCACGAAATAATCTAGTAAATGGTATGTATCTAGTGACCGAGGGTTCGCCTGAGGCCACTTCAGGAATACCGAAAAATTTGCAGCCCCCACTGGTTCCAATTAAAGTAAATCATAGAACTACTAAAGACATATTTCTGAATTCTTATCTAGAGGATGTAGCACCCGCCTACACCAATCCACGTGCCCGCGTCCCGCCTACTGACGGTGACGGAGGTGGCAACCTGCTCCCAGACCAGAACCCACCGTTACTGCAGTCAGGTTATCCCGTCCGACAGCCTGTTATTCCCCCACCTCCACCACTTCCTGCACCTAAGATTGATATACCGAAACCGCTTTTAACTGATCCTACTAAAAGACAAGTTCAAGTTCACATACAGACTCCACAGAAAGATAATGTCCAAGCTTCCGCTACAGGAGGTGCGACCGGGGGTTACCAGACCCCGCCACCAACACATAGATTACCGTTTAGGGATAGGCAGAACTCTATTACGCTTCAATCACCCCGTCTCGACATACTCAAAGAACAGCTTCCAGTTTGTAGATATGACCCAGTACCCGGTAAAGATGATAGAATGCTGATAGCATCACTACGATTGCGACAAGCTACAGATTACTTAATGTTATTCCCAGGAATGAAAGAGCATCTAGATAGAATATATCGGTTTGTCCAGACTGGGGAAAATCCTGACAGTATTAAGGAGGCCATGGCATATCAGAAAGTTGACACTCAAGCACAGATATTACGTTTTTTCATAAATTGTCTAATAAGAGAACGAGACCGGCCTGAGACAGATCAGGATGAAATAGAAGCACTAAATAAGTGGGGCAAAAATATATCCGAAGGAAAACACGACAAAGGAGGTTGCATAGCCAGTATGTACAAGATAATAAGGAAAAAAGTAATAGAAATACATGAAAGAGAAAAAGAGAAAGCCTCCTCCGAAGAGGAAGAACCTGAAGAACCTGAAAAAACTACTGATACAATAGCGTATGTAGGTAAGGGAACATACCTTAGGAAAGGTATCCGTCCAGAAAGCAAGAGAGTTTTTCTCTCTGGCATATCAAAACCGAATTCTCCGGAACACCAGTTCCAAGAGACTGATAAAATGCTTCGAGAACGAATGGGGTACCACGTACTCAATTCTATGGATGAACAAGAACTGGCCCGGTCAGCAGTATTATGGGCTGACAATCCGAATATATACAATGATGACACGATAGCACAGACATTTTTGAACCTATCTCCAGACGAACAGAAATTAGCAGGTGTATACATGATTCAACACCTCCTCACGTTATACAGAAACCAACATTCCGATCCAGGTCCTTTACACGATGCATTAGAAGCACTACTCATGGATAGATGGAGAGGTCTGAGTACCAAGTTAATACAGATAATTCTAGAACAACGACACAGATATAATACCTTTGTAGGTTCACAATATGTTTCCGCTCCACCCCCAGAAAGAAAAATGTATCACATGGAACGTTTACATGGTATTGAAAGTCAGAACCCCTTACGAGAAGTACATCCAGTTCTGGGTACCGATAATAATCTGAAACGTGTGTATGTACACACGCCTTTGACCAAGTTAGAATTACTGGAAATGAAAAAGCTAGTACCCTGCCATGATAAAGACCCTGCAGGTTTTCACAGAGAACTTAAAGACATGTTACTGATGGGGGATTACACTTATGAAGATATTATGAAAATGTTAAAGGTACTGTTGCCCACGGGCATCTACGAGAAACTCAAGGAAAAGGAATGGGAGGTGGGAGACAAAAAGATTGTATGGGCAGAAATAGAAGACGAGGAAGAAAAGCGTACCCCAGGGCTAGGCCTTGGGGAGAAAACTAAAGCATTACCAGGTTTAATAGTACAAGTACTGCCAAGATTACTGACAACCAGAAAGGAAGACTGGGATGCAATCTCAGCCTGTAAACAGAAGCCAGATGAAGATACTAGTGACTTCTATTCAAGATTCGAGAAATGTTTCCTTATTAATAGTGGTCTTAAACCAAGTAGCGAGTCGTACCCGCACCTTTTTGTATCAAAATTAGTAGAAAATTCCCTGACAGCAGTTAAAAACAGTGTATATAAAGTCGAGAGCACATGGCAAGCAAATACGCCATCACAGATGTTACAAATGTTACAATATCACCAGAACAGAATTAGAGAAGAACAGGATAATGACCAGAAACGTATGAAAGACACGAAAATGAAAATGTTAGTGGCCCAGTCGGTTCCAGCCGACCACCACAGAAAAGGTACGACACAGACAGGGAATTCAGCAGTTCCCGTTAAAGGGACATGCAACTATTGTAAGAAGCCAGGTCATTATGTACATGAATGTCCAGTTCTGCAACATAATATAGCAACAGGTAAAACTAAGGAAAGACCGCATCCACCTAGACAAGATCAGGTTCAGCAACAGGCTTCACAGAATTCACAGCCTACGCATGCTTCATCACATACAGCACAGACCGTAGCGGTACCACAGCCACAGCCCATTGCCGCGACTCAGCAAGTTTCACAACAGATGTACCAGTATGCCCAATCTGCTTACCCCGATTATCAGCGATACACATGAAACAGCCTAGAGAGGGAAGTTGGCTTGCCTCTTATAGAGATTCCCGTAGATCAAGAGGGTCCTTATGTACACAGTCAAGTATTGGGAAAAGACAGAAAATTTTTAATTGACACAGGGGCAAGCCGCACAACAATCAGTCATGACGAAGTCCCAGGGGCACCCCTCTCAGGCTCACAGAATGTTTCCCTTGGTTTTTCAGGAAAGCCTATTGTAAATGAAGTATCAGAGTCAAAGCAGATAGATTCCCTTGCGTTGAATACACTATTAGCTAAAGGTTAGCTATAACACAGAACAATTTTATATCACACACATTAAGAATATAAACAAAATTAATATTAAAAGTATTTAACAGTTTATTATAGTATAAAAATAGCATACAGTACACTTGTAAATAATATCCAAAAACAGATTAAAAACAAATTTATAATTTTGTGACCTGCACAAAAAATATAGGACAGACAAAACTAAATTGTAAAACATGGGACTTGAGAGTTTACAGAGCGTATATTCACAGTAGACTTTTACAAACAACCCTGGTGTTATAACCTCACAATCTTATATACATCTGGGAAGGTTGCGTGAATTATACATGGACTTGCGTCGACGCGTTTCGGTGGTTGAACGTGTGAATAAGTTCCACCTTTATCAAGACTGTTGTTTTCGTTGTCTGTCTCACAGATGGATCTTCATCGATCTCCTGTGGGTTTCCTGTACGTGAACTGTTCTGTAAATTATAGTGGCTGCGGTTCTCGAAATTTAAAAATAAGACCATCTGAGGTTTATTAATATAATTCCTATTCCTTTTGGAGATAAAAGTATTGGTTCGGGTCCATCGATTAGTGGATACTTTAGTGCGACCAGACGACCGCTGTGACTGACATGCGTCGTGTTGCGCTTTTGATCGAGTATATGAAGTTGGCCTGAGTAAATCGCTCAATTTGGGGGGATGGCTCAATTTTAAGAATATTTGTAGAGGCGCGGTGTGCTGCCTTGTCTTGGTTTTTCGCTGGGGTATTTTCGGTCATTAGATAAGAATATCCCCTGGTAAAGCAGTAGCGTGGCTTCGCTGTGGGTGTCTGGTTGCAAATGAGATATCAGAACCAGTTCCCCTGGCTGTGGGTCCATTATCACGTGTTACAGATCTATTGCTTACGAAATCATGTCCAGAAAATCTGTTAGGAATAAAGACACTGAAGGCTCTAGGAGCAGTGATTTGCTGTTCTCCGGAAGGAGTTAGACTTTTCTTGCGTGACTTTAAAGGTCACTATGTACTTCGTGAATTTGATGTCAGATTGAGAAATGTACCAAATCACCTGTGGGCACGAGGCCCAACCGATGTAGGCTGCATGCACATTACACCATACCGTGTTACACTGAAATCAGGTGTTGTTTTACCAAGAATCAGACAATACAAGTTACCACCCGATGCTGTAGTGGCTTTACTGAAAATCATTGAAGAGCTCATAGCCCAAGGAGTGGTCGTAGAGACCGACTCCAATATCTGCAATTCCCCTATCATTCCGATTCTTAAACGTACTGATCCCAATGCACCGCCAGTATATCGGTTGGTAATTGATTTACGAGAACTGAATAAATGCATAGTTCCACAGTTCCCTGTGGTTCCCGACATCTCTTCCCTATTGACTGCTATTGATTCAGAAGCGACGTTCTTTACTGTAATTGACCTCAAGAACGCCTTCTTCAGTGTACCTATTGACCCAGAAAGCCAATACCTTTTCGGATTCAGTTTAAATGGACGAAGTTTCAAATTTTCACGCGCACCTCAAGGATTCACAGAAAGCCCCAGCATCTATAGTCAAGCACTGAAAAGAGAACTAGATTGTATTCAAATGCCAGTTAATACCGCCTTACTGCAATACGTCGATGATCTACTGATCACCGCACAAAGTGAGCCCGAATGTGAGCAAGCATCACTGACGGTTTTACATTTCCTAGCCGACAAGGGACACAAGGTGTCTCCTTCGAAGCTACAGTTCTGTGTTCAGCAAGTTGTGTACCTGGGTCACTTGCTGTCCAAAGTGGGGAGACAGCTCACTCCTGATCGCATTCAGTTAATTGTAAATATGCCGCAACCCCAGACACAAAAGGAAGTGCGAGCCTTTATAGGTCTCACCTCGTACTGCAGACAATGGATTCCTCAGTATGCATTTCTAGCTAAGCCACTCATTCAGTTAACAACACAGGAGGCAGCGACTTCGACTGTCCTTCCTTGGACTCAGGAACATACACAAGCCTTTGAAGAATTAAAGAAAGCGTTATGTCAAGCACCAGTTTTAGCAACACCATGTTACAGCAAACCTTTTACACTTTTTGTTACAGAACGTGATGGTACAGCATTATCTGTCCTCACTCAGGATCAAGCAGGTTCACATAAGCCTTGCGCTTATTTTTCAAGTACATTGGATTCAGTAGCCCAGGCACTCCCTGCGTGCTTGAAGTCCGTAGCAGCAACAGCATTAGCAATCAGACAGAGCGATTCAATTGTTTTAGGACATCAATTAATAGTACAAGTTCCACATTCTGTAGAGGTTCTGTTAAACAGAACCCAAACTCAACACTTGACTATAGCACGACTGACAGGTTATGAATTAACACTATTCCAGCCACACATAGAAATCAGACGCTGCAGTATTCTGAACCCCGCAACATTGTTACCTTCAATTATGACAGATCCAGCCCCGCATGACTGTATAGAGATCATTAATGCAGTAACAAAGCCCAGACAAGACTTAACAGATGTTCCATTGACAAATCCAGACCTGACACTTTATGTGGATGGTTCATGTATGAGAACAAGTACAGGAGAGTTAGTGGCCGCGTATGCCGTGACCACTGAAACTGAAGTAAAAGAGACATACCGTATTGATACACTGTCCGCTCAAGCGGCAGAGCTCGTTGCTCTGACCCGAGCCTGTATACTAGCCAAGAACAGAAATGTTAACATATATACTGATTCACGTTATGCTTTCGGAGTTGTACACGACTTCGGAATGTTATGGCAGGAACGAGGGTTCCTGACCTCTCACGGTGCCAAGATTCAGCATGGTCCTCTCATTCAAGCACTGTTAGAAGCAATACATCTGCCTTCAGGTATATCCGTCATGAAGTGTAGAGCACATACTAAAGTTACAGATTCCGTTTCCCAGGGTAACGACCTGGCAGACCAGACAGCAAAACATACAGCATTGACTCATACTCAGACAACAGATATGACAAAGACAATAGTACCGACACGTTGTATGACAGTTAGAGATCCCACACTAGATGTAATCGATATTCAGACACACGCTACTGCAGAAGAAATAAAGAAATGGACCGAACTAGGAGGGATCCAGACTGATCAAGGATGGATGACGAAGGGAAAATCTACATGGTTTCTCCCCGACTCTATGGTTCAAGTCATAATCAATACAGCACATAGTCCAGCACATCTAGGAGAAAAAGCTATGTTAGACAGTATACAGAATCTCTGGCACAACAAACACTTACGAGCAGCAGCAAAACAGAAAGTGCGTACTTGCATGATCTGTTGTCAGTTCAATCCAGGTAAAAGCGTCCCTGTAGAGCAAGGTGGATTTCATCCTCCCGATCACCCTTTTGAAGCCCTCCAGATGGATTATATCCAGATGGACCGTTGTCGAGGTTTTAAATATGTCCTCGTAATTGTTTGTGCACTTTCCCGTTGGACAGAAGCATATCCAGTCCCAGATTATACTGCCCCGACCACTGCCAGGCAGCTGGTTCGAGAATTTTTCCCACGATACGGCTTGCCTCGTGTCGTGTACTCAGATAACGGACAGCCATTCTCATCCGAATTAATGAAGCAGGTCTCTTTGCTGCTAGGATATCAGTGGAAATTCCATTGTGTCCGACACCCCGAAGCCGCCGGCCTTGTAGAAAGGCATAATCAGACATTAAAGACACGTCTTGCTAAAGTTTGCCAAGAAAAAGGGGTCGACTGGATAGTCGCCCTGCCAGTTGCATTGTTTTATATGAGGATGGTCGCCCACTCGCGATCAGGGCTATCTCCGTATGAAGTGGTCTTTGGTAGGCCACCGAATATGTGGGGGACGCCCATACCGAGAAAAATTACTGATGTAGACTGTAATATGCTGACAGATTACCTTGCCTCCTTGATGTCTGCACTCCAATCATGTCGTTCACAGGTTGCCGCAGCTTTTCCTGACCACACTGATGTAAAGCCGCACGATGTCCGTCCTGGGGACCTAGTGTTGATAAGGAACTTTGACAGGAGAAGTCCGCTGGAACCCCGTTGGAAAGAGCCGAAGACCGTCCTTCTCACCGCAAGGACCGCTGTAAAGATCGAAGGCAGAAAGGGGTGGGTACACACAAGTCATGTGAAAAAGTGCAATGAACTGACGCCAGGAACAGACTTGTCCACCCCTTTCAAGGACTGTATCGAACCTAGTGACTTTAAAGTTCCGAAACAAGAGACAACTCCCCAAGAGGAGTATAGAAAAAAACTCCGATCTAGCAAGTCAGACAGTTTAATTGTTTAAGTCCTCCCCTAGGTGAATCGGTTAAATAGTTCCTGACATGTATCC
The DNA here is from genome assembly GCF_964263255.1 of Lissotriton vulgaris. Lineage (NCBI taxonomy): Eukaryota > Metazoa > Chordata > Amphibia > Caudata > Salamandridae > Lissotriton > Lissotriton vulgaris. Next base: position 107,164,505 of record NC_141685.1, on the reverse strand, counting down.
CCTAGATCGAGATAGAGAGAGAGAGAAACAATCAAAGAAACACGCATACTGTAAATCACTACGTAGTCACTGTATAGTGACATTATTAATCATGTTTTTTCTAAGTCTTCTGATTATAATTACTAGTGTACTGCTTCCCATATATTACCCTATCTTCAAGCATGAACAGTCTGCTTATAATGTTACTGCTGAACATTCTTTTAGTAAATTACCTCTTCATGAATTGTCTTACAGACTCGCGCTGCGCAACAACACATTCATTAGCATGTTACATCACTCCCATCAGACTCACAATGCCACGAACTGTTGGATATGTGGCCGACTTCCCCCCTATCAGAAATACAAGGGAGTCCTGCCCCTCTTTCCGTACCCGTTCACTCACAACGGTTCCTGTGGAGCCTGGTTTAGAATAATAAATTCTGTAGATCCTGATATTGCTGTTTTCAAAGGAAGCTGGCCGCTGAGGCTGACCGATGGGAGAGCACCCGAGTGGCCCGGGGTGGGCCAACCGAGCAGAACCGAAACAACCAAGGCCCTCATCGTCCCCGAGGAGGAGGAGGAGGCCAGGGCCGGGGCAGAGATGCCGCTCCGGCAGCTCCCGTCAACAGCACCCCGCCCCCGGCTGGGCGGGGGAACCCTCCGATGCGCCCAGGGTTCCGAGCCAAGGTCACGTGCCATCGGTGCCAGCGGGTCGGACACTATGCCAACGACCCGAACTGTCCCAAGAACCAGACTCCCGGGCCTCGCCAGGTCGCGGCTGCCGCCCTAGGAGAAGAACAAACGTATGAAGAGCACGAAGAATATGAACAAGAACAGCCCGAATGGGAACCGGCCGCCATGGTCCTGGCCTGCCTAGGGGGAAGAGACATGGTCCCGCGGGTCCCCCTACCCGCAAACACAGCCAGTGGGTCAACATCAACGGGCGCAAGGCTGAAGCCCTACGTGACACCGGGGCCAGTGTGATGGCCGTCCGCTGTCACCTGGTGACCCCAGAACAAATCCTGCCGAACGTTCTTTGCCCGGTCCGTTCAGCGGACAACTCTGAGAGTCTATGTCGGATGGCCTGTGTCCCCTTTGAATGGGGAGGAGTGTCCGGCATGCTGAAGGTGACTGTCCGCGATGATGCCCCCGTGGACTGCCTCCTGGGAAACGATCTCGAGAGTTCCCCGTGGGCAGCCGTTGAGAGAAGAGAACACCTGGGGATGCTGGGCCTCCCGGACTGGGCGTGCGTAACGACCCGGTCCATGGCCGCCCGGGCCGTCCCCAGACCCGAAGAGCCCGAATGGCCAGCGCCTCCTCCCCCGATCACTCCAGAGGAAGACGCCGGCCGCCCGACCCCCCAGAACAAGCCCCGGAAGAGCCCACTCAGCTTCAGGACCTTCCAGACCTGGCCCAGTGGCGCCAAGAAGGGGGGCCCACCCAAGAACAATTTCGGCAGGAGCAAAAAACCTGTCCCTCCCTCGAGGGACTCCGACAGCAAGCCCTCGCCCAGAGCGCGGGAGACACCGCAGGGGCGCACTGGATCTACTGGGACAACGACTTGCTGTACAGCGAACAAAGAATTGCAGAGTTGGGGGCCAGTCGGGTGCTGGTGGTACCCCTCCGTTTCCGAGACTACCTGTTAAATTTGGCCCACGATGTCCCCCTGGCTGGGCACCTGGGGCAAGACAAAACCTACAACCGTCTGGTAACTCAATTCTACTGGCCTAAAATGCGTAATGATGTCTCCAACCACTGCCGGGCCTGCCCCACCTGCCAAGCCAGCGGCAAGAGCGGCCGAAAACTCAAGGCACCCCTGCAACCATTCCCGGTTGTCACCACCCCGTTCGAGCGAGTAGGGATAGACATTGTAGGGCCCCTGGACCCCCGAACAGCACAAGGGCATCGATTCATCCTGGTCCTGGTGGACCACGCCACCCGCTATCCCGAGGCCATCCCCCTTCGAACAGTAACCGCACCAGTGGTAGGCCGAGCCTTGATGGGGATCTTCTCGCGAGTGGGCTTCCCCCGAGAAGTCGTCAGTGACCGAGGCACAAACTTTATCTCGAAGTATATGAGATCCCTCTGGCAGCAGTGCGGGGTCACCTACCGATTTACAACCCCCTATCACCCACAGGGGAACGGACTGGTCGAGCGGTTCAACCGCACCCTCAAGGGAATGATTATGGGGCTGGAGGAGCCCCTGCGCCGCCAGTGGGATGTGCTACTACAGTGCCTCCTCTTCGCCTACCGAGAAGTCCCTCGGTTTCAGCCCTTTCGAGCTCCTGTACGGGCACCCTGTCCGAGGGCCCCTCAGCCTGGTGAAAGAAGAATGGGAGATGGCACCCCTGAAAACCCCTCCGGATGTCTACAAGTACCTCCTGACCCTCCGCAACCAGACCAGGCGATTCAGGGAGATCGCTAAAGCCAATCTGGAGGCCAGTCAGGAGGACATGAAGAAATGGTACGACCAATATGCCTCCTCCATTGAGTTTGAACCTGGTCAGCAGGTGTGGGTGATGTCCCCCACCGAACCCTGTGCCTTGCAAGACAAATGGACAGGACCCTTCCAGGTGGTCGAACGCAAGGGCCCTGTCACCTATCTCATCGACATGGAGTCCCCCCGAAACCCCCTCCGGGTCCTCCACGCCAACAGACTCAAACCACACTTTGTGCGCTCAGAGCTCAGCCTCCTGATGGCTACAGACAGTGGGGTGGAAGAAGACTCCGAGCCACTCCCGGACCTGCTAATTTCTAATTCTAATTTAAAATACTTGTAAAGCGCAGCATACACCTTGCGGTTTCTTGGCGCTGGGGGGATCGGCAACTGAGGTGAAAACAAGAAGACCAGGAAGAGAAGAAAGGGATATTTATTTAAAGGGGTTTAAGTGGGGAAGGCTTGGCTGAAAAGGAACGTTTTCAGATCTCTGCGAAAGGGGAGATACTGAGTGGCAGAACGGAGGTGGTCAGGAAGTGAGTTCCAGAAGGTTGGAGCTAGGGTGGAGAAATTAGCCCCGCCCCACTTTTTGCGAGTGAAGCGAGGGATCTGGAGGAGGGACCTGGAGGAAGATCGAAGTTCTCTTGTGGGTACATAGGACTTGATTAGTGAGGAGATGAAGGCAGGGGCGGAGCCCTGGCGGGCCTGGAAGACCATGCACCCGATCTTGAATAGGGCCCGTTCCTTTATGGGGAGCCAGTGAAGCTCTCTAAGAAGGGGAGTGGAGTGGTGATAACGAGGGAGGCCGTACACAAGCCGGGCTGCTTGATTCTGGACGGTCTGGAGTCTACGCAAACTGTAAGCGGGGATACCGTGGTAAAGAGCGTTTGCGTAGTCCAATTTTGATATCACGAGTGCGGCCATAATGATCTTAAGTGCCTGGGGGGAAAAGAAGCGGGAGACAGTGCGGATAGTGCGGAGAGAAAGGAAACAGGAGGACACCACAGAGCTGATTTGTGAGTGGAGAGTGAGTTGGCTGTTTATTTTGACACCAAGTGTTTTGACCGTAGTGGAGGGGGTCGGTGCAGAGCCAAGCGAAGGGGGCCAGAAGAGAGAGTTCCAGGGACTGGATGAACCACCGGTGAGAACCAGCTCGGTTTTATCCGCGTTCAGCTTAAGGTGGTTGTGGTTCATCCAGTCACTGATGAATGTCATGGTTGACTGGAAATTGGAGACCGAGAGAGGAGAAGGGGACAGATCAAAGATGAGCTGGAGGTCATCCGCGTAGTTATAGACGGTGACCTCCAGCTGCTGTAGTGCAAAGATGAGAGGAAAGATATAAAGGTTGAAAAGTAAGGGGGAGAGCGAGGATCCCTGGGGAACACCGCAAGTGACTGGGAGGGGAGTGGCCGTGAAGTCGCCTAACCGGACCGCCTGAGTGCGTTCCCTCAGAAAGGAGGAGAGCCAGATCAGAGCTGATCCCCCGATACCGGCCGCCTTGACACGGGTGAGTAGGATGGTGTGGTCCACCGTGTCAAAGGCGGCGGAAAGATCAAGGAGGACCAGTGCCTGGTGTTTATTTTCGTCCATACCTTTTCTGAGTTTGTCCAAGACTGAGACCACGACTGACTCGGTCGAATGCCTGGGACGAAACCCGGCTTGGCGGGAAGCCAGTCCCCCGTTTGCCTCAACATGGGCGCTGAGCACCGCGGTAACATGGCGTTCCATCACCTTGCCCAGGAAGGGTAGCAGGGAGATGGGGCGATAGTTAGCCGAGATAGAAGAGTCAGCGCCAGCTTTCTTCAGGATGGGCACTATGGTAGCTGCTTTAAGCAAATCGGGCACTACGCCCTGTGCCAGGGAACTGTTGAGGAAGGCAATGGGGGCGTCAGGGCAGCTGGAGTATATTTGCTGCAGGACTCGTGCTGGGCAGACGTCCGCGGGAGATCCCGACTTCACTTTAGGGAGTATCTCCAGAAAAGAGTCCTGCGTGAGGGGGGGGATAGAGGTAAGAAGGTGGGGGAGGGGAGGGGGGGCGGGATCGACGAAGACAGAGGAGGGTGGAGGGATATTAAGCTTGATGGTTGCTATTTTATCTAAGAAGTAGGTATTGAGCTGGTCGCAGAGAAGTTGGGAGGGAGGAATAATGGGCGAGGTTCGGTCTGAGAATGCCAGGTCATTCACTATCCCGAAGATTACCCTGGGTTTGTTTCCGGCGAAAGTAATTTTGGACGAAAAGTAGGTGGACTTAGCAGCCAGGATTGCTGTTTTATATTTGTCCAGTGCTGATGAGAAGTGGGTTTTTAATAGGGGATCGTAATTTTTCCTCCATTGCCTTTCTGCCTGTCGGGCGCTCAGTTTGAGAGCTTTTAGGTGGTCGTTGAACCATCTATTAGAGTCCTTTGGTCGGCGGATGGAGATGCGGCGTAGGGGCGCCACAGAGTCGCAGCCATCCGCCAGCCAGGTGTTAATGGCCTTGGCTTGAGAGGTAGATGTTAAGCCAGTAAGAGTAGGAGTAGAGTCGCGGAGCATGGAGGTCAAGGACCTCCTGCTGAGGACCCGCGAGACAGATGGTTCCGTGGATGGGGTCCGACTCTCCAAAACCCTGACCCCGGAGCAGCGCCAAGACTGTCGGACTCTGCTGTTGCAATTTGCAGATCTGTTTTCCCTCACCCCCGGGGTCACCCCCTGGTGCCTTCACGACGTAGACACTGGGGATAGTCCCCCTATCCGACACCGGGCGTACCGAGTGCCAGACCGGGTGCACGCCTGCATCCAAGAAGAAGTCACCAAGATGCTCGCACTCGGGGTCATCGAACCCTCAGACAGCCCCTGGGCTAGCCCAGTCGTACTGGTACCCAAAGCGGCCGCCCCAGGAGCCACCACCGAGCTCCGGTTCTGGGTCGACTATCGGGGTCTGAACGCTGTCACCAGAACCGACGCTCATCCTATCCCCCGAGCAGATGAACTGGTCGACCGCATGGGGGCCGCCTCCTACCTCAGTATCTTCGACCTGACAGCGGGCTACTGGCAGATCGGCCTCACCCCCAGGGCTCAAGAACGATCCGCTTTCTCCACCCCGGATGGGCACTACCAGTTCACCGTGATGCCCTTCGGTATGAAAAACGCTCCAGCCACTTTTCAGAGACTTGTAAACCAGGTATTGGCGGGCCTCGAGGACTTCAGCGTCGCCTACCTGGACGATATCGCAGTATACAGTTGCCACTGGTCAGACCAACTCTGCCACCTCCGAGAGGTCCTGCAGGCCCTTCAGCGAGCTGGCCTCACCATCAAGGCCAGCAAGTGCCAAATTGGCCAGGGGTCCGTGACCTACCTTGGACACCAAGTGGGAAGTGGTCTGGTGGCACCTCTCCAGCTCAAGATCGCTGCCATCCAGTCCTGGCAGCCCCCGTCACCCAAACCGAGGTACGAGCCTTCCTGGGGCTCACTGGATACTATCGAAGGTTCGTGAAGGACTATGGCAGCATTGTGGGGCCCCTCACCGAGCTCACATCCAAAAAGCATCCCAAGAACGTCAACTGGACGCCAGACTGCCAAGCGGCCTTCGAGAAACTGAAGGCCGCCATGTGCACCGCCCCGGTGCTCCAGGCCCCCGACTACAGCCGCGAGTTCATAGTTCAGACCGATGCCTCGGACCATGGTATTGGGGCCGTCCTCTCACAACTCAACTCCGAGGGGATCGATCAGCCCGTGGCCTTCATCAGCCGACGCCTCCTGGCCAGAGAACAGCGCTGGAGTACCATTGAGCGGGAGGCCTTCGCAGTGGTATGGGCCCTCAAGAAACTCCGGCCCTACCTCTTCGGTACCCACTTCCGGGTACAAACAGACCATCGCCCCCTGCAATGGTTAATGCAGATGCGGGGGGAGAATCCCAAACTACTGCAATGGTCCATCTCCCTGCAAGGGATGGACTTCACTATGGAGCATCGCCCTGGTCAAGATCACGCCAACGCGGATGGCCTGTCCCGCTTTTTCCGCCTCGACGGAGAGAGTCCCCAAGAAGATGGGTAACTCTCCCCGCCTTCAGCTGGGGGGGACGCATGTTGGACAAGCCCCAGAAGGCGGCTCCCTCCCTCCCCGCATGACAGAGGCCGGACACCGACCCTCCAGAGGCCACCACCAGAAGTAACCAGTAACCCGTCCTACACGGGATCCCTGCCCCGGACATCTCCGTAACACCGGCCTGGGCCTCCACCGACACCATCGCCCGGGCCCAGCCGCCATCTTGGACCTTGCACCACGAGGCCGCGTGGCCTCAACTCGACCCTAACCCTGGGCCTGGCCAGGCCCCGACAGCCCGGCACCACCATCCACACGGGAGGTGAGCGGACCACTTGACAGGTCAATGAGAGAGAAGAGTTTCGATGGCTCTCCCCCTCCAGGTGCCGATCACCCCCAGCTCCCCCGGGCGCTGGCTCCACCCCCCTGCTGGGTGTCTGGACTCCCTCATCCCGGACCTCCCGACCTCCAAGTGCGAGGGTCCGGACATCAAAGGGGGCCAGCCCTATAACTGGGGCAGCTCCAGAGCAGGAAGGCAGTTGTATCCTGGAGTCGAGAGACACCGTGAAGAACTCATCCTTGACGGACAGCTGGCGCTGCCGCAGCCCTGCCTTGTGAACTATCGTCCTGCCTGCTGGCGCTGCCGCAGCCTTCTGCAACCTTCATCCTCGTCGGGACCTGCTGGTGCTGCCGCGGACCGTTGTAACTACCACCTTCGTCGGGACCTGCTGGCGCTGCCGCGGACCGTTGCTACCTACGACCATCTCGGGACCTGCTGGCGCCGCCGCGGCTCGTCCTCCTAGAACGCCGAGCTCGAGGATTGTGAGCTAACCATCATTCCATCGCAACTACCAGATTGGTAACAAGACTGTCCCGCTACCCCTTTTTCCTTCAAAGAGACTAGAATCGAGGGGACCCCTGAGTCCTGACCTCCTTGTACCATTCTACCGTACTTCCAGCTTGCTTATAAAGAACGTTAAACCTTATCTTTGTGTGGTGTCCATCTGTGGGGGGGAAGTTACTTGTCTGTACGATCGCTGGAGACGGCTCTCCCCGGAGACCTCTCCCCTTGTCCTTGGCCGACCCTCCAGGTCCCGTCTAACAGACAGTCTTGTTACCAATCTGGTAGTTGCGATGAAATGATGGTTAGCTTACAATCCTCGAGCTCGGCGTTCTAGGAGGACGGGCCGCGGCAGCGCCAGCAGGTCCCGAGATGATCGTAGGTAGCAACGGTCCGCGGCAGCGCCAGCAGGTCCCGACGAAGGTGGTAGTTACAACGGGCCGCGGCAGCGTCAGCAGGTCCCGACGAGGATGAAGGTTGCAGAGGGCTGCGGCAGCGCCAGCAGGCAGGACGATAGTACACAAGGCAGGGCTGCGGCAGCGCCAGCAGTCCGTCAAGGATGAGTTCTTCACGGTGTCTCTCGACTCCAGGATACAACTGCCTTCCTGCTCTGGAGCTGCCCCAGTTATAGGGCTGGCGCCCTTTGATGTCCGGACCCTCGCACTTGGAGGTCGGAAGGTCCAGGATGAGGGAGTCCAGACACCCAGCAGGGGGGTGGAGCCAGCGCCCGGGGAGGCCGGGGGCGATCGGCACCTGGAGGGGGAGAGCCATCGAAACTCCTTTCTCCCATTGACCTGCCAAGTGGTCTGTTCACCTCCCGGGTGGATGGTGGTGCCGGGCTGTCGGGGCCTGGCCAGGCCCAGGGTTAGGGTCGAGCTGAGGCAACGCGGCCTCGTGGTGTAGTGTCCAAGATGGCGGCTGGGCCCGGGAGATGGTGCTGGTGGAGGCCCAGGCCGGTGTTACGGGGATGTTCGGGGACAAGCGTCCCGTGGGGGACGGGTTACTGGTTACTTCTGGTGGTGGCTTCTGGAGAGTCGGTGTCCTGGCTCGGTCATGCGGGGGGGAGCGAGTCCCCTTCTGGGGCCTGTCCAACACCTCACCTCCTCTGCACCCCTGGACAGGCCTCTCCTCCTCCGCACCCCCTGGATAAGCCTCTCCTCCTCTTCACCCCTGGACAGGCCTCTCCCCCTCTGCACCCCTGGACAGTCCTCACCTCCTCTGCACCCCGGGACAGTCCTCACCTCCTCTGCACCCTTGGACAGTCCTCACCTCCTCTGCATCCCTGGACAGGCCTCACGTCCACTGCACCCCTGGATAGGCCTCTCATCCTCTGCACCCCTGGACAGGCCTCAGCTCCACTGCACCGGTGGACAGGCCTCACCTCCTCAGCACCCCTGGACAGGACTCTCCTCCTCTGCACCCCTGGACAGGCATCTCCTCCTCTTCACCCCGGGACAGGCCTCTCCTCCTCTGCACCCCCTGGATAGGCCTCTCCTCGTCTGCACCCCTGGACAGGCCTCTCCTCCTCTGCACCCCTAGGCAGGCCTCTCCTCCTCTGCACCCCTGGACATGCCTCAACTCCTCTGCACCCCTGGACAGGCCTCTCCTCCTCTGCACCCCTGGACAGGCCTCTCCTCCTCTGCACCACTGGACAGGCCTCAGCTCCACTGCACCCCTGGACAGGCCTCTCCTCCTCTGCACCCCTAGACAGGCCTCTCCTCCTCTGCACCCCTAGACAGGCCTCTCCTCCTCTGCACCCCTGGACAGGTCTCTTCTCCTCCGCACCCCTGGATAGGCCTCACCTCCGCTGCACCCCTGGACAGGCCTGACCTCATCTGCACCCCTGGACAGGCTTCTCCTCCTATGCCCCCTGGACAGGCCTCTCCTCCTCTCCACCCATGGACAGGCCTCACCTCCTCTGCACCTCTGGACAGGCCTCACCTCCTCTGCACACCTGGACAGGCCTGACCTCCTCTGCACCCCTGGACAGGCCTCTACTCCTCTGCACCCCTGGATAGGCCTCAGCTCCTCTGCACCCCTGGACAGGCATCAGCTCCCCTGCACCAGTGGACAGGCCTCTCCTCCTCTTCACCCCTGGACAGGCCTCTCCTCCACTTCACCCCTAGACAGGCCTCTCCTCCTCTTAACCCCTGGACAGGCCTCTCCTCCTCTGCACCCCTGGACAGGCCTCACCTCCTCTGCACCCCGGGACAGGCCTCTCCTCCTCCGCACCCCCTGGATAGGCCTCTCCTCCTCTGTACCCCTGGACAGGCCTTTCCTCCTCTGCACCCCTGGACAGGCCTATGCCTCTCTGCACCCCTAGACAGACCTCACCTTCTCTGCACCCCTGGACAGTCTTCACCTCCTCTGCACCCCTGGACAGTCCTCACCTGCTCTGTACCCCTGGACAGGCCTCTCCTCCTCTGTACCCCTGGACAGGCCTCTCCTCCTCTTCACCCCTGGACAGGCCTCTCCCCCTCTGCACCCCTGGACAGACCTCACCTTCTCTGCACCCCTGGACAGTCTTCACCTCCTCTGCACCCCTGGACAGTCCTCACCTCCTCTGCATCCCTGGACAGGCCTCACGTTCACTGCAACCCTGGACAGGCCTCTCCTCCTCTGCACCCCTGGACAGTCTTCACCTCCTCTGCACCCCTGGACAGTCCTCACCTCCTCTGCATCCCTGGACAGGCCTCACGTCCACTGCACCCCTGGACAATCATCACCTCCTCTGCACCCCTGGACAGTCCTCACCTCCTCTGCATCCCTGGACCGGCCTCACGTCCACTGCACCCCTGGACAGCCCTCTCCCCCTCTGCACCCCCGGACAGGCCTCACCTCCTCCGCATCCCTGGACAGTCCTCACCTCCTCTGCACCCCTAGACAGTCCTCTCCTCCTCTGCACCCCCTGGACAGGCCTCTCCTCCTCTTCACCCCTGGACAGGCCTCTCCTCCTCCGCACCCCCTGGATAGGCTTCTCCTCCTCTTCACCCCTGGACAGGCCTCTCCTCCTCTTCACCCCTGGACAGGCCTCTCCTCCTCTGCACTCCTGGATAGGCATCTCCTCCCCTTCACCCATGGACAATCCTCTCCTCCTGTTCACCCCTGGACAGGCCTCTCCTCCTTTTCACCCCTGGACAGGCCTCTCCTCCTCTGCACCCCTGGACAGGCCTCTCCTCCTCTGCAGCCCTGGACAAGCCTCACCTCCTCTGCATCGATGGACAGGCCTCTCCTCCTCTGCACACCTGGACAGGCTTCACCTCCGTTGCACCCCTGGACAGGCCTCACCTCCTCTGCACACCTAGACAGGCCTCTCCTCCTCTGCACCCCTGGACAGGCCTCTCCTCCTCTGCACCCCTGGACAGGCCTCAGCTCCACTGCACCCCTGGACTGGACTCTCCTCCTCTGCACTCCTGGACAGGCCTCACCTCTTCTGCACCCCTGGACAGGCCTCACCTACTATGCACCCCTGGACAGGCCTCACCTACTCTGCACCCCTGGACAGGCCTCTCCTCTGCACCCCTGGACAGGTTCTCCTCCTCTGCCCTTCTTCTGGACAGGCCTCACCTCCTCTGCACCCCTGTACAGGCCTCTCCTCCTCTGCACCCCTGGACAAGCCTCAACTCCTATGCACCCCTGGACAGGCCTCTACTCCTCTGCACCCCTGGACTAGCCGCACCTCCTCTGCACCCCTAGACAGGCCTCTCCTCCTCTGCACCCCTGGACAGGTCTCTTCTCCTCTGCACACCTGGACAGCCCTCACCTCCTCTGCACCCCTGGACAGGCCTCACCTCCTCTGCACCCCTAGACAGGCCTCTCCTCCTCTGCACCCCTGGACAGGCCTCTCCTCCTCTGCACACCTGGACAGGCCTCACCACCTCTGCACCCCTGGACAGGCCTCAACTCCTCTGCACCCCTGGACAGGCCTGACCTCCCCGGTACCTCTGGACAGGCCTCTCCTCCTCTGCACCCCTGGACTAGCCTCACCTCCTCTGCACCCCTAGACAGGCCTCTCCTCCTCTGCACCCCTGGACAGGCCTCTCGTCCTCTGCACACCTGGACAGGCCTCACCACCTATGCACCCCTGGACAGGCCTCAACTCCTCTGCACCCCTGGACAGGCCTGACATCCCCTGTACCTCTGGACAGGCCTTACCTCCTCTGCACCCCTGAGAGGCCTCTCCTCCTCTGCAGCCTTGGACAGGCCTCTCCTCCTCTGCACCCCTGGGCAGGCCTCAGCTCCACTGCACCCCTGGACAGGGCTCTCCTCCTCTGCACCCCTGGACAGGCCTCTCCTCCTCTGCACACTTGGACAGGCATTTCCTCCTCTGCACACCTGGACAGGCCTCTCCTCCTCTTCACCCCTGGACAGGCCTCTCCTCCTCTGCACCCCTGGACAGGCCTCTCCTCCTCTTCTCCCCTGGGCAGGCCTCTCCTCCTCTGCACCCTTGGACAGGCATTTCATTCTCTGCACACCTGAACAGGCCTCACCTCCTCTGCACCCCTGGACAGGCCTCTCCTCCTCTGCACCCCTGGACAAGCCTCACCTCCTTTGCACCCCTAGAGAGGCCTCTCCTCCTCTACACAACTGGACAGACCTCACCTCCTCTGCACCCATGGACAGGCCTCACCTCCTCTGCACCCCTGGACAGGTCTCACCTCCTCTGCACCCCTGGACAGGCCTCATCTCCTCTGCACCCCTGGACAGGCCTCTCCTCTGCCCCTCCTCTGCACAGGCCTCTCCTCCTCTTCACCCCTGGACAGGCCTCTCCTCCTCTGCACCCCTGGACATGCCTCAGCTCCACTGCATCCCTGGACAGGCCTCTTCTCCTCTTCACCCTGGTCAGGAATCTCCTCCTATGACCCCTGGACAGCCTTCACCTCCTCTGCACCCCTGGACAGGCCTCTCCTCCTCTGCCCTTCTTCTGGACAGGCCTCACCTCCTCTGCACCCCTGTACAGGCCTCTCCTCCTCTGCACCCCTGGACAAGCCTCAACTCCTCTGCACCCCTGGACAGGCCTCTCCTTCTCTGCACCCCTGGACAGGCCTCTTCTCCTCTGCACCCCTAGACAGGCCTCACCACCTAGGCACCCCTGGACAGACCTCAGCTCCTCTGCGCCCCCCTGGACAGGCCTCACCTCCTCTGCACCCCCCTGGACTGGCCACACCTCATCTGCACCCCTGGACAGGCCTCTCCTCCTATGCCCCCCTGGACAGGCCTCTCCTCCTCTCCACCCCTGGACAGGCCTCACCTCCTCTGCACCCCTGGATAGGCCTCTCCTCCTCTGCACCCCTGGACAGGCCTCTCTTCCTCTGCACAACTGTACAGGCCTCACCTCCTCTGCACCCCTGGATAGGCATCACCTCCTCTGCACCCCTGGACAGTCCTCTCCTCCTCAGCATACCTGCACAGACCTCACCTCCTCTGTACGCCTGGACAGGGCTCTCCTCCTCTGCACCCCTGTACAGGCCTCTCCTCCTCTGCACAACTGGACAGGCCTCACCTCCTCTGCACCCCTGGACAGGCCTCACCTCCTCTGCACCCCTGGACAGTCCTCTCCTCCTTTGCACACCTGGACAGGCCTCACCTCCTCTGCACCTCTGGACAGGGCTCTCCTCCTCTGCACCCCTGGACAGGCCTCTCCTCCTCTGCCCCTCCTCTGGACACACCTCTCCTCCTTTTCACCCCTGGAAAGGCCTCTCCTCCTCTACATCCCTGGACAGGCCTCACCTCCTCAGCCCCCTGAACAGGCCTCTCCTCCTCTGCACCCCTGGACAGGCCTCACCTCCTCTGCACCCCTGGACAGGCATCTCCTCCTCTGCACCCCTGGACAGGCCTCACCTCCTCATCCCCCTGGACAGGCCTCTCCTCCTCTGCACCACTGGATAGGCCTCTCCTCCTCTGCACCCCTAGACAGGCCTCACCTCCTCTGCACCCCTGGACAAGCCTCACCTCCTCTGCACCCCTGGAGAGGCCTCTCCTCCTCTGCACCCCTAGAGAGGCCTCTCCTCCTCTACACAACTGGACAGGCCTCACCTCCTCTGCACCCATGGACAGGCCTCACCTCCTCTGCACCCCTGGACAGGTCTCACCTCCTCTGCACCCCTGGACAGGCCTCATCTCCACTGCACCCCTGTACAGGCCTCTCCTCTGCCCCTCCTCTGCACAGGCCTCTCCTCCTCTTCACCCCTGGACAGGCCTCTCCTCCTCTGCACCCCTGGACATGCCTCAGCTCCACTGCACCCCTGGACAGGCCTCTCCTCCTCTTCACCCTGGACAGGAATCTCCTCCTATGACCCCTGGACAGCCTTCACCTCCTCTGCACCCCTGGACAGGCCTCTCCTCCTCTGCCCTTCTTCTGGACAGGCCTCACCTCCTCTGCACCCCTGTACAGGCCTCTCCTCCTCTGCACCCCTGGACAAGCCTCAACTCCTCTGCACCCCTGGACAGGCCTCTCCTTCTCTGCACCCCTGGACAGGCCTCTTCTCCTCTGCACCCCTAGACAGGCCTCTCCTCCTCTGCACCCCTGGACAGGTCTCTTCTCCTCTGTACACCTGGACAGGCCTCACCACCTATGCACCCCTGGACAGACCTCAGCTCCTCTGCACCCCCCTGGACAGGCCTCACCTCCTCTGCACCCCCCCGGACTGGCCTCACCTCATCTGCACCCGTGGACAGGCCTCTCCTCCTATGCCCCCCTGGACAGGCCTCTCCTCCTCTCCACCCTTGGACAGGCCTCACCTCCTCTGCACCTCTGGACAGGCCTCACCTCCTCTGCACTCCTGGACAGGCCTGACCTCCTCTGCACCCCTGGGCAGGCCTCTACTCCTCTGCACCCCTGGACAGGCCTCTCCTCCTATGCACCCTCGGACAGGCCTCACCTCCTCTGCACCCCTGGACAGGCATCAGCTCCTCTGCACCAGTGGACAGGCCTCTCCTCCTCTCCACCCCTGGACAGTCCTCTCCTCCTCTTCAACCCTGGACAGGCCTCTCCTCCACTTCACCCCTGGACAGGCCTCTCCTCCTCTTAACCCCTGGACAGGCCTCTCCTCCTCTGCACCCCTGGACAGGCCTCACCTCCTCTGCACCCCTGGACAGGCCTCTCCTCCGCCGCACCCCCTGGATAAGCCTCTCCTCGTCTTCACCCCTGGACAGGCCTCTCCCCCTCTGCACCCCTGGACAAGCCTTAACTCCTCTGTACCCCTGGACAGGCCTCTCCTCCTCTGCACCCCTGGACAGGCCTCTCCTCCTCTGCACCACTGGACAGGCCTCAGCTCCACTGCACCCCTGGACAGGCCTCTCCTCCTCTGCACCCCTAGACAGGCCTCTCCTCCTCTGCATCCCTAGACAGGCCTCTCCTCCTCTGCACCCCTGGACAGGTCTCTTCTCCTCCGCACCCCTGGATAGGCCTCACCTCCGCTGCACCCCTGGACAGGCCTGACCTCATCTGCACCCCTGGACAGGCCTCTCCTCCTATCCCCCCTGGACAGGCCTCTCCTCCTCTCCACCTACGGACAGGCCTCACCTCCTCTGCACCTCTGGACAGGCCTCACCTCCTCTGCACACCTGGACAGGCCTGACCTCCTCTGCACCCCTGGACAGGCCTCTACTCCTCTGCACCCCTGGATAGGCCTCAGCTCCTCTGCACCCCTGGACAGGCATCAGCTCCTCTGCACCAGTGGACAGGCCTCTCCTCCTCTTCACCGCTGGACAGGCCTCTCCTCCACTTCACCCCTAGACAAGCCTCTCCTCCTCTTAACCCCTGGACAGGCCTCTCCTCCTCTGCACCCCTGGACAGGCCTCACCTCCTCTGCACCCCGGGACAGGCCTCTCCTCCTCCGCACCCCCTGGATAGGCCTCTCCTCCTCTGTACCCCTGGACAGGCCTTTCCTCCTCTGCACCCCTGGACAGGCCTATGCCTCTCTGCACCCCTAGACAGACCTCACCTTCTCTGCACCCCTGGACAGTCTTCACCTCCTCTGCACCCCTGGACAGTCCTCTCCTGCTCTGTACCCCTGGACAGGCCTCTCCTCCTCTGTACCCCTGGACAGGCCTCTCCTCCTCTTCACCCCTGGACAGGCCTCTCCCCCTCTGCACCCCTGGACAGACCTCACCTTCTCTGCACCCCTGGACAGTCTTCACCTCCTCTGCACCCCTGGACAGTCCTCACCTCCTCTGCATCCCTGGACAGGCCTCACGTCCACTGCAACCCTGGACAGGCCTCTCCTCCTCTGCACCCCTGGACAGTCTTCACCTCCTCTGCACCCCTGGACAGTCCTCACCTCCTCTGCATCCCTGGACAGGCCTCACGTCCACTGCACCCCTGGACAGTCATCACCTCCTCTGCACCCCTGGACAGTCCTCACCTCCTCTGCATCCCTGGACCGGCCTCACGTCCACTGCACCCCTGGACAGCCCTCTCCCCCTCTGCACCCCCGGACAGGCCTCACCTCCTCCGCATCCCTGGACAGTCCTCACCTCCTCTGCACCCCTGGACAGTCCTCTCCTCCTCTGCACCCCCTGGACAGGCCTCTCCTCCTCTTCACCCCTGGACAGGCCTCTCCTTCTCAGCACCCCCTGGATAGGCTTCTCCTCCTCTTCACCCCTGGACAGGCCTCTCCTCCTCTTCACCCCTGGACAGGCCTCTCCTCCTCTGCACTCCTGGATAGGCATCTCCTCCCCTTCACCCATGGACAATCCTCTCCTCCTGCTCACCCCTGGACAGGCCTCTCCTCCTTTTCACCCCTGGACAGGCCTCTCCTCCTCTGCACCCCTGGACAGGCCTCTCCTCCTCTGCAGCCCTGGACAAGCCTCACCTCCTCTGCATCGATGGACAGGCCTCTCCTCCTCTGCACACCTGGACAGGCTTCACCTCCGTTGCACCCCTGGACAGGCCTCACCTCCTCTGCACACCTAGACAGGCCTCTCCTCCTCTGCACCCCTGGACAGGCCTCTCCTCCTCTGCACCCCTGGACTGGCCTCAGCTCCACTGCACCCCTGGACTGGACTCTCCTCCTCTGCACTCCTGGACAGGCCTCACCTCTTCTGCACCCCTGGACAGGCCTCACCTACTATGCACCCCTGGACAGGCCTCACCTACTCTGCACCCCTGGACAGGCCTCTCCTCTGCACCCCTGGACAGGTTCTCCTCCTCTGCCCTTCTTCTGGACAGGCCTCACCTCCTCTGCACCCCTGTACAGGCCTCTCCTCCTCTGCACCCCTGGACAAGCCTCAACTCCTATGCACCCCTGGACAGGCCTCTACTCCTCTGCACCCCTGGACTAGCCGCACCTCCTCTGCACCCCTAGACAGGCCTCTCCTCCTCTGCACCCCTGGACAGGTCTCTTCTCCTCTGCACACCTGGACAGCCCTCACCTCCTCTGCACCCCTGGACAGGCCTCACCTCCTCTGCACCCCTAGACAGGCCTCTCCTCCTCTGCACCCCTGGACAGGCCTCTCCTCCTCTGCACACCTGGACAGGCCTCACCACCTCTGCACCCCTGGACAGGCCTCAACTCCTCTGCACCCCTGGACAGGCCTGACCTCCCCTGTACCTCTGGACAGGCCTCTCCTCCTCTGCACCCCTGGACTAGCCTCACCTCCTCTGCACCCCTAGACAGGCCTGTCCTCCTCTGCACCCCTGGACAGGCCTCTCCTCCTCTGCACACCTGGATAGGCCTCACCACCTCTGCACCCCTGGACAGGCCTCAACTCCTCTGCACCCCTGGACAGGCCTGACATCACCTGTACCTCTGGACAGGCCTTACCTCCTCTGCACCCCTGAGAGGCCTCTCCTCCTCTGCAGCCTTGGACAGGCCTCTCCTCCTCTGCACCCCTGGGCAGGCCTCAGCTCCACTGCACCCCTGGACAGGGCTCTCCTCCTCTGCACCCCTGGACAGGCCTCTCCTCCTCTGCACACTTGGACAGGCATTTCCTCCTCTGCACACCTGGACAGGCCTCTCCTCCTCTTCACCCCTGGACAGGCCTCTCCTCCTCTGCACCCCTGGACAGGCCTCTCCTCCTCTTCTCCCCTGGGCAGGCCTCTCCTCCTCTGCACCCTTGGACAGGCATTTCATTCTCTGCACACCTGGACAGGCCTCACCTCCTCTGCACCCCTGGACAGGCCTCTCCTCCTCTGCACCCCTGGACAGGCCTCTCTTCCTAAGCACCCTTGGAAAGGCTTATTGTTAGACGGACCGGGAGGGTCGGCCGAGTATCAAGGGAGAGGTCTCCAGGGAGAGCCGTCTCCAGCGATCGTACAGACAAGTAACTTCCCCCCCACAGACGGACACCACACAGGAATAAGGTTGAACGATACTTTATCAGCAATTCTTTAAGTACGGTAGGATGGTACAAGGAGGTCTGGACTCAGGGGTCCCCTCGGTTCTGGTCTCTGGTTGGGAAAGGGGGTAGCGGGACAGTCTTGTTACCACTCGGGTGGATGAATAGCTCTCAATCCTCGAGCTCGGCGTTCTAGATGATCGGGCCGCGGCGGAGCCAGCAGGTCCCGAGATGATCGAAGATGGCGACGGGCCGCGGCGGAGCCAGCAGGTCCCGGTGAAGATGATGGTTACAAACGGTCCGCGGCCACGCCAGCAGGTCCCGACGACGATGAAGGATATGAAGGTTACGAAGGTTGCGGCAGCGCCAGCAGGCAAGATGATGGTGCACGAGACAGAGCTATGGCAGCGCCAATAGTCCGTCAAGGATGAGTTCTTCTTTGCGTCTCTCGACTCCAAGATACAACTGCCTTCCTGCTCTGGAGCTGCCCCAGTTATAGGGCTGGTGTTCTTTGATGTCCGGACCCTCGCACTTGGAGGTCGGGAGGTCCGGGATGAGGGCGTTCAGACACCCAGCAGGGGGGTGGAGCCAGCGCCCGGGGAGGCGATGGGCGAGCGGCACCTGGCGGGGGAGAGCCATCGACACCTCTTTCCCCCAGTGACTTGCCAAGTAGCCCGCTCACCTCCTGGGTGGATGGTGGTGCCGGGATGTCTGAGGCCTGGCCAGGCCCAGGGTTGGGGTCGATCGGGGGCCAGGCGGCCTCGTGGTGGAGTGTCCAAGATGGCGCCCAGGATGGGCGCGCAGGCCGGCAGTGGAACAGGCCCACGAGGTCGATATGTTCGAGGGTAGGGGTCCCGGAGGGGACGGAGGACGGGTAATGGTGGTGTGTGGTACCTGCGTGACCGGGCTCGGGCCTGGTCGGGCCGGGGGAGAGTGGCCCTTCATGTGGCCTGTCCAACATGCGTCCCCCCCAGCTGAAGGCGGGGAGAGTCACCCATCCTCTTGGGGACTCTCCTCGTCGAGGCGGAAAAAGCGGGACAGGCCATCCGCGTTGGCGTGGTCTGGCCCAGGCCGATGTTCAACTGTGAAGTCCATCCCCTGGAGGGAGATAGACCAGCGTAGTAACTTCGGGTTTTCTCCCCGCATCTGCATCAGCCACTGCAGGGGTCGGTGGTCGGTCTGCACCCGAAAGTGGGTGCCAAAGAGGTAGGGCCGGAGCTTCTTGAGGGCCCATACCACGGCGAAGGCCTCCCTCTCAATGGTGCTCCATCGTTGTTCTCGTGGTAGGAGTCGCCTGCTGATGAAGGCCACTGGCTGATCAAGGCCTTCGGTGTTCACTTGAGATAGGACGGCCCCGATGCCTTGGTCGGAGGCATCCGTCTGGACGACGAACTCCCGGCTGTAGTCGGGGGCCTGGAGCACCGGGGCGGAACACATGGCGTCTTTCAATTGTTCGAATGCTGTTTGGCACTCTGGAGTCCAGTTGACTTTCTTGGGTTGATTTTTTGACGTGAGTTCCGTGAGGGGACCCACTATAGTGCCGTAGTCTTTCACGAACCTTCGGTAGTAGCCCGTGAGGCCCAGGAAGGCCCGTACCTCGGTCTGGGTGATGGGGGACTGCCAGGACTGGATGGCGGCAATTTTGAGCTGCAGAGGGGCTACCAGTCCGCTTCCCACCTGGTGTCCGAGGTAGGTTACCGACCCTTGCCCGATTTGACATTTGCTGGCCTTGATCGTGAGGCCAGCTCGCTGAAGGGCTTGTAGCACTGCTCGGAGGTGGTGGAGGTGCTCGGTCCAATGGTGGCTGTATACAGCGATGTCATCTAGGTAGGCGGCGCTGAACCCTTCGAGCCCCGCCAGGACCTGATTGACGAGCCGCTGAAAGGTCGCTGGGGCATTCTTCATGCCAAAGGGCATGACCTTGAAATGGTAATGGCCTTCGGGGGTGGAGAAGGCAGAACGTTCTTGGGCCCGGGGTGTGAGGCCGATTTGCCAGTAGCTCGCCGTCAGGTCGAAAATACTGAGGTATCGGGCAGCTCCCATGCGGTCAATTAATTCATCTGCCCGGGGGATGGGATGTGCGTCTGTTCTGGTGACCGCATTTAAGCCCCGGTAGTCGATACAGAACCGGAGTTCCGGCGTGGTGCCAGGGGCGGCTGCTTTGGGGACCAGGACTACAGGACTGGCCCAGGGGCTATCGGAGGGCTCGATGACCCCGAGCGTGAGCATTCTTGCTACCTCTTCCTGGATGCAGGCCCGTACCCGATCTGGCACGCGGTAGGCCCGGTGGCGGATAGGGGGGCTGTCCCCTGTATCCACATCGTGCACACACCAGGAAGTGACACCTGGGGCGAGGGAGAACAGGCTGGCGAACTGTGACAGGAGGACTCGACACTCCTGGCGTTGCTCTCGGGTGAGGGCCTCCGAGAGTCGGACCCCATCCACGGAGCCGTCTTTCTCCTGAGTCCGTAGGAGGTCAGGGAGGGGCTCTGAGTCCTCTTCAGCTCCATTGTCTGTGGCCATCAGTAGGCTGAGTTCTGAACGCGCAAAGTGAGGCTTCAGTCTGTTGGTGTGGAGGACCCGGAGGGGGTTCCGGGAATACTCCATGTCGATGAGATAGGTGGCCGGGCCCTTGCGCTCGACTACTTTGAAGGGCCCCGTCCATTTGTCTTGCAGGGCGCAGGGTTCGGTGGGGGACATCACCCACACCTGTTGCCCAGGTTCAAATTCGATGGAGGAGGCATTCCGGTCATACCACTTTTTCATGTCCTCTTGACTGGCCTCTAGGTTGGCTTTTGCCAGTTCACTGAACCGCCGGGTCTGGTTGCGGAGTGTTAGGAGGTACCGGAAGACATCCGGTGGGTTCTTTAGAGGGGGCATCTCCCAGCCTTCTTTGACTAGGCTGAGCGGCCCCCGCACTGGGTGTCCATATAGTAGTTCAAACGGGCTGAAGCCCAGGGATTTTTGGGGAACCTCTCGATAGGCGAAGAGGAGGCACGGCAGCAGCACGTCCCACTGGCGACGGAGGGGCTCTTCCAACCCCCCGATCATCCCTTTGAGCGTGCGGTTGAACCGCTCAACGAGTCCGTTTCCTTGAGGGTGATAGGGGGTCGTGAATCGGTAGGTAACCCCGCACTGTTGCCAGAGGGACTTCATATATTTAGAAATAAAGTTCGTGCCTCTGTCGCTGACGACTTCTCGGGGGAAGCCCACACGGGAGAAGATCCCCATCAGAGCCCGGCCGACTACCGGGGCTGTCACAGTTCGCAGGGGAACAGCCTCGGGGTAGCGGGTGGCGTGGTCCACTAGCACCAGGATGAATCGATGGCCTTGTTTGGTGCGTGGGTCCAGGGGCCCCACGATATCTATCCCGACCCTCTCGAACGGGGTGGTGACCACAGGAAAAGGTTGCAGGGGGGCTTTTAGTTTGCGGCCGCTCTTTCCACTGGCTTGGCACGTGGGGCAAGATCGGCAATGCTGGTGTACATCGTTCCTCATTTTGGGCCAGAAAAAGTGGGTCACCAGACGACTATAGGTTTTATCTTGACCCAGGTGTCCCGCCAGGGGGACATCGTGGGCCAGGTTTAGCAGAAAGTCTCTAAAACGGAGGGGCACCACCAGTACTCGGCTAGCCCCCAGCTCCGCAATCCTTTGCTCACTGTACAGTAGATCATTGTCCCAGTAGACCCAGTGCGTTCCGGAGGTATCGCCTGCGCTTTGGGCGAGTGCTTGTTGGCGGAGTCCCTCGAGGGAGGGACAGGTCTTCTGTTCTTGGCGAAATTGTTCTTGCGTGGGTCCCCCCTCTTGAGGCCACTGGTCGAGGTTAGCGAGGTCTGGAAGTTGAGCTGGTGCTGGGGGGACGTCACGGTCGGTGGTGTCGGCCGGGGCGACCGGAGGTGGTGGCGCCGGCCATTCGGGCTCCTCTGGGCGGGGGTTGGCACGGGCGGCCATGGACCGGGTGGTGACACACGCCCAGTCCGGAACGCCTAACATCCCCAGGTGTTCTCTTCGTTCTACGGCTGCCCACGGAGAGCTTTCAAGGTCATTCCCCAGGAGGCAGTCTACGGGGGCATCGTCTCGGACCGTTACTTTCAACATGCCGGAGACCCCTCCCCATTCGAAGGGGACGCAGGCCATCCGACACAGACTTTCCGAGTTATCGGCTGTCCGTACCGGGCAGAGAATGTTCGGTAGATATTGTTCTGCGGTCACCAGGTGACAGCGGACGGCTGTTACACTGGCCCCAGTGTCACGAAGGGCTTCGGCCCGGCGTCCATTGATGCTCACCCATTGACTGTACTTCTGGGTGTTAGCGGGTAGGGGGACCCGCGGGACCATGTCTCTCCCCCCTAAGCAGGCTAGAGCCATGGCGGCTGGCTCCCATTCGTGGTGTTCATGTTCATATTCCTCCTGTTCCTCTGAGATCTGTTCCTCCCCTAGAGCTGCAGCGGCTACTTGGCGGGGTCTTGGGCTCTGATACTGGGGGCAGTTTGGGTCATTTGCATAGTGTCCAATTCGTTGGCATCGATGGCACGTAACATTGGCTCGATATCCCGGTCGCGCCGGGGTGCTGCCCCGGTTGGCCGGGGGGGTGGTGCTTGTAGCGGGGGTGACTGGCGCGTTGTCTCTTCCGCGTCCTTGGCCTCCTCCTCCTCCTCGGGGACGGTGTTGACCATTGTTGTTCCGGTTTTGTTCGTAGGACCCGTTTCGGCCTACTCTGGTGATTTCCCACCGGTCAGCTTCGGCTGCCAGCTGCCGGGGATCCGTTAACTTGCTGTCGAGGAGGTGTTGGCGGAGTTCAATGAAGCAATTGTTCGACAGATGCTCCCAGACCATAAGATTGAACAGTTGTTCGTAGGTTGTGACCTTGCTCCCTTTGATCCAGCCTTCGAAGGCTCGGCTAAAGTAGTTTACATAGTCCACCCAAGTTGTACCCGGGATGCGGGTGCAGTCTCGGAATCTCTGACGGTACATCTCGGGTGTGAGGCCATAGCTGGTGAGGAGTGCAGCTTTCATATGGTCATAGGAGGTCATCTGGTGGTCCGGGAGTTGCAGCAGGGCGTATCGGCCCTCATTGAGGAATCTCCCCCATAGACCGGCTCCCCAATCGCTTCTATCGATCCGGTGTGCAGTCATAGCGATTTCATAGGCCTTAAACCATTGCTGGATGTCGTCCTCTCGGAAGTACTCTCGAACGACATCCTTGGGGATGTGTACCTTTTTCTCTGTCGCCCCTGGGGTGTATGGTTGCTCGGACACCCCTACTTCTTTATTCTTGCGTAGGTCGATCTCAGCTAGTTTCTGCTCATGCTCATATGCCAGTTTCTTTTCCTCGAGCTCCCTTTGTCTCTGTTTCTCCTCTCTTTCTTCTCGGAGACGCAGGTGCTCTAAGTTGATTTTTTGTTCGGCCAATTTAAGTTCAATGTCCATTTTGAGCCGGGCCATTTCCAGCTCGTGTAGTCGGGTTCTCTCTCGTTCCTGGATCTCGTCTTGCGAGAGACCCGTTCTTCGCTCTTCAGGGGCCGTGAAGGTTTTTGCTGTGATGCTTTGATCGGGGGTTCCGGCCGCCCCGGTTTCTGCCCAAGATTCTAGGGCCTGCTTAAAATCGTCTTTGGTACTGAGACCGGTGGTAGCGATACCTAGTTCGATGCAGAACTGCTTTAGTTCACGATGGCTGTACTCGTCTAATTTCTCCATCTGGAGTTTCTCCGTTGATCCGCTTTCTTTAGTTGACATCGTGATTCGCCGTGGGGTGAGCTACTTTCTGTACGGTTATGCGGTGATTCGGATCGCGCCGCTGGCCACCAATGTTAGACGGACCGGGAGGGTCGGCCGAGTATCAAGGGAGAGGTCTCCAGGGAGAGCCGTCTCCAGCGATCGTACAGACAAGTAACTTCCCCCCCACAGACGGACACCACACAGGAATAAGGTTGAACGATACTTTATCAGCAATTCTTTAAGTACGGTAGGATGGTACAAGGAGGTCTGGACTCAGGGGTCCCCTCGGTTCTGGTCTCTGGTTGGGAAAGGGGGTAGCGGGACAGTCTTGTTACCACTCGGGTGGATGAATAGCTCTCAATCCTCGAGCTCGGCGTTCTAGATGATCGGGCCGCGGCGGAGCCAGCAGGTCCCGAGATGATCGAAGATGGCGACGGGCCGCGGCGGAGCCAGCAGGTCCCGGTGAAGATGATGGTTACAAACGGTCCGCGGCCACGCCAGCAGGTCCCGACGACGATGAAGGATATGAAGGTTACGAAGGTTGCGGCAGCGCCAGCAGGCAAGATGATGGTGCACGAGACAGAGCTATGGCAGCGCCAATAGTCCGTCAAGGATGAGTTCTTCTTTGCGTCTCTCGACTCCAAGATACAACTGCCTTCCTGCTCTGGAGCTGCCCCAGTTATAGGGCTGGTGTTCTTTGATGTCCGGACCCTCGCACTTGGAGGTCGGGAGGTCCGGGATGAGGGCGTTCAGACACCCAGCAGGGGGGTGGAGCCAGCGCCCGGGGAGGCGATGGGCGAGCGGCACCTGGCGGGGGAGAGCCATCGACACCTCTTTCCCCCAGTGACTTGCCAAGTAGCCCGCTCACCTCCTGGGTGGATGGTGGTGCCGGGATGTCTGAGGCCTGGCCAGGCCCAGGGTTGGGGTCGATCGGGGGCCAGGCGGCCTCGTGGTGGAGTGTCCAAGATGGCGCCCAGGATGGGCGCGCAGGCCGGCAGTGGAACAGGCCCACGAGGTCGATATGTTCGAGGGTAGGGGTCCCGGAGGGGACGGAGGACGGGTAATGGTGGTGTGTGGTACCTGCGTGACCGGGCTCGGGCCTGGTCGGGCCGGGGGAGAGTGGCCCTTCATGTGGCCTGTCCAACACTTATCCTCCTCTGCACCCCTAGACAGGCCTCACCTCCTCTGCACCCCTGGACAAGCCTCACCTCCTCTGCACCCCTAGAGAGGCCTCTCCTCCTCTACACAACTGGACAGACCTCACCTCCTCTGCACCCATTGAAAGGCCTCACCTCCTCTGCACCCCTGGACAGGTCTCACCTCCTCTGCACCCCTGGACAGGCCTCATCTCCTCTGCACCCCTGGACAGGCCTCTCCTCTGCCCCTCCTCTGCACAGGCCTCTCCTCCTCTTCACCCCTGGACAGGCCTCTCCTCCTCTGCACCCCTGGACATGCCTCAGCTCCACTGCACCCCTGGACAGGCCTCTTCTCCTCTTCACCCTGGACAGGAATCTCCTCCTATGACCCCTGGACAGCCTTCACCTCCTCTGCACCCCTGGACAGGCTCTCCTCCTCTGCCCTTCTTCTGGACAGGCCTCACCTCCTCTGCACCCCTGTACAGGCCTCTCCTCCTCTGCACCCCTGGACAAGCCTCAACTCCTCTGCACCCCTGGACAGGCCTCTCCTTCTCTGCACCCCTGGACAGGCCTCTTCTCCTCTGCACCCCTAAACAGGCCTCACCACCTATGCACCCCTGGACAGACCTCAGCTCCTCTGCACCCCCCTGGACAGGCCTCACCTCCTCTGCACCCCCCTGGACTGGCCTCACCTCATCTGCACCCCTGGACAGGCCTCTCCTCCTATGCCCCCCTGGACAGGCCTCTCCTCCTCTCCACCCCTGGACAGGCCTCACCTCCTCTGCACCCCTGGATAGGCCTCTCCTCCTCTGCACCCCTGGACAGGCCTCTCTTCCTCTGCACAACTGGACAGGCCTCACCTCCTCTGCACCCCTGGACAGGCATCACCTCCTCTGCACCACTGGACAGTCCTCTCCTCCTCAGCATACCTGCACAGGCCTCACCTCCTCTGTACGTCTGGACAGGGCTCTCCTCCTCTGCACCCCTGTACAGGCCTCTCCTCCTCTGCACAACTGGACAGGCCTCACCTCCTCTGCACCCCTGGACAGGCCTCACCTCCTCTGCACCTCTGGACAGTCCTCTCCTCCTTTGCACACCTGGACAGGCCTCACCTCCTCTGCACCTCTGGACAGGGCTCTCCTCCTCTGCACCCCTGGACAGGCCTCTCCTCCTCTGCCCCTCCTCTGGACACACCTCTCCTCCTTTTCACCCCTGGAAAGGCCTCTCCTCCTCTACATCCCTGGACAGGCCTCACCTCCTCAGCCCCCTGAACAGGCCTCTCCTCCTCTGCACCCCTGGACAGGCCTCACCTCCTCTGCACCCCTGGACAGGCATCTCCCCCTCTGCACCCCTGGACAGGCCTCACCTCCTCATCCCCCTGGACGGGCCTCTCCTCCTCTGCACCACTGGATAGGCCTCTCCTCCTCTGCACCCCTAGACAGGCCTCGACTCCTCTGCACCCCTGGACAAGCCTCACCTCCTCTGCACCCCTGGAGAGGCCTCTCCTCCTCTGCACCCCTAGAGAGGCCTCTCCTCCTCTACACAACTGGACAGGCCTCACCTCCTCTTCACCCATGGACAGGCCTCACCTCCTCTGCACCCCTGGACAGGTCTCACCTCCTCTGCACCCCTGGACAGGCCTCATCTCCACTGCACCCCTGTACAGGCCTCTCCTCTGCCCCTCCTCTGCACAGGCCTCTCCTCCTCTTCACCCCTGGACAGGCCTCTCCTCCTCTGCACCCCTGGACATGCCTCAGCTCCACTGCACCCCTGGACAGGCCTCTCCTCCTCTTCACCCTGGACAGGAATCTCCTCCTATGACCCCTGGACAGCCTTCACCTCCTCTGCACCCCTGGACAGGCCTCTCCTCCTCTGCCCTTCTTCTGGACAGGCCTCACCTCCTCTGCACCCCTGTACAGGCCTCTCCTCCTCTGCACCCCTGGACAAGCCTCAACTCCTCTGCACCACTGGACAGGCCTCTCCTTCTCTGCACCCCTGGACAGGCCTCTTCTCCTCTGCACCCCTAGACAGGCCTCTCCTCCTCTGCACCCCTGGACAGGTCTCTTCTCCTCTGTACACCTGGACAGGCCTCACCACCTATGCACCCCTGGACAGACCTCAGCTCATCTGCACCCCCCTGGACAGGCCTCACCTCCTCTGCACCCCCCTGGACTGGCCTCACCTCATCTGCACCCATGGACAGGCCTCTCCTCCTATGCCCCCCTGGACAGGCCTCTCCTCCTCTCCACCCTTGGACAGGCCTCACCTCCTCTGCACCTCTGGACAGGCCTCACCTCCTCTGCACTCCTGGACAGGCCTGACCTCCTCTGCACCCCTGGGCAGGCCTCTACTCCTCTGCACCCCTGGACAGGCCTCTCCTCCTCTGCACCCTCGGACAGGCCTCACCTCCTCTGCACCCCTAGACAGGCATCAGCTCCTCTGCACCAGTGGACAGGCCTCTCCTCCTCTCCACCCCTGGACAGTCCTCTCCTCCTCTTCAACCCTGGACAGGCCTCTCCTCCACTTCACCCCAGGACAGGCCTCTCCTCCTCTTAACCCCTGGACAGGCCTCTCCTCCTCTGCACCCCTGGACAGGCCTCACCTCCTCTGCACCCCTGGACAGGCCTCTCCTCCTCCGCACCCCCTGGATAAGCCTCTCCTCGTCTTCACCCCTGGACAGGCCTCTCCCCCTCTGCACCCCTCGACAAGCCTCAACTCCTCTGTACCCCTGGACAGGCCTCTCCTCCTCTGCACCCCTGGACAGGCCTCTCCTCCTCTGCACCACTGGACAGGCCTCAGCTCCACTGCACCCCTGGACAGGCCTCTCCTCCTCTGCACCCCTAGACAGGCCTCTCCTCCTCTGCACCCCTAGACAGGCCTCTCCTCCTCTGCACCCCTGGACAGGTCTCTTCTCCTCCGCACCCCTGGATAGGCCTCACCTCCGCTGCACCCCTGGACAGGCCTCTCCTCCTCTGCACCCCTGGACAGGCCTCTCCTCCTCTGCACCACTGGACAGGCCTCAGCTCCACTGCACCCCTGGACAGGCCTCTCCTCCTCTGCACCCCTAGACAGGCCTCTCCTCCTCTGCACCCCTAGACAGGCCTCTCCTCCTCTGCACCCCTGGACAGGTCTCTTCTCCTCCGCACCCCTGGATAGGCCTCACCTCCTCTGCACCCCGGGACAGGCCTCTCCTCCTCCGCACCCCCTGGATAGGCCTCTCCTCCTCTGTACCCCTGGACAGGCTTTTCCTCCTCTTCACCCCTGGACAGGCCTATGCCTCTCTGCACCCCTAGACAGACCTCACCTTCTCTGCACCCCTGGACAGTCTTCACCTCCTCTGCACCCCTGGACAGTCCTCACCTCCTCTGTACCCCTGGACAGGCCTCTCCTCCTCTGTACCCCTGGACAGGCCTCTCCTCCTCTTCACCCCTGGACAGGCCTCTACCCCTCTGACCCCTGGACAGACCTCACCTTCTCTGCACCCCTGGACAGTCTTCACCTCCTCCGCACCCCTGGACAGTCCTCACCTCCTCTGCATCCCTGGACAGGCCTCACGTCCACTGCAACCCTGGACAGGCCTCTCCTCCTCTGCACCCCTGGACAGTCTTCACCTCCTCTGCACCCCTGGACAGGCCTCACCTCCTCTGCACCCCTGTACAGGCCTCTCCTCCTCTGCACCCCTGGACAAGCCTCAACTCCTCTGCACCACTGGACAGGCCTCTCCTTCTCTGCACCCCTGGACAGGCCTCTTCTCCTCTGCACCCCTAGACAGGCCTCTCCTCCTCTGCACCCCTGGACAGGTCTCTTCTCCTCTGTACACCTGGACAGGCCTCACCACCTATGCACCCCTGGACAGACCTCAGCTCATCTGCACCCCCCTGGACAGGCCTCACCTCCTCTGCACCCCCGTGGACTGGCCTCACCTCATCTGCACCCATGGACAGGCCTCTCCTCCTATGCCCCCCTGGACAGGCCTCTCCTCCTCTCCACCCTTGGACAGGCCTCACCTCCTCTGCACCTCTGGACAGGCCTCACCTCCTCTGCACTCCTGGACAGGCCTGACCTCCTCTGTACCCCTGGGCAGGCCTCTACTCCTCTGCACCCCTGGACAGGCCTCTCCTCCTCTGCACCCTCGGACAGGCCTCACCTCCTCTGCACCCCTAGACAGGCATCAGCTCCTCTGCACCAGTGGACAGGCCTCTCCTCCTCTCCACCCCTGGACAGTCCTCTCCTCCTCTTCAACCCTGGACAGGCCTCTCCTCCACTTCACCCCAGGACAGGCCTCTCCTCCTCTTAACCCCTGGACAGGCCTCTCCTCCTCTGCACCCCTGGACAGGCCTCACCTCCTCTGCACCCCTGGACAGGCCTCTCCTCCTCCGCACCCCCTGGATAAGCCTCTCCTCGTCTTCACCCCTGGACAGGCCTCTCCCCCTCTGCACCCCTCGACAAGCCTCAACTCCTCTGTACCCCTGGACAGGCCTCTCCTCCTCTGCACCCCTGGACAGGCCTCTCCTCCTCTGCACCACTGGACAGGCCTCAGCTCCACTGCACCCCTGGACAGGCCTCTCCTCCTCTGCACCCCTAGACAGGCCTCTCCTCCTCTGCACCCCTAGACAGGCCTCTCCTCCTCTGCACCCCTGGACAGGTCTCTTCTCCTCCGCACCCCTGGATAGGCCTCACCTCCGCTGCACCCCTGGACAGGCCTCTCCTCCTCTGCACCCCTGGACAGGCCTCTCCTCCTCTGCACCACTGGACAGGCCTCAGCTCCACTGCACCCCTGGACAGGCCTCTCCTCCTCTGCACCCCTAGACAGGCCTCTCCTCCTCTGCACCCCTAGACAGGCCTCTCCTCCTCTGCACCCCTGGACAGGTCTCTTCTCCTCCGCACCCCTGGATAGGCCTCACCTCCTCTGCACCCCGGGACAGGCCTCTCCTCCTCCGCACCCCCTGGATAGGCCTCTCCTCCTCTGTACCCCTGGACAGGCTTTTCCTCCTCTTCACCCCTGGACAGGCCTATGCCTCTCTGCACCCCTAGACAGACCTCACCTTCTCTGCACCCCTGGACAGTCTTCACCTCCTCTGCACCCCTGGACAGTCCTCACCTCCTCTGTACCCCTGGACAGGCCTCTCCTCCTCTGTACCCCTGGACAGGCCTCTCCTCCTCTTCACCCCTGGACAGGCCTCTACCCCTCTGACCCCTGGACAGACCTCACCTTCTCTGCACCCCTGGACAGTCTTCACCTCCTCCGCACCCCTGGACAGTCCTCACCTCCTCTGCATCCCTGGACAGGCCTCACGTCCACTGCAACCCTGGACAGGCCTCTCCTCCTCTGCACCCCTGGACAGTCTTCACCTCCTCTGCACCCCTGGACAGTCCTCACCTCCTCTGCATCCCTGGACAGGCCTCACGTCCACTGCACCCCTGGACAGTCCTCACCTCCTCTGCACCCCTGGACAGTCCCCACCTCCTCTGCATCCCTGGACCGGCCTCACTTCCACTGCACCCCTGGACAGCCCTCTCCCCCTCTGCACCCCGGACAGGCTTCACCTCCTCCGCATCCCTGGACAGTCCTCACCTCCTCTGCACCCCTGGACAGTCCTCTCCTCCTCTGCACCCCCTGGACAGGCCTCTCCTCCTCTTCACCCCTGGACAGGCCTCTCCTCCTCTGCACCCCTGGACAAGCCTCACCTCCTCTGCATCGATGGACAGGCCTCTCCTCCTCTGCACACCTGGACAGGCTTCACCTCCTTTGCACCCCTGGACAGGCCTCACCTCCTCTGCACACCTGGACAGGCCTCTCCTCCTCTGCACCCCTGGACAGGCCTCTCCTCCTCTGCACCCCTGGACAGGCCTCAGCTCCACTGCACCCCTGGACTGGTCTCTCCTCCTCTGCACTCCTGGACAGGCCTCACCTCTTCTGCACCCCTGGACAGGCCTCACCTACTATGCACCCCTGGACAGGCCTCACCTACTCTGCACCCCTGGACAGGCCTCTCCTCTGCACCCCTGGACAGGTTCTCCTCCTCTGCCCTTCTTCTGGACAGGCCTCACCTCCTCTGCACCCCTGTACAGGCCTCTCCTCCTCTGCACCCCTGGACAAGCCTCAACTCCTATGCACCCCTGGACAGGCCTCTACTCCTCTGCACCCCTGGACTAGCCGAACCTCCTCTGCACCCCTAGACATGCCTCTCCTCCTCTGCACCCCTGGACAGGTCTCTTCTCCTCTGCACACCTGGACAGCCCTCACCTCCTCTGCACCCCTGGACAGTCCTCTCCTCCTCTGCACCCCCTGGACAGGCCTCTCCTCCTCTTCACCCCTGGACAGGCCTCTCCTCCTCTGCACCCCTGGACAAGCCTCACCTCCTCTGCATCGATGGACAGGCCTCTCCTCCTCTGCACACCTGGACAGGCTTCACCTCCTTTGCACCCCGGACAGGCCTCACCTCCTCTGCACACCTGGACAGGCCTCTCCTCCTCTGCACCCCTGGACAGGCCTCTCCTCCTCTGCACCCCTGGACAGGCCTCAGCTCCACTGCACCCCTGGACTGGTCTCTCCTCCTCTGCACTCCTGGACAGGCCTCACCTCTTCTGCACCCCTGGACAGGCCTCACCTACTATGCACCCCTGGACAGGCCTCACCTACTCTGCACCCCTGGACAGGCCTCTCCTCTGCACCCCTGGACAGGTTCTCCTCCTCTGCCCTTCTTCTGGACAGGCCTCACCTCCTCTGCACCCCTGTACAGGCCTCTCCTCCTCTGCACCCCTGGACAAGCCTCAACTCCTATGCACCCCTGGACAGGCCTCTACTCCTCTGCACCCCTGGACTAGCCGAACCTCCTCTGCACCCCTAGACATGCCTCTCCTCCTCTGCACCCCTGGACAGGTCTCTTCTCCTCTGCACACCTGGACAGCCCTCACCTCCTCTGCACCCCTGGACAGGCCTCCCCTCCTCTGCCCTTCTTCTGGACAGGCCTCTCCTCCTCTGCACCCCTGGACTAGCCTCACCTCCTCTGCACCCCTAGACAGGCCTCTCCTCCTCTGCACCCGTGGACAGGCCTCTCCTCCTCTGCACACCTGGACAGGCCTCACCACCTCTGCACCCCTGGACAGGCCTCAACTCCTCTGCACCCCTAGACAGGCCTGACCTCCCCTGTACCTCTGGACAGGCCTTACCTCCTCTGCACCCCTGAGAGGCCTCTCCTCCTCTGCAGCCTTGGACAGGCCTCTCCTCCTCTGCACCCCTGGACAGGCCTCAGCTCCACTGCACCCCTGGACAGGGCTCTCCTCCTCTGCACCCCTGGACAGGCCTCTCCTCCTCTGCACCCCTGGACAGGCCTCTCCTCCTCTTCTCCCCTGGGCAGGCCTCTCCTCCTCTGCACCCTTGGACAGGCATTTACTTCTCTGCACACCTGGACAGGCCTCACCTCCTCTGCACCCCTGGACAGGCCTCTCTTCCTCTGCACCCCTGGACAGGCCTCTCTTCCTAAGCACCCTTGGATAGGCTTATCCTCCTTTGCACCCCTGGACAGGCCTCGCCTCCTCTGCACCCCCTGGACAGGCCTCACCTCCTCTGTATCCCCTGGACAGGCCTCACCTCCTCTGCACCCCTAGAGAGGACTCACCTCCTCTGCACCCCTGGACAGGCCTCACCTCCCCTGCACCCCTGGACATGCCTCTCCTCCTCTGCACCCCTGGGCAGGCCTCAGCTCCACTGCACCCCTGGACAGGCCTCTCCTCCTCTGATTCCCTGGACAGGCCTCTACTCCTCTGCACCCCTGGACAGGCCTCTCCTCCTCTGAATCCATGGACAGGCCTCTCTACCTCTGCACCCCTGGGCAGGCCTCCGCTCTACTGCACCCCTGGACAGGACCCTCCTCCTCTGAATTCCTGGACAGGCATCTCCACCTCTGCACCCCTGGGCAGGCCTCAGCTTCACTGCACCCCTGGACAGGCCTCAGCTTCACTGCACCCCTGGACAGGCCTCTCCTCCTCTGCACCCCTGGACAGGCCTCTCCTCCTCTGAACCCCTGGGCAGGCCTCAGCTCCACTGCACCCCTGGACAGGCCTCAGCTCCACTGCACCCCAGGACAGGCCTCTCCTCCTTTACACCCCTGGACAGGCCTCTCCTCCTCTGCACCTATGGACAGGCCTCTCCTCCTCTGCACCCCTGGACAGGCCTCTCCTCCTCTGCCCCTCCTCTGGGCAGGCCTCTACTCTTCACCCATGGACAGGCCTCTCCTGCTCTGCACCCCTGGACAGGCCTCACCACCTCTGCACCCCTGGACAGGCCTCAACTCCTCTGCACCCCTGGACAGGCCTGACCTCCCCTGTACCTCTGGACAGGCCTTACCTCCTCTGCACCCCTGAGAGGCCTCTCCTCCTCTGCAGCCTTGGACAGGCCTCTCCTCCTCTGCACCCCTGGACAGGCCTCAGCTCCACTGCACCCCTGGACAGGGCTCTCCTCCTCTGCACCCCTGGACAGGCATTTCCTCTTCTGCACACCTGGACAGGCCTCTCCTCCTCTTCACCCCTGGACAGGCCTCTCCTCCTCTGCACCCCTGGACAGGCCTCTCCTCCTCTTCTCCCCTGGGCAGGCCTCTCCTCCTCTGCACCCTTGGACAGGCATGTCCTTCTCTGCACACCTGGACAGGCCTCACCTCCTCGGCACCCCTGGACAGGCCTCTCCTCCTCTGCACCCCTGGACAGGCCTCTCTTCCTAAGCACCCTTGGATAGGCCTCACCTCCTCTGCACCCCCTGGACAGGCCTCACCTCCTCTGCACCCCCTGGACAGGCCTCACCCCCTCTGCCCCCTGGCCAGGCCTCACCTCCTCTGCACCCCCTGGACAGGCCTCACCTCCTCTGCACCCCTAGACAGGACTCACCTCCTCTGCACCCCTGGACAGGCTTCACCTCCTCTGCACCCCTGGACATGCCTCTCCTCCTCTGCACCCCTGGGCAGGCCTCAGCTCCACTGCACCCCTGGACAGGCCTCTCCTCCTCTGATTCCCTGGGCAGGCCTCTACTCCTCTGCACCCCTGGACAGGCCTCTCCTCCTCTGAATCCATGGACAGGCCTCTCTACCTCTGCACCCCTGGGCAGGCCTCCGCTCTACTGCACCCCTGGACAGGACCCTCCTCCTCTGAATTCCTGGACAGGCCTCTCCACCTCTGCACCCCTGGGCAGGCCTCAGCTCCACTGCACCCCTGGACAGGCCTCAGCTTCACTGCACCCCTGGACAGGCCTCTCCTCCTCTGCACCCCTGGACAGGCCTCTCCTCCTCTGCACCCCTGGACAGGCCTCTCCTCCTCTGCACCCCTGGACAGGCCTCTCCTCCTCTGCACCCCTGGACAGGCCTCTCCTCCTCTGCACCCCTGGGCAGGCCTCAGCTCCACTGCACCCCTGGACAGGCCTCAGCTCCACTGCACCCCAGGACAGGCCTCTCCTCCTAAGCACCCCTGGACAGGCCTCCCCATCTCTGCCCCCTGGACAGACCTCTCCTCCTCTGCACCCCTGGACAT
The DNA here is from genome assembly GCF_964263255.1 of Lissotriton vulgaris. Taxonomy (NCBI): domain Eukaryota; kingdom Metazoa; phylum Chordata; class Amphibia; order Caudata; family Salamandridae; genus Lissotriton; species Lissotriton vulgaris. The sequence continues at coordinate 107,130,574 of NC_141685.1, read as the reverse complement.
GCCTCTCCTCTTCTGCACCCCTGGGCAGGCCTCAGCACCACTGCATCCATGGTCAGGCCTCTCCTCCTCTACACCCCTGGACAGTCCTCTCCTCCTAAGCACCCCTGGACAGGCCTCCCCATCTCTGTCCCCTGGACAGACCTCACCTCTTCTGCACCCCTGGACAGGCCTCTCCTCTTCTGCACCCCTGGGCAGGCCTCAGCACCACTGGATCCATGGTCAGGCCTCTCCTCCTCTGCACCCCTGGACAGGCCTCTCCTCCTAAGCACCCCTGGACAGACCTCCCCATCTCTGCCCCCTGGACAGACCTCTCCTCCTCTGCACCCCTGGACCGGCCTCTCCTCCTCTGCCCCTCCTCTGGACAGGCCTCTCCTCCTCTTCCCCCCTGGACAGGCCTCACCTCCTCTGCCCCACTGGACAGGCCTCCCCTCCTCTGCACCCCAGGACAGGCCTCTCCTCCCAAGCACCCTTGGACAGGCTTATCCTCCTTTGCACCCCTTGGACAGTCCTCACCTCCTCTGCACAACTGGACAGGCCTCACCTCCTCTGCATACCTGGACAGGCCTCTCCTCCTCTTCACCCCTGGACAGGCCTCTCCTCCTCTGCACCCCCTGGACAAGCCTCTCCTCCTCTTCACCCCTGGACAGGCCTCTCCTTCTCTGCACCCCCTGGATAGGCGTCTCCTGCTCTTCACCCCTAGAAAGGCATCTCCTCCTCTTCATCCCTGGACAGGCCTCTACTCCTCTGCACCCCCTGGACAGGCCTTTCCTCATCACCCCTGGACAGCCCTCACCTCCTCTGCACCCCTGGACAGGCCTCTCCTCCTCTGCCCCTCTTCTAGATAGGCCTCACCTCCTCTCCACCCCTGGACAATCCTCACCTCCTCTGCACCCCTGGACAGGCCTCTCCTCCTCTGCACCCCTGGACAAGCCTCACCTCCTCTGCAACGATGGACAGGCCTCTCCTCCTCTGCACAGCTGGACAGGCTTCACCTCCTTTGAACCCCTGGACAGGCCTCACCTCCTCTGCACCCCTGGATAGGCCTCTCCTCCTCTGCACCCCTAGACAGGCCTCTCCTCCTCTGCACCCCTGGACAGGCCTCAGCTCCACTGCACCCCTGGACTGGCCTTTCCTCCTCTGCACCCCTGGACAGGCCTCACCTCCTCTGCACCCCTGGACATGTCTTTCCTCCTCTGCACCCCTGGGCAGGCCCCAGCTCCACTGCACCCCTGGACAGGCCTCTCCTCCTCTCATTCCCTGGACAGGCCTCTACTCCTCTGCACCCCTGGACAGGCCTCTCCTCTTCTGAATCCATGGACAGGCCTCTCTACCTCTGCACCCCTGGGCAGGCCTCAGCTCCACTGCACCCCTGGACAGGCCTCTCCTCCTCTGAATTCCTGGACAGGCCTCTCCACCTCTGCACCCCTGGGCAGGCCTCAGCTCCACTGCACCCCTGGACAGGCCTCAGCTTCACTGCACCCCTGGACAGGCCTCTCCTCGTCTGCACCCCTGGACAGGCCTCTCCTCCTCTGCACCCCTGGACAGGCCTCTCCTCCTCTGCACCCCTGGACAGGCCTCTCCTCCTCCGCACCCCTGGGCAGGCCTCAGCTCCACTGCACCCCTGGACAGGCCTCAGCTCCACTGCACCTTTGGACAAGCCTCTCCTCCTCTGCACCCCTGGACAGGCCTCTCCTCCTCTGCCCCTCCTCTGGGCAGGCCTCTCCTCTTCACCCATGGACAGGCCTCTCCTGCTCTGCACGCCTGGACAGGCCTCTCTTTCTCTGCACCCCTGGTCAGGCCTCTCTTCCTCTGCACCTCTGGACAGGCCTCTCCTTATCTACACCCCTGGACAAGTCTCATCTCCTCTGCTACCCTGGACAGACCTCTCCTCCTCTGCACCCCTGGACGGGCCTCACCTCCTCTGCACCCCTGGACAGGCCTCTCCTCCTCTGCACCCCTGGACAGGCCTCTCCTCCTCTACACCCCTGGACAGGCCTCTCATCCTCTGCAACCCCTGGACAACCCTCACCTCCTCTGCACCCCTGGACAGGCCCCCCTCCTCTGCCCTTCTTCTGGACAGGCCTCACCTCCTCTGCACCCCTGAACAGGCCTCACCTCCTCTGCACCCCTGGACAGGCCTCTCCTCCTCTGCACCCCTGGACTAGCCTCACCTCCTCTGCACCCCTAGACAGGCCTCTCCTCCTCTGCACCAATGGACAGGCCTCTCCTCCTCTGCACACCTGGACAGGTCTCACCACCTCTGCACCCCTGGACAGGCCTCAACTCCTCTGCACACCTGGACAGGCCTGACCTCCCCTGTACCCCTGGACAGGCCTCACCTCCTCCGCACCCCTGGACAGGCCTCTCCTCCTCTGCACCCTTGGACAGGCCTCTCCTCCTCTGCACCTCTGGACAGGCCTCAGCTCCACTGCACCCCTGGACAGGGCTCTCCTCCTCTGCACCCCTGGACAGGCCTCTCCTCCTCTGCTCCCCTGGACAGTCCTCTCCTCCTCTGCACCCTTGGACAGGCCTTTCCTCCTCTCCACACCTGGACAGGCCTCACCTCTTCTGCACCTCTGGACAGGCCTAACCTCTTCTGTACCCCTGGACAGGCATCAGCTCCTCTGCACCACTGGAAAGGCCTCACCTCCTCTGCACCCCTGGATAGGCCTCTCCTCCTCTGCACCCCTAGACAGGCCCCACCTCCTCTGCACCCCTGGACAGGCCTCTCCTCCTCTGCACCCCTGGGCAGGCCTCAGCTCCACTGTACCCCTGGACAGGCCTCAGCTCCTCTGCACCCCTTGACAGGCCTCACCTCCTCTGCACCCCTGGACAGGCCTCTCCTCCTCTGCACCCTTGGACAGGCATTTCCTTCTCTGCACACCTGGACAGGCCTCACCTCCTCTGCACCCCTGGACAGGCCTCACCTCCTCTGCACCCCTGGAAAGGCCTCTCCTCCTCTGCACCCCTGGACAGTCCTCTCCTCCTCTGCACCCCAGGACAGGCCTCGCCTCCTCTGTACCCCTGGGCAGGCCTCACCTCCTCTGCACCCCTGGACAGGCCTTTCCTCTTCTGCACCCCTGGGCAGGCCTCAGCACCACTGCATCCATGGTCAGGCCTCTCCTCCTCTGCACCCCTGGACAGGCCTCCCCTCCTAAGCACCCATGGACAGGCCTCCCCATCTCTGCCCCCTGGACAGACCTCACCTCCTCTGCACCCCTGGACAGGCCTCTCCTCTTCTGCACCCCTGGGCAGGCCTCAGCACCACTGCATCCATGGTCAGGCCTCTCCTCCTCTGCACCCCTGGACAGGCCTCTCCTCCTAAGCACCCCTGGACAGGCCTCTCCTCCTCTGCACCCCTGGATAGGCCTCTCCTCCTCTGCACCCCTGGACAGGCCTCTACTCCTCTGCACCCCTTAGACAGGCCTCTCCTCATCACCCCTGGACAGCCCTCATCTCCTCTGCACCCCTGGAGAGGCTTCTCCTCCTCTGCCCCTCTCCTGGACAGGCCTCGCCTCCCCTGTACCCCTGGACAGGCACCCCTGGACAGGCCTCTCCTCTTCTGCACCCCTGGGCAGGCCTCAGCTCCACTGCACTCCTGATCAGGCCTCAGCACCACTGCATCCATGGCCAGGCCTCTCCTCCCCTGCACCCCTGGACAGGCCTCTCTTCCTCTGCACCCCTGGACAGGCCTCACCTCCTCTGCATCCCTGGACAGTCCTCTCCTCCTCTGCACCCCTGGACAGTCCTCACCTCCTCTGCACCCCTGGACAGGCCTCTCCTCTTCACCCCTGGACAGGCCTCTCCTCCTCTGCACCCCTGGACAGGCCCGTCCTCCTCTGCACCCCCTGGATAGGCCTCTCCTCCTCTTCACCCCTGGACAGGCCTCTCCTCCTCTGCACCCCTGGACAGGCCTCTCCTCCTCTGCACCCCTAGACAGGCCCAACCTCCTCTGCACCCCTGGACAGGCCTCTCCTCCTCTGCACCCCTGGGCAGGCCTCAGCTCCACTGTACCCCTGGACAGGCCTCAGCTCCTCTGCACCCCTTGACAGGCCTCACCTCCTCTGCACCCCTGGACAGGCCTCTCCTCCTCTGCACCCTTGGACAGGCATTTCCTTCTCTGCACACCTGGACAGGCCTCACCTCCTCTGCACCCCTGGACAGGCCTCACCTCCTCTGCACCCCTGGAAAGGCCTCTCCTCCTCTGCACCCCTGGACAGTCCTCTCCTCCTCTGCACCCCAGGACAGGCCTCGCCTCCTCTGTACCCCTGGGCAGGCCTCACCTCCTCTGCACCCCTGGACAGGCCTTTCCTCTTCTGCACCCCTGGGCAGGCCTCAGCACCACTGCATCCATGGTCAGGCCTCTCCTCCTCTGCACCCCTGGACAGGCCTCCCCTCCTAAGCACCCCTGGACAGGCCTCCCCATCTCTGCCCCCTGGACAGACCTCACCTCCTCTGCACCCCTGGACAGGCCTCTCCTCTTCTGCACCCCTGGGCAGGCCTCAGCACCACTGCATCCATGGTCAGGCCTCTCCTCCTCTGCACCCCTGGACAGGCCTCTCCTCCTAAGCACCCCTGGACAGGCCTCTCCTCCTCTGCACCCCTGGATAGGCCTCTCCTCCTCTGCACCCCTGGACAGGCCTCTACTCCTCTGCACCCCTTAGACAGGCCTCTCCTCATCACCCCTGGACAGCCCTCATCTCCTCTGCACCCCTGGAGAGGCTTCTCCTCCTCTGCCCCTCTCCTGGACAGGCCTCGCCTCCCCTGTACCCCTGGACAGGCACCCCTGGACAGGCCTCTCCTCTTCTGCACCCCTGGGCAGGCCTCAGCTCCACTGCACTCCTGATCAGGCCTCAGCACCACTGCATCCATGGCCAGGCCTCTCCTCCCCTGCACCCCTGGACAGGCCTCTCTTCCTCTGCACCCCTGGACAGGCCTCACCTCCTCTGCATCCCTGGACAGTCCTCTCCTCCTCTGCACCCCTGGACAGTCCTCACCTCCTCTGCACCCCTGGACAGGCCTCTCCTCTTCACCCCTGGACAGGCCTCTCCTCCTCTGCACCCCTGGACAGGCCCGTCCTCCTCTGCACCCCCTGGATAGGCCTCTCCTCCTCTTCACCCCTGGACAGGCCTCTCCTCCTCTGCACCCCTGGACAGGCCTCTCCTCCTCTGCACCCCTAGACAGGCCCCACCTCCTCTGCACCCCTGGACAGGCCTCTCCTCCTCTGCACCCCTGGGCAGGCCTCAGCTCCACTGTACCCCTGGACAGGCCTCAGCTCCTCTGCACCCCTTGACAGGCCTCACCTCCTCTGCACCCCTGGACAGGCCTCTCCTCCTCTGCACCCTTGGACAGGCATTTCCTTCTCTGCACACCTGGACAGGCCTCACCTCCTCTGCACCCCTGGACAGGCCTCACCTCCTCTGCACCCCTGGAAAGGCCTCTCCTCCTCTGCACCCCTGGACAGTCCTCTCCTCCTCTGCACCCCAGGACAGGCCTCGCCTCCTCTGTACCCCTGGGCAGGCCTCACCTCCTCTGCACCCCTGGACAGGCCTTTCCTCTTCTGCACCCCTGGGCAGGCCTCAGCACCACTGCATCCATGGTCAGGCCTCTCCTCCTCTGCACCCCTGGACAGGCCTCCCCTCCTAAGCACCCCTGGACAGGCCTCCCCATCTCTGCCCCCTGGACAGACCTCACCTCCTCTTCACCCCTGGACAGGCCTCTCCTCCTCTGCACCCCTGGACAGGCCCGTCCTCCTCTGCACCCCCTGGATAGGCCTCTCCTCCTCTTCACCCCTGGACAGGCCTCTCCTCCTCTGCACCCCTGGACAGGCCTCTCCTCCTCTGCCCCTCCTCTGGACAGGCCTCTCCTCTTCTCCCCTGGAGAGGCCTCTCCTCCTCTACACCCCGGGACAGGCCTGTCCTCCTCTGCACCCCCTGGATAGGCCTCTCCTCCTCTTCACCCTGGACAGGCCTCTCCTCCTCTGACCCCTGGACAGCCCTCACCTCCTCTGCACCCCTGGACAGGCCTCTCCTCCACTGCCCTTCTTCTGGACAGGCCTCATCTCCTCTGCACCCCTGGACAGGCCTCTCCTCCTCTGCACCCCCGGAGTAGCCGCACCTCCTCCGCACCCCTAGACAGGCCTCTCCTCCTCTGCACCCCTGGACAGGTCTCTTCTCCTCTGCACACCTGGACAGGCCTCACCACCTCTGCACCCCTGGGCAGGCCTCACCTCCGCTGCACCCCTGGACAGGCCTGACCTCATCTGCACCCCTGGACAGGCCTCACCTCCTCTGCACCCCTGGACAGGAGTCTCCTCCTCCGCACCCCCTGGATAGGCCTCACCTCCTCTGCACCCCTGGACAGGCCTCTCCTCCTCTGAACCCCCTGGATAGGCCTCACCTCCTCTGCAACCCTGGACAGGCCTCTCCTCCTCTGCACCCCTGGACAGGCCTCTCTTCCTCCGCACAACTGGACAGGCCTCACCTCCTCTGCACCCCTGGACAGGCCTCACCTCCTCTGCACCCCTCGACAGTCCTCTCCTCCTCAGCACACCTGCACAGGCCTCACCTCCTCTGTACCTCTGGACAGGGCTCTCCTCCTCTGCACCCCTGTACAGGCCTCTCCTCCTCTGCACAACTGGACAGGCCTCACCTCCTCTGCACCCCTGAACAGGCCTCACCTCGTCTGCACCCCTGGACAGTCCTCTCCTCCTTTGCACACCTGGGCAGGCCTCACCTCCTCTGCACCTCTGGACAGGGCTCTCCTCCTCTGCACCCCTGGACATTCCTCTCCTCCTCTGCCCCTCCTCTGGACACACCTCTCCTCCTCTTCACCCCTGGAAAGGCCTCTCCTCCTCTGCACCCCTGGACAGGCCTCTCCTCCTCTATATCCCTGGACAGGCCTCACCTCCTCAGCCCCCTGGACAGGCCTCTCCTCCTCTGCACCCCTGGACAGGCCTCACCTCCTCTGCACCCCTGGACAGGCATCTCCTCCTCTGCACCCCTGGACAGGCCTCACCTCCTCATCCCCCTGGACAGGCCTCTCCTCCTCTGCACCACTGGATAGGCCTCTCCTCCTCTGCACCCCTAGACAGGCCTCACCTCCTCTGCACCCCTCGACAAGCCTCACCTCCTCTGCACCCCTGGAGAGGCCTCTCCTCCTCTTCACCCCTAGACAGGCCTCACCTCCTCTGCACCCCTGGACAAGCCTCACCTCCTCTGCACCCCTAGAGAGGCCTCTCCTCCTCTACACAACTGGACAGACCTCACCTCCTCTGCACCCATGGACAGGCCTCACCTCCTCTGCACCCCTGGACAGGTCTCACCTCCTCTGCACCCCTGGACAGGCCTCATCTCCTCTGCACCCCTGGACATGCCTCTCCTCTGCCCCTCCTCTGCACAGGCCTCTCCTCCTCTTCACCCCTGGACAGGCCTCTCCTCCTCTGCACCCCTGGATATGCCTCAGCTCCACTGCACCCCTGGACAGGCCTCTCCTCCTGTTCACCCTGGACAGGAATCTCCTCCTATGACCCCTGGACAGCCTTCACCTCCTCTGCACCCCTGGACAGGCCTCTCCTCCTCTGCCCTTCTTCTGGACAGGCCTCACCTCCTCTGAACCCCTGTACAGGCCTCTCCTCCTCCGCACCCCTGGACAAGCCTCATCTCCTCTGCACCCCTGGACATGCCTCTCCTCTGCCCCTCCTCTGCACAGGCCTCTCCTCCTCTTCACCCCTGGACAGGCCTCTCCTCCTCTGCACCCCTGGATATGCCTCAGCTCCACTGCACCCCTGGACAGGCCTCTCCTCCTGTTCACCCTGGACAGGAATCTCCTCCTATGACCCCTGGACAGCCTTCACCTCCTCTGCACCCCTGGACAGGCCTCTCCTCCTCTGCCCTTCTTCTGGACAGGCCTCACCTCCTCTGCACCCCTGTACAGGCCTCTCCTCCTCTGCACCCCTGGACAAGCCTCTCCTCCTCTGCACCCCTGGACAGGTCTCTTCTCCTCTGTACACCTGGACAGGCCTCACCACCTATGCACCCCTGGACAGACCTCAGCTCCTCTGCACCCCCCTGGACAGGCCTCACCTCCTCTGCACCCCCCTGGACTGGCCTCACCTCATCTGCACCCCTGGACAGGCCTCTCCTCCTATGCCCCCCTGGACAGGCCTCTCCTCCTCTCCACCCTTGGACAGGCCTCACCTCCTCTGCACCCCTGGACAGGCCTCTCCTCCTCTGAACCCCCTGGATAGGCCTCACCTCCTTTGCAACCCTGGACAGGCCTCTCCTCCTCTGCACCCCTGGACAGGCCTCTCTTCCTCTGCACAACTGGACAGGCCTCACCTCCTCTGCACCCCTGGACAGGCCTCGCCTCCTCTGCACCCCTGGACAGTCCTCTCCTCCTCAGCACACCTGCACAGGCCTCACCTCCTCTGTACCTCTGGACAGGGCTCTCCTCCTCTCCACCCCTGTACAGGCCTCTCCTCCTCTGCACAACTGGACAGGCCTTACCTCCTCTGCACCCCTGGACAGTCCTCTCCTCCTTTTCACACCTGGACAGGCCTCACCTCCTCTGCACCTCTGGACAGGGCTCTCCTCCTCTGCACCCCTGGACAGGCCTCTCCTCCTCTGCCCCTCCTCTGGACACACCTCTCCTCCTCTTCACCCCTGGAAAGGCCTCTCCTCCTCTGCACCCCTGGACGGGCCTCTCCTCCTCTACATCCCTGGACAGGCCTCACCTCCTCAGCCCCCTGGACAGGCCTCTCCTCCTCTGCACCCCTGGACAGGCCTCACCTCCTCTGCACCCCTGGACAGGCATCTCCTCCTCTGCACCCCTGGACAGGCCTCACCTCCTCATCCCCCTGGACAGGCCTCTCCTCCTCTGCACCACTGGATAGGCCTCTCCTACTCTGCACCCCAAGACCGGCCTCACCTCCTCTGCACCCCTGGACAAGCCTCACCTCCTCTGCACCCCTGGTGAGGCCTCTCCTCCTCTGCACCCCTAGACAGGCCTCACCTCCTCTGCACCCCTGGACAAGCCTCACCTCCTCTGCACCCCTAGAGAGGCCTCTCCTCCTCTACACAACTGGACAGGCCTCACCTCCTCTGCACCCATGGACAGGCCTCACCTCCTCTGCACCCCTGGACAGGTCTCACCTTCTCTGCACCCTGGACAGGCCTCATCTCCTCTGCACCCCTGGACAGGCCTCTCCTCTGCCCCTCCTCTGCACAGGCCTCTCCTCTTCACCCCTGGACAGGCCTCTCCTCCTCTGCACCCCTGGACATGCCTCAGCTCCACTGCACCCCTGGACAGGCCTCTCCTCCTCTTCACCCTGGACAGGAATCTCCTCCTATGACCCCTGGACAGCCTTCACCTCCTCTGCACCCCTGGACAGGCCTCTCCTCCTCTGCCCTTCTTCTGGACAGGCCTCACCTCCTCTGCACCCCTGTACAGGCCTCTCCTCCTCTGCACCCCTGGACAAGCCTCAACTCCGCTGCACCCCTAGACAGGCCTCACCTCCTCTGCACCCCTGGACAAGCCTCACCTCCTCTGCACCCCTAGAGAGGCCTCTCCTCCTCTACACAACTGGACAGACCTCACCTCCTCTGCACCCATGGACAGGCCTCACCTCCTCTGCACCCCTGGACAGGTCTCACCTCCTCTGCACCCCTGGACAGGCCTCATCTCCTCTGCACCCCTGGACAGGCCTCACCACCTATGCACCCCTGGACAGACCTCAGCTCCTCTGCACCCCCCTGGACAGGCCTCACCTCCTCTGCACCCCCCTGGACTGGCCTCACCTCATCTGCACCCCTGGACAGGCCTCTCCTCCTATGCCCCCCTGGACAGGCCTGTTGGACAGGCCACATGAAAGGCCGCTCTCCCCCGGCCCGACCCGGCCTGAGCCCGGTCCCGCAGGTACCACACACCACCCTTGCACGTCCTCCGTCCCCTCAGGGACCCCTGCCCTCGAGCATGTCAACCTCGTGGGTCCGATCCACTGCCAGCCTACGCGCCCATCCTGGGGCGCCATCTTGGACACTCCACCACGTGGCCACCTGGCCCCCGGCCGACCTCAACCCTGGGCCTGGCCAGGCCTCAGACATCCCGGCACCACCATCCACCCAGGAGGTGAGCGGGCTACTTGGCAAGTCAATGGGAGAAAGAGGTGTCGATGGCTCTCCCCCGCCAAGTGCCGCTCGCCCATCACCTCCCCGGGCACTGGCTCCACCCCCCTGCTGGGTGGCTGGACCCCCTCATCCCGGACCTCCCGACCTCCAAGTGCGAAGGTCCGGACATCAAAGCACTCCAGCCCTATAACTGGGGCAGCTCCAGAGCAGGAAGGCAGTTGTATCTTGGAGTCGAGAGACGTAAAGAGGAACTCATCCTAGACAGACTACTGGCGCTGCCATAGCTCTGTCTTGTGCACCATCGTCCTGCCTGTTGGCGCTGCCACAGCCTTCGCAACCTTCATCACCTTCATCGTCGTCGGGACCTGCTGGCGTGGCCGCGGACCGTTGTAACCGTCATCTTCACCGGGACCTGCAGGCTCCGCCGCGGACCGTCGTTTTCCTTCGTCCATCTCGGGACCTGCCTGGCTCCGCCGCGGCCCGATCATCTAGAACGCCGAGCTCGAGGATTGAGAGCTATTTTTCACTCATTGGTAACAAGACTGTCCCGCTACCCTTTCCCCAAACCAGAGACTAGAATCGAGGGGACCCCTGAGTCCAGACCTCCTTGTATCATATCATCGTAACCTAAGAATTGCATATAAAGTCTCGTTAAACCTTCAACCTTGTGTGGTGTCCGTCTGTGGGGGGGAAGTTACTCGTCTGTACAGTCGTTGGAGACGGCTCTCCCCGGAGACCTCTCCCCGTAGTCTCGGCCGACCCTCCCGGTCCGTCTAACATTGGTGGCCAGCGGCGCGATCCGAATCACCGCGTAAACGTACAGAGAGTAGCTCACCCCACGACGAAATCACAATGACAACTAAAGAAGGCGGATCAACCGAGAAATTCCAAATGGAGAAATTGGAGGAGTACAGCCATCGTGAACTAAAACAATTCTGCCTCGAACTAGGTATCGCTACCACCGGACTAAGCACCAAGGACGATTTTAAGCATGCCCTAGAATCTTGGGCAGAGACTGGGGCTGCCGGAACCCCCGATCAAAGCACCACAGAAAAAACCACCACGGCCCCTGAAGGGCAAAGAACGGGTCTCTCGCAAGACGAGATCCAGGAAAGAGAAAGAACCCGACTACACGAGCTGGAAATGGCCCGACTCAAAATGGACATTGAACTTAAGTTGGCCGAACAAAAAATCAACTTAGAGCACCTGCGTCTCCGAGAAGAAAGAGAGGAGAAACAAAGACAAAGGGAGCTCGAGGAAAAAAAACTGGCGTACGAACACGAACGGAACCTAGCCGAGATCAACCTGCGCAAGCAGAATAAAGAAGCAGGGGTGCCCGAGCGACCCCACACCTCAGGGACCACAGAGAAAAAGGTACACATCCCCAAGGATGTGGTCCGAGAATATTTCCGAGAGGACGACATCCAGCAATGGTTTAAGGCCTATGAAATCGCTATGACTGCACACCGGATCGATAGAAGCGACTGGGGAGCCGGTCTATGGGGGAGATTCCTCAATGAGGGCCGCGACACCCTGCTACAGCTCCCGGACCACCAGATGACCTCCTATGACCATATGAAAGCGGCACTCCTCACCCGCTATGGCCTCACACCCGAGATGTACCGTCAGAGGTTCCGAGACTGCACCCGCATCCCGGGTACAACTTGGGTGGACTATGTAACATACTTTAGCCGAGCCTTCGAGGGCTGGATCAGAGGAAGCAACGTCACGACCTACGAACAACTGTTCAATCTGATAGTATGGGAGCACCTGTCGAACAATTGCTTTATTGAACTCCGCCAGCACCTCCTCGACAGCAAGTTAACGGATCCCCGGCAGCTCGCAGCCGAAGCTGACCGGTGGGAGATCACCAGAGTGGGCCGGAATGGGTCCTACGAACAGAACCGGAACAACAATGGTCAGCACCGACCCAGAGGAGGAGGAGGGGGCCAAGGACGAGGAAGAGACAACGCTCCGGTCACCCCCGCTACCAGCACCACCCCTCCGGCCAACCGGGGCAGCACCCCGGCGCGACCGGGGTACAGAGCCAATGTCACGTGTCACCGATGTCAACGAGTCGGCCACTATGCCAACGACCCAAACTGCCCGCAGTACCAGAGCCCAAGACCCCGCCAAGTGGCCGCTGCAGCCCTAGGGGAAGAACAGATCTCCGAGGAGCAGGAAGAATACGAACAAGAGCAACAAGAGTGGGAGCCAGCCGCCATGGCTCTAGCATGCTTAGGGGGGAAAGACATGGTCCCGCGGGTCCCCCTACCCGCTAACACCCAGAAGTACAGCCAGTGGGTGAGCATCAATGGACGCCGGGCCGAAGCCCTTCGTGACACCGGGGCCAGTGTAACAGCCGTCCGCTGTCACCTGGTGACCCCAGAACAGTATCTACCGAACATTCTCTGCCCTGTACGATCAGCTGATAACTCGGAAAGTCTGTGTCGGATGGCCTGCGTCCCTTTCGAATGGGGAGGGGTCTCCGGCATGTTGAAAGTAACGGTCCGAGACGATGCCCCCGTAGACTGCCTCCTGGGGAATGACCTTGAAAGCTCTCCGTGGGCAGCCGTGGAGCGAAGAGAACACCTGGGGATGTTAGGCGTCCCGGACTGGGCGTGCGTCACCACCCGGTCCATGGCCGCCCGTGCCAAACACCGCCCAGAAGAACCCGAATGGCCGGCGCCACCGCCTCCGGTCGCCCCAGCCGAAAACACCGACCGTGACATCCCCCCCGAACCAGCTCAACCTTCCGACCTCGCTAACCTCGACCAGTGGCCTCAAGAGGGGGGGCCCACGCAAGAACAATTTCGCCAAGAACAGAAGACCTGTCCCTCCCTCGAGGGACTCCGCCAGCAAGCGCTCGCCCAAAGCGCAGGGGATACCTCCGGAACTCATTGGGTCTACTGGGACAATGATCTGCTGTACAGCGAGCAAAGAATCGCCGAGCTGGGGAGCAACCGAGTATTAGTGGTGCCCCTCCGTTTTAGAGACTTTCTGTTAAACCTGGCCCACGATGTCCCCCTGGCAGGACACCTGGGACAAGATAAAACCTACAGTCGCCTGGTGACCCACTTCTTCTGGCCCAAAATGAGGAACGATGTGCACCAGCATTGCCGATCTTGCCCCACGTGCCAAGCCAGTGGAAAGAGCGGCCGCAAACTAAAAGCTCCCCTACAACCTTTTCCCGTGGTCACTACCCCGTTTGAGAGGGTCGGAATAGACATTGTGGGGCCCCTGGACCCGCGTACAAAACAAGGCCATCGATTCATCTTGGTGCTGGTGGACCACGCCACCCGCTACCCTGAGGCTGTCCCTCTGCGGACTGTGACCGCCCCGGTAGTCGGCCGGGCTCTGATGGGGATCTTCTCCCGTGTGGGCTTCCCCCGAGAAGTCGTCAGCGACAGAGGCACGAACTTTATTTCTAAATACATGAAATCCCTCTGGCAACAGTGCGGGGTCACCTACCAATTCACGACCCCCTATCACCCTCAAGGGAACGGACTCGTTGAGCGGTTCAACCGCACGCTAAAGGGGATGATCGGGGGGTTGGAAGAGCCCCTCCGTCGCCAGTGGGATGTGCTGCTGCCGTGCCTCCTCTTCGCTTATCGAGAGGTCCCCCAGAAGTCCCTGGGCTTCAGCCCATTTGAACTGCTATATGGACACCCAGTGCGAGGGCCGCTCAGCCTAGTCAAAGAAGGCTGGGAGATGCCTCCGTTAAAGAACCCTCCAGATGTCTTCCGGTATCTCTTAACCCTCCGCAACCAGACCCGGCGGTTCCGGGAACTGGCTAAAGCCAACCTAGAGGCCAGTCCAGAGGACATGAAAAAGTGGTATGACCGAAATGCCTCATCCATTGAATTTGAACCTGGACAACAGGTATGGGTGATGTCCCCCACCGAGCCATGCGCCCTACAAGACAAATGGACGGGGCCCTTCAAAGTAATCGAGCGCAAGGGCCCTGCCACCTATCTCATCGACATGGAATCCTCCCGGAACCCACTCCGGGTCCTCCACGCTAACAGACTAAAGCCCCACTTTGTGCGTACAGAACTCAGCCTCCTGATGGCCACAGACACTGGGGCTGAAGAAGACTCCGAGCCCCTCCCTGACCTCCTACGGACTCGGGAGCAAGACGGCTCCGTGGATGGGGTCCGACTCTCGGAGACCCTCACCGGAGAGCAACGTCAGGAATGTCAAGCTCTCCTATCACAGTTCGCCAGCCTGTTCTCCCTCACCCCAGGTGTCACTTCCTGGTGTGTGCACGATGTGGACACAGGGGACAGCCCCCCTATCCGCCACCGGGCCTACCGCGTGCCAGATCGGGTACGGGCCTGCATCCAGGAAGAAGTAGCCAAGATGCTCACACTCGGGGTCATCGAGGCTTCAGACAGCCCCTGGGCCAGCCCGGTAGTACTGGTCCCCAAAGCAGCTGCCCCCGGCACCACCCCAGATCTTCGGTTCTGCGTCGACTACCGGGGCTTGAACGCGGTCACCCGAACAGACGCACATCCCATCCCTCGGGCAGATGAACTGATCGACCGCATGGGAGCTGCCCGCTACCTCAGTATCTTCGACCTGACGGCGGGCTACTGGCAGATCGGCCTCACACCCCGGGCGCAAGAACGTTCTGCCTTTTCCACACCCGATGGCCATTACCATTTCACAGTCATGCCCTTCGGCATGAAGAACGCCCCAGCAACATTCCAACGGCTCGTCAATCAGGTCCTGGCGGGGCTCGAAGGATTCAGCGCCGCCTACCTAGACGACATCGCTGTGTACAGCCACCATTGGTCCGAGCACCTCCACCACCTCCGAGCAGTGCTGCAAGCCCTCCAGCGGGCTGGCCTCACAATCAAGGCCAGCAAATGTCAAATTGGACAAGGGTCTGTAACCTACCTCGGGCACCAGGTGGGAAGCGGCCTGGTGGCCCCTTTGCAGCTAAAAATTGCCGCCATCCAGTCCTGGCAGCCCCCCATCACACAGACTGAGGTACGAGCCTTCCTGGGCCTCACAGGTTACTACCGAAGGTTCGTGAAAGACTATGGTACTATAGTGGGACCCCTCACGGAACTCACGTCGAAAAACCAGCCCCAGAAAGTCAACTGGACCCCAGAGTGTCAAGCTGCCTTTGAACAATTGAAAGCCGCCATGTGTTCCGCCCCTGTGCTCCAAGCCCCCGACTACAGCCGGGAGTTTGTCGTCCAGACGGATGCCTCCGACCATGGCATTGGGGCAGTCCTGTCTCAAGTGAACACCGAAGGCCTTGATCAACCGGTGGCCTTCATTAGCAGACGACTTCTACCACGAGAACAGCGCTGGAGCACCATAGAGCGGGAGGCCTTCGCTGTGGTATGGGCCCTCAAGAAGCTCCGGCCCTACCTTTTTGGCACACACTTTCGGGTACAGACCGATCACCGACCCCTGCAGTGGCTGATGCAGATGCGGGGGGAAAACCCGAAGTTACTACGCTGGTCCATCTCCCTACAAGGTATGGACTTCACAGTCGAACACCGGCCTGGGCCAGATCACGCCAACGCGGATGGCCTGTCCCGGTTCTTCCGCCTCGACGAGGAGAGTCCCCAAGAGGATGGGTAACTCTCCCCGCCTTCAGCTGGGGGGGACGCATGTTGGACAGGCCACATGAAAGGCCGCTCTCCCCCGGCCCGACCCGGCCTGAGCCCGGTCCCGCAGGTACCACACACCACCCTTGCACGTCCTCCGTCCCCTCAGGGACCCCTGCCCTCGAGCATGTCAACCTCGTGGGTCCGATCCACTGCCAGCCTACGCGCCCATCCTGGGGCGCCATCTTGGACACTCCACCACGTGGCCACCTGGCCCCCGGCCGACCTCAACCCTGGGCCTGGCCAGGCCTCAGACATCCCGGCACCACCATCCACCCAGGAGGTGAGCGGGCTACTTGGCAAGTCAATGGGAGAAAGAGGTGTCGATGGCTCTCCCCCGCCAAGTGCCGCTCGCCCATCACCTCCCCGGGCACTGGCTCCACCCCCCTGCTGGGTGGCTGGACCCCCTCATCCCGGACCTCCCGACCTCCAAGTGCGAAGGTCCGGACATCAAAGCACTCCAGCCCTATAACTGGGGCAGCTCCAGAGCAGGAAGGCAGTTGTATCTTGGAGTCGAGAGACGTAAAGAGGAACTCATCCTAGACAGACTACTGGCGCTGCCATAGCTCTGTCTTGTGCACCATCGTCCTGCCTGTTGGCGCTGCCACAGCCTTCGCAACCTTCATCACCTTCATCGTCGTCGGGACCTGCTGGCGTGGCCGCGGACCGTTGTAACCGTCATCTTCACCGGGACCTGCAGGCTCCGCCGCGGACCGTCGTTTTCCTTCGTCCATCTCGGGACCTGCCTGGCTCCGCCGCGGCCCGATCATCTAGAACGCCGAGCTCGAGGATTGAGAGCTATTTTTCACTCATTGGTAACAAGACTGTCCCGCTACCCTTTCCCCAAACCAGAGACTAGAATCGAGGGGACCCCTGAGTCCAGACCTCCTTGTATCATATCATCGTAACCTAAGAATTGCATATAAAGTCTCGTTAAACCTTCAACCTTGTGTGGTGTCCGTCTGTGGGGGGGAAGTTACTCGTCTGTACAGTCGTTGGAGACGGCTCTCCCCGGAGACCTCTCCCCGTAGTCTCGGCCGACCCTCCCGGTCCGTCTAACAAGGCCTCTCCTCCTCTCCACCCCTGGACAGGCCTCACCTCCTCTGCACCCCTGGACAGGCCTCTCCTCCTCTGAACCCCCTGGATAGGCCTCACCTCCTCTGCAACCCTGGACAGGCCTCTCCTCCTCTGCACCCCTGGACAGGCCTCTCTTCCTCTGCACAACTGGACAGGCCTCACCTCCTCTGCACCCCTGGACAGGCCTCACCTCCTCTGCACCCCTGGACAGTCCTCTCCTCCTCAGCACACCTGCACAGGCCTCACCTCCTCTGTACCTCTGGACAGGGCTCTCCTCCTCTCCACCCCTGTACATGCCTCTCCTCCTCTGCACAACTGGACAGGCCTCACCTCCTCTGCACCCCTGGACAGGCCTCACCTCCTCTGCACCCCTGGACAGTCCTCTCCTCCTTTTCACACCTGGACAGGCCTCACCTCCTCTGCACCTCTGGACAGGGCTCTCCTCCTCTGCACCCCTGGACAGGCCTCTCCTCCTCTGCCCCTCCTCTGGACACACTTCTCCTCCTCTTCACCCCTGGAAAGGCCTCTCCTCCTCTGCACCCCTGGACGGGCCTCTCCTCCTCTACATCCCTGGACAGGCCTCACCTCCTCAGCCCCCTGGACAGGCCTCTCCTCCTCTGCACCCCTGGACAGGCCTCACCTCCTCTGCACCCCTGGACAGGCATCTCCTCCTCTGCACCCCTGGACAGGCCTCACCTCCTCATCCCCCTGGACAGGCCTCTCCTCCTCTGCACCACTGGATAGGCCTCTCCTCCTCTGCACCCCTAGACCGGCCTCACCTCCTCTGCACCCCTGGACAAGCCTCACCTCCTCTGCACCCCTGGAGAGGCCTCTCCTCCTCTGCACCCCTAGACAGGCCTCACCTCCTCTGCACCCCTGGACAAGCCTCACCTCCTCTGCACCCCTAGAGAGGCCTCTCCTCCTCTACACAACTGGGCAGGCCTCACCTCCTCTGCACCCATGGACAGGCCTCACCTCCTCTGCACCCCTGGACAGGTCTCACCTTCTCTGCACCCTGGACAGGCCTCATCTCCTCTGCCCCTCCTCTGCAGAGGCCTCTCCTCCTCTTCACCCCTGGACAGGCCTCTCCTCCTCTGCACCCCTGGACATGCCTCAGCTCCACTGCACCCCTGGACAGGCCTCTCCTCCTCTTCACCCTGGACAGGAATCTCCTCCTATGACCCCTGGACAGCCTACACCTCCTCTGCACCCCTGGACAGGCCTCTCCTCCTCTGCCCTTCTTCTGGACAGGCCTCACCTCCTTTGCACTCCTGTACAGGCCTCTCCTCCTCTGCACCCCTGGACAAGCCTCAACTCCTCTGCACCCCTGGACAGGCCTCTCCTTCTATGCACCCCTGGACAGGCCTCTTCTCCTCTGCACCCCTAGACAGGCCTCTCCTCCTCTGCACCCCTGGACAGACCTCAGCTCCTCTGCACCCCCCTGGACAGGCCTCACCTCCTCTGCACCCCCCTGGACTGGCCTCACCTCATCTGCACCCCTGGACAGGCCTCTCCTCCTATGCCCCCCTGGACAGGCCTCTCCTCCTCTCCACCCCTGGACAGGCCTCACCTCTGCACCTATGGACAGGCCTCACCTCCTCTGCACCCCTGGACAGGCCTGACCTCCTCTGCACCCCTGGACAGGCCTCTACTCCTCTGCACCCCTGGACAGGCCTCTCCTCCTCTGCACCCTTGGACAGGCCTCACCTCCTCTGCACCCCTGGACAGGCATCAGCTACTCTGCACCAGTGGACAGGCCTATCCTCCTCTACACCCCTGGACAGTCCTCTCCTCCTCTTCAACCCTGGACAGGCCTCTCCTCCACTTCACCCCTGGACAGGCCTCTCCTCCTCTTAACCCCTGGACAGGCCTCACCTCCTCTGCACCCCTGGACAGGCCTCTCCTCCTCCGCACCCCCTGGATAAGCCTCTCCTCCTCTTCACCCCTGAACAGGCCTCTCCCCCTCTGCACCCCTGGACAGTCCTCACCTCCTCTGCACCCCTGGACAGTCCTCACCTCCTCTACATTCCTGGACAGGCCTCACGTCCACTGCACCCCTGGATAGGCCTCCCCTCCTCTGCACCCCTGGACAGGCCTCAGCTCCACTGCACCACTGGACAGGCCTCACCTCCTCAGCACCCCTGGACAGGCCTCTCCTCCTCTGCACCCCTGGACAGGCATCTCCTCCTCTTCACCCCTGGACAGGCCTCTCCTCCTCTGCACCCCCTGGATAGGCCTCTCCTCCTCTGCACCCCTGGACAGGCCTCTCCTCCTCTGCTCCCCTAGACAGGCCTCTCCTCCTCTGCACCCCTGGACAAGCCTCAACTCCTCTGCACCCCTGGACAGGCCTCTCCTCCTCTGCACCCCTGGACAGGCCTCTCCTCCTCTGCACCACTGGACAGGTCTCAGCTCCACTGCACCCCTGGACAGGCCTCTCCTCCTCTGCACCCCTAGACAGGCCTCTCCTCCTCTGCACCCCTAGACAGGCCTCTCCTCCTCTGCACCCCTGGATAGGTCTCTTCTCCTCCGCACCCCTGGATAGGCCTCACCTCCGCTGCACCCCTGGACAGGCCTGACCTCATCTGCACCCCTGGACAGGCCTCTCCTCCTATGCCCCCCTGGACAGGCTTCTCCTCCTCTCCACCCATGGACAGGCCTCACCTCCTCTGCACCTCTGGACAGGCCTCACCTCCTCTGCACCCCTGGACAGGCCTCTACTCCTCTGCACCCCTGGATAGGCCTCAGCTCCTCTGCACCCCTGGACAGGTGTTAGACGGACCTGGAGGGTCGGCCGAGGATAAGGGGAGAGGTCTCCGGGGAGAGCCGTCTCCAGCGATCGTACAGACAAGTAACTTCCCCCCCACAGATGTACACCACACAAAGATAAGGTTTAACGTTCCTCATAAGCAATCTTTAGGTACGATAGAATGGTACAAGGAGGTCAGGACTCAGGGGTCCCCTCGATTCTAGTCTCTTGGATGGGAAAGGGGGTAGCGGGACAGTCTTGTTACCAATCTGGTAGATGCGATGATATGATGGGTAGCTCACAATCCTCAAGCTCGGCGTTCTAGGAGGACGGGCCGCGGCAGCGCCGGCAGGTCCCGAGATGATCGTAGGTAGCGACGGTCCGCGGCAGCGCCAGCAGGTTCCGGTGAAGGTGGTAGTTACAACGGTCCGCGGCAGCGCCAGCAGGTCCCGATGAGGATGAAGGATGCAGAAGGTTGCGGCAGCGCCAGCAGGCAGGACGATAGTTCACAAGGCAGGGCTGCGGCAGCGCCAGCAGTCCGTCAAGGATGAGTTCTTCACGGTGTCTCTCGACTCCAGGATACAACTGCCTTCCTGCTCTGGAGCTGCCCCAGTTATAGGTCTGGCGCCCTTTGATGTCCGGACCCTCGCACTTGGAGGTCGGGAGGTCCGGGATGAGGGAGTCTAGACACCCAGCAGGGGGGTGGAGCCAGCGCCCGGGGGAGCTGGGGGCGATCAGCACCTGGCGGGGGAGAGCCATCGACACTTCTTTCTCCCATTGACCTGCCAAGTGGTCCGTTCACCTCCTGGGTGGATGGTGGTGCCAGGATGTCGGGGCCTGGCCAGGCCCAGGGTTAGGGTCGAGTTGAGGCCACGCGGCCTCGTGGTGCAGTGTCCAAGATGGCGGCCGGGCCGGGCGATGGAGCTGACAGTGGCTCGGCCCAATGATACAGAGATGTCCGGGGGCAGGAGTCCCGTAGGGGACGGGGTGCGGGTTGCTTCTGTGGGTAACACCTGGAGGGCCGGTGCTCGGGCCCTGTCATGCGGGGAGGGAGCAAGCCCTTCATGTGGCCTGTCCAACATGCGTCCCCCCAGCTGAAGGCGGGGAGAGTCACCCATCCTCTTGGGGACTCTCCTCGCCGAGGCGGAAAAAGCGTGACAGGCCATCCGCGTTGGCGTGGTCTTGGCCAGGTCGGTGCTCCACAGTGAAGTCCATCCCCTGCAGGGAGATGGACCAACGCAATAGTTTGGGATTTTCCCCCCGCATCTGAATTAGCCACTGCAGGGGCCGATGATCTGTTTGCACCCAGAAGTGGGTACCGAAGAGATAGGGCCGGAGCTTCTTGAGGGCCCACACTACTGCGAAGGCCTCCCTCTCGATGGTGCTCCAGCGCTGTTCTCGGGCCAGTAGGCGTCTGCTGATGAAGGCCACCGGTTGGTCAAGTCCCTCGGGGTTCAACTGGGAGAGGACCGCCCCGATGCCATGGTCGAAGGCATCAGTTTGTACGATGAATTCCCGGCTGTAGTCGGGGGCCTGGAGCACAGGGGCAGTGCACATGGCGGCCTTCAGCTTCTCGAAGGCCGCTTGACAGTCTGGAGTCCAGTTGACCTTCTTCGGGTGGTTTTTGGATGTGAGTTCTGTGAGGGGCCCCACAATGCTGCCGTAGTCCTTCACAAACCGCCGGTAGTATCCGGTGAGCCCCAAGAAGGCTCGGACCTCGGTTTGCGTGACTGGAGGTTGCCAGGACTGGATGGCAGCAATCTTGAGTTGACGAGGGGCCACCAGACCACTTCCCACTTGGTGTCCGAGATAGGTCACGGACCCCTGACCAATTTGGCACTTGCTGGCCTTGATTGTGAGGCCGGCCTATTGGAGGGCCTGCAGGACCTCTCGGAGGTGGCGGAGGTGGTCTGACCAGTGGCGGCTGTACACAGCGATATCGTCCAGGTAGGCGACGCTGAACTCCTCGAGTCCCGCCAATACCTGGTTCACCAGTCGCTGAAAAGTAGCTGGAGCGTTCTTCATGCCGAATGGCATGACTTTGAAGTGGTAGTGGCCATCGGGGGTGGAAAAGGCGGATCGTTCTTGAGCCCGGGGGGTGAGGCCGATCTGCCAGTAGCCCGCTGTCAGGTCGAAGATGCTGAGGTAGCGGGCAGCCCCCATGCGGTCGATCAGTTCATCTGCTCGGGGGATAGGGTGAGCGTCGGTTCTGGTGACAGCGTTCAGACCCCGATAGTCGACGCAGAATCGGAGTTCAGGAGTGGTGCCGGGGCCAGCAGCTTTGAGGACCAGCACGACCGGGCTGGCCCAGGGGCTGTCCGAGGGCTCGATGACCCCGAGCGTGAGCATTTTTGACACTTCTTCTTGGATGCAGGCACGTACCCAATCTGGTACGCGGTACGCCCGATGTCTGATAGGGGGACTGTCCCCAGTGTCCACGTCGTGCAAGCACCAGGGGGTGACCCCTGGGGTGAGGGAAAACAGGGTCGCAAATTGCAGCAGGAGGTCCCGGCAATCTTGGCGCTGTTCCGGGGTGAGGGCATCTGAGAGTCGGACCCCGTCCACTGAACCATCTTTCTCACGGGTCCTTAGGAGGTCAGGGAGGGGCTCGGAGTCTTCTTCCGCTCAACTGTCTGTAGCCATCAGTAGGCTGAGCTCCGAGCGCACAAAGTGGGGTTTGAGTCTGTTGGCGTGGAGGACCTGGAGGGGGTTCCGGGGAGATTCCATATTGATCAGATAGGTGACGGGGCTCTTGCGCTCGACTACCTTGAAGGGCCCCGTCCACTTGTCCTGCAAGGCACACGGTTCGGTGGGGGACATCACCCATACTTGTTGGCCAGGTTCGAATTCGATGGAGGAGGCATTTTGATCGTACCATTTCTTCATGTCCTCCTGACTGGCCTCAAGATTCGCTTTTGCTATTTCTCTGAATCGTCTGGTCTGATTGCGTAGGGTCAGGAGGTATTTGAAGACGTCTGGAAGGGTCTTCAGGGGGGCCATCTCCCAACCTTCTTTGACTAGGCTGAGGGGCCCTCGAACAGGGTGTCCGTACAAGAGTTCGAAAGGGCTGAAGCCGAGGGACTTCTGGGGGACTTCTTGATAGGCGAAGAGGAGGCACGGGAGTAGCACATCCCACTGGCGACGGAGGGGCTCTTCCAACCCCCCGATCATCCCCTTGAGTGTGCGGTTGAACCGCTCGACGAGTCCGTTTCCTTGAGGGTGATAGGGGGTCGTGAATCGGTAGGTGACCCCGCACTGTTGCCAGAGGGATTTCATATATTTTGAAATAAAGTTTGTGCCTCTGTCGCTGACGACTTCTCGGGGGAAGCTCACCCGGGAGAAGATCCCCAATAAGGCCTGGCCGACCACCGGGGCTGTTACAGTTCGCAGGGGAACAGCCTCGGGGTAGCGGGTGGCGTGGTCCACCAGTACCAGGATGAACCGATGTCCTTGTGCTGTTCGGGGGTCCAGGGGCCCCACAATGTCTATTCCCACCCTTTCGAACGGGGTGGTAACAACTGGGAAGGGTTGCAGAGGTGCTTTGAGTTTGCGGCCGCTCTTCCCGCTGGCCTGGCACGTGGGGCAGGACCGGCAGTGGTTGAGGACGTCGTTTCTCATCTTTGGCCAGAAAAAGTGGGTCACCAGGCGACTGTAGGTTTTGTCCTGTCCCAAGTGTCCAGCAAGAGGGACATCGTGGGCCAAATTCAACAGGAAGTCTCTAAAACGGAGGGGCACCACCAACACTCGACTGGCCCCTAACTCTGCGATTCTCTGTTCACTATACAACAGGTCGTTGTCCCAATAGATCCAATGGACTCCGGCGGTATCTCCCGCGCTCTGGGCGAGGGCTTGCTGTCGTAGTCCCTCGAGGGAGGGACAGGTCTTCTGCTCTTGACGGAACTGTTCCTGGGTGGGCCCCCCTTCTTGACGCCACTGAGCCAGGTCGGGAAGGTCCTGGAGCTGAGCGAGCCCTTCGGGGGTTTGCTCTGGGGGATCGGTATGGTCGGTGTCCTCTACTGGAGCGATCGGGGGAGGAGGTGCTAGCCATTCTGGTTCTTCAGGTCGGGAGATGGCACGGGCGGCCATGGACCGGGTGGTTACGCACGCCCAGTCCGGGAGGCCCAACATCCCCAGGTGCTCTCTTCTTTCCACGGCGGCCCACGGGGAACTCTCGAGATCATTCCCCAGGAGACAGTCCACGGGGGCATCATCTCGGACCGTCACCTTCAACATGCCGGAGACTCCTCCCCATTCGAAGGGGACGCAGGCCATCCGACACAGACCCTCGGAATTGTCGGCTGAACGGACGGGGCAGAGGATGTTCGGCAGGATCTGTTCTGGGGTCACCAGGTGACAGCGGACGACCGTCACACTGGCCCCCGTGTCACGTAGGGCTTCAGCCCTGCGCCCATTAATGTTCACCCACTGACTGTATTTTCTGGTGTTGGCGGGTAGGGGAGCCCGCGGGATCATGTCTCTTTCCCCTAGGCATGCTAGAACCATGGCGGTCGGTTCCCACTCTTGTTGTTCTTGTTCGTATTCTTCCTGTTCTCTGGAGATTTGCTCTCCTCCCAGGGCGATGGCAGCTACCTGGCGGGTCCCCGGGGTCTGGTTCTTTGGGCAATTCGGATCATTGGCGTAGTGGCCGACTCGCTGGCATCGGTGACACGTGACATTGGCTCGGAACCCTGGGCGCATCGGGGGGTTGCCCCGGCTGGCCGGGGGCGGGGTGCTGGTAGCGGGAGCGGCCGGGACGGTGTCTCTTCCCCGTCCCTGGCCTCCTCCTCCCCCTCGGGGACGGTTCTGACCTTGGTTGTTCCTGTTCTGTTCGTTCGGCCCACTCCGGCCTACTCGGGTGCTCTCCCATCGGTCAGCCTCGGCGGCGAGCTGCCGTGGATCAGTCAATTTACTGTCGAGGAGGTGCTGCCTGAGCTCGACGAAGCAGTTGTTGGAGAGGTGCTCCCACACAATGAGATTAAAAAGTTGCTCGTAGGTCGTTACGTGGCTCCCCTTGATCCAACCCTCGAAGGCTCGGCTGAAATAGTTCACATATTCCACCCAAGTTGTACCCGGGATTCGGGTGCAGTCTCGGAACCTCTGGCGGTACATTTCGGGTGTAAGCCCATATCGAGTGAGGAGGGCAGCCTTCATGTGGTCATAGGACGTCATTAGATGGTCTGGGAGCTGTAACAGGGCATCGCGGCCTTCATTGACGAACCTCCCCCATAGACCGGCTCCCCAGTCACTTCGATCGATCCGGTGGGAGGTCATGGCGATCTCGTAGGCCTTGAACCACTGTTGTATGTCGTCGTCTCGGAAATACTCTCGGACGACATCCTTGGGGATGTGGACCTTTTGTTCTGTCGCTCCTGGGGTGCGCGGTTGCTCGGGCACCCCCAGGTCTTTGTTTTGCTTCCGTAGGTCTAACTCTGCCAGTTTGCGCTCGTGTTCGTACGCTAGTCTCTTTTCTTCGAGTTCTCTTTGTCTCTGTTTTTCTTCCCGCTCTTCTCGGAGCCGCAGATGTTCTAGGTTCAGTTTTTGTTCGGCTAGTTTTAGTTCACCGTCAATTTTGAGCCGTGCCATTTCTAACTCATGTAGTCTGCTTCTTTCTCTCTCTTGGATCTCTTCCTGCGAGAGACCCGTTCTTTGCTCTTCGGGAGCAGTGGTGTTCCTCTCTGATGCTGCAATGTTTTGGTCCGGGGGTCTGACGGCCCCGGTTTCTGCCCAAGACTCAATGGCGCGCTTGAAATCGTCTTTAGTGCTCAGACCGGTGGTAGCAATGCCTAGTTCGATGCAAAATTGTTTCAACTCACGATGGTTGTACTCTTCCAGTTTGTCCATCTGGAATTTTTCTGCGCTCTCTCTGGTTGTCATTGTGGTTTAGTCGTGGGGTGAGTCACTCTCTGTACGTACGCGTTGATTCGGATCGCGCCGCTGGCCACCAATGTTAGACGGACCTGGAGGGTCGGCCGAGGACAAGGGGAGAGGTCTCCGGGGAGAGCCGTCTCTAGCGATCGTACAGACGAGTAACTTCCCCCCCACAGATGTACACCACACAAAGATAAGGTTTAACGTTCTTTATAAGCAATCTTTAGGTACGGTAGAATGGTACAAGGAGGTCAGGACTCAGGGGTCCCCTCGATTCTAGTCTCTTGGATGGGAAAGGGGGTAGCGGGACAGTCTTGTTACCAATCTGGTAGATGCGATGATATGATGGGTAGCTCACAATCCTCGAGCTCGGCGTTCTAGGAGGACGGGCCGCGGCAGCGCCGGCAGGTCCCGAGATGATCGTAGGTAGCGACGGTCCGCGGCAGCGCCAGCAGGTTCCGGTGAAGGTGGTAGTTACAACGGTCCACGGCAGCGCCAGCAGGTCCCGACGAGGATGAAGGATGCAGAAGGTTGTGGCAGCGCCAGCAGGCAGGACGATAGTTCACAAGGCAGGGCTGCGGCAGCGCCAGCAGTCCGTCAAGGATGAGTTCTTCACGGTGTCTCTCGACTCCAGGATACAACTGCCTTCCTGCTCTGGAGCTGCCCCAGTTATAGGTCTGGCGCCCTTTGATGTCCGGACCCTCGCACTTGGAGGTCGGGTGGTCCGGGATGAGGGAGTCCAGACACTCAGCAGGGGGGTGGAGCCAGCGCCCGGGGGAGCTGGGGGCGATCGGCACCTGGCGGGGGAGAGCCATCGACACTTCTTTCTCCATTGACCTGCCAAGTGGTCCGTTCACCTCCTGGGTGGATGGTGGTGCCGGGATGTCGGGGCCTGGCCAGGCCCAGGGTTAGGGTCGAGTTGAGGCCACGCGGCCTCGTGGTGCAGTGTCCAAGATGGCGGCCGACCGGGCGATGGAGCTGACAGTGGCTCGGCCCAATGATACAGAGATGTCCGGGGGCAGGAGTCCCGTAGGGGACGGGGTGCGGGTTGCTTCTGTGGGTAACACCTGGAGGGCCGGTGCTCGGGCCCTGTCATGCGGGGAGGGAGCAAGCCCTTCATGTGGCCTGTCCAACAACAGGCATCAGCTCCTCTGCACCAGTGGACAGGCCTCTCCTCCTCTTCACCCCTGGACAGGCCTCTCCTCCTCTTCACCCCTGGAGAGGTCTCTCCTCCTCTTAACCCCTGGACAGGCCTCTCCTCCTCTGTACCTCTGGACAGGCCTCACCTCCTCTGCACCCCGGGACAGGCCTCTCCTCCTCCGCACCCCCTGGATAGGCCTCTCGTCCTCTGTACCCCTGGACAGGCCTTTCCTCCTCTTCACCCCTGGACAGGCCTATGCCTCTCTGCACCCCTAGACAGACCTCACCTTCTCTGCACCCCTGGACAGTCTTCACCTCCTCTGCACCCCTGGACAGTCCTCACCTCCTCTGTACCCCTGGACAGGCCTCTCCTCCTCTGTACCCCTGGACAGGCCTCTCCCCCTCTGCACCCCTGGACAGACCTCACCTTCTCTGCACCCCTGGACAGTCCTCACCTCCTCTGCATCCCTGGACAAGCCTCACGTTCACAGCAACCCTGGACAGGCCTCTCCACCTCTGCACCCCTGGACAGTCTTCACCTCCTCTGCACCCCTGGACAGTCCTCACCTCCTCTGCATCCCTGGACAGGCCTCACGTCCACTGCACCCCTGGACAGTCCTCACCTCCTCTGCACCCCTGGACAGTCCTCACCTCCTCTGCATCCCTGGACCGGCCTCACGTCCACTGCACCCCTGGACAGTCCTCACCTCCTCTGCACCCCTGGACAGTCCTCACCTCATCTGCATCCCTGGACAGGCCTCACGTCCACTGCACCCCTGGACAGCCCTCTCCCCCTCTGCACCCCCGGACAGGCCTCACCTCCTCCGCATCCCTGGACAGTCCTCACCTCCTCTGCACCCCTGGAGAGTCCTCTCCTCCTCTGCACCCCCTGGACAGGCCTCTCCTCCTCTTTACCCCTGGACAGGCCTCTCCTCGTCTGCACCCCCTGGATAGGCTTCTCCTCCTCTTCACCCCTGGACAGGCCTCTCCTCCTCTTCAACCCTGGACAGGCCTCTCCTCCTCTGCACTCCCTGGATAGGCATCTCCTCCCCTTCACCCATGGACAATCCTCTCCTCCTTTTCACCCCTGGACAGGCCTCTCCTCCTCTGCACCCCCTGGATAGGCCTCTCCTCCTTTTCACCCCTGGACAGGCCTCTCCTCCTCTGCACCCCTGGACAGGCCTCTCCTCCTCTGCACCCCTGGACAAGCCTCACCTCCTCTGCAACGATGGACAGGCCTCTCCTCCTCTGCACACCTGGACAGGCTTCACCTCCTTTGCACCCCTGGACAGGCCTCACCTCCTCTGCACACCTGGACAGGCCTCTCCTCCTCTGCACCCCTGGACAGGCCTCTCCTCCTCTGCACCCCTGGACACGCATCAGCTCCACTGCACCCCTGGACTGGACTCTCCTACTCTGCACCCCTGGACAGGCCTCACCTACTATGCACCCCTGGACAGGCCTCACCTACTCTGCACCCCTGGACAGGCCTCTCCTCTGCACCCTTGGACAGGCCTCTCCTCCTCTGCACCCCTGGACAAGCCTCACCTCCTCTGCAACCCTGGACAGAACTCTCCTCCTCTGCACCCCTGGACAGTCCTCTCCTCCTCTGCACGCCTGGACAGGCCTCGCCTCCCCTGTACCCCTGGACAGGCCTCACCTCCACTGCACCCCTGGTCAGGCCTCAGCACCACTGCATCCATGGTCAGGCCTCTCCTCCTCTGCACCCCTGGACGGGCCTCTCCTCCTCCTCACCCCTGGACAGGCCTCTCCTCCTCTGCACCCATGGACAGGCCTCACCTGTTCTGCACCCCTGGAGAGGCCTCACCTCCTCTGCATCCCTGGACAGTCCTCTCCTCCTCTGCACCCCAGGACAGTCCTCACCTCCTCTGCAATCCTGGACAGGCCTCACCTCCTCTGCACCCCTGGACAGGCCTCACCTCCTCTGCCCCCTTGACAGGCCTCTCCTCCTCTGCACCCCTGGACAGGCCTCTCCTCCTCTGCCCCTCCTCTGGACAGGCCTCTCCTCCTCTTCACCCCTGGACAGGCCTCTCCTCCTCTGCACCCCTGGACAGGCCTCTCCTCCTCTGCCCCTCCTCTGGACAGGCCTCTCCTCTTCACCCCTGGACAGGCCTCTCCTCCTCTGCACCCCTGGACAGGCCTGTCCTCCTCTGCACCGCCTGGATAGGCCTCTCCTCTTCTTCACCCCTGGACAGGCCTCTCATCCTCTTCACCCTGGACATGCCTCTCCTCCTCTGACCCCTGGACAGCCCTCCCCTCCTCTGCACCCCTGGGCAGGTTCTCCTCCTCTGCCCTTCTTCTGGACAGGCCTCACCTCCTCTGCACCCCTGTACAGGCCTCTCCTCCTCTGCACCCCTGGACAAGCCTCAACTCCTCTGCACCCCTGGACAGGCCTCTACACCTCTGCACCCCTGGACTAGCCGCACCTCCTCTGCACCCCTAGACAGGCCTCTCCTCCTCTGCACCCCTGGACAGGTCTCTTCTCCTCTGCACACCTGGACAGCCCTCACCTCCTCTGCACCCCTGGACAGGCCTCCCCTCCTCTGCCCTTCTTCTGGGCAGGCCTCACCTCCTCTGCACCCCTGAACAAGCCTCAGCTCCTCTGCACCGATGGACAGGCCTCTCCTCCTCGGCACCCCTGGACTAGCCTCACCTCCTCTGCACCCCTAGACAGGCCTCTCCTCCTCTGCACCCCTGGACAGGCCTCTCCTCCACTGCACACCTGGACAGGCCTCACCACCTCTGCACCCCTGGACAGGCCTCAACTTCTCTGCACCCCTGGACAGGCCTGACCTCCACTGTACCTCTGGACAGGCCTTACCTCCTCTGCACCCCTGAGAGGCCTCTCCTCCTCTGCAGCCTTGGACAGGCCTATCCTCCTCTGCACCCCTGGACAGGCCTCAGCTCCACTGCACCCCTGGACAGGGCTCTCCTCCTCTGCACCCCTGGATAGGCCTCTCCTCCTCTGCACCCTTGGACAGGCATTTCCTCCTCTGCACACCTGGACAGGCCTCTCCTCCTCTTCACCCCTGGACAGGCCTCTCCTCCTCTGCACCCCTGGACAGGCCTCTCCTCCTCTTCTCCCCTGGGCAGGCCTCTCCTCCTCTGCACCCTTGGACAGGCCTCACCTCCTCGGCACCCCTGGACAGGCCTCTCCTCCTCTGCACCCCTGGACAGGCCTCTCTTCCTAAGCACCCTTGGATAGGCTTATCCTCCTTTGCACCCCTGGACAGGCCTTACCTCCTCTGCACCCCCTGGACAGGCCTCAACTCCTCTGCACCCCTGGACAGGCCTATCCTCCTCTGCACCCCTGAGAGGCCTCTCCTCCTCTGCAGCCTTGGACAGGCCTATCCTCCTCTGCACCCCTGGACAGGCCTCAGCTCCACTGCACCCCTGGACAGGGCTCTCCTCCTCTGCACCCCTGGATAGGCCTCTCCTCCTCTGCACCCTTGGACAGGCATTTCCTCCTCTGCACACCTGGACAGGCCTCTCCTCCTCTTCACCCCTGGACAGGCCTCTCCTCCTCTGCACCCCTGGACAGGCCTCTCCTCCTCTTCTCCCCTGGGCAGGCCTCTCCTCCTCTGCACCCTTGGACAGGCCTCACCTCCTCCGCACCCCTGGACAGGCCTCTCCTCCTCTGCACCCCTGGACAGGCCTCTCTTCCTAAGCACCCTTGGATAGGCTTATCCTCCTTTGCACCCCTGGACAGGCCTCACCTCCTCTGCACCCCCTGGACAGGCCTCACCTCCTCTGTACCCCTTGACAGGCCTCACCTCCTCTGCACCCCTGGACAGGCCTACCCTCTTCTGTTCCCCTGGACAGGCCTCACCTCCTCTGCACCCCTGGATAGGCCTCTCCTCCTCTGCACCCCTAGACAGGACTCACCTCCTCTGCACCCCTGGACAGGCCTCACCTCCTCTGCACCCCTGGACATGCCTCTCCTCCTCTGCACCCCTGGGCAGGCCTCAGCTCCACTGCACCCCTGGACAGGCCTCTCCTCCTCTGATTCCCTGGACAGGCCTCTACTCCTCTGCACCCCTGGACAGGCCTCTCCTCCTCTGAATCCATGGACAGGCCTCTCTACCTCTGCACCCCTGGGCAGGCCTCAGCTCCAATGCACCCCTGGACAGGCCTCTCCTCCTCTGAATTCCTGGACAGGCCTCTCCACCTCTGCACCCATGGGCAGGCCTCAGCTCCACTGCACCCCTGGACAGGCCTCATCTTCACTGCACCCCTGGACAGGCCTCTCCTCCTCTGCATCCCTGGACAGGCCTCTCCTCCTCTGCACCCCTGGACAGGCCTCTCCTCCTCTGCACCCCTGGACAGACCTCTCCTCCTCTGCACCCCTGGGCAGGCCTCAGCTCCATTGCACCCCTGGACAGGCCTCAGCTCCACTGCACCCCAGGACAGGCCTCTCCTCCTTTACACTCCTGGACAGGCCTCTCCTCCTCTGCACCTATGGACAGGCCTCTCCTCCTCTGCACCCCTGGACAGGCCTCTCCTCCTCTGCACCTCCTCTGGGCAGGCCTCTCCTCTTCACCCATGGACAGGCCTCTCCTGCTCTGTACCCCTGGACAGGCCTCTCTTTCTCTGTACCCCTGGTCAGGCCTCTCTTCCTCTGCACCCCTGGACAGGCCTCTCCTCCTCTGCACCCCTGGACAGGCCCCTCCTCCTCTACACCCCTGGACAGGCCTCTCCTCCTCTGCACCCCCTGGATAGGCCTCTCCTCCTCTTCACCCCTGGACAGGCCTCACCTCCTCTTCACCCCTGGACAGGCCTCACCTCCTCGTCATCCCTGGACAGGCCTCTCCTCCTCTGCACCCCTGGACATGCCTCTCTTCCTCTGCACTGTTGGACAGGCCACCTGAAGGGCCCGCTTCCCCTCTGCACGACCGAGCCCGAGCCCGGCTCCTCGAACATTACCAGCCACCACTCCACCCTTTCCGTCCCCTCCGGGACCCCGGCCTCAGAACATCGTGGCCACCCGGACCAGATTCCCTACCGGCCCTCGCGCCCGATCGGGGCGCCATCTTGGACACTGCACCACGCGGCCTCGTGGCCTCCGCTCGACCCTAACCCTGGGCCTGGCCGAGCCTCAGACATTCCGGCACCACCATCCACCCAGGAGGTGAGCGGACTACTTGCCAGGTCAATGGGAGGAAGAGGTGTCAATGGCTCTCCCACCGCCAGGTGCCGATCGCCCCAGCTCCCCCGGGCGCTGGCTCCACCCCCCTGCTGGGTGTCTGGACTCCCTCATCTCGGACCTCCCGACCTCCAAGTGCGAGGGTCCGGACATCAAAGGGCGCCAGCCCTATAACTGGGGCAGCTCCAGAGCAGGAAGGCAGTTGTATCCTGGAGTCGAGAGACACCGAGAAGAACTCATCCGTGACGGACTACTGGCGCTGCCGTAGCCCTGCCTCGTGAACCTTCGTCCTGCCTGCTGGCGCTGCCGCAACTTGCATCAACCTTCATCCTCACCGGGACCTGCTGGCGTGGCCGCGGACCGTTTGTGCTTCCAACTTCACCGGGACCTGCTGGCGTGGCCGCGGACCGTCTGTGCTTCTATCTTCACCGGGACCTGCTGGCTCCGCCGCGGCCCGTCGCCATCTTCGATCATCTCGGGACCTGCTGGCTCCGCCGCGGCCCGATCATCCAGAACGCCGAGCTCAAGGATTGAGAGCTATTCATCCACCCGAGTGGTAACAAGACTGTCCCGCTACCCCCTTTCCCAACCAGAGACCAGAATCGAGGGGACCCCTGCATCCAGACCTCCTTGTACCATTCTACCTGTTGGACCTGGGCCTCTTGGCAGGGTCATCCCTGAACTTTTTGCCTTCCTCCAATACTCTCTCTGACCTATTTTGTTTGGTTTAATGACTCTGGGCACTTTACCACTGCTGACCAGTGCTAAAGTGCATATGCTCTCCCTACTGAAAAGTGTACATGTGATTGATGTCCATGATTGGTTCATTGGATTTACTGTTAGTCCCTAGTAAAGTGCACCAGGAGTGCCAGGGCTGGTAAATGCCAATACTGCTAGTGGGCCTGCAGCGCTGGTTGCGCCACCCACAGAAGCAGCCTTAAGATGTGTCTAGGGTCTGCCATTGCAGAACCTGTGTGCAGTCTGGTACTGTCATGCTAGCTGGGCAAGTGCACCCACTTGCCAGCCTCTAAACCTTCCCTTAACTTCATATCAGTCACCCCTATGATAGGCCTGAGGGCAGGGTGCATTGTAAGTGTAAGGTAGGACAAGCCCTGATGTGTGTGGCATGTCCTAGTAGTGAATTACAACCAAATTCGTTTTTCACTATTGTAAGGCTACCTGCTCCCCTTAGGCCAGAATGGGCTGCTGGAATTATTACACTCTATAATCCCAGCAGGCTCAGGGAACATGGTAGAGAGTCATGTTTAGTATGCCTGAACTCAGAATAATAAAATACTTCTTTTAGTAAAGTTTATTTTAATATCCTGGGTTTGCAAATGCTACTTTTAGAAAGTTAGCATTTGCTTGTCTAACCATTTCAGCCCGCCTCTGCTCTTGTGTGTATCTGACTGTCTGAGTGTGTGAGTGACAGGGCTGGGTGTTGACAGGTGGTGAATGGCAGTATGACACCTTAGTGGGAGGTGGGAGTTTCCCTGAGTGATGCATCAGGCTGTGCTCTGCCTCCACAATGCTGGCTCCGCCCCCCTGGGGAGCGACTGATGACTCAGCCTGCACCTGGCCCAGGAAGGACCGAAGCTTGTCAACAAAGTGCTCAAGCTGCCCCTGTCTTCACAATGCCGGCTCCGCCCCCCTGGGGAGCGGCTGATGTGCCTGCCCTCACACTGAATGCAGAAGCAGAAGTACCCACCACAAGTGCTCAGGGACTGAGAACAGTTATGCAAAGGCACCCCTGGCCTGTAAGAACAAAAGAAACTGGGTATAAAAGTAGGAGCCCTGCTCCTTGTAAATTAGATCCAGTTTGCGCAAAGAAGAAGCTCTGCCTGAAGAGAAGGACCCTGGAAGCTGCAAGGAGAAGTACTGACTCTGACCCCAAGAGACTGGCCTGTGGTGGGTGCCTTGCTGCTGAAGGAGAGCAGGAGAAGAAAGACTGAAAGACTTTGCTTTTATTCATCTTGTGCCAAACTTTTACCAAGATCTCCAAGGGCTTGCTGTGGAACTTGCCCCCTGACCAGCGCCCCAGGAACAGTGGGCGCTACCCTGTCCCCCTGGAAGAAGGAGCTGCTGTGAGCCAGCAATCCGATCGACGCAGCTGCTGAAGGAAAGAGGAGCGCGCCGTGAAAGAATCCCTGCGCCCCTCCTAAGAGGCCCTTGGCACCCCGTCCCGCCGAGCACCGCATCTGCTAACTGGCCGGCACCAGGTGACACCGTAAGGCCCAGCCTCGCTGGCCTAATCACCGTCCCTACCGCCTGCCTAACTGCGAAGCATCGCAAGAACGGACTTTGCCAAGTAACTGCTGTGACCTGAGAGGCTTGTGTGCGCCTCACGCTGCTACCCGGGGCTCTGCCCCCCTTTTCCAGGATCTGAGGTGTGTCGCCGTCTGCCCGACCCGCGCCGCAACGCCAACCTCCGAGCCAGAGCCGAGCCGCCGCTCGCTCCAACCCCGGGAGGAAGACACCGTGACGTGGACCGCCGAGCCGGCCTGCACCCGACCCCCAAGAAAGACAAAGGTACTGTTTTCCGTTCCGCGGTGCGAGCCCCTGTCCCGCCTCGCTCGCACCGCCCTCTGCCTCAGCCGAGCCCCCGGAGCCGCGCAGTGAGCACTCCCCGGGCCCCCGCTCTCTCCCCTGACAGCCGCGCAGCGCGCTCGTCAGGCTGACAGTGACTCCCCGGCCGCCGATCTCGCTAGAAGCGTGAGATTGGGCAGACCGGGTCCGATCGTGGGCGCAGAGAGGCCCTGGCTGAGTGAAATTCTTACCAGAGGAACGTACCAGGACTAGGGAAGAGTCCGCAACCCTTTTCAAAAGCACAAGAACAATTCTTTTAAACGCTGAACACGAACTGTGGCCCATTTTCAAGAGAATAACTGGAATTGAATTTTGCCTACTTAAGACTGTATTTACAAGCCTGCGTAAAGTTTATATAAAGAGATATATTTTTACAAAGAATCCAGTCTTGTGTCATTGTGTGGTGGGTTGTTGGTTTATTGTGTGTGATGCTGCAAATGTTTAACCCAATGTACTCCAGAGTTTAGCCTAGACTGCTTGCGCCACACTACCTAACGGGTAAGCAGGGGTTATTTCTGGGAGTAATCCTTTGCCCTGACCAGGAAGAGAGAGTCCCTGCTTGTCGCTAGTACTGCACTGCGCCAACTAGAGACTCCCCCTTCCAACATTGGACGCAGCGGTGAGGATCTCGAATTTACATTTGCGGTGTCCATACATTGACTAGTGACCATTGCACAGTGATTACAATCCAGTAACTGAGCCACAGACTTTTTTTTTTTTGATTTATGTTTTACTGAGAGAATCCCCATTTGTTGTGAAGTCATGCCTGGATCAATCAGAATGGAAATTGAACCAGCAAGAAGCATCATGAATTTTGGTAGAGCCCTGTCGCCAGAGGAGTTGATGGACAGGAAGGAGGCCAGAATACATGAAATGAAGTTGGCGGAGCTGAAATTGAATTGCCAACTGGAGCTAGAGTCTAGGAAGTTAGCCCTGGAAGAAATAAAAATGGAGCTTGCGCATGACTTAAGGATGAGGAAACTTGACATGGAGCTCGAGGGGCTTGAGGCCAGGAGGGATTCAGCCCAGCAACAAGAAATATGTGTAGCTCAGAGATTGAGCTTTGCTGAGTTGGAGGTGGAGTCCAGCTCAGATGGTGGCAGCAACATTAAGGTAACCAGTGCTGACAGCATAGTGCGCGCACCTAGAGATAAGGCACCTGACTTGGAGGGGGTTCACATACATCAGGAGGTTCAAGGGCATGAGGTAGCTCCAGTAGTGCGCAGCGTCCCTGAAGGGAATAGGGTGGCTGGCGTAGGAGTTCATGGTCCTAGTGGTGGGAGGGATTCCCCCATGGTTGAGGTCCTGGTGGGTGAGTGTAAGGACCGCCCTGAAGAGTGTGGGTTGTGTGACAGAGACAGTCCGCTACTGTCTGGCCAGTCTCAGGAGAATGGTGTGGAGTATGTGTGTGAGGCGCTGGATGGTGAGGTGAAGGATAGTTTGGTTAACCCTGCTAGGGGGCTGTGTAATCCAATTGTGGGAGAGCATACTTTAAGTCCCAGTTTTCCAGAGCTATGCCAACACCTATTTGAGAGTGAGTTCTCTGACCCCAGGGAGCTCACATTGGAGGCAGACCTTGTGGTGGATTCCAGTGGGTCTGGAGAGGCATTGGGGTGTGATCCTGTGGGGAGTGGCTCAGGTATCTTCCAGCCCAGAGTGGTGGAAGTGGCGCAGAGTAGCCCAGCTAGGTCCTGTAGTAGTGAGAGGGGTGTAGGGCCTCACGTCCTGTCCTTGAGGGGAAGGAGTGAGAATGGGTTTTGTCCCGGTAGTGCCCAACCTCAGTCTCAGAGCCTGGATGGTTCTTTAAGGGAACACCAGGTGGGGAGCCTAGGCTGTCCAGATGAGTCACCCGCTGAGGGGGATCCCCCAGTGGCTAGAGAACGTGGAGGCTCTGTAAACAGAGCTCCAGTAGTTCTGGTGTCTGGCAGTATCACTCCAGTTGGGAGGGTGCAGAAGTCCAGAAGGAGGGGCGAGAGGGGGAAACAGTCCCCAGTGGAAGAACCAGTGGGTCAGGGGCCAGCCAGCAGGGCTGCGTCCCCAGTGAATGACCATGGGGACACCACTTCTGTCCTGGGGGATCTTACCGCACTGTCAGATGGACAGGGGTTGGGAGATCTGCGCCAGGCAGACTGTCGCACGGCACATGAGCTATGTGCCACCCTCAGGGGGGGCATGCGTGCTCCCCGGGAAGTCCTGGTGTGCCAGGCAAGAGTTCAACTGCAGGGTTGGGTCCCTGAGTTGGAGAGCCAGGTTCAGGTGTTGTCTGATCTGGAGGGCAGGACCACTGTAATCAGTGTCCTGACCCATGTCACTTCTAGGGGTACCACTCCAGTTGGGAGTGGGCAGTACTCTGGAAGGGGGTGCAGAGGGAGGAAGTCATCGCCTCTGACCCCGGTTCAACTAGAGGGTCTAGACCCTAGGTTTAAGGGCCAGGTGCAGGGTGTCCCCCCTGACCTGGTGCCCCAGTTGCAGGATAGCACCCCTGAACTGGTGGGCGGATTGTGCAGGTCACCTGCCACAGGTGCGCTGACAATTCTGGAAGGGGGTACCACTCCAGGTGGGAGGGTACAGAGCCCCAAGGAGGAGGACCGGGTGTGGGAGAGCCCACCCCAGTTTTTGGTTCAGCTGCCAGGTAGAGGCCTGGAGCTGGTGGGTCAGTGCCAGGATGACATACCTGACCTGACAGGAGGGAGAGTGGACAAAGGGTGCCAAGCACCTGGGGCTACTGCCCCCCACTCTCTGAGGCCACAGAGGTTTGGGAGCCCTGAGAGGCATGAGGCCTGGGTCTCAGCCCTGACTACTGTCAGTGGCCACTGTGATTTGATGACTGTCTGTTGGGACACACCTGTGAGCAAGTTAAGGTTAGAGGCTGCACAGGTGGTGTCCACAGAGGAAGAGAAGGGTGCCCCATGGAGTAGCTGGGTGGACCCTGAGAGTATGTACAGAGGATTTAAAATAGGTTCTGATTGGCGTAGAACTGGAATGTGCCCCTGCTGTTGCGGGCCAGGTCCATGTTCTATCGCCCCAAGCAGGGAAGCCCATCACAGTGGTGATTGGTCTACCCTGCGTTTTGGCTGGAAGGGGGTTGTGTTGGACCTGGGCCTCTTGGCAGGGTCATCCCTGAACTTTTTGCCTTCCTCCAATACTC
The DNA here is from genome assembly GCF_964263255.1 of Lissotriton vulgaris. Lineage (NCBI taxonomy): Eukaryota > Metazoa > Chordata > Amphibia > Caudata > Salamandridae > Lissotriton > Lissotriton vulgaris. The sequence goes on along the minus strand of NC_141685.1, from coordinate 107,093,091 downwards.
TCTCTGACCTATTTTGTTTGGTTTAATGACTCTGGGCACTTTACCACTGCTGACCAGTGCTAAAGTGCATATGCTCTCCCTACTGAAAAGTGTACATGTGATTGATGTCCATGATTGGTTCATTGGATTTACTGTTAGTCCCTAGTAAAGTGCACCAGGAGTGCCAGGGCTGGTAAATGCCAATACTGCTAGTGGGCCTGCAGCGCTGGTTGCGCCACCCACAGAAGCAGCCTTAAGATGTGTCTAGGGTCTGCCATTGCAGAACCTGTGTGCAGTCTGGTACTGTCATGCTAGCTGGGCAAGTGCACCCACTTGCCAGCCTCTAAACCTTCCCTTAACTTCATATCAGTCACCCCTATGATAGGCCTGAGGGCAGGGTGCATTGTAAGTGTAAGGTAGGACAAGCCCTGATGTGTGTGGCATGTCCTAGTAGTGAATTACAACCAAATTCGTTTTTCACTATTGTAAGGCTACCTGCTCCCCTTAGGCCAGAATGGGCTGCTGGAATTATTACACTCTATAATCCCAGCAGGCTCAGGGAACATGGTAGAGAGTCATGTTTAGTATGCCTGAACTCAGAATAATAAAATACTTCTTTTAGTAAAGTTTATTTTAATATCCTGGGTTTGCAAATGCTACTTTTAGAAAGTTAGCATTTGCTTGTCTAACCATTTCAGCCCGCCTCTGCTCTTGTGTGTATCTGACTGTCTGAGTGTGTGAGTGACAGGGCTGGGTGTTGACAGGTGGTGAATGGCAGTATGACACCTTAGTGGGAGGTGGGAGTTTCCCTGAGTGATGCATCAGGCTGTGCTCTGCCTCCACAATGCTGGCTCCGCCCCCCTGGGGAGCGACTGATGACTCAGCCTGCACCTGGCCCAGGAAGGACCGAAGCTTGTCAACAAAGTGCTCAAGCTGCCCCTGTCTTCACAATGCCGGCTCCGCCCCCCTGGGGAGCGGCTGATGTGCCTGCCCTCACACTGAATGCAGAAGCAGAAGTACCCACCACAAGTGCTCAGGGACTGAGAACAGTTATGCAAAGGCACCCCTGGCCTGTAAGAACAAAAGAAACTGGGTATAAAAGTAGGAGCCCTGCTCCTTGTAAATTAGATCCAGTTTGCGCAAAGAAGAAGCTCTGCCTGAAGAGAAGGACCCTGGAAGCTGCAAGGAGAAGTACTGACTCTGACCCCAAGAGACTGGCCTGTGGTGGGTGCCTTGCTGCTGAAGGAGAGCAGGAGAAGAAAGACTGAAAGACTTTGCTTTTATTCATCTTGTGCCAAACTTTTACCAAGATCTCCAAGGGCTTGCTGTGGAACTTGCCCCCTGACCAGCGCCCCAGGAACAGTGGGCGCTACCCTGTCCCCCTGGAAGAAGGAGCTGCTGTGAGCCAGCAATCCGATCGACGCAGCTGCTGAAGGAAAGAGGAGCGCGCCGTGAAAGAATCCCTGCGCCCCTCCTAAGAGGCCCTTGGCACCTCGTCCCGCCGAGCACCGCATCTGCTAACTGGCCGGCACCAGGTGACACCGTAAGGCCCAGCCTCGCTGGCCTAATCACCGTCCCTACCGCCTGCCTAACTGCGAAGCATCGCAAGAACGGACTTTGCCAAGTAACTGCTGTGACCTGAGAGGCTTGTGTGCGCCTCACGCTGCTACCCGGGGCTCTGCCCCCCTTTTCCAGGATCTGAGGTGTGTCGCCGTCTGCCCGACCCGCGCCGCAACGCCAACCTCCGAGCCAGAGCCGAGCCGCCGCTCGCTCCAACCCCGGGAGGAAGACACCGCGACGTGGACCGCCGAGCCGGCCTGCACCCGACCCCCAAGAAAGACAAAGGTACTGTTTTCCGTTCCGCGGTGCGAGCCCCTGTCCCGCCTCGCTCGCACCGCCCTCTGCCTCAGCCGAGCCCCCGGAGCCGCGCAGTGAGCACTCCCCGGGCCCCCGCTCTCTCCCCTGACAGCCGCGCAGCGCGCTCGTCAGGCTGACAGTGACTCCCCGGCCGCCGATCTCGCTAGAAGCGTGAGATTGGGCAGACCGGGTCCGATCGTGGGCGCAGAGAGGCCCTGGCTGAGTGAAATTCTTACCAGAGGAACGTACCAGGACTAGGGAAGAGTCCGCAACCCTTTTCAAAAGCACAAGAACAATTCTTTTAAACGCTGAACACGAACTGTGGCCCATTTTCAAGAGAATAACTGGAATTGAATTTTGCCTACTTAAGACTGTATTTACAAGCCTGCGTAAAGTTTATATAAAGAGATATATTTTTACAAAGAATCCAGTCTTGTGTCATTGTGTGGTGGGTTGTTGGTTTATTGTGTGTGATGCTGCAAATGTTTAACCCAATGTACTCCAGAGTTTAGCCTAGACTGCTTGCGCCACACTACCTAACGGGTAAGCAGGGGTTATTTCTGGGAGTAATCCTTTGCCCTGACCAGGAAGAGAGAGTCCCTGCTTGTCGCTAGTACTGCACTGCGCCAACTAGAGACTCCCCCTTCCAACACTACCGTACTTAAAGAATTGCTGATAAAGTATCGTTTAACCTTCCTCCTGTGTGGTGTCCGTCTGTGGGGGGGAAGTTACTTGTCTGTACGATCGTCGGAGACGGCTCTCCCTGGAGACCTCTCCCTGGGTACTCGGCCGACCCTCCCGGTCCGTCTAACATTGGTGGCCAGCGGCGCGATCCGAATCAACGCATAATCGTACAGAGAGTAGCTCACCCCACGACAAAACCACAATGTCCGCTGAGAAATTCCAGATGGAGAAATTAGAGGAATACAGCCATCGTGAATTAAAACAATTCTGCATCGAACTGGGTATCGCTACCACCGGTCTGAGTACCAAGGACGACTTCAAGCTTGCCCTGGAGTCCTGGGCAGAAACCGGTACCGTCAGACCCCCGGACCAAAATGCCGCAGTAACAGAGAAAGACACCACGGCTCCCGAGGAGCGAAGAACGGGTCTCTCGCAAGAAGAGATCCAGGAACGGGAAAGAAACCGACTGCATGAACTAGAAATGGCCCGGCTAAAAATGGATGGGGAACTCAAGTTGGCCGAACAGAAATTGAACTTAGAACACCTGAGGCTCCGAGAAGAAAGAGAGGAAAAACAGAGACAAATAGAACTCGAGGAAAAGAAACTGGCATATGAACACGAGCGCAAATTAGCTGAAATAGACTTACTCAAGCGGAACAAGGAATCAGGGATGACCGAGCAACCTCGCACCCCAGGGGCAACAGATAGGAAAGTGCACATCCCCAAGGATGTCGTTCGAGAATACTTCTGAGACGACGACATCCAGCAATGGTTCAAGGCCTACGAAATAGCTATGACCTCCCACCGGATCGATCGAAGCGACTGGGGGGCCGGTCTATGGGGGAGATTCGTAAATGAGGGCCGCGATGCCCTGCTACAGCTTCCAGACCATCTGATGACCTCCTACGACCACATGAAAGCGGCCCTCCTCACCCGCTATGGGCTTACACCCGAAATGTACCGCCAGAAGTTTAGAGACTGCACCCGCATCCCGGGTACAACTTGGGTAGAATACGTGAACTATTTCAGCCGAGCCTTCGAAGGGTGGATTAAAGGCAGCAATGTCACAACTTACGAACAGCTCTTTAATCTTATGGTGTGGGAGCATCTGTCAAACAATTGCTTCATCGAGCTCCGACAACACCTCCTCGACAGCAAACTAACTGATCCACGGCAGCTCGCAGCCGAGGCTGACCGGTGGGAAATCACCCGAGTGGGCCGACCGGGGACCTATGAACAGAAACGGAACTACCCCGGTCAGCACCGTCCCCGAGGAGGAGGAGGATGGGGCCAAGGACGAGGAAAAGACAACGCTCCGACCACTCCCGCTGCCAGCACCACCCCCCCGGCCAACCGGGGCAGCACCCCGGCACGACCAGGATATAGAGCCAACGTCACGTGTCACCGATGCCAGCGAGTCGGCCACTACGCCAACGACCCAAATTGCCCACAGGCCCAGAGCCCGAGACCCCGCCAGGTGGCCGCGGCGGCCCTGGGGGAAGAACAGCTCTCCGAGGAACAGGAAGAGTATGAGCAGGAGCATCAAGAATGGGAGCCAGCCGCTATGGCCCTAGCCTGTTTGGGGGGAAGAGACATGGTCCCGCGGGTCCCCCTACCCGCTAACACCCAGAAGTATGGTCAATGGGTGAGCATCAATGGACGCCGAGCCGAAGCCCTCCGTGACACCGGGGCCAGTATAACAGCCGTCCGCTGTCACCTGGTGACCCCAGAACAGATCCTACCGAACGTACTCTGTCCTGTCCGTTCAGCCGATAACTCGGAAAGCCTATGTCAGATGGCCTGCGTCCCTTTCGAATGGGGAGGGGTCTCCGGTATGTTGAAGGTAACGGTCCGAGATGACGCCCCTGTAGACTGCCTCCTAGGAAACGACCTTGAAAGCTCCCCGTGGGCCGCTGTAGAGCGAAGGGAGCACCTGGGAATGTTAGGTGTCCCGGACTGGGCGTGCGTCACTACCCGGTCCATGGCCGCCCGTGCCAATCTCCAGCCAGAGGAACCTGAATGGCCAGCACCTCCTCCCCCGGTCGCTCCAGTAGAAGATACCGACGATGCCGTCCCTCCAGAGCAAGCCCCCGAGGGTCTCGACCCACCTCCAGACCTCTCCAACCTGGATCAGTGGCAGCACGAGGGAGGGCCTACCCAGGAGCAGTTTCGCCAAGAGCAGAAGACCTGTCCCTCCCTCGAGGGACTCCGCCAACAAGCCCTCGCTCAGAGCGCAGGGGATACGTCCGGAACACATTGGGTCTATTGGGACAATGATCTACTATACAGTGAACAAAGAATCGCAGAGTTGGGCGCAAGTCGAGTGCTAGTAGTGCCCCTCCGTTTTAGAGACTTCTTGCTGAGCCTGGCCCATGATGTCCCCCTGGCTGGCCACCTGGGTCAAGACAAAACTTACAGCCGCTTGGTGACCCACTTCTTCTGGCCTAAGATGAGGAATGACGTCCTCCAGCATTGCCGATCTTGCCCCACGTGCCAAGCCAGTGGAAAGAGCGGCCGCAAACTAAAAGCCCCCTTGCAACCGTTTCCAGTGGTTAACACCCCGTTTGAGAGAGTGGGGATTGACATTGTGGGGCCCCTCGACCCCCGAACAGCACAAGGACATCGGTTCATCCTGGTACTGGTGGACCACGCCACCCGCTACCCTGAGGCTGTTCCCCTGCGAACAGTGACAGCCCCGGTAGTCGGCCGGGCCCTGATGGGGATCTTCTCCCGGGTGGGCTTCCCTCGAGAAGTCGTCAGCGACCGAGGCACAAACTTTATTTCCAAATATATGAAGTCCCTCTGGCAACAGTGTGGGGTCACCTACCGATTCACGACCCCCTATCACCCTCAAGGAAATGGACTCGTAGAGCGGTTCAACCGCACGCTCAAAGGGATGATTGGGGGGTTGGACGAACCCCTCCGTCGCCAGTGGGACGTGCTACTACCGTGCCTCCTCTTCGCATACCGAGAAGTCCCCCAGAAGTCCCTCGGCTTCAGCCCCTTTGAACTATTGTATGGACACCCAGTTCGGGGGCCGCTCAGCCTAGTCAAGGAAGGCTGGGAAATGCCCTCGCTAAAGAACCCTCCGGATGTCTTCAAATACCTCTTAACCCTCCGCAACCAGACCCGACGATTTCGGGAGATGGCGAAAGCAAACCTGGAGGCCAGTCAAGAGGACATGAAAAAGTGGTATGACCAAAATGCCTCCTCCATCGAGTTTGAACCCGGCCAACAAGTATGGGTAATGTCCCCCACCGAGCCATGTGCCCTGCAAGACAAGTGGACGGGGCCCTTCAAAGTGATCGAACGCAAGGGCCCTGTCACCTACCTCATCGATATGGAAACCGCACGGAACCCCCTCCGGGTCCTCCACGCTAATAGACTGAAACCCCATTTCGTGCGTTCGGAACTCAGCCTCCTGATGGCCACAGACACTGGAGCCGAAGAAGACTCCGTGCCCCTCCCTGACCTCCTACGGACGCGGGAGAAAGACGGCTCCGTGGACGGGGTCCGGCTCTCGGAGGCCCTCACCCTGGAACAACGACAGGAATGTCGAGGCCTTCTACTGCAGTTCGCAAGCCTGTTCTCCCTCACCCCAGGGGTCACCTCCTGGTGTGTGCACGACGTGGACACGGTGGACAGCCCCCCTATCCGCCACCGGGCCTACCGCGTACCAGACCGGGTACGGGCCTGCATCCAAGAAGAAGTGACCAAGATGCTCACGCTCGGGGTCATTGAGCCCTCAGACAGCCCCTGGGCCAGCCCAGTCGTACTGGTCCCCAAGGCGGCCGCCCCCGGCACCACACCGGAACTTCGGTTCTGCGTCGACTACCGGGGCCTGAATGCGGTCACCAGAACGGACGCACATCCCATTCCCCGGGCAGATGAGCTGATCGACCGCATGGGAGCTGCCCGCTACCTCAGCATTTTCGATCTGACGGCGGGCTACTGGCAGATCGGCCTCACATCCCGGGCCCGGGAACGATCTGCGTTCTCAACTCCTGACGGCCATTATCATTTCAAGGTCATGCCCTTCGGCATGAAGAATGCCCCAGCAACTGTTCAGAGACTAGTCAACCAAGTGCTGGCCGGACTCGAAGGATTCAGTGCCGCCTACCTAGACGACATCGCTGTGTACAGCCACCATTGGTCCGACCACCTCCACCACCTCCGAGAGGTGCTACAGGCCCTTCAGCGAGCTGGCCTCACGATCAAGGCCAGCAAATGCCAAATTGGTCAGGGGTCCGTGACCTACCTCGGACACCAGGTGGGAAGCGGCCTGGTGGCCCCTCTGCAAATCAAGATCGCCGCCATCCAGTCCTGGCAGCCCCCCATCACCCAAACAGAGGTACGCGCCTTCCTGGGGCTCACGGGCTATTACCGGCGGTTCGTAAAGGACTACGGTAGCATAGTGGGGCCCCTCACGGAGCTCACATCTAAGAATCACCCAAAGAAGGTCAACTGGACCCCTGAATGTCAAACAGCCTTCGAGCAACTGAAGGCCGCCATGTGCTCCGCCCCTGTACTTCAGGCTCCCGACTACAGCCGGGAATTCATCGTCCAGACGGATGCCTCCGACCACGGTATTGGGGCGGTCCTGTCTCAGCTGAACCCCGAAGGCCGTGATCAACCAGTGGTCTTCATCAGCCGGCGACTCCTGCCCCGAGAGCAACGCTGGAGCACAATCGAGAGAGAAGCCTTCGCTGTAGTATGGGCCCTCAAAAAGCTCCGGCCCTACCTCTTCGGCACCCACTTCCGGGTGCAAACCGACCATCGACCCCTGCAGTGGCTGATGCAGATGCGGGGGGAAAACCCAAAGCTACTACGCTGGTCTATCTCCCTCCAGGGGATGGACTTCACTGTGGAGCATCGACCTGGGCAAGACCACGCCAACGCGGATGGCCTGTCACGCTTTTTCCGCCTCGACGAGGAGAGTCCCCAAGAGGATGGGTGACTCTCCCCGCCTTCAGCTGGGGGGGACGCATGTTGGACAGGCCACCTGAAGGGCCCGCTCCCCCTCTGCACGACCGAGCCCGAGCCCGGCTCCTCGAACATTACCAGCCACCACTCCACCCTTTCCGTCCCCTCCGGGACCCCGGCCTCAGAACATCGTGGCCACCCGGACCAGATTCCCTACCGGCCCTCGCGCCCGATCGGGGCGCCATCTTGGACACTGCACCACGCGGCCTCGTGGCCTCCGCTCGACCCTAACCCTGGGCCTGGCCGAGCCTCAGACATTCCGGCACCACCATCCACCCAGGAGGTGAGCGGACTACTTGCCAGGTCAATGGGAGGAAGAGGTGTCAATGGCTCTCCCACCGCCAGGTGCCGATCGCCCCAGCTCCACCGGGCGCTGGCTCCACCCCCCTGCTGGGTGTCTGGACTCCCTCATCTCGGACCTCCCGACCTCCAAGTGCGAGGGTCCGGACATCAAAGGGCGCCAGCCCTATAACTGGGGCAGCTCCAGAGCAGGAAGGCAGTTGTATCCTGGAGTCGAGAGACACCGAGAAGAACTCATCCGTGACGGACTACTGGCGCTGCCGTAGCCCTGCCTCATGAACCTTCGTCCTGCCTGCTGGCGCTGCCGCAACTTGCATCAACCTTCATCCTCACCGGGACCTGCTGGCGTGGCCGCGGACCGTTTGTGCTTCCAACTTCACCGGGACTTGCTGGCGTGGCCGCGGACCGTCTGTGCTTCTATCTTCACCGGGACCTGCTGGCTCCGCCGCGGCCCGTCGCCATCTTCGATCATCTCGGGACCTGCTGGCTCCGCCGCGGCCTGATCATCCAGAACGCCGAGCTCAAGGATTGAGAGCTATTCATCCACCCGAGTGGTAACAAGACTGTCCCGCTACCCCCTTTCCCAACCAGAGACCAGAATCGAGGGGACCCCTGCGTCCAGACCTCCTTGTACCATTCTACCGTACTTAAAGAATTGCTGATAAAGTATCGTTTAACCTTCCTCCTGTGTGGTGTCCGTCTGTGGGGGGGAAGTTACTTGTCTGTACGATCGTCGGAGACGGCTCTCCCTGGAGACCTCTCCCTGGGTACTCGGCCGACCCTCCCGGTCCGTCTAACATGCACCCTTGGACAGCTACCCTGGACAGGCCTCTCCTCCTCTACATCCCTGGACAGGCCTCACCTCCTCTGCACCACTGGACAGGCCTCACCTCCTCTGCACCCCTGGGCAGGCCTCTCCTCCTCTGCACCCCTGGATAGGCCTCTCATCCTCTGCAACCCCTGGACAGCCCTCACCTCCTCTGCACCCCTGGACAGGCCTCAACTCCTCTGCACCCCTGGACAGGCCTCTCCTCCTCTGCATCCCTGGACTAGCCTCACCTCCTCTGCACCCCTAGACAGGCCTCTCCTCCTCTGCACCCCTGGACAGGCCTCTCCTCCTCTGCACACCTGGACAGGTCTCACCACCTCTGCACCCCTGGACAGGCCTCAACTCCTCTGCACACCTGGACAGGCCTGACCTCCCCTGTACCCCTGGACAGGCCTCACCTCCTCTGCACCCCTGGACAGGCCTCTCCTCCTCTGCACCCTTAGACAGGCCTCTCCTCCTCTGCACCCCTGGACAGGCCTCAGCTCCACTGCACCCCTGGACAGGGCTCTCCTCCTCCCCACCCCTGGACAGGCCTCTCCTCCTCTGCTCCCCTGGACAGTCCTCTCCTCCTCTGCACCCTTGGACAAGCATTTCTCCTCTCCACACCTGGACAGGCCTCACCTCTTCTGCACCTCTGGACAGGCCTAACCTCTTCTGTACCCCTGGACAGGCATCAGCTCCTCTGCACCACTGGAAAGGCCTCACCTCCTCTGCACCCCTGGATAGGCCTCTCCTCCTCTGCACCCCTACACAGGCCCCACCTCCTCTGCACCCCTGGACAGGCCTCTCCTCCTCTGCACCCCTGGGCAGGCCTCAGCTCCACTGTACCCCTGGACAGGCCTCAGCTCCTCTGCACCCCTGGACAGGCCTCACCTCCTCTGCACCCATGGACAGGCCTCACCTCCTCTGCACCCTTGGACAGGCATTTCCTTCTCTGCACACCTGGACAGGCCTCACCTCCTCTGCACCCCTGGACAGGCCTCACTTCCTCTGCACCCCTGGAAAGGCCTCTCCTCCTCTGCACCCATGGACAGTCCTCTCCTCCTCTGCACCCCAGGACAGGCCTCGCCTCCTCTGTACCCCTGGGCAGGCCTCACCTCCTCTGCACCCCTGGACAGGCCTCTCCTCTTCTGCACCCCTGGGCAGGCCTCAGCACCACTGCATCCATGGTCAGGCCTCTCCTCCTCTGCACCCCTGGACAGGCCTCTCCTACTAAGCACCCCTGGACAGGCCTCCCCATCTCTGCCCCCTGGACAGACCTCTCCTCCTCTGCACCCCTGGACATGCCTCTCCTCTTCTGCACCCCTGGGCAGGCCTCAGCACCACTGCATCCGTGGTCAGGCCTCTCCTCCTCTGCACCCCTGGACAGGCCTCTCCTCCTAAGCACCCCTGGACAGGCCTCCCCATCTCTGCCCCCTGGACAGACCTCACCTCCTCTGCACCCCTGGGCAGGCCTCAGCACCACTGCATCCATGGTCAGGCCTCTCCTCCTCTGCACCCCTGGACAGGCCTCTCCTCCTAAGCTCCCCTGGACACGCCTCCCCATCTCTGCCCCCTGGACAGACCTCTCCTCCTCTGCACCCCTGGACAGGCCTCTCCTCCTCTGCCCCTCCTCTGGACAGGCCTCTCCTCCTCTTCACCCCTGGACAGGCCTCTCCTCCTCTGCACCCCTGGACAGGCCTCTCCTCCTCTGCACCCCTGGACAGGCCTCTCATCCTCTGCACCCCTGGACAGGCCTCTCCTCCTCTTCACCCCTGGACAGGCCTCTCCTCCTCTGCACCCCCGGACAGGCCTCTCCTCCTCTGCACCCCTGGACAGGCCTCTCATCCTCTGCACCCCTGGACAGCCCTCTCCTCCTCTGCACCCTTGGACAGGCATTTCCTCCTCTGCACACCTGGACAGGCCTCACCTCCTCTGCCCCACTGGACAGGCCTCTCCTCCTCTGCACCCCAGGACAGGCCTCTCCTCCCAAGCACCCTTGGACAGGCTTATCCTCCTTTGCACCCCTGGACAGTCCTCACCTCCTCTGCACAACTGGACAGGCCTCACCTCCTCTGCATCCCTGGACAGGCCTCTCCTCCTCTTCACCCCTGGACAGGCCTCTCCTCCCCTTCACCCATGGACAGGCCTCTCCTCCTCTTCACCCCTGGACAGGCCTCTCCTCCTCTGCACCCCCTGGATAGGCGTCTCCTGCTCTTCACCCCTAGAAAGGCATCTCCTCCTCTTCACCCCTGGACAGGCCTCTCCTCCTCTGCACCCCCTGGACAGGCCTTTCCTCATCACCCCTGGACAGCCCTCACCTCCTCTGCACCCCTGGACAGTCCTCACCTCCTCTGCACAACTGGACAGGCCTCACCTCCTCTGCATCCCTGGACAGGCCTCGCCTCCTCTTCACCCCTGGACAGGCCTCTCCTCCTCTGCACCCCCTGGATAGGCCTCTCCTCCTCTTCACCCCTGGACAGGCATCTCCTCCCCTTCACCCATGGACTGGCCTCTCCTACTCTTCACCCCTGGACAGGCCTCTCCTCCTCTGCACCCCCTGGATAGGCGTCTCCTGCTCTTCACCCCTAGAAAGGCATCTCCTCCTCTTCACCCCTGGACAGGCCTCTCCTCCTCTGCACCCCCTGGACAGGCCTTTCCTCATCACCCCTGGACAGCCCTCACCTCCTCTGCACCCTTGGACAGGCATTTCTCCTCTCCACACCTGGACAGGCCTCACCTCTTCTGCACCTCTGGACAGGCCTAACCTCTTCTGTACCCCTGGACAGGCATCAGCTCCTCTGCACCACTGGAAAGGCCTCACCTCCTCTGCACCCCTGGATAGGCCTCTCCTCCTCTGCACCCCTAGACAGGCCCCACCTCCTCTGCACCCCTGGACAGGCCTCCTCCTCTGCACCCCTGGGCAGGCCTCAGCTCCACTGCACCCCTGGACAGGCCTCTCCTCTTCACCCATGGACAGGTCTCTCCTCCTCTGCACCCCTGGACAGGCCTGTCCTCCTCTGCACCCCCTGGATAGGCCTCTCCTCCTCTGCACCCCTGGACAGCCCTCACCTCCTCTGCACCCCTGGACAGGCCTCTCCTCCACTGCCCTTCTTCTGGACAGGCCTCATCTCCTCTGCACCCCTGGACAGGCCTCTCCTCCTCTGCACCCCTGGATTAGCCGCACCTCCTCTGCACCCCTAGACAGGCCTCTCCTCCTCTGCACCCCTGGACAGGTCTCTTCTCCTCTGCACACCTGGATAGGCCTCACCACCTCTGCACCCCTGGGCAGACCTCACCTCCGCTGCACCCCTGGACAGGCCTGACCTCATCTGCACCCCTGGACAGGCCTCACCTCCTCTGCACCCGAGGACAGGCCTGTCCTCCTCCGCACCCCCTGGATAGGCCTCACCTCCTCTGCATCCCTGGACAGGCCTCACATCCACTGCACCCCTGGACAGGCCTCACCTCCTCTGCACCCTTGGACAGGCCTCTCCTCCTCAGAACCCCCTGGATAGGCCTCACCTCCTCTGCAACCCTGGACAGGCCTCTCCTCCTCTGCACCCCTGGACAGGCCTCTCTTCCTCTGCACAACTGGACAGGCCTCACCTCCTCTGCACCTCTGGACAGGCCTCACCTCCTCTGCACCCCTGGACAGTCCTCTCCTCCTCAGCACACCTGCACAGGCCTCACCTCCTCTGTACCTCTGGACAGGGCTCTCCGCCTCTGCACCCCTGTACAGGCCTCTCCTCCTATGCACAACTGGACAGGCCTCACCTCCTCTGCACCCCTGGACAGGCCTCACCTCCTCTGCACCTCTGGACAGTCCTCTCCTCCTTTGCACACCTGGACAGGCCTCACCTCCTCTGCACCTCTGGACAGGGCTCTGCACCCCTGGACAGGCCTCTCCTCCTCTGCCCCTCCTCTGGACACACCTCTCCTGCTCTTCACCCCTGAAAAGGCCTCTCCTCCTCTGCACCCCTGGACAGGCCTCTCCTCCTCTACATCCCTGGACAGGCCTCACCACCTCAGCCCCCTGGACAGGCCTCTCCTCCTCTGCACCCCTGGACAGGCCTCACCTCCTCTGCACCCCTGGACAGGCATCTCCTACTCTGCACCCCTGGACAGGCCTCACCTCCTCATCCCCCTGGACATGCCTCTCCTCCTCTGCAGCACTGGAAAGGCCTCTCCTCCTCTGCACCCCTAGACAGGCCTCACCTCCTCTGCACCCCTGGACAAGCCTCACCTCCTCTGCACCCCTGGAGAGGCCTCTCCTCCTCTGCACCCCTAGACAGGCCTCACCTCCTCTGCACCCCTGGACAAGCCTCACCTCCTCTGCACCCCTGGAGAGGCCTCTCCTCCTCTACACAACTGGACAGGCCTCACCTCCTCTGCACCCATGGACAGGCCTCACCTTCTCTGCACCCCTGGACAGGTCTCACCTCCTCTGCACCCCTGGACAGGCCTCATCTCCTCTGCACCCCTGGACAGGCCTCTCCTCTGCCCCTCTTCTGCACAGGCCTCTCCTCCTCTTCACTCCTGGACAGGCCTCTCCTCCTTTGCACCCCTGGACATGCCTCAGCTCCACTGCACCCCTGGACAGGCCTCTCCTCCTCTTCACCCTGGACAGGAATCTCCTCCTATGACCCCTGGACAGCCTTCACCTCCTCTGCACCCCTGGACAGGCCTCTCCTCCTCTGCCCTTCTTCTGGACAGGCCTCACCTCCTCTGCACCCCTGTACAGGCCTCTCCTCCTCTGCACCCCTGGACAAGCCTCAACTCCTCTGCACCCCTGGACAGGCCTCTCCTTCTCTGCACCCCTGGACAGACCTCTTCTCCTCTGCACCCCTAGACAGGCCTCTCCTCCTCTGCAACCCTGGACAGGTCTCTTCTCCTCTGTACACCTGGACAGGCCTCACCACCTATGCACCCCTGGACAGACCTCAGCTCCTCTGCACCCCCCTGGACAGGCCTCACCTCCTCTGCACCCCCCTGGACTGGCCTCACCTCATCTGCACCCCTGGACAGGCCTCTCCTCCTATGCACCCCTGGACAGGCCTCTCCTCCTCTCCACCCCTGGACAGGCCTCACCTCCTCTGCACCTCTGGACAGGCCTCACCTCCTCTGCACCCCTGGACAGGCCTGACCTCCTCTGAACCCCTGGACAGGCCTCTACTCCTCTGCACCCCTGGACAGGCCTCTCCTCCTCTGCACCCTTGGACAGGCCTCACCTCCTCTGCACCCCTGGACAGGCATCAGCTCCTCTGCACCAGTGGACAGGCCTCTCCTCCTCTACACCCCTGGACAGTCCTCTCCTCCTCTTCAACCCTGGACAGGCCTCTCCTCCACTTCACCCCTGGACAGGCCTCTCCTCCTCTGCACCCTTGGACAGGACTCACCTCCTCTGCACCCCTGGACAGGCCTCTCCTCCTCAGCACACCTGCACAGGCCTCACCTCCTCTGTACCTCTGGACAGGGCTCTCCTCCTCTGCACCCCTGTACAGGCCTCTCCTCCTCTGCACAACTGGACAGGCCTCACCTACTCTGCACCCCTGGACAGGCCTCACCTCCTCTGCACCCCTGGGCAGTCCTCTTCTCCTTTGCACACCTGGACAGGCCTCACCACCTCTGGACAGGGCTCTCCTCCTCTGCACCCCTGGACAGGCCTCTCCTCCTCTGCCCCTCCTCTGGACACACCTCTCCTCCTCTTCACCCCTGGAAAGGTCTCTCCTCCTCTGCACACCTGGACAGGCCTCTCCTCCTCTACATCCCTGGACAGGCCTCACCACCTCAGCCCTCTGGACAGGCCTCTCCTCCTCTGCACCCCTGGACAGGCCTCACCTCCTCTGCACCCCTGGACAGGCATCTCATCCTCTGCACCCCTGGACAGGCCTCACCTCCTCATACCCCTGGACAGGCCTCTCCTCCTCTGCACCACTGGATAGGCCTCTCCTCCTCTGCACCCCTAGACAGGCCTCACCTCCTCTGCACCCCTGGTCAAGCCTCACCTCCTCTGCACCCCTGGAGAGGCCTCTCCTCCTCTGCACCCCTAGACAGGCCTCACCTCCTCGGCACCCCTGGACAAGCCCCACCTCCTCTGCACCCCTGGAGAGGCCTCTCCTCCTCTACACAACTGGACAGGCCTCACCTCCTCTGCACCCATGGACAGGCCTCACCTCCTCTGCACCCCTGGACAGGTCTCACCTCCTCTGCACCCCTGGACAGGCCTCATCTCCTCTGCACCCCTGGACAGGCCTCTCCTCTGCCCCTCCTCTGCACAGGCCTCTCCTCCTCTTCACCCCTGGACAGGCCTCTCCTCCTCTGCACCCCTGGACATGCCTCAGCTCCACTGCACCCCTGGACAGGCCTCTCCTCCTCTTCACCCTGGACAGGAATCTCCTCCTATGACCCCTGGACAGCCTTCACCTCCTCTGCACCCCTGGGCAGGCCTCTCCTCCTCTGCCCTTCTTCTGGACAGGCCTCACCTCCTCTGCACCCCTGTACAGGCCTCTCCTCCCCTGCAACCCTGGACAAGCCTCAACTCCTCTGCACCCCTGGACAGGCCTCTCCTTCTCTGCACCCCTGGACAGGCCTCTTCTCCTCTGCACCCCTAGACAGGCCTCTCCTCCTCTGCACCCCTGGACAGGTCTCTTCTCCTCTGTACACCTGGACAGGCCTCACCACCTATGCACCCCTGGACAGACCTCAGCTCCTCTGCACCCCCCTGGACAGGCCTCACCTCCTCTGCACCCCCCGGACTGGCCTGACCTCATCTGCACCCCTGGACAGGCCTCTCCTCCTATTCCCCCCTGGATAGGCCTCTCCTCCTCTCCACCCCTGGACAGGCCTCACCTCCTCTGCACCTCTGGACAGGCCTCAACTCCTCTGCACCCCTGGACAGGCCTGACCTCCTCTGCACCCCTGGACAGGCCTCTACTCCTCTGCACCCCTGGACAGGCCTCTCCTCCTCTGCACCCTTGGACAGGCCTCACCTCCTCTGCCCCCCTGGACAGGCATCAGCTCCTCTGCACCAGTGGACAGGCATCTCCTCCTCTACACCCCTGGACAGTCCTCTCCTCCTCTCCTCCTCTTCAACCCTGGACAGGCCTCTCCTCCACTTCACCCCTGGACAGGCCTCTCCTCCTCTGCACCGCTGGACAGGCCTCACCTCCTCTGCACCCCTGGACAGGCCTCTCCTCCTCCGCACCCCCTGGATAAGCCTCTCCTCCTCTTCACCCTGGACAGGCCTCTCCCCCTCTGCACCCCTGGACAGTCCTCACCTCCTCTGCACCCCTGGACAGTCCTCACCTCCTCTGCACCCCTGGACAGTCCTCACCTCCTCTGCATCCCTGGACAGGCCTCACGTCCACTGCACCCCTGGATAGGCCTCTCCTCCTCTGCAACCCTGGACAGGCCTCTCTTCCTCTGCACCCTTGGACAGGCATTTCCTCCTCTGCACACCTGGACAGGCCTCTCCTTCTCTACACCCCTGGACAGGTGTCACCTCCTCTGCTACCCTGGACAGGCCTCTCCTCCTCTACATCCCTGGACAGGCCTCACCTCCTCTGCACCACTGGACAGGCCTCACCTCCTCTGCACCCCTGAACAGGCCTCTCATTCTCTACACCCCTGGACAGGCCTCTCATCCTCTGCAACCCCTGGACAGCCCTCACCTCCTCTGCAACCCTGGACAGGCCCCCCTCCTCTGCCCTTCTTCTGGACAGGCCTCACCTCCTCTGCACCCCTGAACAAGCCTCAACTCCTCTGCACCCCTGGACAGGCCTCAACTCCTCTGCACACCTGGACAGGCCTGACCTCCCCTGTACCCCTGGACAGGCCTCACCTCTTCTGCACCCCTGGACAGGCCTCTCCTCCTCTGCACCCTTGGACAGGCCTCTCCTCCTCTGCACCCCTGGACAGGCCTCTCCTCCTCTGCTCCCTTGGACAGTCCTCTCCTCCTCTGCACCCTTGGACAGGCATTTCCTCCTCTCCACACCTGGACAGGCCTCACCTCTTCTGCACCTCTGGACAGGCCTAACCTCTTCTGTACCCCTGGACAGTTATCAGCTCCTCTGCACCACTGGAAAGGCCTCACCTCCTCTGCACCCCTGGACAGGCCTCTCCTCCTCTGCACCCCTCGGCAGGCCTCAGCTCCACTGTACCCCTGGACAGGCCTCAGCTCCTCTGCACCCCTGGACAGACCTCACCTCCTCTGCACCCCTGGAAAGGCCTCTCCTCCTCTGCACCCCTGGACAGTCCTCTCCTCCTCCGCACCCCAGGACAGGCCTCGCCTCCTCTGTACCCCTGGGCAGGCCTCATCTCCTCTGCACCCCTGGACAGGCCTCTCCTCTTCTGCAGCACCCCTGGGCAGGCCTCAGCACCACTGCATCCATGGTCAGGCCTCTCCTCCTCTGCACCCCTGGACAGGCCTCTCCTCCGAAGCACCCCTGGACAGGCCTCCCCATCTCTGCCCCCTGGACAGACCTCTCCTCCTCTGCACCCCTGGACATGCCTCTCCTCTTCTGCACCCCTGGGCAGGCCTCAGCACCACTGCATCCATGGTCAGGCCTCTCCTCCTCTGAACCCCTGGACAGGCCTCTCCTCCTAAGCACCCCTGGTCAGGCCTCCCCACTTCTGCCACCTGGACAGACCTCACCTCCTCTGCACCCCTGGACAGTCCTCTCCTCTTCTGCACCCCTGGACAGGCCTCTCCTCCAAAGCACCCCTGGACAGGCCTCCCCATCTCTGCCCCCTGGACAGACCTCTCCTCCTCTGCACCCCTGGACAGGCCTCTCCTCCTCTGCCCCTCCTCTGGACAGGCCTCTCCTCCTCTTCACCCCTGGACAGGCCTCTCCTCCTCTGCACCCCTGGACAGGCCTCTCCTCCTCTGCACCACTGGACAGGCCTCTCATCCTCTGCACCCCTGGACAGCCCTCTCCTCCTCTGCACCCTTGGACAGGCATTTCCTCCTCTGCACACCTGGACAGGCCTCACCTCCTCTTTCCCACTGGACAGGCCTCTCCTCCTCTGCACCCCAGGACAGGCCTCTCCTCCCAAGCACCCTTGGACAGGCTTATCCTCCTTTGCACCCCTGGACAGTCCTCAACTCCTCTGCACAACTGGACAGGCCTCTGTTAGACGGACCGGGAGGGTCGGCCGAGATTACGGGGAGAGGTCTCCAGGGAGAGCCGTCTCCAACGACTGTACAGGTAAGTAACTTCCCCCCCACAGACGGACACCACACAAGATTGAAGGTTAACGAGACTTTATATGCAATTCTTAGGTTACGTCGTTATGATACAAGGAGGTCTGGACTCAGGGGTCCCCTCGGTTCTGATCTCTGGTTGAGGAGAAAGGGTAGCGGGACAGTCTTAGTTACCAATGAGTTAAATAGCTCTCAATCCTCGAGCTCGGCGTGGTGGCTGATCGGGCCGTGGAGGAGCCAAGCAGGTCCCGAGATGGATGAAGGATGGTCGACGGGCCGTGGAGAAGCCAAGCAGGTCCCGATGAAGATGATGGTTACAACGGTCCGCGGCCTCGCCAGCAGATCCGGACGACGGTGAAGAATGAAGGTTACGACGGCTGTGGCAGCGCCAACAGGCAGGACGATGGTGCACAGGACAGAGCTACGGCAGCGCCAGTAGTCCGTCCAGGATGAGTTCCTCTTACGTCTCTCGACTCCAAGATACAACTGCCTTCCTGCTCTGGAGCTGCCCCAGTTATAGGGCTGGCGTGCTTTGATGTCCGGACCCTCGCACTTGGAGGTCGGGAGGTCCGGGATGAGGGAGTCCAGACACCCAGCAGGGGGGTGGAGCCAGCGCCCGGGGAGGCGATGGGCGAGCGGCACTGGGCGGGGGGAGAGCCATCGGCACCTCTTTCTCCCATTGACTTGCCAAGTAGCCCGCTCACCTCCTGGGTGGAGGGTGGTGCCGGATTGTCTGAGGCTGGGCTAGGCCCAGGGTTGAGGTCGATCGGGGGCCAGGCGGCCTCGTGGCGAGGTGTCCAAGATGGCGGCCCGGGCTGGGTGCATGGGCCGGCAGTGGATCGGACCCACGAGGTTATCATGTTCGAGGGCAGGGGTCCCTGAGGGGACGCAGGGCGTGCAATGGTGGTGTGTGGTGCTTGCGTGACTGGGCTCGGGCCTGGTCGAGCCGGGGGAGAGCGGCCCGTCATGTGGCCTGTCCAACATGCGTCCCCCCCAGCTGAAGGCGGGGAGAGTTACCCATCCTCTTGGGGACTCTCTTCGTCGAGGCGGAAAAACCGGGACAGGCCATCGGCGTTGGCGTGGTCGGACCCAGGCCGGTGTTCGACTGTGAAGTCCATACCTTGTAAGGAGATGGACCAGCGTAGCAATTTTGGGTTTTCCCCCCGCATATGCATCAACCACTGCAGGGGTCGGTGGTCAGTCTGCACCCGAAAGTGGGTGCCAAAAAGGTAGGGCCGGAGCTTCTTGAGGGCCCATACCACAGCGAAGGCTTCCCTCTCTATGGTGCTCCAGCGTTGTTCCCGGGGTAGGAGTCTCCGGCTGATGAAGGCCACCGGTTGATCGAGGCCTTCGGTGTTCACTTGGGACAGGACCGCCCCAATGCCCTGGTCGGAGGCGTCCGTCTGGACGACGAACTCCCGGCTGTAGTCTGGGGCCTGGAGCACAGGAGCGGAACACATGGCGGCCTTTAACTGTTCGAACGCCGCTTGACACTCTGGGGTCCAGTTCACCTTCTTGGGCTGATTTTTTGACGTGAGTTCGGTGAGAGGCCCCACGATGGTACCATAGTCTTTCACGAACCTTCGGTAGTAGCCCGTGAGGCCCAGGAAGGCTCGCACCTCAGTTTGAGTGATAGGGGGTTGCCAGTTCTGGATGGCGGCAATTTTCAGCTGTAGGGGGGCCACTAGGCCGCTTCCCACCTGGTGTCCGAGGTAGGTCACCGACCCTTGTCCAATTTGGCATTTGCTGGCCTTGATCGTGAGGCCAGCTCGCTGAAGGGCTTGCAGCACTGCTTGGAGGTGGTGGAGGTGCTCGGTCCAATGGTGGCTGTACACAGCGATGTCGTCCAGGTAGGCGGCGCTGAACTCTTCGAGCCCCGCCAGGACCTGATTGACGAGCCGTTGGAACGTCGCTGGGGCATTCTTCATGCCGAAGGGCATGACCGTAAAGTGATAGTGGCCATCGGGGGTGGAGAAGGCAGAGCGTTCTTGTGCTCGGGGTGTGAGGCCGATCTGCCAATAACCTGCCGTCAGGTCGAAGATGCTGAGGTAGCGGGCAGCGCCCATTCGGTCGACCAGTTCATCTGCCCGGGGGATGGGGTGTGCGTCCGTTCTGGTGACTTCATTCAGGCCCCGGTAGTCGACACAGAACCGGAGTTCTGGTGTGGTCCCGGGGGCGGCTGCTTTGGGGACCAGTACGACCGGGCTGGCCCATGGACTGTCTGAGGGCTCGATGACCCCGAGCGTGAGCATCTTAGCTACTTCCGCCTGGATGCAGGCCCGTACCCGATCAGGTACGCGGTAGGCCCGGTGGCGGATAGGAGGGCTGTCTCCGGTGTCCACATCGTGCACACACCAGGAAGTGACACCCGGGGTGAGGGAGAACAGACTGGCGAACCGTGATAGGAGGGCTTGGCACTCTTGCCGTTGTTCTCTGGTGAGGGTCTCCGAGAGTCGGACCCCATCCACGGAGCCGTCTTGCTCCTGGGTCCGCAAGAGGTCAGGGAGAGGCTCGGAGTCGTCTTCAACCCCATTGTCTGTGGCCATCAAGAGGCTGAGTTCTGTTCGTGCAAAGTGGGGTTTCAGTCTGTTGGTGTGGAGGACTCGGAGCGGATTCCGGGCGGACTCCATATCGATCAGGTAGGTGGCAGGACCCTTGCGCTCGATTACCTTGAAGGGTCCCGTCCATTTGTCTTGGAGAGCGCACGGTTCTGTGGGGGACATTACCCAGACCTGTTGCCCCGGCTCGAATTCAATGGATGAGGCGTTCTGGTCATACCATTTCTTCATGTCCTCTTGACTGGCCTCTAGGTTGGCTTTTGCTAGGTCTCTGAACCGCCGGGACTGGTTGCGGAGGGTGAGGAGGTACCGGAAGACATCTGGAGGACTCTTGGCCGGAGGCATCTCCCAGCCTTCTTTGATCAGGCTGAGTGGCCCCCGTACTGGGTGCCCATAGAGCAGCTCGAAGGGGCTGAAGCCTAGGGACTTCTGTGGGACCTCCCGGTAGGCGAAGAGGAGGCACGGCAGCAGCACGTCCCACTGGCGACGGAGGGGCTCTTCCAATCCCCCGATCATCCCTTTTAGCGTGCGATTGAACCGCTCAACAAGTCCGTTTCCTTGGGGGTGATAGGGGGTCGTGAAGCGGTAGGTGACCCCACACTGTTGCCAGAGGGACTTCATATATTTAGAAATAAAGTTCGTGCCTCTGTCACTGACGACTTCCCGGGGGAACCCCACACGGGAGAAGATCCCCATCAGGGCCCGGCCGACCACTGGGGCTGTCACGGTCCGGAGAGGAATAGCCTCAGGGTAGCGGGTGGCGTGGTCCACTAGTACCAGGATGAAGCGATGGCCTTGTCTTGTACGCGGGTCCAGGGGTCCCACAATGTCTATCCCGACCCTCTCAAATGGGGTTGTGACTACTGGAAAGGGTTGCAGGGGAGCCTTTAATTTGCGGCCGCTCTTCCCACTGGCTTGGCACGTGGGGCAAGATCGGCAATGCTGGTGCACATCGTTTCTCATTTTGGGCCAGAAGAAGTGGGTCACTAGGCGGCTGTAGGTTTTATCCTGTCCCAGGTGCCCTGCCAGGGGGGCATCGTGGGCCAGGTTTAGCAGGAAGTCTCTAAAGCGGAGGGGCACCACTAGTACTCGGTTGGCCCCCAGCTCGGCGATTCGTTGCTCGCTGTACAATAGATCATTGTCCCAGTAGACCCAATGAGTTCCGGAGGTATCCCCGGCGCTTTGGGCGAGCGCTTGTTGTCGGAGTCCCTCAAGGGAGGGACAGGTCTTCTGTTCCTGACGAAATTGTTCTTGTGTGGGTCCCCCTTCTTGAGCCCACTGATCAAGATTAGCGAGGTCGGAAGGTTGAGCAAGTTCGAGGGGGATGCCATGGTCGGGGGTCTCGGCGGGGGCGACCGGAGGCGGTGGCGCCGGCCATTCGGGTTCTTCCGGGTGATGGTTGGCACGGGCGGCCATGGACCGGGTGGTGACGCACGCCCAGTCTGGGACGCCCAACATCCCCAAGTGTTCTTTTCGCTCCACGGCTGCCCACGGGGAGCTTTCCAGGTCATTTCCGAGGAGGCATTCCACGGGGGCGTCGTCTCGGACCGTTACCTTCAACATGCCGGAGACCCCTCCCCACTCAAAGGGGACGCAGGCCATCCGACACAGACTTTCCGAGTTGTCGGCTGATCGCACAGGGCAGAGAACGTTCGGTAGATATTGTTCTGGGGTCACCAGATGACAGCGGACGGCTGTCACACTGGCCCCGGTGTCTCGAAGGGCTTCGGCCCGTTGTCCATTGATGCTCACCCATTGGCTGTACTTCTGGGTGTTAGCGGGTAGGGGGACCCGCGGGACCATGTCTCTTCCCCCTAAGCACGCGAGAGTCATGGCGGCTGGCTCCCACTCTTGATACTCTTGCTCGCCTGTTTCTTGTTCCTCGGAGATCTGTTCTTCCCCTAGTGCCGCGGCGGCCACCTGGCGGGGTCTTGGACTCTGATACTGCGGGCAGCTTGGGTCGTTTGCATAGTGGCCGACTCGTTGGCATCGGTGACATGTAACATTGGCTCTGTATCCCGGTCGCGCCGGGGTGCTGCCCCGGTTGGCCGGGGGGGTGGTGCTGGTAGCGGGGGCGGCCGGAGTATTGTCTCTTCCTCGTCCTTGGCCCCCTCCTCCTCCTCTGGGTCGGTAGTGACCATTGTTGTTCCTGTTCTGCTCGTAGGACCCATTCCGGCCCACTCTGGTGATCTCCCACCGGTCAGCTTCGGCTGCGAGCTGCCGGGGATCGGTTAACTTGCTGTCGAGGAGGTGTTGGCGTAGTTCAATGAAGCAATTGTTGGACAGATGCTCCCATACCATCAGATTGAACAGCTGCTCGTAGGTCGTGACGTTGTTCCCTCTGATCCAGCCTTCGAAGGCTCGGCTAAAGTACGTTACATAGTCCACCCAAGTTGTACCTGGAATGCGTGTGCAGTCTCGGAACCTCTGACGGTACATCTCGGGCGTGAGGCCATAGCGGGTGAGGAGGGCCGCTTTCATATGGTCGTAGGAGGTCATCTGGTGGTCTGGGAGCTGTAACAGAGTATCGCGGCCCTCATTGAGGAATTTGCCCCATAGGCCGGCTCCCCAGTCGGCTCTATCGATCCGGTGCGCAGTCATCGCGATTTCATAGGCCTTAAACCATTGCTGGATGTCGTCTTCTCGAAAATATTCTCGGACCACATCCTTGGGGATGTGCACTTTTTTCTCCGCGGTCCCTGGGGTGGACGGTCTGTCGGGCACCCCTAACTCTTTATTTTGTTTGCGCAGGTTGATCTCGGCTAGGTTCCGTTCGTGCTCGTACGTTAGTCTTTTTTCCTCGAGCTCCCTTTGCCTCTGTTTCTCCTCTCTTTCTTCTCGGAGGCGAAGGTGCTCTAAGTTTATTTTTTGCTCGGCCAATTTGAGTTCTATGTCCATCTTGAGTCGGGCCATTTCGAGTTCGTGTAGTCGGGCTTTTTCTCTTTCTTGGATCTCGTCTTGCGAGAGACTGGTTCTTTGCCCCTCAGGGGCCGTGTTGGTATTTTTCGCGGTGCTTTGCTCAGGGGCTTCGACATCCCCGGTCTCTGCCCAAGATTCTAGGGCATGCTTAAAATCGTCCTTGGTACTTAGTCCGGTGGTAGCGATACCTAGTTCGATGCAGAACTGCTTTAGTTCACGATGGCTGTATTCCTCTAGTTTTTCCATTTGGAACTTCTCAGTTGATCCGCTCTCTTTAGTCGACATTTGTTGTTCGTTGTGGGGTGAGCTACTCTCTGTACGTTATGCGGTGATTCGGATCGCGCCGCTGGCCACCAATGTTAGACGGACCGGGAGGGTCGGCCGAGATTACGGGGAGAGGTCTCCAGGGAGAGCCGTCTCCAACGACTGTACAGGTAAGTAACTTCCCCCCCACAGACGGACACCACACAAGATTGAAGGTTAACGAGACTTTATATGCAATTCTTAGGTTACGTCGTTATGATACAAGGAGGTCTGGACTCAGGGGTCCCCTCGGTTCTGATCTCTGGTTGAGGAGAAAGGGTAGCGGGACAGTCTTAGTTACCAATGAGTTAAATAGCTCTCAATCCTCGAGCTCGGCGTGGTGGCTGATCGGGCCGTGGAGGAGCCAAGCAGGTCCCGAGATGGATGAAGGATGGTCGACGGGCCGTGGAGAAGCCAAGCAGGTCCCGATGAAGATGATGGTTACAACGGTCCGCGGCCTCGCCAGCAGATCCGGACGACGGTGAAGAATGAAGGTTACGACGGCTGTGGCAGCGCCAACAGGCAGGACGATGGTGCACAGGACAGAGCTACGGCAGCGCCAGTAGTCCGTCCAGGATGAGTTCCTCTTACGTCTCTCGACTCCAAGATACAACTGCCTTCCTGCTCTGGAGCTGCCCCAGTTATAGGGCTGGCGTGCTTTGATGTCCGGACCCTCGCACTTGGAGGTCGGGAGGTCCGGGATGAGGGAGTCCAGACACCCAGCAGGGGGGTGGAGCCAGCGCCCGGGGAGGCGATGGGCGAGCGGCACTGGGCGGGGGGAGAGCCATCGGCACCTCTTTCTCCCATTGACTTGCCAAGTAGCCCGCTCACCTCCTGGGTGGAGGGTGGTGCCGGATTGTCTGAGGCTGGGCTAGGCCCAGGGTTGAGGTCGATCGGGGGCCAGGCGGCCTCGTGGCGAGGTGTCCAAGATGGCGGCCCGGGCTGGGTGCATGGGCCGGCAGTGGATCGGACCCACGAGGTTATCATGTTCGAGGGCAGGGGTCCCTGAGGGGACGCAGGGCGTGCAATGGTGGTGTGTGGTGCTTGCGTGACTGGGCTCGGGCCTGGTCGAGCCGGGGGAGAGCGGCCCGTCATGTGGCCTGTCCAACAGCCTCACCTCCTCTGCATCCCTGGACAGGCCTCTCCTCCTCTTCACCCCTGGACAGGCCTCTCCTCCTCTGCACCCCCTGGATAGGCCTCTCCTCCTCTTCACCCCTGGACAGGCATCTCCTCCCCTTCACCCATGGACAGGCCTCTCCTCCTCTTCACCCCTGGACAGGCCTCTCCTCCTCTGCACCCCCTGGATAGGCGTCTCCTGCTCTTCACCCCTAGAAAGGCATCTCCTCCTCTTCACCCCTGGACAGGCCTCTCCTCCTCTGCACCCCCTGGACAGGCCTTTCCTCATCCCCCCTGGACAGCCCTCACCTCCTCTGCACCCCTGGACAGGCCTCTCCTCCTCTGCCCCTCTTCTAGACAGGCCTCACCTCCTCTGCACCCCTGGACAATCCTCACCTCCTCTGCACCCCTCGACAGGCCTCTCCTCCTCTGCACCCCTAGACAAGCCTCACCTCCTCTGCAACGATGGACAGGCCTCTCCTCCTCTGCACAGCTGGACAGGCTTCACCTCCTTTGCACCCCTGGACAGGCCTCACCTCCTCTGCACCCCTGGACAGGCCTCTCCTCCTCTGCACCCCTAGACAGGCCTCTCCTCCTCTGCACCCCTGGACAGGCCTCAGCTCCACTGCACCCCTGGACTGGCCTCTCCTCCTCTGCACCCCTGGACAGGCCTCTCCTCCTCTGCACCCCTGGATAGGCCTCTCCTCCTCTGCACCCCTGGACAGGCCTCTACTCCTCTGCACCCCCTAGACAGGCCTCTCCTCATCACCCCTGGACAGCCCTCATCTCCTCTGCACCCCTGGACAGGCTTCTCCTCCTCTGCCCCTCTTCTGGACAGGCCTCACCTCCTCTGCACCCCTGGACAAGCCTCACCTCCTCTGCACCCCTGGACAGGCCTCTCCTCCTCTGCACCCTTGGACAAGCCTCACCTCCTTTGCAACCCTGGACAGGTCGCTCCTCCTCTGCACACCTGGACAGGCTTCACCTCCTTTGCACCCCTGGACAGGCCTCACCTCCTCTGCACCCCTGGAAAGGCCTCTCCTCCTCTGCACCCCAGGACAGTCCTCTCCTCCTCTGCACGCCTGGACAGGCCTCCCCTCCCCTGTACCCCTGGACAGGCCTCACCTCCTCTGCACCCCTGGACAGGCCTCTCCTCTTCTGCACCCCGCTTGGCAGGCCTCAGCTCCACTGCACTCCTGGTCATGCCTCAGCGCCACTGCATCCATGGCCAGGCCTCTCCTCCTCTGCACCCCTGGACAGGCCTCTCTTCCTCTGCACCCCTGGACAGGCCTCACCTCCTCTGCATCCCTGGACAGTCCTCTCCTCCTCTGCACCCCTGGACAGTCCTCACCTCCTCTGCACCCCTGGACAGGCCTCTCCTCTTCACCCCTGGACAGGCCTCTCCTCCTCTGCACCCCTGGACAGGCCTGTCCTCCTCTGCACCCCCTGGATAGGCCTCTCCTCCTCTTCACCCCTGGACAGGCCTCTCCTCCTCTGCACCCCTGGACAGGCCTCTCCTCCTCTTCACCCCTGGACAGTCCTGTCCTCCTCTGCACCCCCTGGATAGGCCTCTCCTCCTCTGCACCCCTGGACAGCCCTCACCTCCTCTGCACCCCTGGACAGGCCTCTCCTCCACTGCCCTTCTTCTGGACAGGCCTCATCTCCTCTGCACCCCTGGACAGGCGTCTCCTCCTCTGCACCCCTGGACTAGCCGCACCTCCTCTGCACCCCTAGACAGGCCTCTCCTCCTCTGCACCCCTGGACAGGTCTCTTCTCCTCTGCACACCTGGACAGGCCTCACCACCTCTGCACCCCTAGGGCAGGCCTCACCTCCGCTGTACCCCTGGACAGGCCTGACCTCATCTGCACCCCTGGACAGGCCTCACCTCCTCTGCACCCGAGGACAGGCCTCTCCTCCTCCGCACCCCCTGGATAGGCCTCACCTCCTCTGCATCCCTGGACAGGCCTCACATCCACTGCACCCCTGGACAGGCCTCACCTCCTCTGCACCCCTGGACAGGCCTCTCCTCCTCTGAACCCCCTGGATAGGCCTCACCTCCTCTGCAACCCTGGACAGGCCTCTCCTTCTCTGCACCCCTGGACAGGCCTCTATTCCTCTGCACAACTGGACAGGCCTCACCTCCTCTGCACCCCTGGACAGGCCTCACATCCTCTACACCCCTGGACAGTCCTCTCCTCCTCAGCACACCTGCACAGGCCTCACCTCCTCTGTACCTCTGGACAGGGCTCTCCTCCTCTGCACCCCTGTACAGGCCTCTCCTCCTCTGCACCCCTGGACAGGCCTCTCCTCCTCTGCACCCCTGGATAGGCCTCTCCTCCTATGCACCCCTGGAGAGGCCTCTACTCCTCTGCACCCCCTAGACAGGCCTCTCCTCATCACCCCTGGACAGCCCTCATCTCCTCTGCACCCCTGGACAGGCTTCTCCTCCTCTGCCCCTCTTCTGGACAGGCCTCACCTCCTCTGCACCCCTGGACATGCCTCACCTCCTCTGCACCCCGGGACAGACCTCTCCTCCTCTGCACCCTTGGACAAGCCTCACCTCCTTTGCAACCCTGGAGAGGCCGCTCCTCCTCTGCACACCTGGACAGGCTTCACCTCCTTTGCACCCCTGGACAGGCCTCACCTCCTCTGCACCCCTGGAAAGGCCTCTCCTCCTCTGCACCCCAGGACAGTCCTCTCCTCCTCTGCACCCCTGGACAGGCCTCCCCTCCCCTGTACCCCTGGACAGGCCTCACCTCCTGTGCACCCCTGGACAGGCCTATCCTCTTCTGCACCCCGCTTGGCAGGCCTCAGCTCCACTGCACTCCTGGTCATGCCTCAGCACCACTGCATCCATGGCCAGGCCTCTCCTCCTCTGCACCCCTGGACAGGCCTCTCTTCCTCTGCACCCCTGGACAGGCCTCACCTCCTCTGCATCCCTGGACAGTCCTCTCCTCCTCTGCACCCCTGGACAGTCCTCACCTCCTCTGCACCCCTGGGCAGGCCTCTCCTCTTCACCCCTGAACAGGCCTCTCCTCCTCTGCACCCCTGGACAGGCCTGTCCTCCTCTGCACCCCCTGGATAGGCCTCTCCTCCTCTTCACCCCTGGACAGGCCTCTCCTCCTCTGCACCCCTGGACAGGCCTCTCCTCCTCTGCACCCCTGGACAGGCCTGTCCTCCTCTGCACCCCCTGGATAGGCCTCTCCTCCTCTGCACCCCTGTACAGGCCTCTCCTCCTATGCACAACTGGACAGGCCTCACCTCCTGTGCACCCCTGGACAGGCCTCACCTCCTCTGCACCCCTGGACAGTCCTCTCCTCCTTTGCACACCTGGACAGGCCTCACCTCCTCTGCACCTCTGGACAGGGCTCTGCACCCCTGGACAGGCCTCTCCTCCTCTGCCCCTCCTCTGGACACACCTCTCCTGCTCTTCACCCCTGAAAAGGCCTCTCCTCCTCTGCACCCCTAGACAGGCCTCTCCTCCTCTACATCCCTGGACAGGCCTCACCACCTCAGCCCCCTGGACAGGCCTCTCCTCCTCTGCACCCCTGGACAGGCCTCACCTCCTCTGCACCCCTGGACAGGCATCTCCTACTCTGCACCCCTGGACAGGCCTCACCTCCTCATCCCCCTGGACAGGCCTCTCCTCCTCTGCAGCACTGGAAAGGCCTCTCCTCCTCTGCACCCCTAGACAGGCCTCACCTCCTCTGCACCCCTGGACAAGCCTCACCTCCTCTGCACCCCTGGAGAGGCCTCACCTCCTCTACACAACTGGACAGGCCTCACCTCCTCTGCACCCATGGACAGGCCTCACCTTCTCTGCACCCCTGGACAGGTCTCACCTCCTCTGCACCCCTGGACAGGCCTCATCTCCTCTGTACACCTGGACAGGCCTCTCCTCCTCTGCACCCCTGGACAGGTCTCTTCTCCTCTGTACACCTGGACAGGCCTCACCACCTATGCACCCCTGGACAGACCTCAGCTCCTCTGCACCCCCCTGGACAGGCCTCACCTCCTCTGCACCCCCCTGGACTGGCCTCACCTCATCTGCACCCCTGGACAGGCCTCTCCTCCTCTGCACCCCTGGAGAGGCCTCACCTCCTCTACACAACTGGACAGGCCTCACCTCCTCTGCACCCATGGACAGGCCTCACCTTCTCTGCACCCCTGGACAGGTCTCACCTCCTCTGCACCCCTGGACAGGCCTCATCTCCTCTGCACCCCTGGACAGGCCTCTCCTCTGCCCCTCTTCTGCACAGGCCTCTCCTCCTCTTCACTCCTGGACAGGCCTCTCCTCCTTTGCACCCCTGGACATGCCTCAGCTCCACTGCACCCCTGGACAGGCCTCTCCTCCTCTTCACCCTGGACAGGAATCTCCTCCTATGACCCCTGGACAGCCTTCACCTCCTCTGCACCCCTGGACAGGCCTCTCCTCCTCTGCCCTTCTTCTGGACAGGCCTCACCTCCTCTGCACCCCTGTACAGGCCTCTCCTCCTCTGCACCCCCGGACAAGCCTCAACTCCTCTGCACCCCTGGACAGGCCTCTCCTTCTCTGCACCCCTGGACAGACCTCTTCTCCTCTGCACCCCTAGACAGGCCTCTCCTCCTCTGCACCCCTGGACAGGTCTCTTCTCCTCTGTACACCTGGACAGGCCTCACCACCTATGCACCCCTGGACAGACCTCAGCTCCTCTGCACCCCCCTGGACAGGCCTCACCTCCTCTGCACCCCCCTGGACTGGCCTCACCTCATCTGCACCCCTGGACAGGCCTCTCCTCCTATGCACCCCTGGACAGGCCTCTCCTCCTCTCCACCCCTGGACAGGCCTCACCTCCTCTGCACCTCTGGACAGGCCTCACCTCCTCTGCACCCCTGGACAGGCCTGACCTCCTCTGAACCCCTGGACAGGCCTCTACTCCTCTGCACCCCTGGACAGGCCTCTCCTCCTCTGCACCCTTGGACAGGCCTCACCTCCTCTGCACCCCTGGACAGGCATCAGCTCCTCTGCACCAGTGGACAGGCCTCTCCTCCTCTACACCCCTGGACAGTCCTCTCCTCATCTTCAACCCTGGACAGGCCTCTCCTCCACTTCACCCCTGGACAGGCCTCTCCTCCTCTGCACCCCTGGACAGGACTCACCTCCTCTGCACCCCTGGACAGGCCTCTCCTCCTCAGCACACCTGCACAGGCCTCACCTCCTCTGTACCTCTGGACAGGGCTCTCCTCCTCTGCACCCCTGTACAGGCCTCTCCTCCTCTGCACAACTGGACAGGCCTCACCCACTCTGCACCCCTGGACAGGCCTCACCTCCTCTGCACCCCTGGGCAGTCCTCTTCTCCTTTGCACACCTGGACAGGCCTCACCTCCTCTGCACCTCTGGACAGGGCTCTCCTCCTCTGCACCCCTGGACAGGCCTCTCCTCCTCTGCCCCTCCTCTGGACACACCTCTCCTCCTCTTCACCCCTGGAAAGGTCTCTCCTCCTTTGCACCCCTGGACAGGCCTCTCCTCCTCTACATCCCTGGACAGGCCTCACCACCTCAGCCCTCTGGACAGGCCTCT
This sequence comes from Lissotriton vulgaris, assembly GCF_964263255.1. NCBI lineage: Eukaryota > Metazoa > Chordata > Amphibia > Caudata > Salamandridae > Lissotriton > Lissotriton vulgaris. Next base: position 107,062,818 of record NC_141685.1, on the reverse strand, counting down.
CCTCCTCTGCACCCCTGGACAGGCCTCACCTCCTCTGCACCCCTGGACAGGCATCTCATCCTCTGCACACCTGGACAGGCCTCACCTCCTCAGACCCCTGGACAGGCCTCTCCTCCTCTGCACCACTGGATAGGCCTCTCCTCCTCTGCACCCCTAGACAGGCCTCACCTCCTCTGCACCCCTGGACAAGCCTCACCTCCTCTGCACCCCTGGAGAGGCCTCTCCTCCTCTGCACCCCTAGACAGGCCTCACCTCCTCGGCACCCCTGGACAAGCCTCACCTCCTCTGCACCCCTGGAGAGGCCTCTCCTCCTCTACACAACTGGACAGGCCTCACCTCCTCTGCACCCATGGACAGGCCTCACCTCCTCTGCACCCCTGGACAGGTCTCACCTCCTCTGCACCCCTGGACAGGCCTCATCTCCTCTGCACCCCTGGACAGGCCTCTCCTCTGCCCCTCCTCTGGACAGGCCTCTCCTCCTCTGCACCCCTGGACATGCCTCAGCTCCACTGCACCCCTGGACAGGCCTCTCCTCCTCTTCACCCTGGACAGGAATCTCCTCCTATGACCCCTGGACAGCCTTCACCTCCTCTGCACCCCTGGGCAGGCCTCTCCTCCTCTGCCCTTCTTCTGGACAGGCCTCACCTCCTCTGCACCCCTGTACAGGCCTCTCCTCCCCTGCACCCCTGGACAAGCCTCAACTCCTCTGCACCCCTGGACAGGCCTCTCCTTCTCTGCACCCCTGGACAGGCCTCTTCTCCTCTGCACCCCTAGACAGGCCTCTCCTCCTCTGCACCCCTGGACAGGTCTCTTCTCCTCTGTACACCTGGACAGGCCTCACCACCTATGCACCCCTGGACAGACCTCAGCTCCTCTGCACCCCCCTGGACAGGCCTCACCTCCTCTGCACCCCCCGGACTGGCCTGACCTCATCTGCACCCCTGGACAGGCCTCTCCTCCTATTCCCCCCTGGACAGGCCTCTCCTCCTCTCCACCCCTGGACAGGCCTCACCTCCTCTGCACCTCTGGACAGGCCTCACCTCCTCTGCACCCCTGGACAGGCCTGACCTCCTCTGCACCCCTGGACAGGCCTCTACTCCTCTGCACCCCTGACAGGCATCTCCTCCTCTGCAACCTTGGACAGGCCTCACCTCCTCTGCCCCCCTGGACAGGCATCAGCTCCTCTGCACCAGTGGACAGGCCTCTCCTCCTCTACACCCCTGGACAGTCCTCTCCTCCTCTTCAACCCTGGACAGGCCTCTCCTCCACTTCACCCCTGGACAGGCCTCTCCTCCTCTGCACCGCTGGACAGGCCTCACCTCCTCTGCACCCCTGGACAGGCCTCTCCTCCTCCGCACCCCCTGGATAAGCCTCTCCTCCTCTTCACCCTGGACAGTCCTCTCCCCCTCTGCACCCCTGGACAGTCCTCACCTCCTCTGCACCCCTGGACAGTCCTCACCTCCTCTGCACCCCTGGACAGTCCTCACCTCCTCTGCATCCCTGGACAGGCCTCACGTCCACTGCACCCCTGGATAGGCCTCTCCTCCTCTGCACCCCTGGATAGGCCTCTCTTCCTCTGCACCCTTGGACAGGCATTTCCTCCTCTGCACACCTGGACAGGCCTCTCCTTCTCTGCACCCCTGAACAGGTGTCACCTCCTCTGCTACCCTGGACAGGCCTCTCCTCCTCTACATCCCTGGACAGGCCTCACCTCCTCTGCACCACTGGACAGGCCTCACCTCCTCTGCACCCCTGGACAGGCCTCTCCTTCTCTACACCCCTGGACAGGCCTCTCATCCTCTGCAACCCCTGGACAGCCCTCACCTCCTCTGCACCCCTGGACAGGCCCCCCTCCTCTGCCCTTCTTCTGGACAGGCCTCACCTCCTCTGCACCCCTGAACAAGCCTCAACTCCTCTGCACCCCTGGACAGGCCTCAACTCCTCTGCACACCTGGACAGGCCTGACCTCCCCTGTACCCCTGGACAGGCCTCACCTCCTCTGCACCCCTGGACAGGCCTCTCCTCCTCTGCACCCTTGGACAGGCCTCTCCTCCTCTGCACCCCTGGACAGGCCTCTCCTCCTCTGCTCCCTTGGACAGTCCTCTCCTCCTCTGCACCCTTGGACAGGCATTTCCTCCTCTCCACACCTGTACAGGCCTCACCTCTTCTGCACCTCTGGACAGGCCTAACCTCTTCTGTACCCCTGGACAGTTATCAGCTCCTCTGCACCCCTGGACAGACCTCACCTCCTCTGCACCCCTGGAAAGGCCTCTCCTCCTCTGCACCCCTGGACAGTCCTCTCCTCCTCCGCACCCCAGGACAGGCCTCGCCTCCTCTGTACCCCTGGGCAGGCCTCTCCTCCTAAGCACCCCTGGACAGGCCTCCCCACTTCTGCCACCTGGACAGACCTCACCTCCTCTGCACCCCTGGACATGCCTCTCCTCTTCTGCACCCCTGGGCAGGCCTCAGCACCACTGCATCCATGGTCAGGCCTCTCCTCCTCTGAACCCCTGGACAGGCCTCTCCTCCTAAGCACCCCTGGACAGGCCTCCCCACTTCTGCCACCTGGACAGACCTCACCTCCTCTGCACCCCTGGACAGTCCTCTCCTCTTCTGCACCCCTGGGCAGGCCTCAGCACCACTGCATCCATGGTCAGGCCTCTCCTCCTCTGCACCCCTGGACAGGCCTCTCCTCCTAAGCACCCCTGGACAGGCCTCCCCACATCTGCCCCCTGGACAGACCTCTCCTCCTCTGCACCCCTGGACAGGCCTCTCCTCCTCTGCCCCTCCTCTGGACAGGCCTCTCCTCCTCTTCACCCCTGGACAGGCCTCTCCTCCTCTGCACCCCTGGACAGGCCTCTCCTCCTCTGCACCCCTGGACAGGCCTCTCCTCCTCTGCACCACTGGACAGGCCTCTCATCCTCTGCACCCCTGGACAGCCCTCTCCTCCTCTGCACCCTTGGACAGGCATTTCCTCCTCTGCACACCTGGACAGGCCTCACCTCCTCTGCCCCACTGGACAGGCCTCTCCTCCTCTGCACCCCAGGACAGGCCTCTCCTCCCAAGCACCCTTGGACAGGCTTATCCTCCTTTGCACCCCTGGACAGCCTCAACTCCTCTGCACAACTGGACAGGCCTCACCTCCTCTGCATCCCTGGACAGGCCTCTCCTCCTCTTCACCCCTGGACAGGCCTCTCCTCCTCTGCACCCCCTGGATAGGCCTCTCCTCCTCTTCACCCCTGGACAGGCATCTCCTCCCCTTCACCCATGGACAGGCCTCTCCTCCTCTTCACCCCTGGACAGGCCTCTCCTCCTCTGCACCCCCTGGATAGGTGTCTCCTGCTCTTCACCCCTAGAAAGGCATCTCCTCCTCTTCACCCCTGGACAGGCCTCTCCTCCTCTGCACCCCCTGGACAGGCCTTTCCTCATCCCCCCTGGACAGCCCTCACCTCCTCTGCACCCCTGGACAGGCCTCTCCTCCTCTGCCCCTCTTCTAGACAGGCCTCACCTCCTCTGCACCCCTGGACAATCCTCACCTCCTCTGCACCCCTCGACAGGCCTCTCCTCCTCTGCACCCCTAGACAAGCCTCACCTCCTCTGCAACGATGGACAGGCCTCTCCTCCTCTGCACAGCTGGACGGGCTTCACCTCCTTTGCACCCCTGGACAGGCCTCACCTCCTCTGCACCCCTGGACAGGCCTCTCCTCCTCTGCACCCCTAGACAGGCCTCTCCTCCTCTGCACCCCTGGACAGGCCTCAGCTCCACTGCACCCCTGGACTGGCCTCTCCTCCTCTGCACCCCTGGACAGGCCTCTCCTCCTCTGCACCCCTGGATAGGCCTCTCCTCCTCTGCACCCCTGGACAGGCCTCTACTCCTCTGCACCCCCTAGACAGGCCTCTCCTCATCACCCCTGGACAGCCCTCATCTCCTCTGCACCCCTGGACAGGCTTCTCCTCCTCTGCCCCTCTTCTGGACAGGCCTCACCTCCTCTGCACCCCTGGACAAGCCTCACCTCCTCTGCACCCCTGGACAGGCCTCTCCTCCTCTGCACCCTTGGACAAGCCTCACCTCCTTTGCAACCCTGGACAGGTCACTCCTCCTCCGCACACCTGGACAGGCTTCACCTCCTTTGCACCCCTGGACAGGCCTCACCTCCTCTGCACCCCTGGAAAGGCCTCTCCTCCTCTGCACCCCAGGACAGTCCTCTCCTCCTCTGCACCCCTGGACAGGCCTCCCCTCCCCTGTACCCCTGGACAGGCCTCACCTCCTCTGCACCCCTGGACAGGCCTCTCCTCTTCTGCACCCCGCTTGGCAGGCCTCAGCTCCACTGCACTCCTGGTCATGCCTCAGCGCCACTGCATCCATGGCCAGGCCTCTCCTCCTCTGCACCCCTGGACAGGCCTCTCTTCCTCTGCACCCCTGGACAGGCCTCACCTCCTCTGCATCCCTGGACAGTCCTATCCTCCTCTGCACCCCTGGACAGTCCTCACCTCCTCTGCACCCCTGGACAGGCCTCTCCTCTTCACCCCTGGACAGGCCTCTCCTCCTCTGCACCCCTGGACAGGCCTGTCCTCCTCTGCACCCCCTGGATAGGCCTCTCCTCCTCTACACCCCTGGACAGGCCTCTCCTCCTCTGCACCCCTGGACAGGCCTCTCCTCCTCTTCACCCCTGGACAGGCCTGTCCTCCTCTGCACCCCCTGGATAGGCCTCTCCTCCTCTGCACCCCTGGACAGCCCTCACCTCCTCTGCACCCCTGGACAGGCCTCTCCTCCACTGCCCTTCTTCTGGACAGGCCTCATCTCCTCTGCACCCCTGGACAGGCCTCTCCTCCTCTGCACCCCTGGACTAGCCGCACCTCCTCTGCACCCCTAGACAGGCCTCTCCTCCTCTGCACCCCTGGACAGGTCTCTTCTCCTCTGCACACCTGGACAGGCCTCACCACCTCTGCACCCCTAGGGCAGGCCTCACCTCCGCTGTACCCCTGGACAGGCCTGACCTCATCTGCACCCCTGGACAGGCCTCACCTCCTCTGCACCCGAGGACAGGCCTCTCCTCCTCCGCACCCCCTGGATAGGCCTCACCTCCTCTGCATCCCTGGACAGGCCTCACATCCACTGCACCCCTGGACAGGCCTCACCTCCTCTGCACCCCTGGACAGGCCTCTCCTCCTCTGAACCCCCTGGATAGGCCTCACCTCCTCTGCAACCCTGGACAGGCCTCTCCTTCTCTGCACCCCTGGACAGGCCTCTATTCCTCTGCACAACTGGACAGGCCTCACCTCCTCTGCACCCCTGGACAGGCCTCACATCCTCTACACCCCTGGACAGTCCTCTCCTCCTCAGCACACCTGCACAGGCCTCACCTCCTCTGTACCTCTGGACAGGGCTCTCCTCCTCTGCACCCCTGTACAGGCCTCTCCTCCTCTGCACCCCTGGACAGGCCTCTCCTCCTCTGCACCCCTGGATAGGCCTCTCCTCCTATGCACCCCTGGAGAGGCCTCTACTCCTCTGCACCCCCTAGAAAGGCCTCTCCTCATCACCCCTGGACAGCCCTCATCTCCTCTGCACCCCTGGACAGGCTTCTCCTCCTCTGCCCCTCTTCTGGACAGGCCTCACCTCCTCTGCACCCCTGGACATGCCTCACCTCCTCTGCACCCCGGGACAGACCTCTCCTCCTCTGCACCCTTGGACAAGCCTCACCTCCTTTGCAACCCTGGACAGGCCGCTCCTCCTCTGCACACCTGGACAGGCTTCACCTCCTTTGCACCCCTGGACAGGCCTCACCTCCTCTGCACCCCTGGAAAGGCCTCTCCTCCTCTGCACCCCAGGACAGTCCTCTCCTCCTCTGCACCCCTGGACAGGCCTCCCCTCCCCTGTACCCCTGGACAGGCCTCACCTCCTGTGCACCCCTGGACAGGCCTCTCCTCTTCTGCACCCCGCTTGGCAGGCCTCAGCTCCACTGCACTCCTGGTCATGCCTCAGCACCACTGCATCCATGGCCAGGCCTCTCCTCCTCAGCACCCCTGGACAGGCCTCTCTTCCTCTGCACCCCTGGACAGGCCTCACCTCCTCTGCATCCCTGGACAGTCCTCTCCTCCTCTGCACCCCTGGACAGTCCTCACCTCCTCTGCACCCCTGGGCAGGCCTCTCCTCTTCACCCCTGAACAGGCCTCTCCTCCTCTGCACCCCTGGACAGGCCTGTCCTCCTCTGCACCCCCTGGATAGGCCTCTCCTCCTCTTCACCCCTGGACAGGCCTCTCCTCCTCTGCACCCCTGGACAGGCCTCTCCTCCTCTGCACCCCTGGACAGGCCTGTCCTCCTCTGCACCCCCTGGATAGGCCTCTCCTCCTCTGCACCCCTGGACAGCCCTCACCTCCTCTGCACCCCTGGACAGGCCTCTCCTCCACTGCCCTTCTTCTGGACAGGCCTCATCTCCTCTGCACCCCTGGACAGGCCTCCCCTCCTCTGCACCCCTGGACTAGCCGCACCTCCTCTGCACCCCTAGACAGGCCTCTCCTCCTCTGCACCCCTGGACAGGTCTCTTCTCCTCTGCACACCTGGACAGGCCTCACCACCTCTGCACCCCTGGGCAGGCCTCACCTCCGCTGTACCCCTGGACAGGCGTGACCTCATCTGCACCCCTGGACAGGCCTCACCTCCTCTGCACCCGAGGACAGGACTCTCCTCCTCCGCACCCCCTGGATAGGCCTCACCTCCTCTGCATCCCTGGACAGGCCTCACATCCTCTGCACCCCTGGACAGGCCTCTCCTCCTCTGAACCCCCTGGATAGGCCTCACCTCCTCTGCAACCCTGGACAGGCCTCTCCTCCTCTGCACCCCTGGACAGGCCTCTCTTCCTCTGCACAACTGGACAGGCCTCACCTCCTCTGCACCCCTGGACAGGCCTCACATCCTCTGCACCCCTGGACAGTCCTCTCCTCCTCAGCACACCTGCACAGGCCTCACCTCCTCTGTACCTCTGGACAGGGCTCTCCTCCTCTGCACCCCTGTACAGGCTTCTCCTCCTATGCACCCCTGGATAGGCCTCTCCTCCTCTGCACCCCTGGACAGGCCTCTCTTCCTCTGCACCCTTGGACAGAATTTTCCTCCTCTGCACACCTGGACAGGCCTCTCCTTCTCTGCACCCCTGGACAGGTGTCACCTCCTCTGCTACCCTGGACAGGCCTCTCCTCCTCTACATCCCTGGACAGGCCTCACCTCCTCTGCACCACTGGACAGGCCTCACCTCCTCTGCACCCCTGGACAGGCCTCTCCTACTCTACACCCCTGGACAGGCCTCTCATCCTCTGCAACCCCTGGACAGCCCTCACCTCCTCTGCACCCCTGGACAGGCCCCCCTCCTCTGCCCTTCTTCTGGACAGGCCTCACCTCCTCTGCACCCCTGAACAAGCCTCAACTCCTCTGCACCCCTGGACAGGCCTCTCATCCTCTGCACCCCTGGACAAGCCTCACCTCCTCTGCAACGATGGACAGGCCGCTCCTCCTCTGCACACCTGGACAGGCTTCACCTCCTTTGCACCCCTGGACAGGCCTCACCTCCTCTGCACCCCTGGAAAGGCCTCTCCTCCTCTGCACCCCAGGACAGTCCTCTCCTCCTCTGCACCCCTGGACAGGCCTCCCCTCCCCTGTACCCCTGGACAGGCCTCACCTCCTGTGCACCCCTGGACAGGCCTGACCTCATCTGCACCCCTGGACAGGCCTCACCTCCTCTGCACCCGAGGACAGGCCTCTCCTCCTCCGCACCCCCTGGATAGGCCTCACCTCCTCTGCATCCCTGGACAGGCCTCACATCCACTGCACCCCTGGACAGGCCTCACCTCCTCTGCACCCCTGGACAGGCCTCTCCTTCTCTGCACCCCTGGACAGGCCTCTATTCCTCTGCACAACTGGACAGGCCTCACCTCCTCTGCACCCCTGGACAGGCCTCACATCCTCTACACCCCTGGACAGTCCTCTCCTCCTCAGCACACCTGCACAGGCCTCACCTCCTCTGTACCTCTGGACAGGGCTCTCCTCCTCTGCACCCCTGTACAGGCCTCTCCTCCTCTGCACCCCTGGACAGGCCTCTCCTCCTCTGCACCCCTGGATAGGCCTCTCCTCCTATGCACCCCTGGAGAGGCCTCTACTCCTCTGCACCCCCTAGAAAGGCCTCTCCTCATCACCCCTGGACAGCCCTCATCTCCTCTGCACCCCTGGACAGGCTTCTCCTCCTCTGCCCCTCTTCTGGACAGGCCTCACCTCCTCTGCACCCCTGGACATGCCTCACCTCCTCTGCACCCCGGGACAGACCTCTCCTCCTCTGCACCCTTGGACAAGCCTCACCTCCTTTGCAACCCTGGACAGGCCGCTCCTCCTCTGCACACCTGGACAGGCTTCACCTCCTTTGCACCCCTGGACAGGCCTCACCTCCTCTGCACCCCTGGAAAGGCCTCTCCTCCTCTGCACCCCAGGACAGTCCTCTCCTCCTCTGCACCCCTGGACAGGCCTCCCCTCCCCTGTACCCCTGGACAGGCCTCACCTCCTGTGCACCCCTGGACAGGCCTCTCCTCTTCTGCACCCCGCTTGGCAGGCCTCAGCTCCACTGCACTCCTGGTCATGCCTCAGCACCACTGCATCCATGGCCAGGCCTCTCCTACTCAGCACCCCTGGACAGGCCTCTCTTCCTCTGCACCCCTGGACAGGCCTCACCTCCTCTGCATCCCTGGACAGTCCTCTCCTCCTCTGCACCCCTGGACAGTCCTCACCTCCTCTGCACCCCTGGGCAGGCCTCTCCTCTTCACCCCTGAACAGGCCCCTCCTCCTCTGCACCCCTGGACAGGCCTGTCCTCCTCTGCACCCCCTGGATAGGCCTCTCCTCCTCTTCACCCCTGGACAGGCCTCTCCTCCTCTGCACCCCTGGACAGGCCTCTCCTCCTCTGCACCCCTGGACAGGCCTGTCCTCCTCTGCACCCCCTGGATAGGCCTCTCCTCCTCTGCACCCCTGGACAGCCCTCACCTCCTCTGCACCCCTGGACAGGCCTCTCCTCCACTGCCCTTCTTCTGGACAGGCCTCATCTCCTCTGCACCCCTGGACAGGCCTCCCCTCCTCTGCACCCCTGGACTAGCCGCACCTCCTCTGCACCCCTAGACAGGCCTCTCCTCCTCTGCACCCCTGGACAGGTCTCTTCTCCTCTGCACACCTGGACAGGCCTCACCACCTCTGCACCCCTGGGCAGGCCTCACCTCCGCTGTACCCCTGGACAGGCGTGACCTCATCTGCACCCCTGGACAGGCCTCACCTCCTCTGCACCCGAGGACAGGACTCTCCTCCTCCGCACCCCCTGGATAGGCCTCACCTCCTCTGCATCCCTGGACAGGCCTCACATCCTCTGCACCCCTGGACAGGCCTCTCCTCCTCTGAACCCCCTGGATAGGCCTCACCTCCTCTGCAACCCTGGACAGGCCTCTCCTCCTCTGCACCCCTGGACAGGCCTCTCTTCCTCTGCACAACTGGACAGGCCTCACCTCCTCTGCACCCCTGGACAGGCCTCACATCCTCTGCACCCCTGGACAGTCCTCTCCTCCTCAGCACACCTGCACAGGCCTCACCTCCTCTGTACCTCTGGACAGGGCTCTCCTCCTCTGCACCCCTGTACAGGCTTCTCCTCCTATGCACCCCTGGATAGGCCTCTCCTCCTCTGCACCCCTGGACAGGCCTCTCTTCCTCTGCACCCTTGGACAGAATTTTCCTCCTCTGCACACCTGGACAGGCCTCTCCTTCTCTGCACCCCTGGACAGGCCTCTCCTACTCTACACCCCTGGACAGGCCTCTCCTCCTCTACATCCCTGGACAGGCCTCACCTCCTCTGCACCACTGGACAGGCCTCACCTCCTCTGCACCCCTGGACAGGCCTCTCCTACTCTACACCCCTGGACAGGCCTCTCATCCTCTGCAACCCCTGGACAGCCCTCACCTCCTCTGCACCCCTGGACAGGCCCCCCTCATCTGCCCTTCTTCTGGACAGGCCTCACCTCCTCTGCACCCCTGAACAAGCCTCAACTCCTCTGCACCCCTGGACAGGCCTCAACTCCTCTGCACACCTGGACAGGCCTGACCTCCCCTGTACCCCTGGACAGGCCTCACCTCCTCTGCACCCCTGGACAGGCCTCTCCTCCTCTGCACCCTTGGACAGGCCTCTCCTCCTCTGCACCCCTGGACAGGCCTCTCCTCCTCTGCTCCCTTGGACAGTCCTCTCCTCCTCTGCACCCTTGGACAGGCATTTCCTCCTCTCCACACCTGGACAGGCCTCACCTCTTCTGCACCTCTGGACAGGCCTAACCTCTTCTGTACCCCTGGACAGTTATCAGCTCCTCTGCACCACTGGAAAGGCCTCACCTCCTCTGCACCCCTGGACAGGCCTCTCCTCCTCTGCACCCCTCGGCAGGCCTCAGCTCCACTGTACCCCTGGACAGGCCTCAGCTCCTCTGCACCCCTGGACAGACCTCACCTCCTCTGCACCCCTGGAAAGGCCTCTCCTCCTCTGCACCCCTGGACAGTCCTCTCCTCCTCCGCACCCCATGACAGGCCTCGCCTCCTCTGTACCCCTGGGCAGGCCTCATCTCCTCTGCACCCCTGGACAGGCCTCTCCTCTTCTGCAGCACCCCTGGGCAGGCCTCAGCACCACTGCATCCATGGTCAGGCCTCTCCTCCTCTGCACCCCTGGACAGGCCTCTCCTCCTAAGCACCCCTGGACAGGCCTCCCCATCTCTGCCCCCTGGACAGACCTCTCCTCCTCTGCACCCCTGGACATGCCTCTCCTCTTCTGCACCCCTGGGCAGGTCTCAGCACCACTGCATCCATGGTCAGGCCTCTCCTCCTCTGCACCCCTGGACAGGCCTCTCCTCCTAAGCACCCCTGGACAGGCCTCCCCACTTCTGCCACCTGGACAGACCTCACCTCCTCTGCACCCCTGGACAGTCCTCTCCTCTTCTGCACCCCTGGGCAGGCCTCAGCACCACTGCATCCATGGTCAGGCCTCTCCTCCTCTGCACCCCTGGACAGGCCTCTCCTCCTAAGCACCCCTGGACAGGCCTCCCCATCTCTGCCCCCTGGACAGACCTCTCCTCCTCTGCACCCCTGGACAGGCCTCTCCTCCTCTGCCCCTCCTCTGGACAGGCCTCTCCTCCTCTTCACCCCTGGACAGGCCTCTCCTCCTCTGCACCCCTGGACAGGCCTCTCCTCCTCTGCACCACTGGACAGGCCTCTCATCCTCTGCACCCCTGGACAGCCCTCTCCTCCTCTGCACCCTTGGACAGGCATTTCCTCCTCTGCACACCTGGACAGGCCTCACCTCCTCTGCCCCACTGGACAGGCCTCTCCTCCTCCGCACCCCAGGACAGGCCTCTCCTCCCAAGCACCCTTGGACAGGCTTATCCTCCTTTGCACCCCTGGACAGTCCTCAACTCCTCTGCACAACTGGACAGGCCTCACCTCCTCTGCATCCCTGGACAGGCCTCTCCTCCTCTTCACCCCTGGACAGGCCTCTCCTCCTCTGCACCCCCTGGATAGGCCTCTCCTCCTCTTCACCCCTGGACAGGCATCTCCTCCCCTTCACCCATGGACAGGCCTCTCCTCCTCTTCACCCCTGGACAGGCCTCTCCTCCTCTGCACCCCCTGGATAGGCGTCTCCTGCTCTTCACCCCTAGAAAGGCATCTCCTCCTCTTCACCCCTGGACAGGCCTCTCCTCCTCTGCACCCCCTGGACAGGCCTTTCCTCATCCCCCCTGGACCGCCCTCACCTCCTCTGCACCCCTGGACAGGCCTCTCCTCCTCTGCCCCTCTTCTAGACAGGCCTCACCTCCTCTGCACCCCTGGACAATCCTCACCTCCTCTGCACCCCTTGACAGGCCTCTCCTCCTCTGCACCCCTAGACAAGCCTCACCTCCTCTGCAACGATGGACAGGCCTCTCCTCCTCTGCACAGCTGGACAGGCTTCACCTCCTTTGCACCCTTGGACAGGCCTCACCTCCTCTGCACCCCTGGACAGGCCTCTCCTCCTCTGCACCCCTAGACAGGCCTCTCCTCCTCTGCACCCCTGGACAGGCCTCAGCTCCACTGCATCCCTGGACTGGCCTCTCCTCCTCTGCACCCCTGGACAGGCCTCTCCTCCTCTGCACCCCTGGATAGGCCTCTCCTCCTCTGCACCCTTGGACAGGCCTCTACTCCTCTGCACCCCCTAGACAGGCCTCTCCTCATCACCCCTGGACAGCCCTCATCTCCTCTGCACCCCTGGACAGGCTTCTCCTCCTCTGCCCCTCTTCTGGACAGGCCTCACCTCCTCTGCACCCCGGGACAAGCCTCACCTCCTCTGCACCCCTGGACAGGCCTCTCCTCCTCTGCACCCTTGGACAAGCCTCACCTCCTTTGCAACCCTGGACAGGTCGCTCCTCCTCTGCACACCTGGACAGGCTTCACCTCCTTTGCACCCCTGGACAGGCCTCACCTCCTCTGCACCCCTGGAAAGGCCTCTCCTCCTCTGCACCCCAGGACAGTCCTCTCCTCCTCTGCACCCCTGGACAGGCCTCCCCTCCCCTGTACCCCTGGACAGGCCTCACCTCCTCTGCACCCCTGGACAGGCCTCTCCTCTTCTGCACCCCGCTTGGCAGGCCTCAGCTCCACTGCACTCCTGGTCATGCCTCAGCGCCACTGCATCCATGGCCAGGCCTCTCCTCCTCTGCACCCCTGGACAGGCCTCTCTTCCTCTGCACCCCTGGACAGGCCTCACCTCCTCTGCATCCCTGGACAGTCCTATCCTCCTCTGCACCCCTGGACAGTCCTCACCTCCTCTGCACCCCTGGACAGGCCTCTCCTCTTCACCCCTGGACAGGCCTCTCCTCCTCTGCACCCCTGGACATGCCTGTCCTCCTCTGCACCCCCTGGATAGGCCTCTCCTCCTCTTCACCCCTTGACAGGCCTCTCCTCCTCTGCACCCCTGGACAGGCCTCTCCTCCTCTTCACCCCTGGACAGGCCTGTCCTCCTCTGCACCCCCTGGATAGGCCTCTCCTCCTCTGCACCCCTGGACAGCCCTCACCTCCTCTGCACCCCTGGACAGGCCTCTCCTCCACTGCCCTTCTTCTGGACAGGCCTCATCTCCTCTGCACCCCTGGACAGGCCTCTCCTCCTCTGCACCCCTGGACTAGCCGCACCTCCTCTGCACCCCTAGACAGGCCTCTCCTCCTCTGCACCCCTGGACAGGTCTCTTCTCCTCTGTACACCTGGACAGGCCTCACCACCTCTGCACCCCTAGGGCAGGCCTCACCTCCGCTGTACCCCTGGACAGGCCTGACCTCATCTGCACCCCTGGACAGGCCTCACCTCCTCTGCACCCGAGGACAGGCCTCTCCTCCTCCGCACCCCCTGGATAGGCCTCACCTCCTCTGCATCCCTGGACAGGCCTCACATCCACTGCACCCCTGGACAGGCCTCACCTCCTCTGCACCCCTGGACAGGCCTCTCCTCCTCTGAACCCCCTGGATAGGCCTCACCTCCTCTGCAACCCTGGACAGGCCTCTCCTTCTCTGCACCCCTGGACAGGCCTCTATTCCTCTGCACAACTGGACAGGCCTCACCTCCTCTGCACCCCTGGACAGGCCTCACATCCTCTACACCCCTGGACAGTCCTCTCCTCCTCAGCACACCTGCACAGGCCTCACCTCCTTTGTACCTCTGGACAGGGCTCTCCTCCTCTGCACCCCTGTACAGGCCTCTCCTCCTCTGCACCCCTGGACAGGCCTCTACTCCTCTGCACCCCTGGACATGCCTCACCTCCTCTGCACCCCGGGACAGACCTCTCCTCCTCTGCACCCTTGGACAAGCCTCACCTCCTTTGCAACCCTGGACAGGCCGCTCCTCCTCTGCACACCTGGACAGGCTTCACCTCCTTTGCACCCCTGGACAGGCCTCACCTCCTCTGCACCCCTGGAAAGGCCTCTCCTCCTCTGCACCCCAGGACAGTCCTCTCCTCCTCTGCACCCCTGGACAGGCCTCCCCTCCCCTGTACCCCTGGACAGGCCTCACCTCCTGTGCACCCCTGGACAGGCCTCTCCTCTTCTGCACCCCGCTTGGCAGGCCTCAGCTCCACTGCACTCCTGGTCATGCCTCAGCACCACTGCATCCATGGCCAGGCCTCTCCTCCTCTGCACCCCTGGACAGGCCTCTCTTCCTCTGCACCCCTGGACAGGCCTCACCTCCTCTGCATCCCTGGACAGTTCTCTCCTCCTCTGCACCCCTGGACAGTCCTCACCTCCTCTGCACCCCTGGACAGGCCTCTCCTCTTCACCCCTGAACAGGCCTCTCCTCCTCTGCGCCCCTGGACAGGCCTGTCCTCCTCTGCACCCCCTGGATAGGCCTCTCCTCCTCTTCACCCCTGGACAGGCCTCTCCTCCTCTGCACCCCTGGACAGGCCTCTCCTCCTCTGCACCCCTGGACAGGCCTCTCCTCCACTGCCCTTCTTCTGGACAGGCCTCATCTCCTCTGCACCCCTGGACAGGCCTCCCCTCCTCTGCACCCCTGGACTAGCCGCACCTCCTCTGCACCCCTAGACAGGCCTCTCCTCCTCTGCACCCCTGGACAGGTCTCTTCTCCTCTGCACACCTGGACAGGCCTCACCACTTCTGCACCCCTGGGCAGGCCTCACCTCCGCTGTACCCCTGGACAGGCCTGACCTCCTCTGCACCCCTGGACAGGCCTCTCCTCTTCACCCCTGAACAGGCCTCTCCTCCTCTGCGCCCCTGGACAGGCCTGTCCTCCTCTGCACCCCCTGGATAGGCCTCTCCTCCTCTTCACCCCTGGACAGGCCTCTCCTCCTCTGCACCCCTGGACAGGCCTCTCCTCCTCTGCACCCCTGGACAGGCCTCTCCTCCACTGCCCTTCTTCTGGACAGGCCTCATCTCCTCTGCACCCCTGGACAGGCCTCCCCTCCTCTGCACCCCTGGACTAGCCGCACCTCCTCTGCACCCCTAGACAGGCTTCTCCTCCTATGCACCCCTGGATAGGCCTCTCCTCCTCTGCACCCCTGGACAGGCCTCTCTTCCTCTGCACCCTTGGACAGAATTTTCCTCCTCTGCACACCTGGACAGGCCTCTCCTTCTCTGCACCCCTGGACAGGTGTCACCTCCTCTGCTACCCTGGACAGGCCTCACCTCCTCTGCAACCCTGGACAGGCCTCTCCTCCTCTGCACCCCTGGACAGGCCTCTCTTCCTCTGCACAACTGGACAGGCCTCACCTCCTCTGCACCCCTGGACAGGCCTCACATCCTCTGCACCCCTGGACAGTCCTCTCCTCCTCAGCACACCTGCACAGGCCTCGCCTCCTCTGTACCTCTGGACAGGGCTCTCCTCCTCTGCACCCCTGTACAGGCTTCTCCTCCTATGCACCCCTGGATAGGCCTCTCCTCCTCTGCACCCCTGGACAGGCCTCTCTTCCTCTGCACCCTTGGACAGGCATTTCCTCCTCTGCACACCTGGACAGGCCTCTCCTTCTCTGCACCCCTGGACAGGTGTCACCTCCTCTGCTACCCTGGACAGGCCTCTCCTCCTCTACATCCCTGGACAGGCCTCACCTCCTCTGCACCACTGGACAGGCCTCACCTCCTCTGCACCCCTGGACAGGCCTCTCCTACTCTACACCCCTGGACAGGCCTCTCATCCTCTGCACCCCTGAACAAGCATCAACTCCTCTGCACCCCTGGACAGGCCTCAACTCCTCTGCACACCTGGACAGGCCTGACCTCCCCTGTACCCCTGGACAGGCCTCACCTCCTCTGCACCCCTGGACAGGCCTCTCCTCCTCTGCACCCTTGTACAGGCCTCTCCTCCTCTGCACCCCTGGACAGGCCTCTCCTCCTCTGCTCCCCTGGACAGTCCTCTCCTCCTCTGCACCCTTGGACAGGCATTTCCTCCTCTCCACACCTGGACAGGCCTCACCTCTTCTGCACCTCTGGACAGGCCTAACCTCTTCTGTGCCCCTGTACAGTTATCAGCTCCTCTGCACCACTGGAAAGGCCTCACCTCCTCTGCACCCCTGGACAGGCCTCTCCTCCTCTGCACCCCTCGGCAGGCCTCAGCTCCACTGTACCCCTGGACAGGCCTCAGCTCCTCTGCACCCCTGGACAGGCCTCACCTCCTCTGCACCCCTGGAAAGGCCTCTCCTCCTCTGCACCCCTGGACAGTCCTCTCCTCCTCCGCACCCCAGGACAGGCCTCGCCTCCTCTGTACCCCTGGGCAGGCCTCACGTCCTCTGCACCCCTGGACAGGCCTCTCATTTTAAGCACCCCTGGACAGGCCTCCCCACTTCTGCTCCCTGGACAGACCTCACCTCCTCTGCACCCCTAGACAGGCCTCTCCTCTTCTGCACCCCTGGGCAGGCCTCAGCACCACTGCATCCATGGTCAGGCCTCTCCTCCTCTGCACCCCTGGACAGGCCTCTCCTCCTAAGCACCCCTGGACAGGCCTCCCCATCTCTGCCCCCTGGACAGACCTCTCCTCCTCTGCACCCCTGGACAGGCCTCTCCTCCTCTGCCCCTCCTCTGGACAGGCCTCTCCTCCTCTTCACCCCTGGACAGGCCTCTCCTCCTCTGCACCCCTGGACAGGCCTCTCCTCCTCTGCACCACTGGACAGGCCTCTCATCCTCTGCACCCCTGGACAGCCCTCTCCTCCTCTGCACCCTTGGACAGGCATTTCCTCCTCTGCACACCTGGACAGGCCTCACCTCCTCTGCCCCACTGGACAGGCCTCTCCTCCTCTGCACCCCAGGACAGGCCTCCCCTCCCAAGCACCCTTGGACAGGCTTATCCTCCTTTGCACCCCTGGACAGTCCTCACCTCCTCTGCACAACTGGACAGGCCTCACCTCCTCTGCATCCCTGGACAGGCCTCTCCTCCTCTTCACCCCTGGACAGGCCTCTCCTCCTCTGCACCCCCTGGATAGGCCTCTCCTCCTCTTCACCCCTGGACAGGCATCTCCTCCCCTCCACCCATGGACAGGCCTCTCCTCCTCTTCACCCCTGGACAGGCCTCTCCTCCTCTGCACCCCCTGGATAGGCGTCTCCTGCTCTTCACCCCTAGAAAGGCATCTCCTCCTCTTCACCCCTGGACAGGCCTCTCCTCCTCTGCACCCCCTGGACAGGCCTTTCCTCATCACCCCTGGACAGCCCTCACCTCCTCTGCACCCCTGGACAGGCCTCTCCTCCTCTGCCCCTCTTCTAGACAGGCCTCACCTCCTCTGCACCCCTGGACAATCCTCACCTCCTCTGCACCCCTCGACAGGCCTCTCCTCCTCTGCACCCCTGGACAAGCCTCACCTCCTCTGCACCCCTGGAGAGGCCTCTCCTCCTCTACACAACTGGACAGGCCTCACCTCCTCTGCACCCATGGACAGGCCTCACCTCCTCTGCATCCCTGGACAGGTCTCACCTCCTCTGCACCCCTGGACAGGCCTCATCTCCTCTGCACCCCTGGACAGGCCTCTCCTCTGCCCCTCCTCTGCACAGGCCTCTCCTCCTCTTCACCCCTGGACAGGCCTCTACTCCTCTGCACCCCTGGACATGCCTCAGCTCCACTGCACCCCTGGACAGGCCTCTCCTCCTCTTCACCCTGGACAGGAATCTCCTCCTATGACCCCTGGACAGCCTTCACCTCCTCTGCACCCCTGGGCAGGCCTCTCCTCCTCTGCCCTTCTTCTGGACAGGCCTCACCTCCTCTGCACCCCTGTACAGGCCTCTCCTCCCCTGCACCCCTGGACAAGCCTCAACTCCTCTGCACCCCTGGACAGGCCTCTCCTTCTCTGCACCCCTGGACAGGCCTCTTCTCCTCTGCACCCCTAGACAGGCCTCTCCTCCTCTGCACCCCTGGACAGGTCTCTTCTCCTCTGTACACCTGGACAGGCCTCACCACCTATGCACCCCTGGACAGACCTCAGCTCCTCTGCACCCCCCTGGACAGGCCTCACCTCCTCTGCACCCCCCTGGACTGGCCTGACCTCATCCGCACCCCTGGACAGGCCTCTCCTCCTATTCCCCCCTGGACAGGCCTCTCCTCCTCTCCACCCCTGGACAGGCCTCACCTCCTCTGCACCTCTGGACAGGCCTCACCTTGAGGTAATATAAATTTTTATGGTCAATTGTGTCCCCTAACGTAGACCCCAACGGCCATGAATGGGTCGAAAATTCAGTTCCTAAGTATGCCGTGCCCCCGTCTTTACATGGTGCACTTTCACGTTTTCCTGGCTCTGGCGAGCTAGGCCCTGATTTCTGCCATCGAGCCCTTTCTGCCTTCTGCCTCTGAAAGCTGCAGCCTGCATCTGCATCCATGACCCTTGCCTTACTCCCTGCGCGGCGAGCGGTGCCTGGCTCGGCCTGCTTGCCTGCCAAGACTGTATTTTGCCTTCAAGTTATCTGCTCCGCTCCTCGAAAATACATTCCTGTCTAGTGGTTTAGGTAAACATCTCCCCAGCTGCAGAGCAAAGGGCCCGGCCTTTCTGTCTCCGTGCAAGTAATTCATTGCTCCTGTTGGACAGGCCACATGAAGGGCCGCTCCCCCCTCGGCCCGACCAGGCCCGAGCCCGGTCACACAAGTGCCACACACCACCACTGCTCGTCTTCCGGCCCCGCCGGGACCCCGGACCCTGAACATATCGACCTCGTGGGCCCGACCCACTACTGGCCCGCGCGCCAGCCTGGGCGCCATCTTGGACACTCCACCACGAGGCCGCCTGGCCCCCGATCGACCTCAACCCTGGGCCTGGCCAGGCCGCAGACATCCCGGCACCACCATCCACCCAGGAGGTGAGCGAGCTACTTGGCAAGTCAATGGGAGAAAGAGGCGTCGATGGCTCTCCCCCGCCAGGTGCCGCTCGCCCATCGCCTCCCCGGGCGCTGGCTCCACCCCCCTGCTGGGTGTCTGGACTCCCTCATCCCGGACCTCCCGACCTCCAAGTGCGAGGGTCCGGACATCAAAGGGCACCAGCCCTATAACTGGGGCAGCTCCAGAGCAGGAAGGCAGTTGTATCCTGGAGTCGAGAGACGCAGAGAAGAACTCATCCTTGACGGACTACTGGCGCTGCCGTAGCTCTGCCTTGCGCATCATCGTCCTGCCTGCTGGCGCTGCCGCAACCTTCGTAACCTTTGTAAACCTTCACCGTCGTCGGGACCTGCTGGCGTGGCCGCGGACCGTTTGTAACTACCATCTTCACCGGGACCTGCTGGCTCCGCCGCGGACCGTCGCTTCCTTCGTCCATCTCGGGACCTGCCTGGCTCCGCCGCGGCCCGATCACCTAGAACGCCGAGCTCGAGGATTGAGAGCTATTCCCATCTTTTGGTAACAAGACTGTCCCGCTACCCTTTTCCCAAACCAGAGATCAGAACCGAGGGGACCCCTGAGTCCAGACCTCCTTGTACCATCCATCGTACTTAAAGAATTGCCTATAAAGTATCGTTGAACTTTATCCTTGTGTGGTGTCCGTCTGTGGGGGGGAAGTTACTTGTCTGTACGATCATCGGAGACGGCTCTCCTCGGAGACCTCTCCCCGTATCCTCGGCCGACCCTCCCGGTCCGTCTAACATTGGTGGCCAGCGGCGCGATCCGAATCACCGCATTATCGTACAGAGAGTAGCTCACCCCACGACGAATCACGATGTCAAACAAAGAAAGCGGATCCACCGAGAAATTTCAAATGGAGAAATTGGACGAGTACAGCCATCGTGAATTAAAACAATTCTGCATCGAACTAGGTATCGCTACCACCGGTCTAAGTACCAAGGACGATTTCAAGCATGCCCTAGAGTCTTGGGCAGAAACCGGGGCTGCCGGAACCCCCGATCAAAACATCGCAGCAATAGAAAAACAAACCACAGCCCCTGAAGAGCGAAGAACGGGTCTCTCGCAAGACGAGATCCAGGAACGAGAGAGAACCCGACTACACGAGCTGGAAATGGCCCGGCTCAAAATGGATGTCGAACTTAAGTTGGCCGAACAAAAAATAAACTTAGAGCACCTGCGTCTCCGAGAAGAAAGAGAAGAAAAACAGAGACAAAGGGAGCTCGAGGAGAAGAAATTGGCATATGAACACGAGCGAAAATTAGCGGAGATCGACCTACGCAAGCAAAATAAGGAAGTAGGGGTACCCGAGCAACCCCACACCCCAGGGGCAACAGAGAAAAAGGTACACATCCCCAAGGATGTCGTTCGAGAGTACTTCCGAGAGGACGACATCCAGCAATGGTTTAAGGCCTACGAAATCGCGATGACAGCCCACCGGATCGATAGAAGCGACTGGGGAGCCGGTCTATGGGGGAGATTCCTCAACGAGGGCCGCGACGCCCTGCTACAGCTCCCGGACCACCAGATGACCTCCTATGACCATATGAAAGCTGCACTCCTCACCCGCTATGGCCTCACCCCCGAGATGTACCGTCAGAGGTTCCGAGACTGCACCCGCATCCCGGGTACAACTTGGGTGGACTATGTAAACTATTTTAGCCGAGCCTTCGAAGGCTGGATCAAAGGAAGCAAGGTCACAACTTACGAACAACTCTTCAACCTCATGGTATGGGAGCACCTATCGAACAATTGCTTCATTGAGCTCCGCCAGCACCTCCTCGATAGCAAATTGACCGATCCCCGGCAGCTCGCAGCCGAAGCTGACCGATGGGAAATCACCAGAGTGGGCCGGAACGGGTCCTATGAGCAGAACCGGAACAACAACGGGCAACACCGTCCCCGAGGAGGAGGAGGAGGCCAAGGACGTGGAAGAGACAACGCTCCGGTCGCCCCCACTAGCAGCACCACCCCCCCGGCCAACCGGGGCAGCACCCCGGCGCGACCGGGATATCGAGCCAATGTTACGTGCCACCGATGCCAACGAGTCGGCCACTATGCCAACGACCCAAACTGCCCCCAGTATCAGAGCCCAAGACCCCGCCAAGTAGCCGCTGCTGCTCTGGGGGAGGAACAGATCTCAGAGGAGCAAGAAGAATATGAGCAAGAACATCAAGAATGGGAGCCAGCCGCCATGGCTCTAGCCTGTTTAGGGGGGAAAGACATGGTCCCGCGGGTCCCCCTACCCGCTAACACCCAGAAGTACAGCCAATGGGTGAGCATCAATGGACGCCGGGCCGAAGCCCTCCGTGACACCGGGGCCAGTGTGACAGCCGTCCGCTGTCACCTGGTGGCCCCAGAACAGTTCCTACCAAACATTCTCTGCCCTGTCCGTTCAGCCGATAACTCGGAGAGTCTGTGTCGGATGGCCTGCGTCCCTTTCGAGTGGGGAGGGGTCTCCGGCATGTTGAAGGTGACGGTCCGGGATGATGCCCCCGTAGACTGCCTCCTGGGGAATGACCTTGAAAGCTCTCCGTGGGCAGCCGTAGAACGACGAGAAAACTAGGGGATGTTAGGCATCCCGGACTGGGCGTGCGTCACCACCCGGTCCATGGCCGCCCGTGCCAAACCCCGACCCGAGGAACCCGAATGGCCGGCGCCTCCGCCTCCGGTCGCGCCAGCCGAAACCACCGACCGTGACGTCCCCCCAGAACCAGCTCAACCTCCAGACCTCGCTAACCTCGACCAGTGGCCTCAAGAGGGGGGGCCCACGCAAGAACAGTTTCGCCAAGAACAGAAAACCTGTCCCTCCCTCGAGGGACTCCGCCAACAAGCCCTCGCCCAAAGCGCAGGGGATACCCCTGGAAAACATTGGATCTACTGGGACAATGACCTGCTATACAGTGAACAAAGAATCGCGGAGTTGGGGGCCAGCCGAGTGCTAGTGGTGCCCCTCCGTTTTAGAGACTTTCTGCTAAACCTGGCCCACGATGTCCCCCTGGCTGGACACCTGGGTCAAGATAAAACCTACAGCCGCCTGGTGACCCACTTCTTCTGGCCCAAAATGAGGGACGATGTACACCAGCATTGCCGATCTTGCCCCACGTGCCAAGCCAGTGGAAAGAGCGGCCGCAAACTAAAAGCCCCTCTGCAACCTTTTCCCGTGGTCACCACCCCGTTCGAGAGGGTCGGAATAGACATTGTGGGGCCCCTGGACCCGCGTACAAAACAAGGCCATCGGTTCATCCTGGTGCTAGTGGACCACGCCACCCGCTACCCCGAGGCTGTCCCCCTGCGGACTGTGACTGCCCCGGTAGTCGGCCGGGCTCTGATGGGAATCTTCTCCCGTGTGGGCTTCCCCCGAGAAGTCGTCAGCGACAGAGGCACAAACTTTATTTCCAAATATATGAAGTCCCTCTGGCAACAATGCGGGGTTACCTACCGATTCACGACCCCCTATCACCCTCAAGGAAACGGACTCGTTGAGCGGTTCAACCGCACGCTCAAGGGGATGATTGGGGGGTTGGAAGAGCCCCTCCGTCGCCAGTGGGATGTGCTGCTGCCGTGCCTCCTCTTCGCCTATCGGGAGGTCCCCCAGAAGTCCCTCGGCTTCAGCCCGTTCGAACTGCTGTATGGACATCCAGTACGGGGGCCACTCAGCCTAGTCAAGGAAGGTTGGGAGATGCCCCCTCTAAAGAACCCCCCAGATGTCTTTCGATACCTCCTAACCCTCCGAAACCAGACCCGGCGATTCCGAGAGCTGGCAAAAGCCAACCTAGAGGCCAGTCAAGAGGACATGAAAAAGTGGTATGACCGGAATGCCTCCTCCATCGAATTCGAACCTGGGCAACAGGTATGGGTGATGTCCCCCACCGAACCCTGCGCCCTGCAAGACAAATGGACGGGGCCCTTCAAAGTAGTCGAGCGCAAGGGCCCTGCCACCTATCTCATCGACATGGAATCTGCCCGGAACCCCCTCCGGGTCCTCCACGCTAATAGACTGAAACCCCACTTTGTGCGTTCAGAACTCAGCCTCCTGATGGCCACAGACGATGGGGCCGAAGAAGACTCCGAGCCCCTCCCTGACCTCCTACGGACTCGGGAGAAAGACGGCTCCGTGGATGGGGTCCGACTCTCGGAGGCCCTCACCCGGGAGCAACGCCAGGAGTGTCGAGACCTTCTGTTGCAGTTCGCCAGCCTGTTTTCCCTCACCCCAGGTGTCACCTCCTGGTGTGTGCACGACGTGGACACGGGGGACAACGCCCCTATCCGCCACCGGGCCTACCGCGTGCCAGATCGGGTACGGGCCTGCATCCAGGAAGAAGTGACCAGAATGCTCACGCTCGGGGTCATCGAGCCCTCAGACAGCCCCTGGGCCAGCCCTGTAGTCCTGGTCCCCAAAGCAGCCGCTCCCGGCACCACCCCAGAACTCCGGTTCTGCGTCGACTACCGGGGCTTGAATGCGGTCACCCGAACAGACGCACATCCCATCCCCCGGGCAGACGAACTAATCGACCGCATGGGAGCTGCCCGCTACCTCAGTATTTTCGACCTGACGGCGGGCTACTGGCAGATCGGCCTCACACCCCGGGCCCAAGAACGTTCTGCCTTTTCCACCCCTGATGGCCATTACCATTTCAAGGTCATGCCCTTTGGCATGAAAAATGCTCCAGCAACATTTCAGCGGCTCGTCAACCAGGTCCTGGCAGGGCTCGAAGGATTCAGCGCCGCCTACCTAGACGACATCGCTGTATACAGCCACCATTGGGCCGAGCACCTCCACCACCTCCAAGCGGTGCTACAGGCCCTCCAGCGGGCTGGCCTCACGATTAAGGCCAGTAAATGCCAAATTGGTCAGGGGTCCGTAACCTACCTCGGACACCAGGTGGGAAGCGGTCTGGTGGCCCCTCTGCAGCTCAAGATTGCCGCCATCCAGTCCTGGCAGCCCCCCATCACCCAGACCGAGGTACGCGCCTTCCTGGGCCTCACGGGCTATTACCGAAGGTTCGTGAAAGACTATGGTACCATAGTGGGGCCCCTCACAGAACTCACGTCCAAAAATCAACCCAAGAAAGTCAACTGGACCCTGGATTGTCAAACAGCCTTCGAACAATTGAAGGCCGCCATGTGCTCCGCCCCTGTGCTCCAGGCCCCCGACTACAGCCGGGAGTTCGTCGTCCAGACGGATGCCTCCGACCATGGCATTGGGGCAGTCCTGTCTCAAGTGAACACCGAAGGCCTTGATCAGCCAGTGGCCTTCATCAGCAGGCGACTCCTACCCCGTGAACAACGCTGGAGCACCATAGAGAGGGAGGCCTTCGCTGTGGTATGGGCCCTCAAAAAACTCCGGCCCTACCTCTTTGGCACGCACTTTCGGGTGCAGACCGACCATCGACCCCTGCAGTGGCTGATGCAGATGCGGGGGGAAAACCCAAAACTACTACGCTGGTCCATCTCCCTACAAGGGATGGACTTCACTGTGGAACACCGGCCTGGGCCAGATCACGCCAACGCAGATGGCCTGTCCCGGTTTTTCCGCCTCGACGAAGAGAGTCCCCAAGAGGATGGGTGACTCTCCCCGCCTTCAGCTGGGGGGGACGCATGTTGGACAGGCCACATGAAGGGCCGCTCCCCCCTCGGCCCGACCAGGCCCGAGCCCGGTCACACAAGTGCCACACACCACCACTGCTCGTCTTCCGGCCCCGCCGGGACCCCGGACCCTGAACATATCGACCTCGTGGGCCCGACCCACTACTGGCCCGCGCGCCAGCCTGGGCGCCATCTTGGACACTCCACCACGAGGCCGCCTGGCCCCCGATCGACCTCAACCCTGGGCCTGGCCAGGCCGCAGACATCCCGGCACCACCATCCACCCAGGAGGTGAGCGAGCTACTTGGCAAGTCAATGGGAGAAAGAGGCGTCGATGGCTCTCCCCCGCCAGGTGCCGCTCGCCCATCGCCTCCCCGGGCGCTGGCTCCACCCCCCTGCTGGGTGTCTGGACTCCCTCATCCCGGACCTCCCGACCTCCAAGTGCGAGGGTCCGGACATCAAAGGGCACCAGCCCTATAACTGGGGCAGCTCCAGAGCAGGAAGGCAGTTGTATCCTGGAGTCGAGAGACGCAGAGAAGAACTCATCCTTGACGGACTACTGGCGCTGCCGTAGCTCTGCCTTGCGCATCATCGTCCTGCCTGCTGGCGCTGCCGCAACCTTCGTAACCTTTGTAAACCTTCACCGTCGTCGGGACCTGCTGGCGTGGCCGCGGACCGTTTGTAACTACCATCTTCACCGGGACCTGCTGGCTCTGCCGCGGACCGTCGCTTCCTTCGTCCATCTCGGGACCTGCCTGGCTCCGCCGCGGCCCGATCACCTAGAACGCCGAGCTCGAGGATTGAGAGCTATTCCCATCTTTTGGTAACGAGACTGTCCCGCTACCCTTTTCCCAAACCAGAGATCAGAACCGAGGGGACCCCTGAGTCCAGACCTCCTTGTACCATCCATCGTACTTAAAGAATTGCCTATAAAGTATCGTTGAACTTTATCCTTGTGTGGTGTCCGTCTGTGGGGGGGAAGTTACTTGTCTGTACGATCATCGGAGACGGCTCTCCTCGGAGACCTCTCCCCGTATCCTCGGCCGACCCTCCCGGTCCGTCTAACAGCTCCCGTTACCATGGTAGGCCAATGGCCCCTCGCATTACACGTAGACACGTAGTCACATATGCATGCACTAGCAGTCAGTATAGAATAGCCTCTGCCCGAGAGACCTTTCCTTCTAGATAATACAGTTCCTCAAACACAAGATATCAGATATGATATGGGTTTAGGTTGTTCTGACACGCCAGACTTCTGTCTCCCCATATAGTGCTAAATGTCAAGTCCCCTTCACCCTCCAGTTCCACGTCAATCACACGTCATGTTGCCTGCGCGCGCATCCAGCCATATATTTCTGCTGACACTGCAGGATTCTTCTATGGATCCACCCCCCTGTGACACTTTTATGTGACGTCTCTAGCACACACCTCCGTGTACGCCCTCGTGCACGCCTTCTGTTACGCACATGTGTTCTTATCTCGTTTCTCTCAGCTGTTACGCCTTCTGTATCCATCACCATTGTATGCATTTACTATATATATTGTACTCTGTTAATAAAGCATTGTCTATCCCTTCCTGAACCTTCGTGGTGCTGGAACATGATACCTGGTTCGAACCAATTCCCTTTTATGGAATAAAACCCTTATAAACTCAGATGCCATGGACTCTGCCTCTCATTTTGATTGAGCTATTTTATTGAACTTTACCGCATAGAAATTCCGCATAGGTAAATCTTTATTTACCACATAATTTGGCGCCCGAATAGGGACCCCTCCCCCACCTTAAGCGCCGGCGGTGCGTTGCAGGCCTAGCCCCCTGCCACAGCCGTGACGGACAACTACGCGTACCCGCAGGATTTCCTGTATCTCCCTCAGTGTTAGACGGGACCTGGAGGGTCGGCCGGGGACAAGGGGAGAGGTCTCCGGGGAGAGCCGTCTCCAGCGATCGTACAGACAAGTAACTTCCCCCCCACAGATGTACACCACACAAGGATAAGGTTCAACGTTCTTTATAAGCAAAACTTCAAGTACGGTGAAATGGTACAAGGAGGTCTGGACTCAGGGGTCCCCTCTATTCTAGTCTCTTGGTTGGGGAAAGGGTAGCGGGACAGTCTCGTTACCAATCTGGTAGATGAAATAGCTCACAATCCTCGAGCTCGGCGTTCTAGATGGTCGGGCCGCGGCGGAGCCAGCAGGTCCCGGGATGGTTGAAGGTAGCGACGGTCCGCGGCGGAGCCAGCAGGTCCCGATGAAGGAGGTGGTTACAAACGGTCCGCGGCCACGCCAGCAGGTCCCGACGACGAGGAAGGTTTCAGAAGGTTGCGGCAGCGCCAGCAGGCAGGTCGATAGTTCGCAAGGCAGGGCTACGGCAGCGCCAGTAGTCCGTCAAGGATGAGTTCTTCACTGCGTCTCTCGACTCCAGGATACAACTGCCTTCCTGCTCTGGAGCTGCCCCAGTTATAGGTCTGGCGCCCTTTGATGTCCGGACCCTCGCACTTGGAGGTCGGGAGGTCCAGGATGAGGGAGTCCAGACACCCAGCAGGGGGGTGGAGCCAGCACCCGGGGGAGCTGGGGTGATCGGCACCTGGCGGGGGAGAGCCATCGACACCTCCTTCTCCCATTGACCTGCCAAGTAGTCCGCTCACCTCCTGGGTGGATGGTGGTGCCGGAATGGCGGGGCCTGGCCAGGCCCAGGGTTGGGGTCGATCAGAGGCCATGCGGCCTCTTGGTACTGTGTCCAAGATGGCGCCCAGGCCGGGCGAGAGGGCCGGTAGGGAATCGGGCCCATGATGGGGAGATGTCCAGGGGCAGGGGTCCC
Organism: Lissotriton vulgaris; assembly: GCF_964263255.1. NCBI lineage: Eukaryota > Metazoa > Chordata > Amphibia > Caudata > Salamandridae > Lissotriton > Lissotriton vulgaris. The sequence goes on along the minus strand of NC_141685.1, from coordinate 107,035,535 downwards.
ATATGAGACGGGAAACGGGGGGTTGTTGCGTGTAACACCTGAAGAGCCAGGCTCGGGCCTGGTCGTGCGGGGAGGGAGCAAGCCTTTCACGTGGCCTGTCCAACATGCGTCCCCCCCAGCTTAAGGCGGGGAGAGTCACCCATCCTCTTGGGGACTCTCTTCGTCGAGGCGGAAAAAGCGTGACAGGCCATCTGCGTTGGCGTGGTCTTGCCCTGGTCGATGTTCCACAGTGAAGTCCATCCCCTGCAGGGAGATGGACCAACGCAAGAGTTTCGGGTTTTCCCCCCGCATCTGCATTAGCCACTGCAGGGGCCGATGATCGGTCTGTACCCGGAAGTGGGTACCGAAGAGATAAGGCCGGAGCTTTTTGAGGGCCCACACCACGGCAAAGGCCTCCCTCTCGATGGTGCTCCAGCGTTGCTCTCGGGCCAGGAGCCGTCTGCTGATGAAAGCCACTGGCTGGTCAAGTCCTTCGGGGTTCAGCTGGGAAAGGACTGCCCCAATGCCATGGTCGGAGGCGTCCGTTTGGACGATAAATTCCTGACTGTAGTCGGGGGCCTGGAGCACAGGGGCGGAGCACATGGCGGCCTTCAGCTTCTCGAAGGCCGCTTGACAGTCGGGGGTCCAGTTGACTTTCGTTGGTTGGTTTTTGGATGTGAGTTCCGTGAGGGGCCCCACAATGCTACCATAGTCCCTCACGAACCGCCGGTAGTAGCCTGTGAGTCCCAAGAAGGCGCGGACCTTGGTCTGGGTGATGGGGGGCTGCCAAGCCTGGATGGCAGCGATCTTGAGTTGCAGAGGGGCCACCAGACCGCTTCCCACCTGGTGCCCGAGATAGGTCACGGACCCCTGGCCAATTTGGCATTTGCTGGCCTTGATCGTGAGGCCAGCTCGTTGGAGGGCCTGTAGCACCTCTCGGAGGTGGTGGAGGTGGTCGGACCAGTGGCGGCTGTACACAGCGATATCGTCCAGGTAGGCGGCGCTGAATTCTTCGAGTCCCGCCAGGACCTGGTTTACTAGCCGCTGAAAGGTTGCTGGGGCATTCTTCATGCCGAATGGCATGACCTTGAAGTGGTAGTGGCCATCAGGGGTGGAGAAGGCAGATCGTTCTTGGGCCCGGGGTGTGAGACCGATCTGCCAGTAGCCTGCTGTCAGGTCGAAGATGCTGAGGTAGCGGGCAGCTCCCATGCGGTCGATTAGTTCATCTGCTCGGGGAATGGGGTGTGCGTCTGTTCTGGTGACCGCATTCAAGCCCCGGTAGTCGACGCAGAACCGGAGTTCAGGCGTGGTGCCGGGGGCGGCCGCTTTGGGGACCAGTACCACCGGGCTGGCCCAGGGGCTGTCGGAGGGCTCGATGACCCCGAGCGTGAGCATCTTGGCCACCTCCTCTTGGATGCAGGCCCGTACCCGATCTGGTACGCGGTAGGCCCGATGGCCGACAGGGGGACTCTCCCCGGTGTCCACGTCATGTAAGCACCAGGGGGTGACCCCCCCTGGGGTGAGGGAGAACAGGGTAGCGAACTGCAGCAGGAGGTCTCGGCAGCCTTGGCGCTGTTCCGGGGTGAGGGCCTCCGAGAGTCGGACCCGGTCCACGGAGCCGTCCTTCTCCTGAGTCCGTAGGAGGTCAGGAAGTGGTTCGGAGTCCTCCTCGGCTCCGCTGTCTTTTGCCATCAGGAGGCTGAGCTCCGAGCGCACAAAGTGGGGTTTCAGTCTATTGGCGTGGAGGACCCGGAGAGGGTTCCGTGAAGATTCCATATCGATGAGATAGGTGACAGGGCTCTTGCGCTCGACTACCTTGAAGGGCCCTGTCCATTTGTCTTGCAGGGCGCATGGTTCGGTGGGAGACATTACCCACACTTGTTGGCCAGGTTCAAATTCGATGGAGGAGGCATTTTGATCGTACCACCGTTTCATGTCTTCCTGACTGGCCTCCAAGTTTGCTTTTGCCATTTCCCTGAACCGTCTGGTCTGGTTGCGGAGGGTTAGGAGGTACTTGAAAACATCTGGAGGGTTCTTTAGCGGGGGCATTTCCCAGCCTTCTTTGACTAGGCTGAGCGGCCCACGCACCGGGTGTCCATACAAGAGTTCGAACGGGCTGAAGCCGAGGGACTTCTGGGGGACTTCTCGGTAGGCAAAGAGGAGGCACGGCAGTAGCACATCCCACTGGCAACGGAGGGGCTCTTCCAACCCCCCAATCATTCCTTTGAGCCTGCAGTTGAACCGCTCAACCAGTCCGTTTCCTTGGGGGTGATAGGGGGTCGTGAATCTGTAGGTGACCCCACACTGTTGCCAGAGGGACTTCATGTATTTTGAAATAAAGTTTGTGCCCCGGTCGCTGACGACTTCTCGGGGGAAGCCCACCCGGGAGAAGATCCCCATCAAGGCCCGGCCGACTACCGGGGCTGTCACAGTTCGCAGGGGAACAGCCTCGGGGTAGCGAGTGGCGTGGTCCACCAGTACCAGGATGAACCGATGTCCTTGGGCTGTACGGGGGTCCAGAGGCCCCACAATGTCTATCCCCACCCTCTCGAACGGGGTGGTGACCACTGGGAAAGGTTGCAGAGGTGCTTTAAGCTTGCGGCCGCTCTTCCCGCTGGCCTGGCACGTGGGGCAAGACCGGCAGTGCTGGAGTACGTCGTTCCTCATCTTGGGCCAGAAAAAGTGAGTCACCAGGCGACTGTAGGTTTTGTCCTGACCCAGGTGGCCAGCCAGGGGGACATCGTGGGCCAGGCTTAGCAAGAAGTCTCTAAAGCGTAGGGGCACCACTAGCACTCGACTGGCCCCTAACTCTGCGATTCTCTGTTCGCTGTACAACAGGTCATTGTCCCAATAGACCCAATGGGTTCCGGAGGTATCCCCTGCACTCTGGGCGAGGGCTTGTTGGCGGAGTCCCTCGAGGGAGGGACAGGTCTTCTGCTCGTGGCGAAACTGTTCCTGGGTGGGCCTCCCCTCCTGACGCCACTGAGCCAGGCCGGGAAGGTCCTGAGGCTGAACGAGCCCCTCGGGAGTTTGCTCTGGGGGGACGGCACGGTCGGTGTCTTCTACTGGAGCGACCGGGGGAGGAGGTGCCGGCCATTCATGTTCTTCGGGTCGGGGGGTGGCACGGGCAGCCATGGACCGGGTGGTTACGCACGCCCAGTCCGGGATGCCCAACATCCCTAGGTGCTCTCTCCTCTCTACGGCGGCCCACGGGGAACTCTCAAGATCATTTCCCAGGAGGCAGTCTACTGGGGCATCATCTCGGACCGTCACCTTCAACATGCCGGAGACTCCTCCCCACTCGGAGGGGACGCAGGCCATCCGACATAGACTCTCCGAATTGTCGGCTGAACGGACAGGGCAGAGAACGTTCGGCAGGATCTGTTCTGGGGTCACCAGGTGACAGCGGACGGCCGTTACACTGGCCCCGGTGTCACGTAGGGCTTCGGCCCGGCGCCCATTAATGTTCACCCACTGACTGTACTTCCGGGTGTTGGCGGGTAGGGGGACCCGCGGGACCATGTCTCTTCCCCCTAGGCACGCTAGAACCATGGCGGCGGGTTCCCATTCTTGGTGTTCTTGCTCACATTCCTCGTGTTCTTCGGAGATTTGTTCTTCCCCCAGGGCGGCGGCAGCCATCTGGCGGGGTCTCGGAGTCTGGCTCTGTGGACAATTCGGGTCGTTTGCGTAGTGGCCGACTCGCTGGCATCGGTGACAGGTGACATTGGCTCTGTATCCCGACCGCGCCGGGGTGTTGCCCCGGTTGGCCGGGGGCGGGGTGCTGGTAGCGGGAGCGGCCGGGGCGTTGTCTCTTCCTCGGCCCTGGCCCCCTCCTCCTCCTCGGGGACGGTGCTGACCGTGGTTGTTCCGGTTCTGTTCATGGGACCCATTTCGGCCCACTCGGGTAATTTCCCACCGGTCAGCCTCGGCGGCGAGCTGCCGTGGATCAGTCAATTTACTGTCGAGGAGGTGCTGCCTGAGCTCGACGAAGCAGTTGTTTGACAGATGCTCCCCTACCATGAGATTGAAGAGTTGCTCGTAGGTCGTTACGTTGCTTCCCTTGATCCAACCCTCGAAGGCTCGGCTGAAATAGTTCACGTATTCCACCCAAGTTGTACCCGGGATCCGGGTGCAGTCTCGGAACCTCTGGCGGTACATTTCGGGTGTGAGCCCATAGCGGGTGAGGATGGTAGCTTTCATGTGGTCATAGGAGGTCATCAGATGGTCGGGAAGCTGTAGCAGGATATCGCGGCCCTCATTGACGAACCTCCCCCATAGACCGGCTCCCCAGTCGCTGCGATCGATCCGGTGGGAGGTCATAGCAATCTCATAGGCCTTGAACCACTGCTGTATGTCGTCATCTCGGAAATATTCTCGAACGACATCCTTGGGGATGTGTACCTTCTTTTCTGTTGCCCCCGGGGTGCGCGGTTGCTCGGGCACCCCTAATTCTTTGTTCTGCTTGCGTAAGTCTATCTCAGCTAGTTTGCGCTCGTGTTCATACGCCAGTCTCTTCTCTTCGAGCTCTCTTTGTCTCTGTTTCTCTTCCCGTTCTTCTCGGAGCCGCAGGTGTTCCAGGTTCAGTTTTTGTTCGGTTAATTTGAGTTCGCCATCCATTTTGAGCCGGGCCATTTCTAGCTCATGTAGTCGATTTCTTTCTCGTTCTTGGATCTCATCTTGCGAGAGACCCGTTCTTTGCTCCTCGAGAGCCGTGGTGTTTTTCTCTGCTGCTGTGACATTTTGGTCCAGGGGTCTGACGGCCCCGGTTTCTGCCCATGACTCAATGGCGTGCTTGAAATCGTCTTTAGTACTCAGACCGGTGGTAGCGATACCTAGTTCAATGCAGAATTGTTTCAACTCACGATGGCTGTACTCTTCCAATTTCTCCATCTGGAATTTCTCGGTGGATCCGCTTTCTCTAGTTGACATTGTGGTTTTGTTGTGGGGTGAGCTACTCTCTGTACGATTACGCGTCGATTCGGATCGCGCCGCTGGCCACCAATGTTAGACGGGACCTGGAGGGTCGGCCGGGGACAAGGGGAGAGGTCTCCGGGGAGAGCCGTCTCCAGCGATCGTACAGACAAGTAACTTCCCCCCCACAGATGTACACCACACAAGGATAAGGTTCAACGTTCTTTATAAGCAAAACTTCAAGTACGGTGAAATGGTACAAGGAGGTCTGGACTCAGGGGTCCCCTCTATTCTAGTCTCTTGGTTGGGGAAAGGGTAGCGGGACAGTCTCATTACCAATCTGGTAGATGAAATAGCTCACAATCCTCGAGCTCGGCGTTCTAGATGGTCGGGCCGCGGCGGAGCCAGCAGGTCCCGGGATGGTTGAAGGTAGCGACGGTCCGCGGCGGAGCCAGCAGGTCCCGATGAAGGAGGTGGTTACAAACGGTCCGCGGCCACGCCAGCAGGTCCCGACGACGAGGAAGGTTTCAGAAGGTTGCGGCAGCGCCAGCAGGCAGGTCGATAGTTCGCAAGGCAGGGCTACAGCAGCGCCAGTAGTCCGTCAAGGATGAGTTCTTCACTGCGTCTCTCGACTCCAGGATACAACTGCCTTCCTGCTCTGGAGCTGCCCCAGTTATAGGTCTGGCGCCCTTTGATGTCCGGACCCTCGCACTTGGAGGTCGGGAGGTCCAGGATGAGGGAGTCCAGACACCCAGCAGGGGGGTGGAGCCAGCGACCGGGGGAGCTTGGGTGATCGGCACCTGGCGGGGGAGAGCCATCGACTGCACTGTTTTAGCAGTGTATCTGTACTGTTTAGCAGTATATCCAGTATCCAGTTATCAAGTTATCTAGTAAATGTTTTAATGTGTTATAATGTCGTGGTATGAGTGATTGTTTGATCTTCATTACTGTGTTTATTGTATTAGTTGTGTCCAAGTCCGAGTAAGTATCAAGTATCAAGTATCAAGGTTCAGAATGCCTTTATTCTCGAAATTAAGACAGATAGGAACTAGGAAAGGGATACTTGAGGAAGCTGTTCCCATCCCACCCAGGGACACTCCCGGATATTTTATGTACCACAAGCACGGCTTAGATGCCGTATTATATCTCGACTTGTGGGTGGATTACACTAAAGATTTAGCAGAGAATCAGAAATGGCCCGCTACAGGGACATGGGATGCCGAGTGCATCATGAGAGTAGAGGAAGTGTTATGGAAAAAGAAAGCCAGACAGTCACAGAAAGATGCCATTGAATTATGGCGTAAAGAATCACATAGACGGACAGAGAAAGCACTCAGAAAAGCAGAGAAAAGTAGAGAAGATTCTGAAAAAGCTAAAGAAAAGGAACTACTAGAAGAAGGACAGAGAGTCAGAATAGAACAACACGAAAGACAGAGCAACGCAATTATGACAGGATTGTATCCAGTCCTGGCCGAGGGCCTGCCTAAGGCGACCCCGGAAATACCGAAAGATCTGCCCCCTCCATTGGTTCCGACTAAATTACGTCACAAGACCGCAGCAGATATTTTCCTTTCCTCCTATTTAGACGATGTAGCTCCCGCATATACTAATGTACCTGTCCGTGTACCCGCACCACCTGTCGACGTTAACCCACCCCATGATCATCAGCCCCCAGGTCCGCAACAGCAGACCCTTCCTGCACCACTTCCTGCACCCCCTATTCATCCGCTTAATCCTTTTGGGACTGGCACAGTTCAGGTTCCAACCCAGTTACCGCAGGCACCGACCCTACAGACAGGTTATGCTCAAGCCTCCGCCTCAGGAGGTGCATCAGGAGGTTTCCGTACCCCGCCACCAGTACAGCGATTAACTGTTAGAGAACTAGCAATGCAACGTACTCCGAAACCAGCCACAATTGACAAGCTTAAAGAGTTTCTTACAGACTGTAGATATGATCCAGTACCAGGCGAAGACGGTTGCATGATATTAGCCTCGATACGTTTAAGACGTGCTGCAAATTTTTTAGTTCTATTTCCAGGAATGCCAGATTATCTAGACAGGATATATCGTTTTGTTCAGACTGGGGAGGGTCAGGAATGTATTCACGAGGCCATGGCACATCAGAAAGTAGACACTCAAAGTATGATTTTAAGATTCCTCATAAACTGGAGATGGAGGTACTAACTACATTGGGTCAGAATATTGCAGACGGGAAACATGATAGACAGAAATGTATAGAGGCCATGTACAGAAAAATCCGTAAAGAAATAACAGTATTTCATGAAAGAGAGAAAGCTGAAAGTGAAGCAGATACTGACAAGAACGAATCCTCACAGGAGGATGAGCTAGATAATACAGGAATGGTAGCATATGTAGGTAAGGGTAGACCCTTTAATAAAACGTTACGCCCAGAAAGCAATAGACTTTTTCACTCTGCTATGTCAAATCCGAGAACGCCTGAACATCTATTTCAAGCTACCGATAAAGTACTTCAAGAACGAATGGGGTACCATGTACTCAATTCCATGGATGAACAAGAATTAGCCAGGTAAGCAGTACAATGGGCTGACAATTCCGATAGATATAATGATGACGCATTAGCGCAAACATTTTTGAATCTTTCCCCAGACGAACAGCGACTAGCTGGTATGTACATGATACAACACCTCCTTACGTTGTATAAAAGCCAACATTCTGATCCAGGTCCCTTACCTGATGTACTAGTAGAGTTACTCATGAATAAATGGAGAGGCCTAGGTACCGATTTAATTAAAGTAATGTTAGACGGACCGGGAGGGTCGGCCGAGGATACGGGGAGAGGTCTCCGAGGAGAGCCGTCTCCGATGATCGTACAGACAAGTAACTTCCCCCCCACAGACGGACACCACACAAGGATAAAGTTCAACGATACTTTATAGGCAATTCTTTAAGTACGATGGATGGTACAAGGAGGTCTGGACTCAGGGGTCCCCTCGGTTCTGATCTCTGGTTTGGGAAAAGGGTAGCGGGACAGTCTCGTTACCAAAAGATGGGAATAGCTCTCAATCCTCGAGCTCGGCGTTCTAGGTGATCGGGCCGCGGCGGAGCCAGGCAGGTCCCGAGATGGACGAAGGAAGCGACGGTCCGCGGCGGAGCCAGCAGGTCCCGGTGAAGATGGTAGTTACAAACGGTCCGCGGCCACGCCAGCAGGTCCCGACGACGGTGAAGGTTTACAAAGGTTACGAAGGTTGCGGCAGCGCCAGCAGGCAGGACGATGATGCGCAAGGCAGAGCTACGGCAGCGCCAGTAGTCCGTCAAGGATGAGTTCTTCTCTGCGTCTCTCGACTCCAGGATACAACTGCCTTCCTGCTCTGGAGCTGCCCCAGTTATAGGGCTGGTGCCCTTTGATGTCCGGACCCTCGCACTTGGAGGTCGGGAGGTCCGGGATGAGGGAGTCCAGACACCCAGCAGGGGGGTGGAGCCAGCGCCCGGGGAGGCGATGGGCGAGCGGCACCTGGCGGGGGAGAGCCATCGACGCCTCTTTCTCCCATTGACTTGCCAAGTAGCTCGCTCACCTCCTGGGTGGATGGTGGTGCCGGGATGTCTGCGGCCTGGCCAGGCCCAGGGTTGAGGTCGATCGGGGGCCAGGCGGCCTCGTGGTGGAGTGTCCAAGATGGCGCCCAGGCTGGCGCGCGGGCCAGTAGTGGGTCGGGCCCACGAGGTCGATATGTTCAGGGTCCGGGTTCCCGGCGGGGCCGGAAGACGAGCAGTGGTGGTGTGTGGCACTTGTGTGACCGGGCTCGGGCCTGGTCGGGCCGAGGGGGGAGCGGCCCTTCATGTGGCCTGTCCAACATGCGTCCCCCCCAGCTGAAGGCGGGGAGAGTCACCCATCCTCTTGGGGACTCTCTTCGTCGAGGCGGAAAAACCGGGACAGGCCATCTGCGTTGGCGTGATCTGGCCCAGGCCGGTGTTCCACAGTGAAGTCCATCCCTTGTAGGGAGATGGACCAGCGTAGTAGTTTTGGGTTTTCCCCCCGCATCTGCATCAGCCACTGCAGGGGTCGATGGTCGGTCTGCACCCGAAAGTGCGTGCCAAAGAGGTAGGGCCGGAGTTTTTTGAGGGCCCATACCACAGCGAAGGCCTCCCTCTCTATGGTGCTCCAGCGTTGTTCACGGGGTAGGAGTCGCCTGCTGATGAAGGCCACTGGCTGATCAAGGCCTTCGGTGTTCACTTGAGACAGGACTGCCCCAATGCCATGGTCGGAGGCATCCGTCTGGACGACGAACTCCCGGCTGTAGTCGGGGGTGGAGTTCTGGACTTTTTTGGTTCCGTCCAGAGGTGTCAGGGTACAACACCCAAAGACCCCGGAGTCCCACCTGCCTTGGTGCACAAATGAACAGAAACACGGGCTTCTCGATGGTGGCGTCAAAGACCAAAGGTTTATTACTGCAGGGACACAGAAGTCACAGAATCTACACACGGGCAGAATCTAGGAGACTGTTCGATTTGTACAAAGTGGGTTGCTCCTTATATACTAAAAATTGTGCTCTAGGCAAATATTTCACATGTCGGTACATTCCCAAACCTTTGTGTCTCTAAACAATAAATATTTGGCGTTACACAGGAACTGTCGATAATATCTGATACCAAACATCACGAAGAGGGGTTCCCACCAGTTCATCACAATCCCTTGTCAATATTGCATTCAAGACCCGGACCGCCTCATCGTAAAGTTCGCTACCTCCCCCTAATAAAGGCCCAGAAGGAAAGGAGCAGAGCCAGGTGCAGAAGATAGAAAAGCGGGATAAGAGATGTTTGTGGGTTGTAAATGGGCAAGGCTACCGGCTTCGGCCGCCTAATCATGATCAGGTACAATGGACAGGAAAACCAGTTCAGGTGGGCTGGCCTCGGGCAGAGGAGGCAGCCTTTGTCGAGTCATGCAGCTTCAGCGTGATCTGGTTTAAGGTGCACGTGTCATGTAAGAGGTGAATCTCCGGCTAAGGCTACGTGTCCTTAATCAAAGTGAAGTGAATGAAATGATCAGAGGCTATTGCATATGTGAGGGCAAGGAACCACAAAATGGCGGTCATGATCTAAGATGGATGCCGTGTGTATATCAGAAATGTGTCAGTGGAAGGAGTGCTCTTGCTCGTAGCGTAGCGAAAACACTAGGATATACTAAATGGATCATTTGCGGTTCGCTGATACTAATTTTATGTATTTCCGACAAACTTGAAAACACGGGTTCAAGTCGTCACGCAACCGTCACGGAACCTCAGACCCTCCTTTTGCCCTTACATAGGCAATTACTCAATCTATGTCTGAATCTAGTTCTATGCTCATCAGGTCAGTGACATGCTGTTGTATCATCATCCTTTCTCGTGTCTTTTCTCCAAATGCAGGTGGTTTCCTAAAACAGGTTGTAGCACAAAGACTACACAGAGCAGGACCACACTGGATAATCAGACAACATGAGAATAGTAATATCAAGATGACACCAATGACCATTAGAACCTTCCATCCCCACGCTGAGATCAGAGTCCAAACCCACTCCATAAAGGACCAGTTTCCCTCATCTACATGTATGGAGTCCGAAATCTTGTGCAACTTAGAGATCGCCTCGTAAACTGTTGGAGCATTATTAGGAATAAAGACACAGCAGCTCGATTGGATCATTCTGCATACCCCACCTCGATCTGCAAGTATAACATCTAGAACCATACGGTTCTGCAATGTCATGAGCCTATCCGCCTGAAGCTCAGCTGTCAGATTGCTAAGGGCACCAGCAGTTTCGGTAATAGTAGATTCAACTACCCGTGTTAGCTGACGTATGTTTCTACTATTGGCCATAGGCCCCCAGAACGGAAGGAAGCCTTTGAAGAAGTCTCCAGCTTCCTGACCAGCTGTATCTTCCTTGCTGAAGACACCTCTCGCTACTCTTGTTCTGTGGTAATCAGGTGAAGCAGTGTATGTCGGAGGCAATAATCGAGCAATATAACATGATCCTGAGAAGTCGGCAGGCAACCATGTATAAGCTCTGTCTCGACAAATGAAATAGGTACCCCTAGCAGTAAGAAAGGCAGGGGAAGAGTTAGCCGGAAACACATAAGTCTCTACGCACTCACTCCTCCCTAGCTGAGCTCTCGGATTTCTCCCATTACCTTGCAAACAGACCTGACCTCGGTGAGGTACGACCCAGATTGGAGTTGAGCTTTTACGCTTGCTTTCTCCTAAACTAAGGCGATACTCTGAAGTATTCCAACTTAAATATACTCGCAATTCGTCTCTAGGGTATGATGGAGTATTATTGACGTCTTTGACCATGTCAATAATTCCCTGGACTAAAGCTTTGTTGGCAGAGTTATATTTAGTGGAACGTGGTGGACGTGGAGGATAGGTCTCAAGAGCATAAGCAAAGATGGTTTGAAGGGCCTGAAATGATCCATTGTAGCTGAAAGGCAAAACCAGATAGGGAATACCTTTATCCATAGTGTGGGGTATCAAGCCACACACCCAACAGTCTGTCGTGTTAACTACCAGTTGGTGTTGGTGCAAGAGCTGTACAAAAGTATTATTAATGAATTCTGAGCGTCGAGCTTGCTCATGTTCCGGAAACGAGTGAAAAGAGTGTATAGAAGAAACAGTAGAAATAGCAGGATCAAGGGGAGGTACTGTAGATACTGGCACAAAAATCAAATTTATGCTAAAGACAATTCCATCCACCAGTGTTGCTAAAACAATCAAAAATGTAATGGCACATTGCATCAAGAAACATTTGCTATGAAGAATTCTATTTAGTCTGTTTCTGCGAACGTAAATCACATTTTCTCGTTGCAGCGCAGGAAGTTCCATCTTCTACAATCCGCTCGCGACCACTGATGATGTGTACGTAGATGAAAATGCCTCTGTCAGCCCTGGGAGTTCCCAGTACTAACAGAAAGATCGACCTTGTGTCAGACCCCTGCAAATTCAAACTAGGCACACAGCCACGACCCTACGGCTACCCAGACGGCAAGGCAATTTTAAAAACAATAAACAATAACAAACTTCCTGGCTGAAGGCAAAAGTTCAAAATATATATATATATATCAAAATCACAGTATGCAGTTGCCTGCTTTATTAGTCCTTTTTATGGCTTCTAAGGTTGTATCTTTTCTTCGCTGGTACTGTTTGATCAGAAAATAGTGTATCACTAGCAGCTGTTGCAGAGTTTACGTTCGCAGATGGCAAAGTTTCTTCTGATGCTGGAGACAAATTTTCAATGTTCAAAGCAGTCTTTTCAAGAGGAGAGTCACGTTTCAAAGTGTCAGAAATCAAATCGGCATCGCTGAAAGGGACAAATTTCGGAGTTGTTTCAGATTCGGAGGCACCAATTCCCTTCTTCACCCAGTCGTCGTAGGGCAGCGGCAGTGGAACACGCTTTACGTGAGAAGCGTGGATCCAGTGCTTGCGACCAGCAACACGTACAGCTGTCCTCGTCGCCAGCAGGATTTGGAAGGGGCCGATGTAGCGAGGCTGAAGATTCTTTGTCCTCGCAAAATTTCTGACCACCACGTGGTCGCCGGGTTTCAGCTGATGCCCTGGACTCTCCGGAGGTTTTGGCAAAGCATCAAAGACCTGTTGATGAATAAGACTTAATTTAGCAGTCAAGTCGTAAAGATAGTCTATCAACATAGGATATTCAATGGAGCAGAATTGTTTAGGCCTTGGCACACCCCAGACATTTGCCGGGCGGCCAAATACAATCTCATATGGAGAAAGCCCTATTCTAGAATGCACTGTTGCTCTCGTTGATAACAAAGCCAAAGGAAGTGCGTCTGGCCAAGCCAAACCTGTGGATGCTTGAATTTTGGCTATTTTAAGCTTGAGGGTGCCATTGTAACCCTCGACTAAACCAGCAGACTGGGGATGGTTCGCACTATGAAATTTTTGTTTCAATCCTAGACCAGCACACACACTCTGCATAACTTTCCCTATAAACTCACTTCCGTTATCTGACCATACAATCCGTGGCATTCCAAACCTAGGGAAAAATTCTTTGAGAAGAATTTTGGCAGTTGATAAAGCAGTGTTGTCCTTTAGTGGGTATGCTTCTATCCACCTGGAAAAAGCACAAACCACCACCAGGACGTATTTTAAATTGTTGCAGCGTTCCATGTGAATGAAGTCTAACTGTATTACTTCAAAGGGACAGGAAGGAGGAGCAAAATGACCAGCTGGAGTTGGAGTTCCCTTGCCAGGATTATGCATCAAGCACACCATACAATTTTTCACCACTCTCTCTGCACACTTACTGATTCCCTCATTCTTCCAAACCGGAGCTAACATCTTACATATCCCTTTAGAACTTATGTGCGCCACTCCATGCGCCATCGTCACTACTGCAAGCACATACGCATCAGGCAACATCCAACGCTGCTGTTCTGTCAAATCGATCCAACATCCATTCGAGTCCAATTTGCCCGTACTTTCTCTCCATACGCGTTTCTCTTCCTCAGTCGCTTCTTTCTGAATCTCTTTCACACTTTCCATTGTGTCCTCACACATTCCAGACTCAGCAATCCATCTTGCAGACGTAGCAACATACATTCTACTCATCATGTCTCTAGCTGTCTGTTTAGCGGTTTCATCAGCAAAGGCATTTCCCCGACCAACATCATCCGTGATTGCTTTATGAGCACTGCACTTCACAATCGCAACTTCAGTCGGTAAGGTTAGAGATTCTAACAAGTCGTTAACTAGCTGACCATGTTGAATCTTAGTCCCATGGGACGTAATGAAACCCCTTTCTCTCCACAACCGGCCAAAACTATGGGCCACGCCAAATGCGTACTGACTATCTGTAAACACATTCACTCTCTTTCCCTCAGCTAAAACACACGCTCTCGTAAGAGCTATTAACTCTGCAGCTTGGGCAGAATTCTGACTCACTCTTGCAGTCTCCACAATCGTCTTCAAAGTCGTTACCGCGTAGGCAGCAGTCACATCACCATTCTCCAATTTAAAACATGACCCGTCCACATACAGCGTACCATCTGGGTCGGATAGAGGAGTATCTCTCAAGTCGATACGACCTTTTGTCTCTTCCTCCGTTTTGAAATAACAGTCATGTGGCTCAGAATCACTCGACTCTTGATCAGTCGGCAACAATGTTGCTGGGTTCAATACATTGCATCTTTTGATCTGAATATGACTCGCTAATAACGTCAGCTCGTAACCAGATAATCTCGCACTAGTAAGGTGTTGTGTCTTCGTTCGGTTCATGAGTGTGTCCACTGCATGAGGAACCATGACCACTAGCATATTGTTCATCACCAAACCAGCAGATTGTCGAATGGAAGCTGCAGCTGCCGCTGTAGCCCTCAAACAACTAGGCAATGCTCTAGCTACCGGATCTAATGTTGATGAGAAATACGCACAAGGGCGTTGTTTATCACCAAACTTCTGTGTCAAGACACTCAACGCGCAACCTTCTCTTTCGTGAACGTAGAGCGTGAATGGCTTACTGTAATCAGGTGTGCCCAATACAGGAGCTGAACACAAAGCTTTTCGTAATTCAGCAAAACTCTCTTGACATTCATCAGACCATGGCACCGGACTCGGAACATTTTTCCCAGTCAAAGCTACCAACGGTTTTGCTAAAAGTGAAAAATTTGGGATCCATTGCCTACAGTAAGAGGTAATACCTAGAAAGGCACGTACTTCCCTCTGTGTGCGTGGAACACTCATTTGCATAATTGCTTTTATTCTTTCTGGGGTCAACTTCCTTCCCTCCTTTGACAAGAGATGACCTAAGTAGGTTACTTCTTGGCAGCAATATTGCATTTTGGAAGGTGACACCTTATGATTCAAATTAGACAAATGATGCAATAGTGAAATTGTAGCTGCTTTGCAAGTCTCCTTGTCATCGGCAGCCACCAAAAGATCATCTACGTACTGTACTAGGGCAGAACCTGGAGGAAGGACAAAAGAATCTAACTGGCTTTTTAAAGCTTGACTGTAAATAGATGGACTTTCACAGTAGCCTTGTGGAGCGCGTTTAAATCTGAAACTGCGACCTCCTAAACAGAAGCCAAAAATATCTCTGCTTTCCTCGGCTATCGGAATGCTGAAAAAGGCATTCTTCAAGTCGATGACTGAGAACCATGTAGCTGTAGCAGGAATCAATGTTAACAAAGCAGTAATGTCTGGCACTACAGGAAACTGCGGAATTACAATCTTATTAACTTCTCTAAGGTCTATGACAAACCTATAGACTGGAGGCTTTGTAGGATCTGTTCGTTTCAAAATCGGCAATACAGGACTATTACAAACATTTCCTCGCGTTTCTTCAACCACACCTTTTTTAATCAAATCTTGCACAATCAATAAGAGTGCACGCTCACCTTCATTCGATATTTTATATTGAGGAATTCTTGGAAATTTCACATTCGCTTTCAAAGTTACTACATACGGTGGAATCTCTAGTAGACCTACATCATTGGGACCAGTCGCCCAAAGAGAATCAGGGAGTGAACGTAGCTCCGGCGGGAGTTTGTCCATTGACAAGTACATCGGAGAGGTGAGTCTTTTACCCAAAGTAAGCTGTACTCCTTCCGGAGAACAGTACAATGTCGCATATAGTCGTTTTAACAAATCTAAACCAAGCAGATTTTCATTACAACCTGTCGTCAAAATTAAGGGTGCTTTCAATTGACACGGTCCAACAGAAATAGACAAAGGACCAGATATCGGGTTGTACACAGGGGCGCCTGAAAAACCTACGGAAACATTTGTTGAGCCAGACAAAGGTGCGCCAGGGAGTTTCGCATGCATGATAGAACTTTTTGCGGCACCAGTATCCAACAGAAACGGTTCGACTACACCTGATGTTGCTACTGCGACATAAGGCCCACTCTGATCCACTGGAACTGATACTACTCCCTCTCTCTGTCTATGGCTGTCCTAGTACCCATTTTGTTGAAATCCCTCTTCAACTTCACAATAATCTTCAACAAGATATTGCTGAGATCTATTCTGTTGAGCTGACTGTACATTTCGCTGATCAAAGTGATTAGAAGGACGATCATTAGTTTGTGGAGGCATAGCACCTCGTCCCCGACCTCTAGAATTCTGTGCAAAACCACCACGACCTCTCTGAGCTGCTGCCGCATTATTTTGCGCTAAAATCTGACAATCATTTTTATAGTGACCCTCTTTCTTACAGTACGCACACTGATTCCACTGGTATTGAGGCCTGGTCGAATTATAATCTGTCTTTTGATACGAATTCTGTTGCATATTAGTCTGATTCGTGCGAGGCGGATACGCCTGCTGTAAAAGAACTTTAGTCTTTAAATCTTTCGTTTTCTTCTCTGATTTCTCCTTTTCCTCTTTATCCCTATTTTCATAGTACTGTGCAGTCGCAAGTATTTGCGCTGTCGTAGATACAGCCCACGCACTTTCTGAGTCTTTCAATTTATTGCATAATTCGGGTAACAAATTATGCACAAATTTATCGACAAACAATCTCTGTCCTCCTTCAGTGCTCATATCCTGACCACTATGGTCTACAAAAGTCTCTTCGAACCTCGTGAAGAAGTCGGAGACACTTTCGTCTTTCTTCTGCTTGCATGCGGATAATTTATCCCAATTAACACGCAATGCTGGCATCAGAGTCTTCATTAAATCTATTATTCTGCCTGGCAGATTAGCAATTAGGGGTTCGGGTTTCGCACCACCTATTTGTTGAGCATCTGCTGCAGTGATAGCTGCCCAATCACCACCTAAAGCAGCCTGATGATCCTCTCTACGAATTTTAGCCCACACTGGTTGTGGAACTACATTACCAAACAACATATCAATGTCGGCTAAGTTCATTATACAAGCCTCAACTGTCTGTGTCAATTCCTTGTAATATCCGGCTGGATTCTTACGTGGATCTGGCAAGGCCTGTTTCACTGCTAACACTTCTGCTCGCTTCCACGGAATATGTATCCATACTCTTTGGAACTGTGCTGGAGCAGCTGCAATACCCGCATTATCATCACGTTGTACTGCTTCGCGCCAAATTGGAGGAACTTCCCTCATAGGATATTGGCGACTTAGCTTCATTCTACCTTTCTCTAAATCTCTCGGCGAACGAAGAGATGGATCATTCCTAAAACTCAAAATGAGTTCCATCGCTTCCTTTATATTATCGCCCACTATCATTCCAGCAGCAAACTCTTTTTGAATCTTAATTAAATCTTCCAAATCTGATTCGACATCGTCTTCTTCTATTTCCTCACGCAACAACGAGCACATCTCGTCGAAGACGTATCGCTGTGTTGGCTCTCCCCATTGCATAAATGTCTCTAACACATCTTTCGTACTATATCTTCTAACTTTTGTAATCCATCTGAGAGCTGTGGAGTCTAAAACTCCCCGTTCCTCAGTACTTGGAAGCTGACTCCGTCTCTGAACAGAGTCAGGAGTAGGAGTCTTAATCAAGGTTTTATATATAGGAGACAGCATATTAGTAACAGAATCAGTAATTCTTCGACGAACAGAAAGTGGAGTTAGTACACTCGCAGACATAGAGAACGCAGTAGAGGTAGGAATAGATGACGAAACAGTAGGAGTATCGAGGAAAATAGTTTGAGGACCAATAGGTACAGTGGTAGGTATAGGAGCGGGCAGTGCAGGAAGAGGAGGAGCTGTAGGAACATTTACATTCACCACAGGAAGTATAGGAACTTGATTCTGAGGAACAAGAACACCAGGTTGTCCAGCAACCGGCAATTGAACATTCGGGATCAGTGGAGCCGTAGCACCTTGTGCATACGGTGGAGGCGACCGTAACAGATAAGATAGCAGAGGATCGTTTTCGGAATCCTCCAGTATCTTAGCCATTTTCGATGGCAAGGCAGGATAACACTTGTCAATCGCTAAGTTACGCTCTCTAATGGCTACATCTATGGCTTTCTCACACTCGTTAGCCTGCAACTGTTTAGTCGCTTGCTCTAGAGTTAACTCTTCTAGTTCTTTTTGCTCTTTTTTCAACCTTTTCATTTCTCTCTGTTTGGATTCTTTCCGCCAATAACGAAAAGAGTCAAACATTGCCGGCCGGGCTTTCTTCCTAAACAATTTCGCTTCTAAATTGTCGAGAATCTCTTGTTCAAAACTACCATGCAGTGGCCAACTAAGGACACCATCCTTCTTACAATAACGGACCCATATCTCATTATAAGTTATAGGACCCACACCATACTTACAATATAGGTCATATAGGGGAGTCCCAATCGGAGGAACCAGACAGGAATCCTCTAATTGTGAGTCACTGTTGCAACTAAAACAAGACAACATTTTCCGACTTACCATTCTCAGTCCGGAACACAAAACAAACAAAACACGAAACAAATTGTGCACTTGAACCAAGAACTTAGGCCTACCAAAACGAACTGATGTATCGATACCCAAAACTGAACCAAATAGATTATCGTAACCAGAACAACTAGTGATAATCTTACAAAACCAAACCAAACCAAGAACCGATCAAGGATTTTTAACAATCCTCACAAAAGTAACCAGCTAGCTATCACTAAATACTTAACTGAGGCACTGAAGACGTCACCAAGGAGAAACCCGTCACGTTTCGCCGTACTAAGGACTGCACCACTTCGGGTCCAAGACAGGGCGACGGTCAAGGCAACGGCCCACTGCAGCCGTCCTGAACGGGAACCCTCGTGGAAGAGAACTTCAGGGCCACTTTTGCGATATGCCGGGATCGATGAAGTGGGGCGCCTCCCTCAGGAATCTTCACACGAAGCTTCTCGAACTCTTCAGGCTTTTGGACCGGTACCGAATGACGTCGCCCCACGTTGGGCGCCAATTGGAGTTCTGGACTTTTTTGGTTCCGTCCAGAGGTGTCAGGGTACAACACCCAAAGACCCCGGAGTCCCACCTGCCTTGGTGCACAAATGAACAGAAACACGGGCTTCTCGATGGTGGCGTCAAAGACCAAAGGTTTATTACTGCAGGGACACAGAAGTCACAGAATCTACACACGGGCAGAATCTAGGAGACTGTTCG
The DNA here is from genome assembly GCF_964263255.1 of Lissotriton vulgaris. Taxonomy (NCBI): domain Eukaryota; kingdom Metazoa; phylum Chordata; class Amphibia; order Caudata; family Salamandridae; genus Lissotriton; species Lissotriton vulgaris. The sequence continues at coordinate 107,016,614 of NC_141685.1, read as the reverse complement.
ATTTGTACAAAGTGGGTTGCTCCTTATATACTAAAAATTGTGCTCTAGGCAAATATTTCACATGTCGGTACATTCCCAAACCTTTGTGTCTCTAAACAATAAATATTTGGCGTTACACAGGAACTGTCGATAATATCTGATACCAAACATCACGAAGAGGGGTTCCCACCAGTTCATCACAATCCCTTGTCAATATTGCATTCAAGACCCGGACCGCCTCATCGTAAAGTTCGCTACCTCCCCCTAATAAAGGCCCAGAAGGAAAGGAGCAGAGCCAGGTGCAGAAGATAGAAAAGCGGGATAAGAGATGTTTGTGGGTTGTAAATGGGCAAGGCTACCGGCTTCGGCCGCCTAATCATGATCAGGTACAATGGACAGGAAAACCAGTTCAGGTGGGCTGGCCTCGGGCAGAGGAGGCAGCCTTTGTCGAGTCATGCAGCTTCAGCGTGATCTGGTTTAAGGTGCACGTGTCATGTAAGAGGTGAATCTCCGGCTAAGGCTACGTGTCCTTAATCAAAGTGAAGTGAATGAAATGATCAGAGGCTATTGCATATGTGAGGGCAAGGAACCACAAAATGGCGGTCATGATCTAAGATGGATGCCGTGTGTATATCAGAAATGTGTCAGTGGAAGGAGTGCTCTTGCTCGTAGCGTAGCGAAAACACTAGGATATACTAAATGGATCATTTGCGGTTCGCTGATACTAATTTTATGTATTTCCGACAAACTTGAAAACACGGGTTCAAGTCGTCACGCAACCGTCACGGAACCTCAGGGGCCTGGAGCACAGGGGCGGAGCACATGGCGGCCTTCAATTGTTCGAAGGCTGTTTGACAATCCAGGGTCCAGTTGACTTTCTTGGGTTGATTTTTGGACGTGAGTTCTGTGAGGGGCCCCACTATGGTACCATAGTCTTTCACGAACCTTCGGTAATAGCCCGTGAGGCCCAGGAAGGCGCGTACCTCGGTCTGGGTGATGGGGGGCTGCCAGGACTGGATGGCGGCAATCTTGAGCTGCAGAGGGGCCACCAGACCGCTTCCCACCTGGTGTCCGAGGTAGGTTACGGACCCCTGACCAATTTGGCATTTACTGGCCTTAATCGTGAGGCCAGCCCGCTGGAGGGCCTGTAGCACCGCTTGGAGGTGGTGGAGGTGCTCGGCCCAATGGTGGCTGTATACAGCGATGTCGTCTAGGTAGGCGGCGCTGAATCCTTCGAGCCCTGCCAGGACCTGGTTGACGAGCCGCTGAAATGTTGCTGGAGCATTTTTCATGCCAAAGGGCATGACCTTGAAATGGTAATGGCCATCAGGGGTGGAAAAGGCAGAACGTTCTTGGGCCCGGGGTGTGAGGCCGATCTGCCAGTAGCCCGCCGTCAGGTCGAAAATACTGAGGTAGCGGGCAGCTCCCATGCGGTCGATTAGTTCGTCTGCCCGGGGGATGGGATGTGCGTCTGTTCGGGTGACCGCATTCAAGCCCCGGTAGTCGACGCAGAACCGGAGTTCTGGGGTGGTGCCGGGAGCGGCTGCTTTGGGGACCAGGACTACAGGGCTGGCCCAGGGGCTGTCTGAGGGCTCGATGACCCCGAGCGTGAGCATTCTGGTCACTTCTTCCTGGATGCAGGCCCGTACCCGATCTGGCACGCGGTAGGCCCGGTGGCGGATAGGGGCGTTGTCCCCCGTGTCCACGTCGTGCACACACCAGGAGGTGACACCTGGGGTGAGGGAAAACAGGCTGGCGAACTGCAACAGAAGGTCTCGACACTCCTGGCGTTGCTCCCGGGTGAGGGCCTCCGAGAGTCGGACCCCATCCACGGAGCCGTCTTTCTCCCGAGTCCGTAGGAGGTCAGGGAGGGGCTCGGAGTCTTCTTCGGCCCCATCGTCTGTGGCCATCAGGAGGCTGAGTTCTGAACGCACAAAGTGGGGTTTCAGTCTATTAGCGTGGAGGACCCGGAGGGGGTTCCGGGCAGATTCCATGTCGATGAGATAGGTGGCAGGGCCCTTGCGCTCGACTACTTTGAAGGGCCCCGTCCATTTGTCTTGCAGGGCGCAGGGTTCGGTGGGGGACATCACCCATACCTGTTGCCCAGGTTCGAATTCGATGGAGGAGGCATTCCGGTCATACCACTTTTTCATGTCCTCTTGACTGGCCTCTAGGTTGGCTTTTGCCAGCTCTCGGAATCGCCGGGTCTGGTTTCGGAGGGTTAGGAGGTATCGAAAGACATCTGGGGGGTTCTTTAGAGGGGGCATCTCCCAACCTTCCTTGACTAGGCTGAGTGGCCCCCGTACTGGATGTCCATACAGCAGTTCGAACGGGCTGAAGCCGAGGGACTTCTGGGGGACCTCCCGATAGGCGAAGAGGAGGCACGGCAGCAGCACATCCCACTGGCGACGGAGGGGCTCTTCCAACCCCCCAATCATCCCCTTGAGCGTGCGGTTGAACCGCTCAACGAGTCCGTTTCCTTGAGGGTGATAGGGGGTCGTGAATCGGTAGGTAACCCCGCATTGTTGCCAGAGGGACTTCATATATTTGGAAATAAAGTTTGTGCCTCTGTCGCTGACGACTTCTCGGGGGAAGCCCACACGGGAGAAGATTCCCATCAGAGCCCGGCCGACTACCGGGGCAGTCACAGTCCGCAGGGGGACAGCCTCGGGGTAGCGGGTGGCGTGGTCCACTAGCACCAGGATGAACCGATGGCCTTGTTTTGTACGCGGGTCCAGGGGCCCCACAATGTCTATTCCGACCCTCTCGAACGGGGTGGTGACCACGGGAAAAGGTTGCAGAGGGGCTTTTAGTTTGCGGCCGCTCTTTCCACTGGCTTGGCACGTGGGGCAAGATCGGCAATGCTGGTGTACATCGTCCCTCATTTTGGGCCAGAAGAAGTGGGTCACCAGGCGGCTGTAGGTTTTATCTTGACCCAGGTGTCCAGCCAGGGGGACATCGTGGGCCAGGTTTAGCAGAAAGTCTCTAAAACGGAGGGGCACCACTAGCACTCGGCTGGCCCCCAACTCCGCGATTCTTTGTTCACTGTATAGCAGGTCATTGTCCCAGTAGATCCAATGTTTTCCAGGGGTATCCCCTGCGCTTTGGGCGAGGGCTTGTTGGCGGAGTCCCTCGAGGGAGGGACAGGTTTTCTGTTCTTGGCGAAACTGTTCTTGCGTGGGCCCCCCCTCTTGAGGCCACTGGTCGAGGTTAGCGAGGTCTGGAGGTTGAGCTGGTTCTGGGGGGACGTCACGGTCGGTGGTTTCGGCTGGCGCGACCGGAGGCGGAGGCGCCGGCCATTCGGGTTCCTCGGGTCGGGGTTTGGCACGGGCGGCCATGGACCGGGTGGTGACGCACGCCCAGTCCGGGATGCCTAACATCCCCAGGTGTTCTCGTCGTTCTACGGCTGCCCACGGAGAGCTTTCAAGGTCATTCCCCAGGAGGCAGTCTACGGGGGCATCATCCCGGACCGTCACCTTCAACATGCCGGAGACCCCTCCCCACTCGAAAGGGACGCAGGCCATCCGACACAGACTCTCCGAGTTATCGGCTGAACGGACAGGGCAGAGAATGTTTGGTAGGAACTGTTCTGGGGCCACCAGGTGACAGCGGACGGCTGTCACACTGGCCCCGGTGTCACGGAGGGCTTCGGCCCGGCGTCCATTGATGCTCACCCATTGGCTGTACTTCTGGGTGTTAGCGGGTAGGGGGACCCGCGGGACCATGTCTTTCCCCCCTAAACAGGCTAGAGCCATGGCGGCTGGCTCCCATTCTTGATGTTCTTGCTCATATTCTTCTTGCTCCTCTGAGATCTGTTCCTCCCCCAGAGCAGCAGCGGCTACTTGGCGGGGTCTTGGGCTCTGATACTGGGGGCAGTTTGGGTCGTTGGCATAGTGGCCGACTCGTTGGCATCGGTGGCACGTAACATTGGCTCGATATCCCGGTCGCGCCGGGGTGCTGCCCCGGTTGGCCGGGGGGGTGGTGCTGCTAGTGGGGGCGACCGGAGCGTTGTCTCTTCCACGTCCTTGGCCTCCTCCTCCTCCTCGGGGACGGTGTTGCCCGTTGTTGTTCCGGTTCTGCTCATAGGACCCGTTCCGGCCCACTCTGGTGATTTCCCATCGGTCAGCTTCGGCTGCGAGCTGCCGGGGATCGGTCAATTTGCTATCGAGGAGGTGCTGGCGGAGCTCAATGAAGCAATTGTTCGATAGGTGCTCCCATACCATGAGGTTGAAGAGTTGTTCGTAAGTTGTGACCTTGCTTCCTTTGATCCAGCCTTCGAAGGCTCGGCTAAAATAGTTTACATAGTCCACCCAAGTTGTACCCGGGATGCGGGTGCAGTCTCGGAACCTCTGACGGTACATCTCGGGGGTGAGGCCATAGCGGGTGAGGAGTGCAGCTTTCATATGGTCATAGGAGGTCATCTGGTGGTCCGGGAGCTGTAGCAGGGCGTCGCGGCCCTCGTTGAGGAATCTCCCCCATAGACCGGCTCCCCAGTCGCTTCTATCGATCCGGTGGGCTGTCATCGCGATTTTGTAGGCCTTAAACCATTGCTGGATGTCGTCCTCTCGGAAGTACTCTCGAACGACATCCTTGGGGATGTGTACCTTTTTCTCTGTTGCCCCTGGGGTGTGGGGTTGCTCGGGTACCCCTACTTCCTTATTTTGCTTGCGTAGGTCGATCTCCGCTAATTTTCGCTCGTGTTCATATGCCAATTTCTTCTCCTCGAGCTCCCTTTGTCTCTGTTTTTCTTCTCTTTCTTCTCGGAGACGCAGGTGCTCTAAGTTTATTTTTTGTTCGGCCAACTTAAGTTCGACATCCATTTTGAGCCGGGCCATTTCCAGCTCGTGTAGTCGGGTTCTCTCTCGTTCCTGGATCTCGTCTTGCGAGAGACCCGTTCTTCGCTCTTCAGGGGCTGTGGTTTGTTTTTCTATTGCTGCGATGTTTTGATCGGGGGTTCCGGCAGCCCCGGTTTCTGCCCAAGACTCTAGGGCATGCTTGAAATCGTCCTTGGTACTTAGACCGGTGGTAGCGATACCTAGTTCGATGCAGAATTGTTTTAATTCACGAAGGCTGTACTCGTCCAATTTCTCCATTTGAAATTTCTCGGTGGATCCGCTTTCTTTGTTTGACATCGTGATTCGTCGTGGGGTGAGCTACTCTCTGTACGATAATGCGGTGATTCGGATCGCGCCGCTGGCCACCAATGTTAGACGGACCGGGAGGGTCGGCCGAGGATACGGGGAGAGGTCTCCGAGGAGAGCCGTCTCCGATGATCGTACAGACAAGTAACTTCCCCCCCACAGACGGACACCACACAAGGATAAAGTTCAACGATACTTTATAGGCAATTCTTTAAGTACGATGGATGGTACAAGGAGGTCTGGACTCAGGGGTCCCCTCGGTTCTGATCTCTGGTTTGGGAAAAGGGTAGCGGGACAGTCTCGTTACCAAAAGATGGGAATAGCTCTCAATCCTCGAGCTCGGCGTTCTAGGTGATCGGGCCGCGGCGGAGCCAGGCAGGTCCCGAGATGGACGAAGGAAGCGACGGTCCGCGGCGGAGCCAGCAGGTCCCGGTGAAGATGGTAGTTACAAACGGTCCGCGGCCACGCCAGCAGGTCCCGACGACGGTGAAGGTTTACAAAGGTTACGAAGGTTGCGGCAGCGCCAGCAGGCAGGACGATGATGCGCAAGGCAGAGCTACGGCAGCGCCAGTAGTCCGTCAAGGATGAGTTCTTCTCTGCGTCTCTCGACTCCAGGATACAACTGCCTTCCTGCTCTGGAGCTGCCCCAGTTATAGGGCTGGTGCCCTTTGATGTCCGGACCCTCGCACTTGGAGGTCGGGAGGTCCGGGATGAGGGAGTCCAGACACCCAGCAGGGGGGTGGAGCCAGCGCCCGGGGAGGCGATGGGCGAGCGGCACCTGGCGGGGAAGAGCCATCGACGCCTCTTTCTCCCATTGACTTGCCAAGTAGCTCGCTCACCTCCTGGGTGGATGTCTGCGGCCTGGCCAGGCCCAGGGTTGAGGTCGATCGGGGGCCAGGCGGCCTCGTGGTGGAGTGTCCAAGATGGCGCCCAGGCTGGCGCGCGGGCCAGTAGTGGGTCGGGCCCACGAGGTCGATATGTTCAGGGTCCGGGGTCCCGGCGGGGCCGGAAGACGAGCAGTGGTGGTGTGTGGCACTTGTGTGACCGGGCTCGGGCCTGGTCGGGCCGAGGGGGGAGCGGCCCTTCATGTGGCCTGTCCAACAAGTAATTTTAGAACATCGACACAGATATAGTGTCTTCCTGAATCCACAGTTTGTTTCAGCTCCACCCCCAGAAAGAAAAATGTTTTACATAGACTGAGGTTCCGTGACGATTTGAACCCGTGTTTTCAACATTGTCGTAAATACATAATATTAGTATCAGCGAACCGCAAATGATCCATTTAGCATATCCTGGTGTTTTCGCTATGCTACGAGCAAGAGTACTCCTGTTACGAACACATTTCCAATCTACCCATGGCACCCATCTTAGATCATGGCAGCCATTTTGTGTTTCTTGCCCTCACATACGCAATGACCTCTGATTACTTCATTTCGATTAAGGACACGTAGGCTTAGCCGGCGATTCACCTTCCTAGTGACACGTGCACCTTAGAACAGAACATGCTGTAGCTGCATGACTCGACAAGGGCTGCCTCCTCTGCCCGAGGCCAGCCTTGCTATACTGGTTCTCGTGTTCGTTGGCCTGATCATGATTAGGCGGCCGAAGCTGGTAGCCTTGCCCATTTACGACCCACAAACATCTCTTATCCTGCTTTTCTATCTTCTGCACCTGGCTCTGCTCCTTTCCTTCTGGGCCTTTATTAGGGGGAGGTAACAAAATTTACGATGAGGCGGTCCGGGTCTTGAATGAAAAGTTGACATGAAATTATGATGGAAAAGTGGGAACCCCTCGTTCGTAATGTTTTGACATCAGATATTGTCGACGATTCCTGTGCAACGCCAAATATTTATTGTTTAGGACACAAAGGTTTGGGAATGTACTAACATGTAAAGAATTTGCCTCAAGCCCAATTTTTAGTATATAAGGAGCAACCCTCTTTGTACAAATCGAACAGGCTCCTAGATTCTGCCCGTGTGTAGTTTCTGTGACTTCTGTGTCCCTGCAGTAATAAACCTTTGGTCTTTGACGCCACCATCGAGAAGCCCGTGTTTCTGTTTATTTGTGCACCGAGACAGGTGGAACTCCGGGGTCTTCGGGTGTTATCCCTGACACCTCTGGACGGAACCAAAAAGTCCAGAACTCCAATTGGCGCCCAACGTCGGGCGACGTCATTCGGTACCGGTCCAAAAGCCTGAAGAGTTCGAGAAGCTTCGTGTGAAGATTCCTGAGGGAGGTGCCCCACTTCATCGATCCCGGCATATCGCAAAAGTGGCCCGACGTTCTCTTCCACGAGGGTTCCCGTTCAGGACGGCTGCAGTGGTCCGTTGCCTTGACCATCGCCCTGTCTTGGACCCGAGGTGCAGTCCTTAGTACGGCGAAACGTGACGGGTTTCTCCTTGGTGACGTCTTCAGTGCCTCAGTTAAGTATTTAGTGGTTGCTAATTGGTTACTTCGTAAGGGTTGTTTAAAATCCTTTTAGTTCTTGGTTTGGTTTGGTTTCGTAAGATTATCACTGGTTATTCTGGTTACGATAATCTATTGGTTCAGTTTTGGGTATCGATACATTAGTTCGTTTTGGTAGGCCTAAGTTCTTGGTTCGAGTGCACATTTCTGTTCGTGTTGTTGTTTGTTTTGTATTCCAGATTATAAAATGGTAAGTCGGAAAAATTGTATGTTGTCGTGCTTTGGTTGCAACAGTGATTCCCGGTTGGAGGACTCATGTCTGGTTCCTCCGATCAGAACTCCCCTATATGATCTTTATTGTATTATAATGAGGTGTGGGTCGGATACACTGAAAAAGACGGTGTCCTTAGTTGGCCACTGCATGGTAGTTTTGAACCTCAAGTTCTAGATAATTTGGAAGTGAAATTGTTTAAGAAGAAAGCCCGGCCGGCAATGTTTGATTCTTTCCGTTACTGGCGAAAAGAATCTAAACAGAGAGAAATTAAAAGGTTGAAGACAGAACAGAAAGAGCAAGAGTTGACTTTAGAACAGGCGGCTAAGCAGCTGCAAGTCAACGAGTCTGAGAAGGCAATAGAGATAGCTACTAGAGAGCGTAATTTAGCGATAGACAAGTGCTACCCTGCCTTGACATCGAGTACAACTAAGATAGTAGAGGACCCCGAAAACGATCCTCTGTTATCTTACTTGTTACAGTCACCCCCACCGTATGCACAGGGTACTACGGCTCCGCCTGTACCGAATGTTCAATTGCCGGTTGCAGGACAACCTGGTATTCCTGCTCCTGCCCCTCAGAATCAAGCTCCTGTACTTCCTGTGGTTAATGTAAATGTCCCTTCGGCACCCCCTCTTCCTGGGTTGCCGACTTCTTTGCCTATACCTGTATTGCTTACACCTACTGCTTCACAAGCTACCTTACTTGATACTCCTACTGTCCCTGTACTATCTGTTCCAACTGCTACTGTGTTTTCTACATCTGCTAGTATTATGACTCCGCTTTCTGTTCGTCGAAGAATCACTGATTCTGTCTCTAACATTCTGTCTCCTTTCTATAAATCTTTAATTAAGACTCCTACTTCTGACTCTGTACAAAGACGTAGTCAGCTCCCAAGTACTGAGGAACGGGGAATATTAGATTTCACGGCTCTCCGATGGATTTCGAAGAGTAGGAGATATAGTACGAGAGATGTACTAGATACATTTATGCAGTGGAACGAACCAACACAAAGATATGTATTCGACGAGATGTGCTCTCTTTTACGTGAGGAACTAGAAGAAGATGACTCTGAATCGAATTTAGAAGACTTAATTAAGGTTCAGAAAGAGTTTGCTGCGGGTATGATAGTAGGTCATAATATAAAAGAAGCGATGGAACTGATTTTAAGTTATAGGAATGATCCATCACTTCGTTCACCGAGGGACTTAGAGAAGAGTAGTACGAAGCAAAATCGCCAATATCCAATGAGGGAGGTTCCACCAATTTGGCGTGAAGCTGTGCAAGCTGACGCACTAAATGGTGTTGTTGCCGCTCCGGCCCAATTCCAGAGAGTGTGGATACACATTCCGTGGAAGCGAGCTGAAGTGTTAGCAGTGAAACAGGCCTTACCAGATCCGCGTAAAAATCCTGCCGGATATTATAAGGAGTTAGCGCAGACAGTTGAGGCTTGTGTAATGAATCTAGCGGACATTGACATGTTATTTGGGAATGTAGTTCCGCAACCAATTTGGGCTAAAATTCGTAAAGAGAATCATCCTGTTGCTCTAGGTGGTGATTGGGCAGCTATCATTGCAGCAGATGGTCAGCAAATAGGTGGTTCCAAACCCGAACCTCTAATTGCTAATCTTCCAGGTAGAATAATCGACTTAATGAAGACTCTGATGCCAGCATTGCGCGTTAACTGGGACAAGTTGTCCGCATGCAGGCAGAAGAAAGACGAAAGTGTTTCCGATTTTTTTACGAGGTTCGAAGAGACTTTTGTAGATCACAGTGGTCAGGATATGAGCACAGAAGGAGGACAGAGATTGTTTGTCGATAAATTTGTACACAATCTGCTACCCGAGCTCTGCAATAAATTGAAAGATTCCGAGAGTGCGTGGGCTGTCTCTACAACTGCGCAAATACTTGCAACGGCACAGTATTATGAAAACAGGGATAAAGAGGAGAAAGAGAAATCAGATAAGAAAACGAAAGATTTAAAGACTAAAGTTCTTCTGCAACAGGCATATCCGCCTCGCATGAATCAGAATAATACACAGCAAGGGTTGTATCAAAGGACAGATTATGGTTCTCAGAGACCGCAATACCAGTGGAATCAATGTGCGTATTGTAAGAAAGAGGGTCATTATAAGAATGAGTGTCCAGTCTTAGCGCAGAATATCGTAGCAGCAGCTCAGAGAGGTCGTGGTGGTTTTGTGCAAAATTCTAGAGGTCGAGGACGAGGTGCTATGCCTCCACCAACAAACGATCGCCCTTCCAATCACTTTGATCAGCGAAATGGACAGTCTGCTCAACAGAATAGGTCGCAACAGTATCATGTCGAAGACTATTGTGAAAATGATGAGGGATTTCAACAAAATGAGTACTAGGACAGCCATGGACAGAGAGAGGGAGTAGTATCAGTTCCAGTGGATCAGAGTGGGCCTTATGTCGCAGTAGCAACATCAGGTGTAGTCGAACCGTTTCTGTTGGATACTGGTGCCGCAAAAAGTTCTATCATTTATGCGAAACTCCCTGGCGCACCTTTGTCCGGCTTAACAAATGTTTCTGTAGGTTTTTCAGGCGCCCCTGTTTACAATCCTGTATCTGATCCTTTGTCTATTTCTGTTGGACCGTGTCAATTGAAAGCACCCCTGATTTTGACGACAGGTTGTAATGAAAATCTGCTTGGTTTAGACTTGTTAAAACGCCTATATGCGACATTGTACTGTTCTCCGGAAGGAGTACAGCTTACGTTGGGTAAACGAATCACCTCTCCGATGTACTTGTCAATGGATGCACTCCCGCCAGAGCTGCGTTCTCTCCCTGATACTCTTTGGGCGACTGGTCCTAACGATGTAGGCCTTTTAGAAATACCACCATATGTAGTCACTTTAAAAGCAAATGCCAAATTTCCACGAATTCCTCAATACAGAATATCTAGTGAAGGCGAACGTGCACTCTTATTAATTGTGCAAGATTTGATTAAGAAAGGGGTGGTTGAAGAAACTAGAGGAAATGTCTGTAATAGACCTGTATTGCCAATTTTGAAACGTACTGATCCTTCAAAGCCTCCAGTATATAGATTTGTTATTGATCTCAGAGAGGTTAATAAAATTGTGATTCCGCAGTTTCCTGTGGTTCCAGATATTACTGCATTGTTAACATTGATTCCTGCAACAGCTACATGGTTTTCAGTCATCGACTTGAAGAATGCCTTTTTCAGCATTCCAATAGCCGAGGAAAGCAGAGATATTTTCGGCTTTTGTCTAGGAGGTCGAAGCTTCAGGTTTAAACGCGCTCCACAAGGCTATTGTGAGAGCCCATCCATTTACAGCCAAGCATTAAAAAGTCAGTTAGATTCTTTTGTACTTCCTCCAGGTTCTGCTCTAGTGCAGTATGTAGATGACCTTCTAGTGGCTGCCGATGACAAGGAAAGTTGCAAAGCAGCTATGATTTCGTTATTGCATCATTTGTCTAATTTGAATCACAAGGTGTCACCTTCGAAAATGCAATATTGCTGCCAAGAAGTGACCTACCTAGGTCATCTCTTGTCAAAGGAGGGAAGGAAGTTGACCCCAGAGAGAATAAAAGCAATTACGCAGATGAGTGTTCCTCGCACACAGAGAGAAGTACGTGCCTTTTTAGGTATTACCTCTTACTGTAGGCAGTGGATCCCAAATTTTTCTCTTTTAGCAAAACCATTGGTAGCTTTGACTGGGAAAAATGTTCCAAGTCCGGTACCATGGTCTGCTGAATGTCAGGAGAGTTTTTCTGAGTTACGGAATGCACTATGTTCAGCTCCTGTATTGGGTACACCCGATTACAGCAAGCCATTTCACGCTCTATGTTCACGAGAGAGAAGGTTGCGCGTTGAGTGTTCTGACACAGAGATTTGGTGATAAACAACGCCCTTGTGCGTATTTTTCATCAACATTAGATCCGGTAGCTAGAGCGTTGCCTAGTTGTTTGAGAGCTACAGCGGCAGCTGCGGCTTCCATTCGACAATCTGCTGGTTTGGTGATGAATAACATGCTAGTGGTCATGGTCCCTCATGCTGTGGATACACTCATGAACCGAACTAAGACGCAACACCTTACCAGTGCTAGATTATCTGGCTACGAGCTGACACTGCTAGCGAGTCATATTCAGATCAAAAGATGCAATGTATTGAATCCAGCAACACTGTTGCCGGCTAATCAAGAGTCGAGTGATTCCGAACCCCATGACTGTTGTTTCAGAACCGAGGAGGAAACAAAAGGACGAATTGATTTAAAAGACACTCCATTGTCAGATCCAGATGGCACGTTGTATGTTGATGGGTCATGTTTTAAATTGGAGAATGGTGATGTGACTGCTGCTTACGCAGTAACGACTTTGAGTACGATTGTGGAGACTGCAAGAGTGAGTCAGAATTCTGCCCAAGCTGCAGAATTAATCGCTCTAACGAGAGCGTGTGTGTTAGCAAAGGGAAAGAGAGTGAATGTGTTTACAGATAGTCAGTACGCATTTGGAGTGGCCCATAATTTTGGCCGTTTGTGGAAAGAAAGAGGTTTCATTACGTCCCATGGTCAGCTAGTTAACGACTTGTTGGAATCTCTAACCTTGCCGACTGAAGTTGCGATTGTGAAATGCAGTGCGCATAAAGCAATCACGGATGATGTTGGTCGTGGGAATGCTTTTGCTGATGAGACCGCTAAACAGACAGCTAGAAATACGATGAGTAGAATGTATGTGGCTACGTCTGCAAGATGGATTTCTGAGTCTGGAATGTGTGAGGATACAGTGGAAAGTGTGAAAGAGATTCAGAAAGAGGCGACTGAGGAGGAAAAGCGTGCATGGAAAGAAAGTACGGGCAAGTTGGACTCGAGTGGGTGTTGGATTGACTTGTCGGAACAACAGCGTTGGATGTTGCCTGATGCGTATGTGCTTGCAGTGGTGACAATGGCACATGGAGTAGCGCATATTAGTTCTAAAGGAATCTGTAAGATGTTGGCTCCAGTCTGGAAGAATGATGGGATTAGTAAATGTGCAGAGAGAGTGGTGAAAAATTGTATGGTATGCCTGATGCATAATCCTGGCAAGGGAATCCCTACTCCTGCTGGTCACTTCGCTCCTCCCTCTTGCCCCTTTGAAGTGATTCAGTTAGACTTCATTCACATGGATCGGTGCAATAACTTAAAGTACGTCCTGGTGGTAGTTTGTGCTTTCTCCAGATGGATCGAAGCATATCCACTAAAGGACAACACTGCCCTATCAACTGCCAAAATTCTTCTCAAGGAATATTTCCCTAGGTTCGGAATGCCACGGATTGTATGGTCAGATAACGGAAGTGAGTTTATAGGGAAAGTTATGCAGAGTGTGTGTGCCGGTTTAGGGGTCAAGCAAAAGTTTCACAGTGCAAACCATCCCCAGTCTGCTGGTTTAGTTGAGGGTTACAATGGCACCCTCAAACTAAAACTTGCTAAAATACAGGCATCCACGGGTTTATCCTGGCCAGACGCACTACCCTTGGCTTTGTTATCCACGAGAGCGACTGTACATTCTAGAGTAGGGCTTAGTCCGTATGAAATTGTCTTTGGCCGTCCCGCTAACATTTGGGGAGTGCCATGGCCAAAGGAATTCTGTTCTCTGGAATATCCAATGTTGATTGATTACCTTTACGACTTGACTGCTAAATTGAGTCTTATTCACCAACAGGTTTTCGATGCATTGCCAAAGCCATCGGAGAGTCCAGGTCATCAGCTGAAACCAGGTGACCACGTTGTGGTGCGCAACTTTGCGAGGACGAAGAACCTTCAACCCAGATTTGTCGGCCCCTATCAAGTACTGCTAGCAACGAGAACTGCTATTCGTGTGGCCGGTCGCAAACATTGGATACATGCGACACACGTCAAACGTGTGCCTCTGCCACTTCCTTATGACAACTGGATTAAGAAGGGAATTGGTGCCTCTGAGTCTGAACGGACACCCAGGTTCGTCCCTTTCAGCGATGCCGAACTGATAACTGACACATCGAACTCTGACTCTCCTCCTGAAACTACTTCTTTGACTTCAGAACATTTGCCCTCTGCATCAGAAGAAACTTTGCCATCTGCGAACTTGAACATTGCAACCTCTGCTGATAACACACTGTTTCCTGACCAAACAGTTCCTACAAAACTGAGATACAATTTACGATCTTGCAAATTGGACAAATAAAGCAGGAAACTGCCTATTTTACACATTTGAAATTTTAACACTTTGCCTTCAGCCAGGAAGTTTGCTATTGTTTTATTGTTTTTAAAATTGCCTTGCCGTCTGGGTAGCCGTAGGGTCGTGGCTGTGTACCTAGTTGAATCTGCGGGGGTCAGACACAAGGTCGATCTTTCTGTTGGTCCTGGGAACTCCCAGGGCTGATAGAGGCATTTTCATCTACGTACACATCATCAGTGGCCGCGAGCGGATTGTAGAAGATGGAGCTTCCTGCGCTGCAACGAGAAAAAGTGATTTATGTTCGCAGAAACAGACTTTACAGAATTCTTCATAGCAAATGTTTTCTGATGCAATGTGCTATTACATTTTTAATTGTTTTGATAACGTTGGTGGGTGGAATCGTTTTTGGTATAAATTTAATTTTTATGCCAGTAACTACAGTACCTCCCCTTGATCCTGCTACCTCTACTGTTTCTTCTATGCACTCTGTTTACTCGTTTCCTGAACATGAGCAAGCTCGACGCTCAGAATTTATCAATAACACTTTCGTACAGCTCTTGCACCAACACCAACTGGTAGTCAACACTACAGACTGCTGGGTGTGTGGCTTGATACCCCACACTATGGATAAAGGCATTCCCTATCTGGTTTTGCCTTTTAGCTATAATGGATCATTTCAGGCCTTTCAGACCATTTTTGCCTATGCCCTTGAAACCTATCCTCCGCGTCCACCACGTTCCACTAAATATAACTCTGCCAACAAAGCTTTAGTCCAGGGAATTATTGACATGATCAAGGACGTCAATAATACTCCATCTTACCCTAGAGACGAATTACGAGTATATTTGAGTTGGAACTCTACAGAGTATCGCCTTAGTTTGGGAGAAAGCAAGCGTAAAAGCTCTACTCCAATCTGGGTCGTACCTCACCGAGGTCAGGTCTGTTTGCAAGGAAACGGGAGAAATCCGAGAGCTCAGCTAGGGAGGAGTGAGTGCGTCGAGACTTACGTGTTTCCGTCTAACTCTTCCCCTGCCTTCCTTACTGCTAGGGGTACTTACTTCATCTGTCAAGACAGAGCGTATACATGGCTGCCTGCCGACTTTTCAGGGTCATGTTATATTGCTCGATTGTTGCCTCCAACCTACACTGCTTCTTCAGAGTATCACAAGACCAGAGTAGCAAGAGGTGTCTTCAGCAAGGAAGATACCGCTGGTCAGGAAGCTGGAGACTTCTTCAAAGGTTTCCTTCCGTTCTGGGGGCCTATGGCCAATAGTAGAAACATACGTCAGCTAACACGGGTAGTTGAATCTACTATTACCGAAACTGCTGGTGCCCTTAGCAACTTAACAGCTGAGCTTCAGGCGGATAGACTCATGACGTTGCAGAACCGTATGGTTCTAGACGTAATACTTGCAGATCGAGGTGGGGTATGCAGAATGATCCAATCGAGCTGCTGTGTCTTTATTCCCAATAATGCTCCAACTGTCTATGAGGCGATCTCTAAACTACACAAGATTTCCGACTCTATACACATAGATCAGGGAAACCGGTCCTTTATGGAGTGGTTTTGGACTCTGATATCAGCGTGGGGATGGAAGGTTCTGATGGTCATTGGTGTCATCTTAGTATTCCTATTCTCATGCTGCCTGAATATCCAGTGTGGTCCCGCTTTGTGTAGTCTCTGTGCTGCAACCTGTTTCAGAAAACCACCTGCGTTTGGAGAAAAGGCACAAGAAAGGATGATGATACAACAGCATGTCACTGACCTGATGAGCATAGAGTTAGACTCTGACATAAACTGAGTAATTGCCTATGTAAGGGCAAAAGGAGGGTCTGAGGTTCCGTGACGATTTGAACCCGTGTTTTCAACATTGTCGTAAATACATAATATTGGTATCAGCGAACCGCAAATGATCCATTTAGCATATCCTGGTGTTTTCGCTATGCTACGAGCAAGAGTACTCCTGTTACGAACACATTTCCAATCTACCCATGGCACCCATCTTAGATCATGGCAGCCATTTTGTGTTTCTTGCCCTCACATACGCAATGACCTCTGATTACTTCATTTCGATTAAGGACACGTAGGATTAGCCGGCGATTCACCTTTCTAGTGACACGTGCACCTTAGAACAGAACATGCTGTAGCTGCATGACTCGACAAGGGCTGCCTCCTCTGCCCGAGGCCAGCCTTGCTATACTGGTTCTCGTGTTCGTTGGCCTGATCATGATTAGGCGGCCGAAGCTGGTAGCCTTGCCCATTTACGACCCACAAACATCTCTTATCCTGCTTTTCTATCTTCTGCACCTGGCTCTGCTCCTTTCCTTCTGGGCCTTTATTAGGGGGAGGTAACGAAATTTACGATGAGGCGGTCCGGGTCTTGAATGAAAAGTTGACATGAAATTATGATGGAAAAGTGGGAACCCCTCGTTCGTAATGTTTTGACATCAGATATTGTCGACGATTCCTGTGCAACGCCAAATATTTATTGTTTAGGACACAAAGGTTTGGGAATGTACTAACATGTAAAGAATTTGCCTCAAGCCCAATTTTTTGTATATAAGGAGCAACCCTCTTTGTACAAATCGAACAGGCTCCTAGATTCTGCCCGTGTGTAGTTTCTGTGACTTCTGTGTCCCTGCAGTAATAAACCTTTGGTCTTTGACGCCACCATTGAGAAGCCCGTGTTTCTGTTTATTTGTGCACCGAGACAGGTGGAACTCCGGGGTCTTCGGGTGTTATCCCTGACACCTCTGGACGGAACCAAAAAGTCCAGAACTCCAAGACAGACAGAATCCCTTACGAGAAGTACATCCAGTCAGGAATGCCGATGATACCCTTACACGTGTGTATGTATACACGCCTATAACTAAAATGGAATTATTGGAGATGAAGAAAATAGTGCCCAGTCATGATAAAGACCCAGCAGGTTTCCCCCGTGAACTAAAAGACATGTTACTCATGGGAGATTACACCTATCCCGACATTATGAAAATATTGAAAGTATTATTGCCTGCCGGTATTTACGAGAAACTCAAGGAAAAAGAGTGGGAGGTGGGAGACAAAAAGATTAATTGGGCTTTACTAGAAACAGAAGAAACTGGCCGAACCCCAGGCTTAGGTCTTGGGGACCATACTAAAGCACTACCAGGATTATTAGTACAAGTTTTGCCAAGGTTATTAGCAACTAAAAAGGAGGACTGGGATGCAATCTCAGCCTGCAAACAGAAACCCGACGAAGACACTAGTGATTTCTATTCCCGATTTGAGAAATGTTTTATTATTAATAGTGGCCTGAAAGCAAGTAGCGAGTCATACCCACATCTCTTTGTATCCAAATTAGTCGAGAATTCTCTGCCCCAAGTTAAGAATCGTGTATTGAAAGTCGAGAGCACATGGCAAGCAAACACGCTTCCCAAATGTTACAGATGTTACAGTACCACCAGAACAGAATTAGGGAAGAACATGATCACGAACAAAGACGTATGAAAGACACGAAAATGAAAATGTTAGTTGCTCAGTCAGTTCCAGCTGACGGTCAGAAAAAGGGCGTGACACAGTCCAATAATTCAGCAGCTCCTGTTAAGGGGACATGCAACTATTGTAAACAGCCAGGTCACTATGTAAACGATTGTGCAGTTTTGAAACACAATATATCTACAGGTAAAACTAAAGAGAGACCGCGTCCTCCTAGACAGGACCAGGCCCAACAACACGTACCACAGAATGTACAGCCTATGCATGCTCCACAACAGACAGTACAGACCGTAGCGGTACCGCAGCCACAACCCATTGCCGCAACACAACATACAACACAGCAGATGTACCAATATGCACACACTGATTATCCCGATTACCAGCGATACACATGAAACAGCCTAGAGAGGGAGGTTGGCTTGCCTCTTATTGAAGTTCCTGTAGATCAAGAGGGTCCTTATGTACATAGTCAGGTATTAGGACAAGATAGAAAGTTTTTGATTGATACAGGGGCAAGCAGGACGACAATCAGTCACGACGAGGTTCCAGGGGCACCCCTCTCAGGCTCACAGAATGTTTCCTTTGGATTTTCAGGAAAGCCTATTGTAAATGAAGTATCGAAACCAGTTCCCCTTGCAGTTGGTCCGTTGTCTCGCACTACAGACTTATTGCTCACGAAATCATGTCCAGAAAACTTGCTAGGTATCAAGACACTGAAAGCTCTAGGAGCTGTAATTTGTTGTTCTCCGGAAGGAGTAAGATTGTTTCTGCGTGACTTTAAGGGTCACTATGTGTTGAGAGATATTGATTCCAGATTACAGAATGTTCCTGCACATTTATGGGCACAAGGCCCCACTGATGTAGGTTGTATGCACATTACACCATATCGAGTTACACTGAAACAAGGTGTTGTTTTACCACGAATTCGACAATACAAGTTACCCCCAGATGCTGTAGTGGCTTTACTGAAAATCATTGACGAGCTCATTGCACAAGGAGTGGTTGTAGAAACCGACTCCAACGTTTGTAATTCCCCTATCATTCCGATTCTTAAACGCACTGATCCGAATGCACCTCCAGTTTATCGATTAGTGATCGATTTACGAGAATTGAATAAATGCATTGTACCACAGTACCCTGTGGTCCCAGACATCTCTTCTTTATTGACAGCTATTGATTCTGAGGCAACGTTCTTTACTGTAATTGATCTGAAGAACGCCTTCTTTAGTGTCCCCATTGATCCGGAAAGCCAATACCTTTTCGGATTCGGTTTAAATGGCCGAAGCTTCAAATTTGCACGCGCACCTCAAGGATTCACAGAAAGCCCCAGCATCTATAGCCAAGCATTGAAAAGACAACTTGACAGTATTCATATGCCTGCTAACACTGCCCTACTGCAGTACGTCGATGATCTATTGATCACCGCCCGTAGTGAACCAGAATGTGAACAAGCATCACTGACAGTCTTGTATTTCCTGGCTGACAAAGGACACAAGGTGTCCCCTTCGAAGCTACAATTCTGTGTTCAGCAAGTGGTATACCTTGGGCACTTGCTGTCCAAAGGGGGGAGACAGCTAATACCTGACCGTATCCAGTTAATTGTAAATATGTCACAACCCAAGACGCAAAAGGAGGTATGGGCCTTTATAGTCCTCACTTCTTACTGTAGACAATGGATCCCTCAGTACGCATTTCTAGCCAAGCCACTCATACAGTTGACAACCCAGGAGGCAGCGACATCGACTGTCCTCCCTTGGACTCAGGAACATACACAAGCTTTTGACGATTTAAAGAAAGCCTTATGTCAAGCACCAGTTTTAGCGACACCATGTTACAGCAAGCCTTTCACACTTTTTGTTACAGAACGCGAAGGTACTGCATTGTCAGTACTCACCCAAGATCAAGCAGGTTCACACAAACCGTGTGCTTATTTTTCTAGTACATTAGATCCAGTAGCCCAGGCTCTGCCTGCGTGCTTGAAATCAGTAGCAGCAACAGCTCTAGCAATCAGACAAAGCGATGCCATAGTGTTAGGACATCAATTGACAGTACAAGTTCCACATTCCGTGGAAGTTCTTTTAAACAGAACACAGACTCAGCACTTGACTATAGCACGACTGACAGGTTATGAATTGACATTGTTTCAGCCACACATAGAAATCAGACGTTGCAATACATTGAATCCAGCTACACTTTTGCCATTAAGTGAGACAGAATCTTTGGCACATGATTGTGTTGAAGTCATTACCATTACGACGAAACCCAGACAAGACTTGACAGACACCGCATTACCAGATCCAGACCTGACACTTTATGTGGAGGGTTCATGTATGAGAACAAGTACAGGAGAGTTAGTGGCTGCATATGCAGTAACAACTGAAACTGAAGTCATAGAAACACATCGTATTGACACCCTGTCAGCTCAAGCAGCAGAGCTCATCGCTCTGACTCAAGCCTGTATTCGAGCCAAGAATAAAAAAGTTAACATATACACAGATTCCCGTTATGCCTTCGGAGTTGTACACGACTTCGGAGTCCTCTGGCAAGAAAGAGGTTTTTTAACTTCTCACGGTGCCAAGATCCAGCACGGTCCCCTCATTCAAGCTCTGTTAGAAGCAATACATTTGCCTACAGCCATAGCTATCATGAAGTGCAAAGCGCATACGAAAGTTACAGATACCATTTCCCAGGGTAACGACCTGGCAGACCGAACAGCCAACCATACAGCTCAGGCTCAGACTCACACAACTGACCTGACGAAGACAGTAGTCCCGACACCGATACATTGCATGACAGTTAGGGATCCCACCCTAGATGTAATTGACATACAGACACATGCTACACCAGAAGAAATCAAGAAATGGACTGAACTAGGAGGGATCCAGACAGAACAGGGATGGATGACGAAGGGAAAATCTATATGGTTTCTCCCAGACTCTATGGTTCAAGTTATCATTAATACAGCACATAGTCCTGCACATTTGGGAGAAAAAGCCATGTTAGACAGTATTCAAATCCTTTGGTTCAATAAACATTTACGATCAGCAGCAAAACAGAAAGTGCGTACTTGCATGATCTGTTGTCAGTTCAACCCAGGTAAAGGCATTCCCGTAGAGCAAGGTGGATTTCATCTTCCCGATCACCCTTTTGAAGTCCTCCAGATGGATTATATCCAGATGGAACGTTGTCGAGGATTCAAGTATGTCCTCCTAGTTGTATGTGCACTTTCCCGATGGACAGAAGCATATCCAGTCCCAGATTACACTGCTCCGACCATTGCCAAGCAACTGGTACGTGAATTCTTCCCACGGTATGGTTTGCCCCGTATCGTGTACTCAGATAATGGACAGCCATTCTCGTCCGAGCTTATGAAGCAGGTATCACTCCTGCTAGGTTATCAGTGAAAGTTCCACTGTGTCCGACATCCCGAGGCAGCAGGTCTCGTAGAGAGACATAATCAGACCCTGAAAATTCGCCTTGCCAAGATATGTAAAGAGAAAGGCGTTGACTGGATAGTAGCTTTACCAGTTGCTCTTGTTTACATGAGAATGATAGCACACTCAAGAACAGGGCTATCCCCGTATGAGGTGGTCTTTGGTAGGCCACCGAATATGTGGGGGACGCCTCTGCCTCGTAAAATCACAGATGTTGACTGTAATATGCTGACAGATTACCTTGCCTCCTTGATGTCTGCACTACAATCATGTCGTTCACAGGTAGCTGCAGCCTTTCCCGACAACACCGAGGTGAAGCCACACGAGATCGTTCCTGGAGATCTGGTTTTTATCCGAAATTTCGACAGGAAGAGTCCGCTGGAGCCCCGCTGGCAGGAGCCGAAGCTTGTGTTATTAACAACAAGGACAGCAGTGAAGGTGGAGGGCCGCAAGGGCTGGCTCCACTCGAGTCATGTAAAAAGACACTATGGACTGCCGCCAAAACCAGACTCCCAGCCCTGCCCCCTTCCAGAGACTGATACTAAACTCCCCCTGGTAGAGAAAACTCCTTCTCAAGAATTTCGTATGAAGTTGAGGTCTAGCAAGTCAGACAGTTTAATTGTTTAAGTCCTCCCCTAGGTGAATCGGTTAGACAAGTTCCTGACATGTACCAGTTAGACCCCAATAGAGAGAGAGATAGACAGAAACAGCTCAAGAAACGAGAATATTGTAAATCTCTCCGTAGTCACTGCATCGTGACATTATTGATTATGTTTTTCCTGAGCCTTATGATTATTGCTGCAAGTATATTACTACACATGTACTTTCCTATTTTCACACGTGCACATTCTTCTCCAAATGACACTGTCGAGCATACTTTCAGTGAATTGCCCCCGCACGAGTTATCTTACCGACTTGCGCTGCGCAACAATACATTCATTAGTATGTTACATCATTCCCATCAGACCAGCAATGCTACAAATTGTTGGATATGTGGGCGACTCCCTCCCTATCAGAAGTACAAGGGAGTTCTGCCCCTCTTTCCGTACCCGTTCACACATAATGGTTCCTGTGGTGCATGGTTTAGTTTAATAAATTCCTTAGATTCTGATTCCGTAGTTTACCAGGGCAATTGGGTATGGGGAAATCTGAATACAGTTTTGCATAAAGTATGTTTCCCTGACAAGGAGGGTCTTCCCCAAAGGACAGGGACATATCTAGAAAACGAAGTATATGGATTAGGTAATTTTACACTTAACCTCATGATTCTGAATGTCCAGTCCGAAGCCGAACCAGGTCTTGCCCGCTATGTCAGTATTACCAGTCAATGGTGAATTATGTGTCAGAAAAAATGGTTCAGTACACCTAGGTCATAGTAAATGTACTACTGTGATCGAATTCAGTGATAAAGGCAAGTCTACATTCAAAGCTTCCCGCCATTCCTATTTCATTTGTGGTCATACAGCTTATATACGCCTACCTCTAGATTGGGATGGTACTTGTTACATTGCATTCCTTCTGCCACCTGTTTTTCTAGCGCCTCCTGATTATCATAGGAACTCCCATCTCGTACACGATAGACCCAAGAGAGATCTCCCGATCGTCGACTATACTGAAACAGCATGGGAGCAGTATACAGACTTCAATAAAGGTTTCTTTCCCTATTTAGGTGCTGTCTTTAATAGTAAACTGATACGTAAATTAACCAGAACCCTCGAAGCAGTAGTGAATGAAACTACTTCCGCCCTAGGCAACTTAACAGAGGAGCAGTCTGCTATGCGGATTGTTGTTCTTCAGAATCGTCTTGTTCTTGACGTCATCCTGGCCGATAGGGGCGGAGCTTGTAGAGTCATCGGATCGAGTTGCTGTGTTTTCATTCCAGAAAACGCACCATCAGTATATAGAGCCATAACCCGTCTCCACAAGATTGCAAGTCAGATACACCAGAATCCAGGCACCTGGACTTGGTCCGGTTGGTTCTGGAGCGTGTTATCAGCCTGGGGATGGAAAGTCCTATCCTTCCTAGGAATAGCCCTTCTCATAGTATTCAGTTGTTGTCTATGCTTACAGTGTGGGCCAGCGATTTGCGGCTTGTGCGCCACATCATGTATTCCAAGTTCACGTTCAAAACCCCGCCAGAAAAAGGAAGAGCAAATGATGTTATATGAACAAATAGATGGACTAATGAAGATTGATATATCATGAAGGGTCCGTAGGGGACAAGGAGGGAATGAGGTAATATGAATTTTTATGGTCAATTGTGTCCCCTAACGTAGACCCCAACGGCTCCATGTACGTGCTTCAAGTACATGTAATTTCCCTCCACAACCAGCTATGAAGACGCAAATACATTTGCGTCCAACGTTAACATGTTCTCTTTCAGATCCACCATGAATGGGTCGAAAATTCAGTTCCTAAGTATGCCGTGCCACCGTCTTTACATGGTGCACTTTCACGTTTTCCTGGCTCTGGCGAGCTAGGCCCTGATTTCTGCCATCTAGCCCTTTCTGCCTTCTGCCTCTGAAAGCTGCAGCCTGCATCTGCATCCATGACCCTTGCCTTACTCCCTGCGCGGCGAGCGGTGCCTGGCTCGGCCCGCTTGCCTGCCAAGACTGTATTTTGCCTTCAAGTTATCTGCTCCGCTCCTCGAAAATACATTCCTGTCTAGTGGTTTAGGTAAACATCTCCCCAGCTGCAGAGCAAAGGGCCCGGCCTTTCTGTCTCCGTGCAAGTAATTCATTGCTCCCGTTACCATGGTAGGCCCATGGCCCCTCGCATTACACGTAGACACGTAGTCACATATGCATGCACTAGCAGTCAGTATAGAATAGCCTCTGCCCGAGAGACCTTTCCTTCTAGATAATACAGTTCCTCAAACACAAGATATCAGATATGATATGGGTTTAGGTTGTTCTGACACGCCAGACTTCTGTCTCCCCATATAGTGCTAAATGTCAAGTCCCCTTCACCCTCCAGTTCCACGTCAATCACACGTCATGTTGCCTGCGCGCGCATCCAGCCTTATATTTCTGCTGACACTGCAGGATTCTTCTATGGATCCACCCCCCTGTGACACTTTTATGTGACGTCTCTAGCACACACCTCCTTGTACGCCCTCGTGCACGCCTTCTGTTACGCACATGTGTTCTTATCTCGTTTCTCTCAGCTGTTACGCCTTCTGTATCCATCACCATTGTATGCATTTACTATATATATTGTACTCTGTTAATAAAGCATTGTCTATCCCTTCCTGAACCTTCGTGGTGATGGAACATGATACCTGGTTCGAACCAATTCCATTTTATGGAATAAAACCCTTATAAACTCAGATGCCACGGACTCTGCCTCTCATTTTGATTGAGCTATTTTATTGAACTTTACCGCATAGAAATTCCGCATAGGTAAATCTTTATTTACCACAACCTCCTCTGCACCCCTGGACAGGCCTGACCTCCTCTGCACCCCTGGACAGGCCTCTACTCCTCTGCACCCCTGGACAGGCCTCTCCTCCTCTGCACCCTTGGACAGGCCTCACCTCCTCTGCCCCCCTGGACAGGCATCAGCTCCTCTGCACCAGTGGACAGGCCTCTCCTCCTCTACACCCCTGGACAGTCCTCTCCTCCTCTTCAACCCTGGACAGGCCTCTCCTCCACTTCACCCCTGGACAGGCCTCTCCTCCTCTGCACCGCTGGACAGGCCTCACCTCCTCTGCACCCCTGGACAGGCCTCTCCTCCTCCGCATCCCCTGGATAAGCCTCTCCTCCTCTTCACCCTGGACAGGCCTCTCCCCCTCTGCACCCCTGGACAGTCCTCACCTCCTCTGCACCCCTGGACAGTCCTCACCTCCTCTGCACCCCTGGACAGTCCTCACCTCCTCTGCATCCCTGGACAGGCCTCACGTCCACTGCACCCCTGGATAGGCCTCTCCTCCTCTGCACCCCTGGACAGGCCTCTCTTCCTCTGCACCCTTGGACAGGCATTTCCTCCTCTGCACACCTGGACAGGCCTCTCCTTCTCTGCACCCCTGGACAGGTGTCACCTCCTCTGCTACCCTGGACAGGCCTCTCCTCCTCTACATCCCTGGACAGGCCTCACCTCCTCTGCCTTTTTTGTTGGTTGGGAGCGCACAGCTCTTTTTTGTGAAAAGTTCAAAATGATTTAGTAGATTTAGTTAAAGATTGGGTGCTACAAGCAGGTGGCACGTCCGTCCTACGTGCGTTTGGAAGATACACTCGAAGTTGTGTTCCCATGTGACTTGGGAACATCCCTGTCTTCTGTGCACACCGTTGGTGCTTAAATAAGCTTCCAAGACATTTGGATATTTGATATGTTTTTAATCATTATTATTCGTCATTATTCTCATGACTGAAGATTTTTTGTGGGTTAAATGCTTTCAAAAATAGCTCCAATGCATTTCGGGTTATGCACCCTTCATCTGGGAGCTTCTGGAAGTAAATGAGACATAGCACTGTTTTAGAACATGTTTGTGGATAAAGTAACAGTCGTGGCATGCGGGGTAGGTCGTGATGTGGAGGAATTAGCCGAATTGTACTACTCGGGTTTCACGGTGTGAAAATAGCAAGGCGAAGGGGTTCGGGTGAAGGGGTTCATGCGTGAAAAAATACCAGATTGGCGTGCTCTTTTTTTATGATCGGGGTGACATGCGAGGCTTAACAAAGCTGTGCTGGGGCTAAGAACCTAAAAAACTCACGTTTGACCGTTAACCATGCAGGTTAACGGTTCTAAAACAGAGCTATGTCTCATTTACTTCCAGAAGCTCCCAGATGAAGGGTGCATAACCCGAAATGCATTGGAGCTATTTTTGAAAGCATTTAACCCACAAAAAATCTTCAGTCATGAGAATAATGATGAATAATAATGATTAAAAACATATCAAATATCCAAATGTCTTGGAAGCTTATTTAAGCACCAACGGTGTGCACAGAAGACAGGGATGTTCCCAAGTCACATGGGAACACAACTTTGAGTGTATCTCACCTCCTCTGCACCACTGGACAGGCCTCACCTCCTCTGCACACCTGGACAGGCCTCTCCTACTCTACACCCCTGGACAGGCCTCTCATCCTCTGCAACCCCTGGACAGCCCTCCCCTCCTCTGCACCCCTGGACAGGCCCCCCTCCTCTGCCCTTCTTCTGGACAGGCCTCACCTCCTCTGCACCCCTGAACAAGCCTCAACTCCTCTGCACCCCTGGACAAGCCTCAACTCCTCTGCACACCTGGACAGGCCTCTCCTCCTCTGCACCCTTGGACAGGCCTCTCCTCCTCTGCACCCCTGGACAGGCCTCTCCTCCTCTGCTCCCCTGGACAGTCCTCTCCTCCTCTGCACCCTTGGACAGGCATTTCCTCCTCTCCACACCTGGACAGGCCTAACCTCTTCTGCACCTCTGGACAGGCCTAACCTCTTCTGTACCCCTGGACAGTTATCAGCTCCTTTGCACCACTGGAAAGGCCTCACCTCCTCTGCACCCCTGGACAGGCCTCTCCTCCTCTGCACCCCTCGGCAGGCCTCAGCTCCACTGTACCCCTGGACAGGCCTCAGCTCCTCTGCACCCCTGGACAGGCCTCACCTCCTCTGCACCCCTGGACAGGCCTGACCTCCTCTGCACCCCTGGACAGGCCTCTACTCCTCTGCACCCCTGGACAGGCCTCTCCTCCTCTGCACCCTTGGACAGGCCTCACCTCCTCTGCCCCCCTGGACAGGCATCAGCTCCTCTGCACCAGTGGACAGGCCTCTCCTCCTCTACACCCCTGGACAGTCCTCTCCTCCTCTTCAACCCTGGACAGGCCTCTCCTCCACTTCACCCCTGGACAGGCCTCTCCTCCTCTGCACCGCTGGACAGGCCTCACCTCCTCTGCACCCCTGGACAGGCCTCTCCTCCTCCGCACCCCCTGGATAAGCCTCTCCTCCTCTTCACCCTGGACAGGCCTCTCCCCCTCTGCACCCCTGGACAGTCCTCACCTCCTCTGCACCCCTGGACAGTCCTCACCTCCTCTGCATCCCTGGACAGGCCTCACGTCCACTGCACCCCTGGATAGGCCTCTCCTCCTCTGCACCCCTGGACAGGCCTCTCTTCCTCTGCACCCTTGGACAGGCATTTCCTCCTCTGCACACCTGGACAGGCCTCTCCTTCTCTGCACCCCTGGACAGGTGTCACCTCCTCTGCTACCCTGGACAGGCCTCTCCTCCTCTACATCCCTGGACAGGCCTCACCTCCTCTGCCTTTTTTGTTGGTTGGGAGCGCACAGCTCTTTTTTGTGAAAAGTTCAAAATGATTTAGTAGATTTAGTTAAAGATTGGGTGCTACAAGCAGGTGGCACGTCCGTCCTACGTGCGTTTGGAAGATACACTCGAAGTTGTGTTCCCATGTGACTTGGGAACATCCCTGTCTTCTGTGCACACCGTTGGTGCTTAAATAAGCTTCCAAGACATTTGGATATTTGATATGTTTTTAATCATTATTATTCGTCATTATTCTCATGACTGAAGATTTTTTGTGGGTTAAATGCTTTCAAAAATAGCTCCAATGCATTTCGGGTTATGCACCCTTCATCTGGGAGCTTCTGGAAGTAAATGAGACATAGCACTGTTTTAGAACATGTTTGTGGATAAAGTAACAGTCGTGGCATGCGGGGTAGGTCGTGATGTGGAGGAATTAGCCGAATTGTACTACTCGGGTTTCACGGTGTGAAAATAGCAAGGTGAAGGGGTTCGGGTGAAGGGGTTCATGCGTGAAAAAATACCAGATTGGCGTGCTCTTTTTTTATGATCGGGGTGACATGCGAGGCTTAACAAAGCTGTGCTGGGGCTAAGAACCTGAAAAATTCACGTTTGACCGTTAACCATGCAGGTTAACGGTTCTAAAACAGAGCTATGTCTCATTTACTTCCAGAAGCTCCCAGATGAAGGGTGCATAACCCGAAATGCATTGGAGCTATTTTTGAAAGCATTTAACCCACAAAAAATCTTCAGTCATGAGAATAATGACGAATAATAATGATTAAAAACATATCAAATATCCAAATGTCTTGGAAGCTTATTTAAGCACCAACGGTGTGCACAGAAGACAGGGATGTTCCCAAGTCACATGGGAACACAACTTTGAGTGTATCTCACCTCCTCTGCACCACTGGACAGGCCTCACCTCCTCTGCACACCTGGACAGGCCTCTCCTACTCTACACCCCTGGACAGGCCTCTCATCCTCTGCAACCCCTGGACAGCCCTCCCCTCCTCTGCACCCCTGGACAGGCCCCCCTCCTCTGCCCTTCTTCTGGACAGGCCTCACCTCCTCTGCACCCCTGAACAAGCCTCAACTCCTCTGCACCCCTGGACAAGCCTCAACTCCTCTGCACACCTGGACAGGCCTCTCCTCCTCTGCACCCTTGGACAGGCCTCTCCTCCTCTGCACCCCTGGACAGGCCTCTCCTCCTCTGCTCCCCTGGACAGTCCTCTCCTCCTCTGCACCCTTGGACAGGCATTTCCTCCTCTCCACACCTGGACAGGCCTAACCTCTTCTGCACCTCTGGACAGGCCTAACCTCTTCTGTACCCCTGGACAGTTATCAGCTCCTCTGCACCACTGGAAAGGCCTCACCTCCTCTGCACCCCTGGACAGGCCTCTCCTCCTCTGCACCCCTCGGCAGGCCTCAGCTCCACTGTACCCCTGGACAGGCCTCAGCTCCTCTGCACCCCTGGACAGGCCTCACCTCCTCTGCACCCCTGGACAGGCCTGACCTCCTCTGCACCCCTGGACAGGCCTCTACTCCTCTGCACCCCTGGACAGGCCTCTCCTCCTCTGCACCCTTGGACAGGCCTCACCTCCTCTGCCCCCCTGGACAGGCATCAGCTCCTCTGCACCAGTGGACAGGCCTCTCCTCCTCTACACCCCTGGACAGTCCTCTCCTCCTCTTCAACCCTGGACAGGCCTCTCCTCCACTTCACCCCTGGACAGGCCTCTCCTCCTCTGCACCGCTGGACAGGCCTCACCTCCTCTGCACCCCTGGACAGGCCTCTCCTCCTCCACACCCCCTGGATAAGCCTCTCCTCCTCTTCACCCTGGACAGGCCTCTCCCCCTCTGCACCCCTGGACAGTCCTCACCTCCTCTGCACCCCTGGACAGTCCTCACCTCCTCTGCATCCCTGGACAGGCCTCACGTCCACTGCACCCCTGGATAGGCCTCTCCTCCTCTGCACCCCTGGACAGGCCTCTCTTCCTCTGCACCCTTGGACAGGCATTTCCTCCTCTGCACACCTGGACAGGCCTCTCCTTCTCTGCACCCCTGGACAGGTGTCACCTCCTCTGCTACCCTGGACAGGCCTCTCCTCCTCTACATCCCTGGACAGGCCTCACCTCCTCTGCCTTTTTTGTTGGTTGGGAGCGCACAGCTCTTTTTTGTGAAAAGTTCAAAATGATTTAGTAGATTTAGTTAAAGATTGGGTGCTACAAGCAGGTGGCACGTCCGTCCTACGTGCGTTTGGAAGATACACTCGAAGTTGTGTTCCCATGTGACTTGGGAACATCCCTGTCTTCTGTGCACACCGTTGGTGCTTAAATAAGCTTCCAAGACATTTGGATATTTGATATGTTTTTAATCATTATTATTCGTCATTATTCTCATGACTGAAGATTTTTTGTGGGTTAAATGCTTTCAAAAATAGCTCCAATGCATTTCGGGTTATGCACCCTTCATCTGGGAGCTTCTGGAAGTAAATGAGACATAGCACTGTTTTAGAACATGTTTGTGGATAAAGTAACAGTCGTGGCATGCGGGGTAGGTCGTGATGTGGAGGAATTAGCCGAATTGTACTACTCGGGTTTCACGGTGTGAAAATAGCAAGGTGAAGGGGTTCGGGTGAAGGGGTTCATGCGTGAAAAAATACCAGATTGGCGTGCTCTTTTTTTATGATCGGGGTGACATGCGAGGCTTAACAAAGCTGTGCTGGGGCTAAGAACCTGAAAAATTCACGTTTGACCGTTAACCATGCAGGTTAACGGTTCTAAAACAGAGCTATGTCTCATTTACTTCCAGAAGCTCCCAGATGAAGGGTGCATAACCCGAAATGCATTGGAGCTATTTTTGAAAGCATTTAACCCACAAAAAATCTTCAGTCATGAGAATAATGACGAATAATAATGATTAAAAACATATCAAATATCCAAATGTCTTGGAAGCTTATTTAAGCACCAACGGTGTGCACAGAAGACAGGGATGTTCCCAAGTCACATGGGAACACAACTTCGAGTGTATCTCACCTCCTCTGCACCACTGGACAGGCCTCACCTCCTCTGCACACCTGGACAGGCCTCTCCTACTCTACACCCCTGGACAGGCCTCTCATCCTCTGCAACCCCTGGACAGCCCTCACCTCCTCTGCACCATTGGACAGGCCCCCCTCCTCTGCCCTTCTTCTGGACAGGCCTCACCTCCTCTGCACCCCTGAACAAGCCTCAACTCCTCTGCACCCCTGGACAAGCCTCAACTCCTCTGCACACCTGGACAGGCCTCTCCTCCTCTGCACCCTTAGACAGGCCTCTCCTCCTCTGCACCCCTGGACAGGCCTCTCCTCCTCTGCTCCCCTGGACAGTCCTCTCCTCCTCTGCACCCTTGGACAGGCATTTCCTCCTCTCCACACCTGGACAGGCCTAACCTCTTCTGCACCTCTGGACAGGCCTAACCTCTTCTGTACCCCTGGACAGTTATCAGCTCCTCTGCACCACTGGAAAGGCCTCACCTCCTCTGCACCACTGGACAGGCCTCTCCTCCTCTGCACCCCTCGGCAGGCCTCAGCTCCACTGTACCCCTGGACAGGCCTCAGCTCCTCTGCACCCCTGGACAGGCCTCACCTCCTCTGCACCCCTGGAAAGGCCTCTCCTCCTCTGCCCCCCTGGACAGTCCTCTCCTCCTCCGCACCCCAGGACAGGCCTCGCCTCCTCTGTACCCCTGGGCAGGCCTCACCTCCTCTGCACCCCTGGACAGGCCTCTCCTCTTCTGCAGCACCCCTGGGCAGGCCTCAGCACCACTGCATCCATGGTCAGGCCTCTCCTCCTCTGCACCCCTGGACAGGCCTCTCCTCCTAAGCACCCCTGGACAGGCCTCCCCATCTCTGCCCCCTGGACAGACCTCTCCTCCTCTGCACCCCTGGACATGCCTCTCCTCTTCTGCACCCCTGGGCAGGCCTCAGCACCACTGCATCCCCATGGTCAGGCCTCCTCTCCTCTGCACCCCTGGACAGGCCTCTCCTCCTAAGCACCCCTGGACAGGCCTCCCACTTCTGCCCCCTGGACAGACCTCACCTCCTCTGCACCCCTGGACAGGCCTCTCCTCTTCTGCACCCCTGGGCAGGCCTCAGCACCACTGCATCCATGGTCAGGCCTCTCCTCCTCTGCACCCCTGGACAGGCCTCTCCTCCTAAGCACCCCTGGACAGGCCTCCCCATCTCTGCCCCCTGGACAGACCTCTCCTCCTCTGCACCCCTGGACAGGTCTCTCCTCCCCTGCCCCTCCTCTGGACAGGCCTCTCCTCCTCTTCACCCCTGGACAGGCCTCTCCTCCTCTGCACCCCTGGACAGGCCTCTCCTCCTCTGCACCACTGGACAGGCCTCTCATCCTCTGCACCCCTGGACAGCCCTCTCCTCCTCTGCACCCTTGGACAGGCATTTCCTCCTCTGCACACCTTGACAGACCTCACCTCCTCTGCCCCACTGGACAGGCCTCTCCTCCTCTGCACCCCAGGACAGGCCTCTCCTCCCAAGCACCCTTGGACAGGCTTATCCTCCTTTGCACCCCTGGACAGTCCTCACCTCCTCTGCACAACTGGACAGGCCTCACCTCCTCTGCATCCCTGGACAGGCCTCTCCTCCTCTTCACCCCTGGACAGGCCTCTCCTCCTCTGCACCCCCTGGATAGGCCTCTCCTCCTCTTCACCCCTGGACAGGCATCTCCTCCCCTTCACCAATGTACAGGCCTCTCCTCCTCTTCACCCCTGGACAGGCCTCTCCTCCTCTGCACCCCCTGGATAGGCGTCTCCTGCTCTTCACCCCTAGAAAGGCATCTCCTCCTCTTCACCCCTGGACAGGCCTCTCCTCCTCTGCACCCCCTGGACAGGCCTTTCCTCATCACCCCTGGACAGCCCTCACCTCCTCTGCACCCCTGGACAGGCCTCTCCTCCTCTGCCCCTCTTCTAGACAGGCCTCACCTCCTCTGCACCCCTGGACAATCCTCACCTCCTCTGCACCCCTCGACAGGCCTCTCCTCCTCTGCACCCCTGGACAAGCCTCACCTCCTCTGCAACGATGGACAGGCCTCTCCTCCTCTGCACAGCTGGACAGGCTTCACCTCCTTTGCACCCCTGGACAGGCCTCACCTCCTCTGCACCCCTGGACAGGCCTCTCCTACTCTACACCCCTGGACAGGCCTCTCATCCTCTGCAACCCCTGGACAGCCCTCACCTCCTCTGCACCCCTGGACAGGCCCCCCTCCACTGCCCTTCTTCTGGACAGGCCTCACCTCCTCTGCACCCCTGAACAAGCCTCAACTCCTCTGCACCCCTGGACAAGCCTCAACTCCTCTGCACACCTGTACAGGCCTCTCCTCCTCTGCACCCTTGGACAGGCCTCTCCTCCTCTGCACCCCTGGACAGGCCTCTCCTCCTCTGCTCCCCTGGACAAGCCTCAACTCCTCTTCACACCTGGACAGGCCTCTCCTCCTCTGCACCCTTGGACAGGCCTCTCCTCCTCTGCACCCCTGGACAGGCCTCTCCTCCTCTGCTCCCCTGGACAGTCCTCTCCTCCTCTGCACCCTTGGACAGGCATTTCCTCCTCTCCACACCTGGACAGGCCTAACCTCTTCTGCACCTCTGGACAGGCCTAACCTCTTCTGTACCCCTGGACAGTTATCAGCTCCTCTGCACCACTGGAAAGGCCTCACCTCCTCTGCACCCCTGGACAGGCCTCTCCTCCTCTGCACCCCTCGGCAGGCCTCAGCTCCACTGTACCCCTGGACAGGCCTCAGCTCCTCTGCACCCCTGGACAGGCCTCACCTCCTCTGCACACCTGGAAAGGCCTCTCCTCCTCTGCACCCCTGGACAGTCCTCTCCTCCTCCGCACCCCAGGACAGGCCTCGACTCCTCTGTACCCCTGGGCAGGCCTCACCTCCTCTGCACCCCTGGACAGGCCTCTCCTCTTCTGCAGCACCCCTGGGCAGGCCTCAGCACCACTGCATCCATGGTCAGGCCTCTCCTCCTCTGCACCCCTGGACAGGCCTCTCCTCCTAAGCACCCCTGGACAGGCCTCCCCATCTCTGCCCCCTGGACAGACCTCTCCTCCTCTGCACCCCTGGACATGCCTCTCCTCTTCTGCACCCCTGGGCAGGCCTCAGCACCACTGCATCCCCATGGTCAGGCCTCCTCTCCTCTGCACCCCTGGACAGGCCTCTCCTCCTAAGCACCCCTGGACAGGCCTCCCACTTCTGCCCCCTGGACAGACCTCACCTCCTCTGCACCCCTGGACAGGCCTCTCCTCTTCTGCACCCCTGGGCAGGCCTCAGCACCACTGCATCCATGGTCAGGCCTCTCCTCCTCTGCACCCCTGGACAGGCCTCTCCTCCTAAGCACCCCTGGACAGGCCTCCCCATCTCTGCCCCCTGGACAGACCTCTCCTCCTCTGCACCCCTGGACAGGCCTCTCCTCCTCTGCCCCTCCTCTGGACAGGCCTCTCCTCCTCTTCACCCCTGGACAGGCCTCTCCTCCTCTGCACCCCTGGACAGGCCTCTCCTCCTCTGCACCACTGGACAGGCCTCTCATCCTCTGCACCCCTGGACAGCCCTCTCCTCCTCTGCACCCTTGGACAGGCATTTCCTCCTCTGCACACCTTGACAGGCCTCACCTCCTCTGCCCCACTGGACAGGCCTCTCCTCCTCTGCACCCCAGGACAGGCCTCTCCTCCCAAGCACCCTTGGACAGGCTTATCCTCCTTTGCACCCCTGGACAGTCCTCACCTCCTCTGCACAACTGGACAGGCCTCACCTCCTCTGCATCCCTGGACAGGCCTCTCCTCCTCTTCACCCCTGGACAGGCCTCTCCTCCTCTGCACCCCCTGGATAGGCCTCTCCTCCTCTTCACCCCTGGACAGGCATCTCCTCCCCTTCACCAATGTACAGGCCTCTCCTCCTCTTCACCCCTGGACAGGCCTCTCCTCCTCTGCACCCCCTGGATAGGCGTCTCCTGCTCTTCACCCCTAGAAAGGCATCTCCTCCTCTTCACCCCTGGACAGGCCTCTCCTCCTCTGCACCCCCTGGACAGGCCTTTCCTCATCACCCCTGGACAGCCCTCACCTCCTCTGCACCCCTGGACAGGCCTCTCCTCCTCTGCCCCTCTTCTAGACAGGCCTCACCTCCTCTGCACCCCTGGACAATCCTCACCTCCTCTGCACCCCTCGACAGGCCTCTCCTCCTCTGCACCCCTGGACAAGCCTCACCTCCTCTGCAACGATGGACAGGCCTCTCCTCCTCTGCACAGCTGGACAGGCTTCACCTCCTTTGCACCCCTGGACAGGCCTCACCTCCTCTGCACCCCTGGACAGGCCTCTCCTCCTCTGCACCCCTAGACAGGCCTCTCCTCCTCTGCACCCCTGGACAGGCCTCAGCTCCACTGCACCCCTGGACTGGCCTCTCCTCCTCTGCAGCCCTGGACAGGCCTCTCCTCCTCTGCACCCCTGGATAGGCCTCTCCTCCTCTGCAACCCTGGAC
Organism: Lissotriton vulgaris; assembly: GCF_964263255.1. Lineage (NCBI taxonomy): Eukaryota > Metazoa > Chordata > Amphibia > Caudata > Salamandridae > Lissotriton > Lissotriton vulgaris. The sequence goes on along the minus strand of NC_141685.1, from coordinate 106,981,963 downwards.
AGGCCTCTACTCCTCTGCACCCCCTAGACAGGCCTCTCCTCATCACCCCTGGACAGCCCTCATCTCCTCTGCACCCCTGGACAGGCCTCTCCTCCTCTGCCCCTCTTCTGGACAGGCCTCACCTCCTCGGCACCCCTGGACAAGCCTCACCTCCTCTGCACCCCTGGACAGGCCTCTCCTCCTCTGCACCCTTGGACAAGCCTCACCTCCTTTGCAACCCTGGACAGGTCGCTCCTCCTCTGCACACCTGGACAGGCTTCACCTCCTTTGCACCCCTGGACAGGCCTCACCTCCTCTGCACCCCTGGAAAGGCCTCTCCTCCTCTGCACCCCAGGACAGTCCTCTCCTCCTCTGCACCCCTGGACAGGCCTCCCCTCCCCTGTACCCCTGGACAGGCCTCACCTCCTCTACACCCCTGGACAGGCCTCTCCTCTTCTGCACCCACTTGGCAGGCCTCAGCTCCACTGCACTCCTGGTCATGCCTCAGCACCACTGCATCCATGGCCAGGCCTCTCCTCCTCTGCACCCCTGGACAGGCCTCTCTTCCTCTGCACCCCTGGACAGGCCTCACCTCCTCTGCATCCCTGGACAGTCCTCTCCTCCTCTGCACCCCTGGACAGTCCTCACCTCCTCTGCACCCCTGGACAGGCCTCTCCTCTTCACCCCTGGACAGGCCTCTCCTCCTCTGAACCCCTGGACAGGCCTGTCCTCCTCTGCACCCCCTGGATAGGCCTCTCCTCCTCTTCACCCCTGGACAGGCCTCTCCTCCTCTGCACCCCTGGACAGGCCTCTCCTCCTCTGCACCCCTGGACAGGCCTGTCCTCCTCTGCACCCCCTGGATATGCCTCTCCTCCTCTGCACCCCTGGACAGCCCTCACCTCCTCTGCACCCCTGGACAGGCCTCTCCTCCACTGCCCTTCTTCTGGACAGGCCTCATCTCCTCTGCACCCCTGGACAGGTCTCTCCTCCTCTGCACCGCTGGACTAGCCGCACCTCCTCTGCACCCCATGACAGGCCTCTCCTCCTCTGCACCCCTGGACAGGTCTCTTCTCCTCTGCACACCTGGACAGGCCTCACCACCTCTGCACCCCTGGGCAGGCCTCACCTCCGCTGTACCCCTGGACAGGCCTGACCTCATCTGCACCCCTGGACAGGCCTCACCTCCTCTGCACCCGAGGACAGGCCTCTCCTCCTCTGCACCCCCTGGATAGGCCTCACCTCCTCTGCATCCCTGGACAGGCCTCACATCCACTGCACCCCTGGACAGGCCTCACCTCCTCTGCACCCCTGGACAGGCCTCTCCTCCTCTGAACCCCCTGGATAGGCCTCACCTCCTCTGCAACCCTGGACAGGCCTCTCCTCCTCTGCACCCCTGGACAGGCCTCTCTTCCTCTGCACAACTGGACAGGCCTCACCTCCTCTGCACCCCTGGACAGGCCTCACATCCTCTGCACCCCTGGACAGGCCTCACATCCTCTGCACCCCTGGACAGTCCTCTCCTCCTCAGCACACCTGCACAGGCCTCACCTCCTCTGTACCTCTGGACAGGGCTCACCTCCTCTGCACCCCTGTACAGGCCTCTCCTCCTCTGCACCCCTGGACAGGCCTCTCCTCCTCTGCACCCCTGGATAGGCCTCTCCTCCTCTGCACCCCTGGACAGGCCTCTACTCCTCTGCACCCCCTAGACAGGCCTCTCCTCATCACCCCTGGACAGCCCTCATCTCCTATGCACCCCTGGACAGGCTTCTCCTCCTCTGCCCCTCTTCTGGACAGGCCTCACCTCCTCTGCACCCCTGGACAAGCCTCACCTCCTCTGCACCCCTGGACAGGCCTCTCCTCCTCTGCACCCTTGGACAAGCCTCACCTCCTTTGCAACCCTGGACAGGCCGCTCCTCCTCTGCACACCTGGACAGCCCTCTCCTCCTTTGCACCCCTGGACAGGCCTCACCTCCTCTGCACCCCTGGAAAGGCCTCTCCTCCTCTGCACCCCAGGACAGTCCTCTCCTCCTCTGCACCCCTGGACAGGCCTCCCCTCCCCTGTACCCCTGGACAGGCCTCACCTCCTCTGCACCCCTGGACAGGCCTCTCCTCTTCTGCACCCCGCTTGGCAGGCCTCAGCTCCACTGCACTCCTGGTCATGCCTCAGCACCACTGCATCCATGGCCAGGCCTCTCCTCCTCTGCACCCCTGGACAGGCCTCTCTTCCTCTGCACCCCTGGACAGGCCTCACCTACTCTGCATCCCTGGACAGTCCTCTCCTCCTCTGCACCCCTGGACAGTCCTCACCTCCTCTGCACCCCTGGACAGGCCTCTCCTCTTCACCCCTGGACAGGCCTCTCCTCCTCTGCACCCCTGGACAGGCCTGTCCTCCTCTGCACCCCCTGGATAGGCCTCTCCTCCTCTTCACCCCTGGACAGGCCTCTCCTCCTCTGCACCCCTGGACAGGCCTCTCCTCCTCTGCACCCCTGGACAGGCCTGTCCTCCTCTGCACCCCCTGGATAGGCCTCTCCTCCTCTGCACCCCTGGACAGCCCTCACCTCCTCTGCACCCCTGGACAGGCCTCTCCTCCACTGCCCTTCTTCTGGACAGGCCTCATCTCCTCTGCACCCCTGGACAGGCCTCCCCTCCTCTGCACCCCTGGACTAGCCGCACCTCCTCTGCACCCCTAGACAGGCCTCTCCTCCTCTGCACCCCTGGACAGGTCGCTTCTCCTCTGCACACCTGGACAGGCCTCACCACCTCTGCACCCCTGGGCAGGCCTCACCTCCGCTGTACCCCTGGACAGGCCTGACCTCATCTGCACCCCTGGACAGGCCTCACCTCCTCTGCACCCGAGGACAGGACTCTCCTCCTCCGCACCCCCTGGATAGGCCTCACCTCCTCTGCATCCCTGGACAGGCCTCACATCCACTGCACCCCTGGACAGGCCTCACCTCCTCTGCACCCCTGGACAGGCCTCTCCTCCTCTGAACCGCCCTGGATAGGCCTCACCTCCTCTGCAACCCTGGACAGGCCTCTCCTCCTCGGCACCCCTGGACAGGCCTCTCTTCCTCTGCACAACTGGACAGGCCTCACCTCCTCTGCACCCCTGGACAGGCCTCACATCCTCTGCACCCCTGGACAGTCCTCTCCTCCTCAGCACACCTGCACAGGCCTCACCTCCTCTGTACCTCTGGACAGGGCTCTCCTCCTCTGCACCCCTGTACAGGCCTCTCCTCCTATGCACAACTGGACAGGCCTCACCTCCTCTGCACCCCTGGACAGGCCTCACCTCCTCTGCACCCCTGGACAGACCTCTCCTCCTTTGCACACCTGGACAGGCCTCACCTCCTCTGCACCTCTGGACAGGGCTCTCCTCCTCTGCACCCCTGGACAGGCCTCTCCTCCTCTGCCCCTCCTCTGGACACACCTCTCCTCCTCTTCACCCCTGGAAAGGCCTCTCCTCCTCTGCACCCCTGGACAGGCCTCTCCTCCTCTACATCCCTGGACAGGCCTCACCACCTCAGCCCCCTGGACAGGCCTCTCCTCCTCTGCACCCCTGGACAGGCCTCACCTCCTCTGCACCCCTGGACAGGCATCTCCTCCTCTGCACCCCTGGACAGGCCTCACCTCCTCATCCCCCTGGACAGGCCTCTCCTCCTCTGCACCACTGGATAGGCCTCTCCTCCTCTGCACCCCTAGACAGGCCTCACCTCCTCTGCACCCCTGGACAAGCCTCACCTCCTCTGCACCCCTGGAGAGGCCTCTCCTCCTCTGCACCCCTAGACAGGCCTCACCTCCTCTGCACCCCTGGACAAGCCTCACCTCCTCTGCACCCCTGGAGAGGCCTCTCCTCCTCTACACAACTGGACTGGCCTCACCTCCTCTGCACCCATGGACAGGCCTCACCTCCTCTGCACCCCTGGACAGGTCTCACCTCCTCTGCACCCTTGGACAGGCCTCATTTCCTCTGCACCCCTGGACAGGCCTCTCCTCTGCCCCTCCTCTGCACAGGCCTCTCCTCCTCTTCACTCCTGGACAGGCCTCTCCTCCTCTGCACCCCTGGACATGCCTCAGCTCCACTGCACCCCTGGACAGGCCTCTCCTCCTCTTCACCCTGGACAGGAATCTCCTCCTATGACCCCTGGACAGCCTTCACCTCCTCTGCACCCCTGGACAGGCCTCTCCTCCTCTGCCCTTCTTCTGGACAGGCCTCACCTCCTCTGCACCCCTGTACAGGCCTCTCCTCCTCTGCACCCCTGGACAAGCCTCAACTCCTCTGCACCCCTGGACAGGCCTCTCCTTCTCTGCATCCCTGGACAGGCCTCTTCTCCTCTGCACCCCTAGACAGGCCTATCCTCCTCTGCACCCCTGGACAGGTCTCTTCTCCTCTGTACACCTGGACAGGCCTCACCACCTATGCACCCCTGGACGGACCTCAGCTCCTCTGCACCCCCCTGGACAGGCCTCACCTCCTCTGCACCCCCCTGGACTGGCCCCACCTCATCTGCACCCCTGGACAGGCCTCTCCTGCTATGCCTCCCTGGACAGGCCTCTACTCCTCTCCACCCCTGGACAGGCCTCACCTCCTCTGCACCTCTGGACAGGCCTCACCTCCTCTGCACCCCTGGACAGGCCTGACCTCCTCTGAACCCCTGGACAGGCCTCTACTCCTCTGCACCCCTGGACAGGCTTCTCCTCCTCTGCACCCTTGGACAGGCCTCACCTCCTCTGCACCCCTGGACAGGCATCAGCTCCTCTGCACCAGTGGACAGGCCTCTCCTCCTCTACACCCCTGGACAGTCCTCTCCTCCTCTTCAACCCTGGACAGCCCTCTCCTCCACTTCACCCCTGGACAGGCCTCTCCTCCTCTGCACCCCTGGACAGGACTCACCTCCTCTGCACCCCTGGACAGGCCTCTCCTCCTCCGCACCCCCTGGATAAGCCTCTCCTCCTCTTCACCCCAGGACAGGCCTCTCCCCCTCTGCACCCCTGGACAGTCCTCACCTCCTCTGCACCTCTGGACGGGCCTCACCTCCTCTGCACCCCTGGACAGGCCTGACCTCCTCTGCAACCCTGGACAGGCCTCTCCTCCTCTGCACCCCTGGACAGGCCTCTCTTTCTTTGCACAACTGGACAGGCCTCACCTCCTCTGCACCCCTGGACAGGCCTCACCTCCTCTGCACCGCTGGACAGTCCTCTCCTCCTCAGCACACCTGCACAGGCCTCACCTCCTCTGTACCTCTGGACAGGGCTCTCCTCCTCTGCACCCCTGTACAGGCCTCTCCTCCTCTGCACAACTGGACAGGCCTCAGCTACTCTGCACCCCTGGACAGGCCTCACCTCCTCTGCACCCCTGGACAGTCCTCTTCTCCTTTGCACACCTGGACAGGCCTCACCTCCTCTGCACCCCTGGAGAGGCCTCTCCTCCTCTGCACCCCTAGACAGGCCTCACCTCCTCTGCACCCCTGGACAAGCCTCACCTCCTCTGCACCCCTGGAGAGGCCTCTCCTCCTCTACACAACTGGACAGGCCTCACCTCCTCTGCACCCATGGACAGGCCTCACCTCCTCTGCACCCCTGGACAGGTCTCACCTCCTCTGCACCCCTGGACAGGCCTCATCTCCTCTGCACCCCTGGACAGGCCTCTCCTCTGCCTATCCTCTGCACAGGCCTCTCCTCCTCTTCACCCCTGGACAGGCCTCTCCTCCTCTGCACCCCTGGACATGCCTCAGCTCCACTGCACCCCTGGACAGGCCTCTCCTCCTCTTCACCCTGGACAGGAATCTCCTCCTATGACCCCCTGGACAGCCTTCACCTCCTCTGCACCCCTGGGCAGGCCTCTCCTCCTCTGCCCTTCTTCTGGACAGGCCTAACCTCCTCTGCACCCCTGTACAGGCCTCTCCTCCCCTGCACCCCTGGACAAGCCTCAACTCCTCTGCACCCCTAGACAGGCCTCTCCTTCTCTGCACCCCTGGACAGGCCTCTTCTCCTCTGCACCCCTAGACAGGCCTCACCTCCTCTGCACCCCTGGACAGGTCTCTTCTCCTCTGTACACCTGGACAGGCCTCACCACCTATGCACCCCTGGACAGACCTCAGCTCCTCTGCACCCCCCTGGACAGGCCTCACCTCCTCTGCACCCCCCTGGACTGGCCTGACCTCATCTGCACCCCTGGACAGGCCTCTCTTCCTATTCCCCCCTGGACAGGCCTCTCCTCCTCTCCACCCCTGGACAGGCCTCACCTCCTCTGGACAGGCCTCACCTCCTCTGCACCGCTGGACAGGCCTGACCTCCTCTGCACCCCTGGACAGGCCTCTACTCCTCTGCACCCCTGGACAGGCCTCTCCTCCTCTGCACCCTTGGACAGGCCTCACCTCCTCTGCCCCCCTGGACAGGCATCAGCTCCTCTGCACCAGTGGACAGGCCTCTCCTCCTCTACACCCCTGGACAGTCCTCTCCTCCTCTTCAACCCTGGACAGGCCTCTCCTCCACTTCACCCCTGGACAGGCCTCTCCTCCTCTGCACCCCTGGACAGGCCTCTCCTCCTCCGCACCCCCTGGATAAGCCTCTCCTCCTCTTCACCCTGGACAGGCCTCTCCCCCTTTGCACCCCTGGACAGTCCTCACCTCCTCTGCACCCCTGGACAGTCCTCACCTCCTCTGCACCCCTGGACAGTCCTCACCTCTTCTGCATCCCTGGACAGGCCTCACGTCCACTGCACCCCTGGATAGGCCTCTCCTCCTCTGCACCCCTGGACAGGCCTCTCTTCCTCTGCACCCTTGGACAGGCATTTCCTCCTCTGCACACCTGGACAGGCCTCTCCTTCTCTGCACCCCTGGACAGGTGTCACCTCCTCTGCTACCCTGGACAGGCCTCTCCTCCTCTACATCCCTGGACAGGCCTCACCTCCTCTGCACCACTGGACAGGCCTCAGCTCCTCTGCACCCCTGGACAGGCCTCTCCTACTCTACACCCCTGGACAGGCCTCTCATCCTCTGCAACCCCTGGACAGCCCTCACCTCCTCTGCACCCCTGGACAGGCCCCCCTCCTCTGCCCTTCTTCTGGACAGGCCTCACCTCCTCTGCACCCCTGAACAAGCCTCAACTCCTCTGCACCCCTAGACAGGCCTCTCCTCCTCTGCACCCCTGGACGAGCCTCACCTCCTCTGCACCCCTAGACAGGCCTCTCCTCCTCTGCCCCCCTGGACAGGCCTCTCCTCCTCTGCACACCTGGACAGGTCTCACCACCTCTGCACCCCTGGACAGGCCTCAACTCCTCTGCACACCTGGACAGGCCTGACCTCCCCTGTACCCCTGGACAGGCCTCACCTCCTCTGCACCCCTGGACAGGCCTCTCCTCCTCTGCACCCTTGGACAGGCCTCTCCTCCTCTGCACCCCTGGACAGGCCTCTCCTCCTCTGCACCCCTGGACAGGCCTCTCCTCCTCTGCACCCCTGGACAGGCCTCTCCTCCTCTGCTCCCCTGGACAGGCCTCTCCTCCTCTGCTCCCCTGGACAGTCCTCTCCTCCTCTGCACCCTTGGACAGGCATTTCCTCCTCTCCACACCTGGACAGGCCTCACCTCTTCTGCACCTCTGGACAGGCCTAACCTCTTCTGTACCCCTGGACAGTTATCAGCTCCTCTGCACCACTGGAAAGGCCTCACCTCCTCTGCACCCTGGACAGGCCTCTCCTCCTCTGCACCCCTTGGCAGGCCTCAGCTCCACTGTACCCCTGGACAGGCCTCAGCTCCTCTGCACCCCTGGACAGGCCTCACCTCCTCTGCACCCCTGGAAAGGCATCTCCTCCTCTGCACCCCTGGACAGTCCTCTCCTCCTCTGCACCCCAGGACAGGCCTCGCCTCCTCTGTACCCCTGGGCAGGCCTCACCTCCTAAGCACCCCTGGACAGGCCTCCCCATCTCTGCCCCCTGGACAGACCTCTCCTCCTCTGCACCCCTGGAAATGCCTCTCCTCTTCTGCACCCCTGGGCAGGCCTCAGCACCACTGCATCCATGGTCAGGCTTCTCCTCCTCTGCACCCCTGGACAGGCCTCTCCTCCTAAGCACCCCTGGACAGGCCTCTCCATCTCTGCCCCCTGGACAGACCTCTCCTCCTCTGCACCCCTGGAAATGCCTCTCCTCCTCTGCACCCCTGGACAGGCCTCAGCTCCACTGCACCCCTGGACTGGCCTTTCCTCCTCTGCACTCCTGGACAGGCCTCACCTCCTCTGCACCCCTGGACATGCCTTTCCTCCTCTGCACCCCTGGGCAGGCCTCAGCTCCACTGCACCCCTGGACAGGCCTCTCCTCCTCTGATTACCTGGACAGGCCTCTACTCCTCTGCACCCCTGGACAGGCCTCTCCTCCTCTGAATCCATGGACAGGCCTCTCTACCTCTGCACCCCTGGGCAGGCCTCAGCTCCACTGCACCCCTGGACAGGCCTCTCCTCCTCTGAATTCCTGGACAGGCCTCTCCACCTCTGCACCCCATGGCAGGCCTCAGCTCCACTGCAACCCTGGACAGGCCTCAGCTTCACTGCACCCCTGGACAGGCCTCTCCTCCTCTGCACCCCTGGACAGGCCTCTCCTCCTCTGCACCCCTGGACAGGCCTCTCCTCCTCTGCACCCCTGGGCAGGCCTCAGCTCCACTGCACCCCTGGACAGGCCTCAGCTCCACTGCACCCCTGGACAGGCCTCTCCTCCTTTACACCCCTGGACAGGCCTCTCCTCCTCTGCACCTTTGGACAGGCCTCTCCTCCTCTGCAACCCTGGACAGGCCTCTCCTCCTCTGCCCCTCCTCTGGGCAGGCCTCTGCTCTTCACCCATGGACAGGCCTCTCTTTCTCTGCACCCCAGGTCAGGCCTCTCTTCCTCTGCACCTCTGGACAGGCCTCTCCTTCTCTGCACCCCTGGACAGGTCTCATCTCCTCTGCTACCCTGGACAGACCTCTCCTCCTCTGCACCCCTGGACGGGCCTCACCTCCTTTGCACCCCTGGACAGGCCTCTCCTCCTCTGCACCCCTGGACAGGCCTCTCCTACTCTACACCCCTGGACAGGCCTCTCCTCCTCTGCACCCCCTGGATAGGCCTCTCCTCCTCTTCACCCCTGGACAGGCCTCACCTCCTCTGCACCCCCTGGTCAGGCCTCTCTTCCTCTGCACCTCTGGACAGGCCTCTCCTTCTCTGCACCCCTGGACAGGTCTCATCTCCTCTGCTACCCTGGACAGACCTCTCCTCCTCTGCACCCCTGGACGGGCCTCACCTCCTCTGCACCCCTGGACAGGCCTCTCCTACTCTACACCCCTGGACAGGCCTCTCCTCCTCTGCACCCCCTGGACAGGCCTCTCCTCCTCTGCACCCCTGGACAGGCCTCTCTTCCTCTGCACCCTTGGACAGGCATTTCCTCCTCTGCACACCTGGACAGGCCTCTCCTTCTCTGCACCCCTGGACAGGTCTCACCTCCTCTGCTACCCTGGACAGGCCTCTCCTCCTCTACATCCCTGGACAGGCCTCTCCTCCTCTGCTCCCCTGGACAGTCCTCTCCTCCTCTGCACCCTTGGACAGGCATTTCCTCCTCTCCACACCTGGACAGGCCTCACCTCTTCTGCACCTCTGGACAGGCCTAACCTCTTCTGTACCCCTGGACAGTTATCAGCTCCTCTGCACCACTGGAAAGGCCTCACCTCCTCTGCACCCTGGACAGGCCTCTCCTCCTCTGCACCCCTTGGCAGGCCTCAGCTCCACTGTACCCCTGGACAGGCCTCAGCTCCTCTGCACCCCTGGACAGGCCTCACCTCCTCTGCACCCCTGGAAAGGCATCTCCTCCTCTGCACCCCTGGACAGTCCTCTCCTCCTCTGCACCCCAGGACAGGCCTCGCCTCCTCTGTACCCCTGGGCAGGCCTCACCTCCTAAGCACCCCTGGACAGGCCTCCCCATCTCTGCCCCCTGGACAGACCTCTCCTCCTCTGCACCCCTGGAAATGCCTCTCCTCTTCTGCACCCCTGGGCAGGCCTCAGCACCACTGCATCCATGGTCAGGCTTCTCCTCCTCTGCACCCCTGGACAGGCCTCTCCTCCTAAGCACCCCTGGACAGGCCTCTCCATCTCTGCCCCCTGGACAGACCTCTCCTCCTCTGCACCCCTGGAAATGCCTCTCCTCCTCTGCACCCCTGGACAGGCCTCAGCTCCACTGCACCCCTGGACTGGCCTTTCCTCCTCTGCACCCCTGGACAGGCCTCACCTCCTCTGCACCCCTGGACATGCCTTTCCTCCTCTGCACCCCTGGGCAGGCCTCAGCTCCACTGCACCCCTGGACAGGCCTCTCCTCCTCTGATTACCTGGACAGGCCTCTACTCCTCTGCACCCCTGGACAGGCCTCTCCTCCTCTGAATCCATGGACAGGCCTCTCTACCTCTGCACCCCTGGGCAGGCCTCAGCTCCACTGCACCCCTGGACAGGCCTCTCCTCCTCTGAATTCCTGGACAGGCCTCTCCACCTCTGCACCCCTGGGCAGGCCTCAGCTCCACTGCAACCCTGGACAGGCCTCAGCTTCACTGCACCCCTGGACAGGCCTCTCCTCCTCTGCACCCCTGGACAGGCCTCTCCTCCTCTGCACCCCTGGACAGGCCTCTCCTCCTCTGCACCCCTGGGCAGGCCTCAGCTCCACTGCACCCCTGGACAGGCCTCAGCTCCACTGCACCCCTGGACAGGCCTCTCCTCCTTTACACCCCTGGACAGGCCTCTCCTCCTCTGCACCTTTGGACAGGCCTCTCCTCCTCTGCAACCCTGGACAGGCCTCTCCTCCTCTGCCCCTCCTCTGGGCAGGCCTCTGCTCTTCACCCATGGACAGGCCTCTCCTGCTCTGCACCCCTGGACAGGCCTCTCTTTCTCTGCACCCCAGGTCAGGCCTCTCTTCCTCTGCACCTCTGGACAGGCCTCTCCTTCTCTGCACCCCTGGACAGGTCTCATCTCCTCTGCTACCCTGGACAGACCTCTCCTCCTCTGCACCCCTGGACGGGCCTCACCTCCTTTGCACCCCTGGACAGGCCTCTCCTCCTCTGCACCCCTGGACAGGCCTCTCCTACTCTACACCCCTGGACAGGCCTCTCCTCCTCTGCACCCCCTGGATAGGCCTCTCCTCCTCTTCACCCCTGGACAGGCCTCACCTCCTCTGCACCCCCTGGTCAGGCCTCTCTTCCTCTGCACCTCTGGACAGGCCTCTCCTTCTCTGCACCCCTGGACAGGTCTCATCTCCTCTGCTACCGTGGACAGACCTCTCCTCCTCTGCACCCCTGGACGGGCCTCACCTCCTCTGCACCCCTGGACAGGCCTCTCCTACTCTACACCCCTGGACAGGCCTCTCCTCCTCTGCACCCCCTGGACAGGCCTCTCCTCCTCTGCACCCCTGGACAGGCCTCTCTTCCTCTGCACCCTTGGACAGGCATTTCCTCCTCTGCACACCTGGACAGGCCTCTCCTTCTCTGCACCCCTGGACAGGTCTCACCTCCTCTGCTACCCTGGACAGGCCTCTCCTCCTCTACATCCCTGGACAGGCCTCACCTCCTCTGCAACCCCTGGACAGCCCTCACCTCTTCTGCACCCCTGGACAGGCCCCCCTCCTCTGCCCTTCTTCTGGACAGGCCTCACCTCCTCTGTACCCCTGAACAAGCCTCAACTCCTCTGCACCCCTAGACAGGCCTCTCCTCCTCTGCACCCCTTGACTAGCCTCACCTCCTCTGCACCCCTAGACAGGCCTCTCCTCCTCTGCACCCCTGGACAGGCCTCTCCTCCTCTGCACACCTGGACAGTGTTGGACAGGCCACATGAAGGGCTCGCTCCCTCCCCGCATGACAGGGCTCGAGCCCCGGCCCTCCAGGTGTTACCCACAGAAGCAACCCGCACCCCGTCTCCTACGGGACTCCTGCCCCCGGACATCTCTGTATCATGGGGCCGAACCACTACCGGCTCCCTCGCCCGGCCCGGCCGCCATCTCGGACACTGCACCACGAGGCCGCGTGGCCTCAGCTCGACCCTAACCCTGGGCCTGGCCAGGCCCCGACATCCCGGCACCACCATCCACCCAGGAGGTGAACGGACCACTTGGCAGGTCAATGGGAGAAAGAAGTGTCAATGGCTCTCCCCCGCCAGGTGCCGATCACCCCCAGCTCCCCCGGGCGCTGGCTCCACCCCCCTGCTGGGTGTCTGGACTCCCTCATCCCGGACCTCCCGACCTCCAAGTGCGAGGGTCCGGACATCAAAGGGCGCCAGACCTATAACTGGGGCAGCTCTAGAGCAGGAAGGGAGATGTATCCTGGAGTCGAGAGACACCGTGAAGAACTCATCCTTGACGGACTACTGGCGCTGCCGTAGCCCTGCCTTGTGAACTATCGTCTTGCCTGCTGGCGCTGCCGCAACCTTCTGCATCCTTCATCCTCGTCGGGACCTGCTGGCGCTGCCGCGGACCGTTGTAACTACCACCTTCACCGGGACCTGCTGGTGCCGCCGCGGACCGTCGCTACCTACGATCATCTCGGGACCTGCCGGCGCTGCCGTGGCCCGTCCACCTAGAACGCCGAGCTCGAGGATTGTGAGCTATCCATCATATCATCGCAACTACCAGATTGGTAACAAGACTGTCCCGCTACCCCCTTTCCCATCCAAGAGACTAGAATCGAGGGGACCCCTGAGTCCTGACCTCCTTGTACCATTCTATCGTACCTAAAGATTGCTTATAAAGAACGTTAAACCTTATCTTTGTGTGGTGTACATCTGTGGGGGGGAAGTTACTCGTCTGTACGATCGCTGGAGACGGCTCTCCCCGGAGACCTCTTCCCTTGTCCTCGGCCGACCCTCCCGGTCCGTCTAACATTGGTGGCCAGCGGCGCGATCCGAATCAACGCGTAATCGTACAGAGAGTAGCTCACCCCACGACTAAACCACAATGACAACCAAAGAGAGCGGATCCACCGAGAAATTCCAGATGGAGAAATTGGAAGAGTACAGCCATCGTGAGTTGAAACAATTCTGCATTGAACTAGGCATTGCTACCACCGGTCTGAGCACTAAAGACGATTTCAAGCACGCCATTGAGTCTTGGGCAGAAACCGGGGCCGCCAGACCCCCGGACCAAAACATTACAGCATCAGAGAGGAACACCACGGCTCCCGAGGAGCGAAGAACGGGTCTCTCGCAGGAAGAGATCCAGGAGAGAGAAAGAAGCAGACTACATGAGTTAGAAATGGCACGGCTCAAAATGGACGGTGAACTAAAATTAGCCGAACAAAAACTGAACCTAGAACATCTGCGGCTCCGAGAAGAACGGGAAGAAAAACAGAGGCAGAGAGAGCTCGAAGAAAGAGATTAGCGTACGAACACGAGCGCAAACTGGCAGAATTAGACCTACGGAAGCAAAACAAAGAACTGGGGGTGCCCGAGCAACCGCGCACCCCAGGAGCGACAGAAAAAAAGGTCCACATCCCCAAGGATGTCATCCGAGAGTATTTCCGAGATGACGACATACAACAGTGGTTCAAGGCCTACGAGATCGCCATGACCTCCCACCGGATCGACCGAAGTGACTGGGGAGCCGGTCTATGGGGGAGGTTCGTCAATGAAGGCCGCGATGCCCTGTTACAGCTCCCAGACCATCTGATGACATCCTATGCCACATGAAGGCTGCCCTCCTCACCCGATATGGGCTCACACCCGAAATGTACCGCCAGAGGTTCCGAGACTGCACCCGGATCCCGGGTACAACTTGGGTGGAATATGTAAACTATTTCAGCCGAGCCTCCGAGGGTTGGATCAAGGGGAGCCACGTAACGACCTACGAGCAACTTTTTAATCTCATGGTGTGGGAGCACCTCTCTAACAACTGCTTTGTCGAGCTCAGGCAGCACCTCCTCGACAGTAAATTGACTGACCCACGGCAGCTCGCCGCCGAGGCTGACCGATGGGAGAGCACCCGAGTAGGCCGGAGTGGGCCGCACGAACAGAACCGGAACAACCAAGGTCAGCACCGTCCCCGAGGAGGAGGAGGAGGCCAGGGACGAGGAAGAGACACCGTCCCGGCCGCTCCCGCTGCCAGCACCCCGCCCCCGGCCAGCCGGGGCAACCCCCCGATGCGCCCGGGGTTCCGAGCCAATGTCACGTGTCACCGATGCCAGCGAGTCGGCCACTACGCCAATAACCCGAACTGTCCACAGAAACAGACTCCGAGGCCCCGCCAGGTAGCTGCCGCCACCCTGGGGGGAGAGCAAATCTCCGAAGAGCAGGAAGAATGCGAACAAGAACAACAAGAGTGGGAACCTGCCGCCATGGTTCTAGCGTGCCTAGGGGGAAGAGACATGGTCCCGCGGGCTCCCCTACCCGCCAACACCAGAAAATATAGTCAGTGGGTGAACATTAATGGGCGCAGGGCCGAAGCACTACGTGACACGGGGGCCAGTGTGACGGCCGTCCGCTGTCACCTGGTGACCCCAGAACAGATCCTGCCGAACATCCTCTGCCCCGTCCGTTCAGCCGACAATTCCGAGAGTCTGTGTCGGATGGCCTGCGTCCCCTTCGAATGGGGAGGAGTCTCCGGCATGTTGAAGGTGACGGTCCGAGATGATGCCCCCGTGGACTGTCTCCTGGGGAATGATCTTGAGAGTTCCCCGTGGGCCGCCGTGGAAAGAAGAGAGCACCTGGGGATGTTGGGCCTCCCGGACTGGGCGTGCGTAACCACCCGGTCCATGGCCGCCCGTGCCATCCCCCGACCGGAAGAACCAGAATGGCCAGCACCTCCTCCCCCGATCGCTCCAGTGGAGGACACCGACCATACTGACCCCCCAGAGCAAACTCCCGAAGGGCTCGCTCAGCCCCAGGACCTTCCCGACCTGGCTCAGTGGCGTCAAGAAGGGGGGCCCACCCAGGAACAGTTCCGTCAAGAGCAGAAGACCTGTCCCTCCCTCGAGGGACTCCGCCAGCAAGCCCTCGCCCAGAGCGCAGGGGACACCACCGGAGCCCATTGGATCTATTGGGACAACGACCTGTTGTATAGTGAACAGAGAATCGCGGAGTTAGGGGCCAGTCGAGTGTTGGTGGTGCCCCTCCGTTTTAGAGACTTCTTGTTAAATTTGGCCAACGATGTCCCTCTGGCTGGACACCTGGGACAGGACAAAACCTACAGTCGCCTGGTGACCCACTTTTTCTGGCCAAAGATGAGAAACGACGTCCTCAACCACTGCCGGTCCTGCCCCACGTGCCAGGCCAGCGGGAAGAGCGGCCGCAAACTCAAAGCACCTCTGCAACCCTTCCCAGTTGTCACCACCCCGTTCGAGAGGGTGGAATAGACATTGTGGGGCCCCTGGACCCCCGAACAGCACAAGGACATCGGTTCATCCTGGTACTGTTGGACCACGCCACCCGCTACCCCGAGGCTGTTCCCCTGCGAACTGTAACAGCCCCGGTGGTCGGCCGGGCCTTAATGGGGATCTTCTCCCGGGTGGGCTTCCCCCGAGAAGTCGTCAGCGACAGAGGCACAAACTTTATTTCAAAATATATGAAATCCCTCGTGCAACAGTGCGGGGTCACCTACCGATTCACGACCCCCTATCACCCTCAAGGAAACGGATTAGTCGAGCGGTTCAACCGCACGCTCAAGGGAATGATAGGCGGGTTGGAAGAGCCCCTCCGTCGCCAGTGGGATGTGCTACTTCCGTGCCTCCTCTTCGCATATCGAGAAGTCCCCCAGAAGTCCCTCGGCTTCAGCCCTTTCGAACTCTTGTACGGACACCCTGTGCGAGGGCCCCTCAGTCTAGTCAAAGAAGGTTGGGAGATGGCCCCCCTGAAGACCCCTCCAGACGTCTTCAAGTACCTCCTGACCCTACGCAATCAGACCAGACGATTCAGAGAAATGGCAAAAGCGAATCTTGAGGCCAGTCAGGAGGACATGAAGAAATGGTACGATCAAAATGCCTCCTCCATCGAATTCGAACCTGGCCAACAAGTGTGGGTGATGTCCCCCACCGAACCGTGTGCCTTGCAGGACAAGTGAACGGGGCCCTTCAAAGTGGTCGAGCGCAAGAGCCCCGTCACCTATCTCTTCGATATGGAATCTCCCTGGAACCCCCTCCGGGTCCTCCACACCAACAGACTCAAACCCCACTTTGTGCGCTCGGAGCTCAGCCTCCTGATGGCTACAGACAGTGGAGCGGAAGAAGACTCCGAGCCTCTCCCTGATCTCCTAAAGACCCGTGAGAAAGATGGTTCCGTAGACGGGGTCCGACTCTCAGATGCCCTCACCCCGGAACAGCGCCAAGGCTGCTGGGACCTCCTGCTGCAGTTTGCGACCCTGTTTTCCCTCACCCCAGGGGTCACCCCCTGGTGCTTGCACGACGTGGACACTGGGGACAGTCCCCCTATCAGACATCGGGCGTACCGCGTACCAGATCGGGTACGTGCCTGCATCCAAGAAGAAGTGTCAAAGATGCTCACGCTCGGGGTCATCGAGCCCTCGGACAGCCCCTGGGCCAGCCCGGTCGTGCTGGTCCCCAAAGCCGCTGCCCCCGGCACCACTCCTGAGCTCCGATTCTGCGTCGACTATCGGGGCCTGAACGCTGTCACCAGAACCGACGCTCATCCCATCCCCCGAGCAGATGAACTGATCGACCGCATGGGGGCTGCCCGCTACCTCAGCATCTTCGACCTGACAGCGGGCTACTGGCAGATCGGTCTCACACCCCGGGCTCAAGAACGATCCACCTTTTCCACCCCCGATGGCCACTACCACTTCAAAGTCATGCCATTCGGCATGAAGAACGCTCCAGCTACTTTTCAGCGACTGGTGAACCAGGTATTGGCGGGACTCGAGGAGTTCAGCGCCGCCTACCTGGACGATATCGCTGTGTACAGCCGCCACTGGTCCGACCACCTCCACCACCTCCGAGAGGTCCTGCAGGCCCTCCAACGGGCCGGCCTCACAATCAAGGCCAGCAAGTGCCAAATTGGTCAGGGGTCCGTGACCTATCTCGGACACCAAGTGGGAAGTGGTCTGGTGGCCCCTCTTCAACTCAAGATCGCTGCCATCCAGTCCTGGCAGCCTCCAGTCACGCAGACCGAGCCTTCTTGGGGCTCACCGGCTACTACCGGCGGTTCGTGAGGGACTATGGCAGCATTGTGGGGCCCCTCACGGAACTCACATCCAAAAACCACCCGAAGAAGGTCAACTGGACCCCAGACTGTCAAGCGGCCTTCGAGAAGCTGAAGGCCGCCATGTGCACTGCCCCTGTGCTCCAGGCCCCCGACTACAGCCGGGAATTCATCGTACAAACGGATGCCTCCGACCATGGCATCGGGGCGGTCTCTCCCAGTTGAACCCCGAAGGACTTGACCAACCAGTGGCCTTCATCAGCAGACGCCTCCTGGCCCGAGAACAGCGCTGGAGCACCATCGAGAGGGAGGCCTTCGCAGTAGTGTGGGCCCTCAAGAAGCTCCGGCCCTATCTCTTCGGTACCCACTTCCGGGTGCAAACAGATCATCGGCCCCTGCAGTGGTGTTAGACCTGGCACCTTGGCGTGAGTCTCCCTTCCACTTTTTGCTGATGTGCCTCCGATGTTTTGCTGGTTTTCCGATACTCAGGGCACTGCGCCACGGCTGATCCGTGCCGCAGTGCAAGTGCTCCCTACTGTAAACTGTATATACGATTGGTATCCATGATTGGTGCATTGGATTTACTGTTAGTCCCTAGTAAAGCGCACGAGAGAGTGCCGGGGCTTGTAGATGCCAATACTGCTGGTGGGCCTGCAGCGCTGGTTGCGCCACCCACCGAAGCAGCTGTAAAGATGTGTCTGGGAACTGCGACCGCAGAACCCACGTGCGGTCTCGTACTGTCACGTTAGCTGGGCAAGTGTCCCCACTTGCCAGCACCGACCCTTCCCTTGACTACATGTTAGACACCCCTATGGTAGGCCTGCGGGCAGGGTGCGTTGTAGGTGTAAGGTAGGACAGGCCCGGATGTGCGGGGCATGTCCTGGTAGTGATTTACCCCAGAGACCGTATCTCACTACCGAAGGCTACCTGCTCCACTAGGCCAGACTGAGCTGCGAGGGTTATTACACCCTATAATCCCCGCAGGCTCACGGAGCATGGTAGTGAGTCATGTTTAGTATGCCTGAACTCAGGATAACGAGATATTTCTTGTAGTCAAGTTTATTTCAGTATCCTGGGTTTGCAAATGCTACTTTTAGAAAGTTAGCATTTGCTTGCTTAACCATTTCAGCTGCCTCTGCCAGAATGTGTATCTGACTGTCTGGGATGTGTGAGTGACAGGGCTGGAGGGATGACGGGCGGTGAATGCGCAGATTACACCTTAGTGGGAGGTAGGAGTGCCTCTTGACTCAAACTGTCACTGTGCTCGGCCACCACAATGCTGGCTCCACCCTCCTGGGGAGCGGCGGATGACGCTGCCGGCACCTGGCCCAGGAAGGGCGAAGCCCCCATCAACAAGGTACTCTGGCCACTCCTGTCCGGACAATGCTGGCTCCACCTCCTGTGGGGCGTCTGAGGCGCCTGCCCCTCACACTGAAAGCAGAAGCCGGAGTACACCCGCGGGGGTACTCCAGACCTGAGAGTGGCTATGCAAAGGCCCCCCTGGCCTGCGAGAACAAAGGATTTGGCCTATAAAAGACGGAGCCCTGCTCCTTGAAAATTAGATCCAGTTTGGGCCACAGAAGGACTCTGCCCGACGAGAAGGACCGCGAGAAGACAAGGAAGAGTGCTGGCTCTTGCCTGTGTCTGGTGCCTTGCTGCTGAAGGAGAGACAGGAGAAAAGACTACAAGAAGACTTTTGCTTACTTTGTGCCAAACTCTGCTGAAGAGATCTCCGAGGGCTTGGAATCGAACTTGCCCCCTGACCAGCGTCCCAGGACCAGTGGACGCTACCCCCCTGAAGAAGCGACTGCGGGTGCTGACCATCGCCGCGGCACTGACAAAGGAGTCTCCGCTGAGACCTCTAAGCACCCTCCCGACCACCGTAACCGGGGCCCAACGCAGCAACGGAAGCACAGCGAGGACCAGCCGCCGCTGGCCCGAACACCGTGACCACCGCTGCACCGGGAGCCCGAGAACACAGCAAAGGAGGACCCGTCCGGTCCGAGCTACAGAGAGGACTGCATTGCTGGCAGTCTCTCACCTGCAAAGACAGACAGTGGCCTTAAGAGACTCCACAGTCGGTAAGCCTGCCCGACAGCCCAGCTGTGAGCCCACAGCTGCACCGACATTTGGCTGGGTACGTCCTGCACTTGGGGACCGTACTGCCACTTGTCACCCCCGCACTGCCGCCGCCTCCAGGGACGGAGCGGACGACGAAGGAAGGATCCTGCCGCCACCGACCACCGCTGCCCCGGACGACCCGTGACCTGCTCGGCCGAAGAGCCGCAACGATCAGCGACCCCGGGAAGGCACAGCGACGTGGGACAGATCCCTTGGAAGCCACCTGCTCCACAAGAACATTGGTTCACCCCGGCCTACGGGCCTCAAGAGAACTTTTATAAGAACTGTGAAACCGAAAGCAAGTAACGTGCAACCGTATTCTTAAGCATTGACTGTATTCCTAGCCTGCGTAAAATCACTATATAAAGATATATATTTTTACACGAATACAGTCTGGTCTCGTTGTGTGGTGGGTTGGTTGTGAAGGTGTACTGTTGCAAGTGTTTAACCCTATGTGCCCCAAAGATTAGCCTACGACTGCTCGAGCCACACTACCTAGAGGGTGAGCAGAGGTTGTCTGGAAGGTAACCCTCAGCCCTGACAAGGAAGAGGAGAGTCCCTGCTTGACGCTAGTGTTCCACGGCGCCAACCAGAGCCTCCCACTTCCTACATTGGATGCAGCGGTGAGGATTTCGAATTTACACTTGCGATAGTTATACCTGAACTTCCGACCGCTACACAAGGGTCACGGTACAGTTACGAAATCACAGACTTTGCCTTTGAGAAACGATTCCGAGTGCAGAAGCCATGCCGGGCACGAAGAGCCTGGATGGAGCGGAGTCCACGACCTCCGAGATGTTGGAGATCGAGTGGGATCCCGCAAAGGTGGATAAATACTCCAAAGACGAACTGAAATTCTTTTGCAAGAAACTCAAAGTTCCGCACGTTAGCTGCAAAAACAAGACGCAGCTCGCCAAGGCCATGAAAGCCTGGATAGAGTCCCGAAAGAACCCGGAAGAGCAAGATGTCCTCGCCGAGCAGAATGCGACAGAAGAGCAGAATGCGACGGAGGAGCAGAATGCGCTTGGGGATCTGATCGATCTCGAGCGGCAGGACAGCGAGAACAGCTTTGGAAAAGGCCTGTCGCCAGAGGAGCTGGCGGACAGGAAAGAAACCCGGAATCATGAAAGGAAATTGGCAGAGTTAAAAATTCAGCTGGAGCTTGAAACCAAAAGAATGGCGCTGGAAGAGCGAAAGCACCAGATGGATTACGAGATCAAGATGAGGGAGATAAGTCTCAAGGAGAGAGACTTAGATCGGCCTCCCTCTGGTGGCAGCACAACGCCAGTGCAGGTAGAGTCAAGAGTGCACATCCCGAAGGACGTAGTCAAGGAGTTCTTTAAGGGGGATGACATAGGACAGTGGTTTAGGGCATACGAGGTAGCCATGTCCTCCCACCGGGTCCCTGAGAAGGATTGGGGAGCGGGGTTGTGGGGAAGGTTCCTTAGCGAAGGGAGAGATACTTTGCTAGATTTGCCCGTTGAGAATCAGAGATCCTATGCCCACATGAAAGAAGCTTTGTTGAACCGGTACGGGCTTACCCCTGAAATGTATAGGCAGAAGTTTAGGGAATGTAGTAAGCGGCCTGGGAATACGTATGTGGAGTATGTGACTTACTTTTGCAGAGCACTGGATGGTTGGGTGAAAGGTAACAAAGTGAATGATTTTCAAGGTCTCTTTGATTTAATTGCATGGGAGCACTTAGCTAATCACTGTTTTCCTGAGTTACGCCAACACCTGATCGATAGCAAGCTGTCCAACCCGAGGAAGCTTGCTGAGGAGGCGGACCGCTGGCTCAGCACCAGGGTCCACAAGGGTCCCGTGGGAGACTCCGCCAAAAGTGGGCAGGGTCCCCAGCAGAAGAGTGGGGGGGACATGGGGGGAAAACAGAAAGGGTTCCAAAAAGGCCCCCAAAGTAGTTCCCCAGGGAATCCGCAGCAGGGTTCTCAGCCTCCCCCACCCCCGAAGCAGAATGGGGCCCCGACAGGTAAACCTGTTCCAAAGGGGCCCTTCAATTGTTTCAAATGTGGCGAGCCTGGGCACATATCCAGTGACCCCAAGTGTCGCCTATTTGGAAAACCTGCACCCACTGGTGCTCCGCCCCGACAAGTGACTAGCGTTCACCTGGGAGAAGAGATGATGGTCCCGGGGGGTGGAGATCCCGTTCAGATGACCCTGGTCTCGTTAGGAGACAGCGAGATGATCCCTACGAGCTACCTGCCCTCTAACACTAAGAAATATGGGCAGGTGGTGATCATCAATGGCAAGGAAGCTGAGGCTCTTAGAGACACAGGAGCCAGTGTGACTGCCGTGAGGCAGCACCTGGTGTCTCAGGAGCAGGTTGTACCCCATGCCTACTGTAGGGTTATCAATGCTGATAATTCCGAGAGTCAGTGTCCGATGGCTCAAGTTCCCTTCGAGTGGGGGGGGGGGTCTCTGGTACTCTGCAGGTCTGTGTAAGAAAAACCATGCCTGTTGACTGTTTGCTAGGGAACGACTTGGAGCACTCCCCTTGGGAAAAGGTGGAGAAAGCGACTCACCTGAGGATGGTGGGTCTGCCTGACTGGGCGTGCGTGACCACCCGGTCAATGGCAGCCAGTAAGGGTGATCGAGAGGTCCTGGGGCCTGATGGAGAGGCCCAGGAACCGGCTTTAGGGAGAAGGCGCAGGGGGCGCGGGAAACCGGCCCCTGATGTTCCTACGGTCCAGGAGGAGGCAGACCTTGAGGGGGATGCCCTGGAGCCTACAGGGGAACAGATCGCCGAACTGGGGGACCTGCCTGAGCTGACCCATTGGCAGCAAGAAGGAGGACCCTCCAGGGAGGACTTCTGCAGGGAGCAGAAAGAGTGCCCTTCTCTCGTGGGTATGCGGCAGCAGGCTGCAGACCAGGCCGGAGGTGTTCAGGCCAAAACACATTACGTGTACTGGGAGAACGACCTCCTGTATTCGGAGCCTAAGGCTGCTGAACCTGGGTCAGCCCGTGTGCTGGTGGTACCCCAGAAATTCAGAGCCTTCCTACTGGGGCTGGCTCATGATGTGCCTTTAGCAGGACATCTAGGGATGGACAAGACCTATGACAGGCTTGTCACCCACTTTTACTGGCCTCAAATGCATAAAAGTTCAGATGCATATTGCAGGACCTGTCCAACTTGCCAGGCAAGTGGGAAGACGGGAGGGAAGAACAAGGCTCCCCTCCAACCCTTCCCTGTGGTCGGTACGCCATTCCAGCGAGTGGGTATTGACATTGTTGGGCCTCTGGACCCCAAGACAGCCATGGGCAACAGGTTCATCCTGGTCTTGGTGGACCATGCCACCCGGTACCCTGAAGCCATCCCTCTGAGGACAGTGACGGCGCCCGTGGTGGGGCGTGCACTGATGGGAATTTTCTCACGAGTAGGATTCCCTCTAGAGGTGGTGAGCGACAGGGGGACCAACTTCATATCGAAATATATGAAGTCCCTTTGGCAGGAGTGTGGCGTAACGTACAAGTTCACCACACCCTACCATCCCCAAGGTAACGGGTTGGTTGAAAGATTCAACCGAACCCTCAAAGGCATGATAATGGGCCTGGAAGGTCCGATGAGGCGTAAGTGGGACGTCCTCTTACCATGCCTGCTGTTTGCATATCGCGAGGTACCACAGAAGTCCCTAGGGTTCAGCCCCTTTGAACAGCTGTACGGTCACCCCGTGAGAGGACCACTGAGTTTGGTAAAGGAAGGCTGGGAGCAATCTCCCAGGAAACCTCCCCAGAATGTATATAGCTACATGCTGGCCTTCAGAAACCAGACCAGACGCTTCAGACAACTTGCCGAGGCAAATCTGGAAGCGAGCCAGGAAGAAATGAAGCGGTGGTACGATCAGAATGCCACTCTGGTCGAGCTTCAGCCTGGACAAGAGGTGTATGTCTTGGCCCCAGTGGAGCCCTGTGCCCTTCAGGATAAGTGGACAGGCCCATTTGAGGTTGTGGAGCGCAAGAGCCCCGTGACGTACTTGGTAGACATGAAGACGCCCAGGAACCCGTTGCGGGTCTTGCATGTCAACCGCCTCAAGCCCCACTTGCGAAGGTCCGAAGTGGGCATGTTGTTGGCAACCGATGACGGAATGGAGGAGGAGTCAGAGCCTCTTCCCGACCTCTTGGTGGCCTGTGAGAAAGATGGGTCAGTGGATGGAGTTAACCTCTCACCCTCCCTGACCGCCGAACAACAGGAAGACTGCCGCCAGTTGCTGGGACAGTTTCCTGACCTGTTCTCCCTGGTTCCGAGTGTCACCGATTGGTGCGTCCATGACGTGGACACTGGAGACAGCTTACCGGTGAAGCATAAGGCTTACCGAGTAACTGACAGGGTACGGGCCTGCATCAAGGAGGAGGTCTCCAAGATGCTTGCCCTCGGGGTGGTTGAGTCTTCCAGCAGTCCTTGGTCCAGCCCCGTGGTCTTGGTTCCGAAGGCTGCTGCGCCGGGAGCCACACCCGAACTCCGGTTCTGTGTGGACTACAGAGGACTCAATTCAGTCACGAAGACTGACGCGCACCCCATCCCCAGAGCTGACGAGCTCATTGATCGGCTAGGGGCTGCCCGGTTTCTCAGCACGTTTGATTTGACGTCTGGGTACTGGCAGATCGCCTTGACCGATGGGGCAAAGGAGAGGTCGGCATTCTCTACACCAGATGGGCATTTCCAGTTCCGGGTTATGCCATTTGGAATGAAGAATGCCCCTGCCACCTTTCAGAGATTGGTCAACCAGGTGTTGGCTGGACTGGACGAGTTCAGTGCCGCCTACCTGGATGACATCGCGGTGTTCAGCGGCACCTGGCCCGAACACCTGCGACACCTCTGGGAAGTGTTGATGGCCCTGCGCAGAGCAGGCCTCACAATCAAGGCAAGCAAGTGCCAGATTGGGCAGGGTTCAGTGGTGTACTTGGGACACCAAGTTGGGAGTGGCAAGGTAGCCCCCTTGCAGCCCAAAATCGAAACCATCCTGGCTTGGGAACCCCCCAAGACCCAGACTGCAGTGAGAGCCTTCCTGGGGCTCACTGGGTATTACAGGAGGTTTGTCAAGGGCTATGGCACGATCGTGACCCCCTTGACAGAGCTGACTTCGAAGAAGCAGCCCAGGAATGTGATTTGGACTGACACCTGTCAAAAGGCTTTCGACACCCTGAAGACTGCCATGTGCACGGCGCCCGTGCTCTTGGCCCCAGATTTCTCCAAGGAGTTTATTGTGCAAACAGACGCTTCAGAGCATGGTGTAGGGGCTGTTCTTTCACAGATGACTGAGGAGGGCTTTGACCAACCCGTAGCCTTCATAAGTAGGAGGTTACTTCCACGGGAAAGTAGGTGGAGTGCAATAGAGCGTGAAGCTTTTGCTGTGGTCTGGGCGCTGAAGAAGCTAAGACCCTACTTGTTTGGGTCTCACTTCCGAGTTCAGACGGACCACAGGCCCCTCAGATGGTTGATGCAAATGAGGGGTGAGAACCCGAAACTGTTGAGGTGGTCCATTTCTCTACAGAGTATGGACTTTACGGTGGAACACCGACCTGGCACCGATCACGCCAACGCTGACGGTCTGTCCAGATTTTTCCGCCTTAGTGATGTGGAACTCCCTGGGGAAGGGTAGTTCCCCCCACATTTCAGCTGGAGGGGACACATGTTAGACCTGGAACCTTGGCGTGAGTCTCCCTTCCACTTTTTGCTGATGTGCCTCCGATGTTTTGCTGGTTTTCCGATACTCAGGGCACTGCGCCACGGCTGATCCGTGCCGCAGTGCAAGTGCTCCCTACTGTAAACTGTATATACGATTGGTATCCATGATTGGTGCATTGGATTTACTGTTAGTCCCTAGTAAAGCGCACGAGAGAGTGCCGGGGCTTGTAGATGCCAATACTGCTGGTGGGCCTGCAGCGCTGGTTGCGCCACCCACCGAAGCAGCCGTAAAGATGTGTCTGGGAACTGCGACCGCAGAACCCACGTGCGGTCTCGTACTGTCACGTTAGCTGGGCAAGTGTCCCCACTTGCCAGCACCGACCCTTCCCTTGACTACATGTTAGACACCCCTATGGTAGGCCTGCGGGCAGGGTGCGTTGTAGGTGTAAGGTAGGACAGGCCCGGATGTGCGGGGCATGTCCTGGTAGTGATTTACCCCAGAGACCGTATCTCACTACCGAAGGCTACCTGCTCCACTAGGCCAGACTGAGCTGCGAGGGTTATTACACCCTATAATCCCCGCAGGCTCACGGAGCATGGTAGTGAGTCATGTTTAGTATGCCTGAACTCAGGATAACGAGATATTTCTTGTAGTCAAGTTTATTTCAGTATCCTGGGTTTGCAAATGCTACTTTTAGAAAGTTAGCATTTGCTTGCTTAACCATTTCAGCCGCCTCTGCCAGAATGTGTATCTGACTGTCTGGGATGTGTGAGTGACAGGGCTGGAGGGATGACGGGCGGTGAATGCGCAGATTACACCTTAGTGGGAGGTAGGAGTGCCTCTTGACTCAAACTGTCACTGTGCTCGGCCACCACAATGCTGGCTCCACCCTCCTGGGGAGCGGCGGATGACGCTGCCGGCACCTGGCCCAGGAAGGGCGAAGCCCCCATCAACAAGGTACTCTGGTCACTCCTGTCCGGACAATGCTGGCTCCACCTCCTGTGGGGCGTCTGAGGCGCCTGCCCCTCACACTGAAAGCAGAAGCCGGAGTACACCCGCGGGGGTACTCCAGACCTGAGAGTGGCTATGCAAAGGCCCCCCTGGCCTGCGAGAACAAAGGATTTGGCCTATAAAAGACGGAGCCCTGCTCCTTGAAAATTAGATCCAGTTTGGGCCACAGAAGGACTCTGCCCGACGAGAAGGACCGCGAGAAGACAAGGAAGAGTGCTGGCTCTTGCCTGTGTCTGGTGCCTTGCTGCTGAAGGAGAGACAGGAGAAAAGACTACAAGAAGACTTTTGCTTACTTTGTGCCAAACTCTGCTGAAGAGATCTCCGAGGGCTTGGAATCGAACTTGCCCCCTGACCAGCGTCCCAGGACCAGTGGACGCTACCCCCCTGAAGAAGCGACTGCGGGTGCTGACCATCGCCGCGGCACTGACAAAGGAGTCTCCGCTGAGACCTCTAAGCACCCTCCCGACCACCGTAACCGGGGCCCAACGCAGCAACGGAAGCACAGCGAGGACCAGCCGCCGCTGGCCCGAACACCGTGACCACCGCTGCACCGGGAGCCCGAGAACACAGCAAAGGAGGACCCGTCCGGTCCGAGCTACAGAGAGGACTGCATTGCTGGCAGTCTCTCACCTGCAAAGACAGACAGTGGCCTTAAGAGACTCCACAGTCGGTAAGCCTGCCCGACAGCCCAGCTGTGAGCCCACAGCTGCACCGACATTTGGCTGGGTACGTCCTGCACTTGGGGACCGTACTGCCACTTGTCACCCCCGCACTGCCGCCGCCTCCAGGGACGGAGCGGACGACGAAGGAAGGATCCTGCCGCCACCGACCACCGCTGCCCCGGATGACCCGTGACCTGCTCGGCCGAAGAGCCGCAACGATCAGCGACCCCGGGAAGGCACAGCGACGTGGGACAGATCCCTTGGAAGCCGCCTGCTCCACAAGAACATTGGTTCACCCCGGCCTACGGGCCTCAAGAGAACTTTTATAAGAACTGTGAAACCGAAAGCAAGTAACGTGCAACCGTATTCTTAAGCATTGACTGTATTCCTAGCCTGCGTAAAATCACTATATAAAGATATATATTTTTACACGAATACAGTCTGGTCTCGTTGTGTGGTGGGTTGGTTGTGAAGGTGTACTGTTGCAAGTGTTTAACCCTATGTGCCCCAAAGATTAGCCTACGACTGCTCGAGCCACACTACCTAGAGGGTGAGCAGAGGTTGTCTGGAAGGTAACCCTCAGCCCTGACAAGGAAGAGGAGAGTCCCTGCTTGACGCTAGTGTTCCACGGCGCCAACCAGAGCCTCCCACTTCCTACAAGTGGCTAATGCAGATGCGGGGGGAGAATCCCAAACTATTGCGTTGGTCCATCTCCCTGCAGGGGATGGACTTCACTGTGGAACACCGACCGGGCCCAGACCACGCCAACGCGGATGGCCTGTCACGCTTTTTCCGCCTCGACGAGGAGAGTCCCCAAGAGGATGGGTGACTCTCCCCGCCTTCAGCTGGGGGGGACGCATGTTGGACAGGCCACATGAAGGGCTCGCTCCCTCCCCGCATGACAGGGCCCGAGCCCCGGCCCTCCAGGTGTTACCCACAGAAGCAACCCGCACCCCGTCTCCTACGGGACTCCTGCCCCCGGACATCTCTGTATCATGGGGCCGAACCACTACCGGCTCCCTCGCCCGGCCCGGCCGCCATCTTGGACACTGCACCACGAGGCCGCGTGGCCTCAGCTCGACCCTAACCCTGGGCCTGGCCAGGCCCCGACATCCCGGCACCACCATCCACCCAGGAGGTGAACGGACCACTTGGCAGGTCAATGGGAGAAAGAAGTGTCGATGGCTCTCCCCCGCCAGGTGCCGATCACCCCCAGCTCCCCCGGGTGCTGGCTCCACCCCCCTGCTGGGTGTCTGGACTCCCTCATCCCGGACATCCCGACCTCCAAGTGCGAGGGTCCGGACATCAAAGGGCGCCAGACCTATAACTGGCCATTAAAGAAATGGGGTAACCCAAAAGTACTGGACCTGGGTATCAAGTTGATAACAACATACAATGGTCCGAGACCTATAACTTAATATAAATGAAATGAATCAAACCATAATTGATTAGAGAGCATATACAATTAGTCGCTGCTCAACTCAACTAATGAAGAAACATAAGAATTGGCAACAACAACACAACGGTCCAAGAATATATGCAATATTTTAATCTATTGTCATATATCGCATTTGTATTGCAAATTACAAATTTTTATGTATTTTTTGTTTTTATATATACATCTAGAATTATAATAGTAGTTGCCCCATATAGAGCGTGCAGTAGAAAAGGGGGTGTCAAAGAAAGTGCCAGTGATAAGGTGAAAAAGGAAAAGAAATCACACAAAGTTGATAGAAACAACAATTTCTGCTTTTTCAAAAAAATGCCAGCCAGTAAGTGCTGGATCAGAGAACCTGACCACATTCAAATAGTCCAAAAACGCTTCTTAATAAATTAAGATGTAAACTAGATGTATATATAAAAACAAAAAATGCATAAAAATTTGTAATTTGCAATACAAATGCGATATATGACAATAGATTAAAATATTGCATATATTCTTGGACCGTTGTGTTGTTGTTGCCAATTCTTATGTTTCTTCATTAGTTGAGTTGAGCAGCGACTAATTGTATATGCTCTCTAATCAATTATGGTTTGATTCATTTCATTTATATTAAGTTATAGGTCTCGGACCATTGTATGCAGACCTATAACTGGGGCAGCTCTAGAGCAGGAAGGGAGTTGTATCCTGGAGTCGAGAGACACCGTGAAGAACTCATCCTTGACGGACTACTGGCGCTGCTGTAGCCCTGCCTTGTGAACTATCGTCTTGCCTGCTGGCGCTGCCGCAACCTTCTGCATCCTTCATCCTCGTCGGGACCTGCTGGCGCTGCCGCGGACCGTTGTAACTACCACCTTCACCGGGACCTGCTGGCGCCGCCGCGGACAGTCGCTACCTACGATCATCTCGGGACCTGCCAGCGCTGCCGCAGCCCGTCTACCTAGAACGCCGAGCTCGAGGATTGTGAGCTATCCATCATATCATCGCAACTACCAGATTGGTAACAAGACTGTCCTGCTACCCCCTTTCCCATCCAAGAGACTAGAATCGAGGGGACCCCTGAGTCCTGACCTCCTTGTACCATTCTATCGTACCTAAAGATTGCTTATAAAGAACGTTAAACCTTATCTTTGTGTGGTGTACATCTGTGGGGGGGGAAGTTACTCGTCTGTACGATCGCTGGAGACGGCTCTCCCCGGAGACCTCTCCCCTTGTCCTCGGCCGACCCTCCCGGTCCGTCTAACAGACAGGTCTCACCACCTCTGCACCCCTGGACAGGCCTCAACTCCTCTGCACACCTGGACAGGCCTGACCTCCCCTGTACCCCTGGACAGGCCTCACCTCCTCTGCACCCCTGGACAGGCCTCTCCTCCTCTGCACCCTTGGACAGGCCTCTCCTCCTCTGCACCCCTGGACTGGCCTCAGCTCCACTGCACCCCTGGACAGGGCTCTCCTCCTCTGCACCCCTGGACAGGCCTCTCCTCCTCTGCTCCCCTGGACAGTCATCTCCTCCTCTGCACCCTTGGACAGGCATTTCCTCCTCTCCACACCTGGACAGGCCTCACCTCTTCTGCACCTCTGGACAGGGCTAACCTCTTCTGTACCCCTGGACAGGCATCAGCTCCTCTGCACCACTGGAAAGGCCTCACCTCCTCTGCACCCCTGGATAGGCCTCTCCTCCTCTGCACCCCTAGACAGGCCCCACCTCCTCTGCACCCCTGGACAGGCCTCTCCTCCTCTGCACCCCTCGGCAGGTCTCAGCTCCACTGTACCCCTGGACAGGCCTCAGCTCCTCTGCACCCCTGGACAGGCCTCACCTCCTCTGCACCCCTGGACAGGCCTCTCCTCCACTGCACCCTTGGGCAGGCATTTCCTTCTCTGCACACCTGGACAGGCCTCACCTCCTCTGAACCCCTGGACAGGCCTCACCTCCTCTGCACCTCTGGAAAGGCCTCTCCTCCTCTGCACCCCTGGACAGTCCTCTCCTCCTCCGCACCCCAGGACAGGCCTCGCCTCCTCTGTACCCCTGGGCAGGCCTCACCTCCTCTGCACCCCTGGACAGGCCTCTCCTCTTCTGCACCCCTGGGCAGGCCTCAGCACCACTGCATCCATGGTCAGGCCTCTCCTCCTCTGCACCCCTGGACAGGCCTCTCCTCCTAAGCACCCCTGGACAGGCCTCCCCATCTCTGCCCCCTGGACAGACCTCTCCTCCTCTGCACCCCTGGACATGCCTCTCCTCTTCTGCACCCCTGGGCAGGCCTCAGCACCACTGCATCCATGGTCAGGCCTCTCCTCCTCTGCACCCCTGGACAGGCCTCTCCTCCTAAGCACCCCTGGACAGGCCTCCCCACTTCTGCCCCCTGGACAGACCTCACCTCCTCTGCACCCCTGGACAGGCCTCTCCTCTTCTGCACCCCTGGGCAGGCCTCAGCACCACTGCATCCATGGTCAGGCCTCTCCTCCTCTGCACCCCTGGAGAGGCCTCCCCTCCTAAGCACCCCTGGACAGGCCTCCCCATCTCTGCCCCCTGGACATACCTCTCCTCCTCTGCACCCCTGGACAGGCCTCTCCTCCTCTGCCCCCCCTCTGGACAGGCCTCTCCCCCTCTTCACCCCTGGACAGGCCTCTCCTCCTCTGCACCCCTGGACAGGCCTCTCCTCCTCTGCACCCCTGGACAGGCCTCTCATCCTCTGCACCCCTGGACAGCCCTCTCCTCCTCTGTACCCTTGGACAGGCATTTCCTCCTCTGCACACCTGGACAGGCCTCACCTCCTCTGCCCCACTAGACAGGCCTCCCCTCCTCTGCACCCCAGGACAGGCCTCTCCTCCCAAGCACCCTTGGACAGGCTTATCCTCCTTTGCACCCCTGGACAGTCTTCACCTCCTCTGCATAACTGGACAGGCCTCACCTCCTCTGCATCCCTGGACAGGCCTCTCCTCCTCTTCACCCCTGGACAGGCGTCTCCTCCTCTGCACCCCCTGGATAGGCCTCTCCTCCTCTTCACCCCTGGACAGGCATCTCCTCCCCTTCACCCAAGGATAGGCCTCTCCTCCTCTTCACCCCTGGACAGGCCTCTCCTCCTCTGCACCCCCTGGATAGGCGTCTCCTGCTCTTCACCCCTAGAAAGGCATCTCCTCCTCTTCACCCCTGGACTGGCCTCTCCTCCTCTGCACCCCCTGGACAGGCCTTTCCTCATCACCCCTGGACAGCCCTCACCTCCTCTGCACCCCTGGACAGGCCTCTCCTCCTCTGCCCCTCTTCTAGACAGGCCTCACCTCCTCTGCACCCCTGGACAATCCTCACCTCCTCTGCACCCCTGGACAGGCCTCTCCTCCTCTGCATCCCTGGACAAGCCTCACCTCCTCTGCAACGATGGACAGGCCTCTCCTACTCTGCACAGCTGGACAGGCTTCACCTCCTTTGCACCCCTGGACAGGCCTCACCTCCTCTGCACCCCTGGACAGGCCTCTCCTCCTCTGCACCCCTAGACAGGCCTCTCCTCCTCTGCACCCCTGGACAGGCCTCAGCTCCACTGCACCCCTGGACTGGCCTCTCCTCCTCTGCACCCCTGGACAGGCCTCTCCTCCTCTGCACCCCTGGATAGGCCTCTCCTCCTCTGCACCCCTGGACAGGCCTCTGCACCCCCTAGACAGGCCTCTCCTCATCACCCCTGGACAGCCCTCATCTCCTCTGCACCCCTGGACAGGCTTCTCCTTCTCTGCCCCTCTTCTGGACAGGCCTCACCTCCTCTGCACCCCTGGACAAGCCTCACCTCCTCTGCACCCCTGGACAGGCCTCTCCTCCTCTGCACCCTTGGACAAGCCTCACCTCCTTTGCAACCCTGGACAGGCCGCTCCTCCTCTGCACACCTGGACAGGCTTCACCTCCTTTGCACCCCTGGACAGGCCTCACCTCCTCTGCACCCCTGGAAAGGCCTCTCCTCCTCTGCACCCCAGGACAGTCCTCTCCTCTTCTGCACCCCGCTTGGCAGGCCTCAGCTCCACTGCACTCCTGGTCATGCCTCAGCACCACTGCATCCATGGCCAGGCCTCTCCTCCTCTGCACCCCTGGACAGGCCTCTCTTCCTCTGCACCCCTGGACAGGCCTCACCTCCTCTGCATCCCTGGACAGTCCTCTCCTCCTCTGCACCCCTGGACAGTCCTCACCTCCTCTGCACCCCTGGACAGGCCTCTCCTCTTCACCCCTGGACAGGCCTCTCCTCCTCTGCACCCCTGGACAGGCCTGTCCTCCTCTGCGCCCCCTGGATAGGCCTCTCGTCCTCTTCACCCCTGGACAGGCCTCTACTCCTCTGCACCCCTGGACAGGCCTCTCCTCCTCTGCACCCCTGGACAGGCCTGTCCTCCTCTGCACCCCCTGGATAGGCCTCTCCTCCTCTGCACCCCTTGACAGCCCTCACCTCCTCTGCACCCCTGGACAGGCCTCTCCTCCTCTGCACCCCTAGACTAGCTGCACCTCCTCTGCACCCCTAGACAGGCCTCTCCTCCTCTGCACCCCTGGACAGGTCTCTTCTCCTCTGCACACCTGGACAGGCCTCACCACCTCTGCACCCCTGGGCAGGCCTCACCTCCGCTGCACCCCTGGACAGGCCTGACCTCATCTGCACCCCTGGGCAGGCCTCACCTCCTCATCCCCCTGGACAGGCCTCTCCTCCTCCGCACCCCCTGGATAGGCCTCACCTCCTCTGCATCCCTGGACAGGCCTCACATCCACTGCACCCCTGGACAGGCCTCACCTCCTCTGCACCCCTGGACAGGCCTCTCCTCATCTGAACCCCCTGGATAGGCCTCACCTCCTCTGCAACCCTGGACAGGCCTCTCCTCCTCTGCACCCCTGGACAGGCCTCTCTTCCTCTGCACAACTGGAGAGGCCTCACCTCCTCTGCACCCCTGGACAGGCCTCACCTCCTCTGCACCCCTGGACAGTCCTCTCCTCCTCAGCACACCTGCACAGGCCTCACCTCCTCTGTACCTCTGGACAGGGCTCTCCTCCTCTGCACCCCTGTACAGGCCTCTCCTCTTCTGCACAACTGGACAGGCCTCACCTCCTCTGCACCCCTGGACAGGCCTCACCTCCTCTGCACCCCTGGACAGTCCTCTCCTCCTTTGCACACCTGGACAGGCCTCACCTCCTCTGCACCTCTGGACAGGGCTCTCCTCCTCTGCACCCCTGGACAGGCCTCTCCTCCTCTACATCCCTGGACAGGCCTCCCCACCTCAGCCCCCTGGACAGGCCTCTCCTCCTCTGCACCCCTGGACAGGCCTCACCTTCTCTGCACCCCTGGACAGGCATCCCCTCCTCTGCACCCCTGGACAGGCCTCACCTCCTCATCCCCCTGGACAGGCCTCTCCTCCTCTGCACCACTGGATAGGCCTCTCCTCCTCTGCACCCCTAGACAGGCCTCACCTCCTCTGCACCCCTGGACAAGCCTCACCTCCTCTGCACCCCTGGAGAGGCCTCTCCTCCTCTGCACCCCTAGACAGGCCTCACCTCCTCTGCACCCCTGGACAAGCCTCACCTCCTCTGCACCCCTGGAGAGGCCTCTCCTCCTCTACACAACTGGACAGGCCTCACCTCCTCTGCACACATGGACAGGCCTCACCTCCTCTGCACCCCTGGACAGGTCTCACCTCCTCCGCACCCCTGGACAGGCCTCATCTCCTCTGCACCCCTGGACAGGCCTCTCCTCTGCCCCTCCTCTGCACAGGCCTCTCCTCCTCTTCACCCCTGGACAGGCCTCTCCTCCTCTGCACCCCTGGACATGCCTCAGCTCCACTGCACCCCTGGACAGGCCTCTCCTCCTCTTCACCCTGGACAGGAATCTCCTCCTATGACCCCTTCACCTTCACCTCCTCTGCTCCCCTGGACAGGCCTCTCCTCCTCTGCCCTTCTTCTGGACAGGCCTCACCTCCTCTGCACCCCTGTACAGGCCTCTCCTCCTCTGCACCCCTGGACAAGCCTCAACTCCTCTGCACCCCTGGACAGGCCTCTCCTTCTCTGCACCCCTGGACAGGCCTCTTCTCCTCTGCACCCCTAGACAGGCCTCTCCTCCTCTGCACACCTGGACAGGCCTCACCACCTATGCACCCCTGGACAGACCTCAGCTCCTCTGCACCCCCCTGGACAGGCCTCACCTCCTCTGCACCCCCCTGGACTGGCCTCGCCTCATCTGCACCCCTGGACAGGCCTCTCCTCAAATGCCCCGCTGGACAGGCCTCTCCTCCTCTCCACCCCTGGACAGGCCTCACCTCCTCTGCACCTCTGGACAGGCCTCACCTCCTCTGCACCCCTGGACAGGCCTGACCTCCTTTGAACCCCTGGACAGGCCTCTACTCCTCTGCACCCCTGGACAGGCCTCTCCTCCTCTGCACCCTTGGACAGGCCTCACCTCCTCTGCACCCCTGGACAGGCATCAGCTCCTCTGCACCAGTGGACAGGCCTCTCCTCCTCTACACCCCTGGACAGTCCTCTCCTCCTCTTCAACCCTGGACAGGCCTCTCCTCCACTTCACCCCTGGACAGGCCTCTCCTCCTCTGCACCCCTGGACAGGACTCACCTCCTCTGCACCCCTGGACAGGCCTCTCCTCCTCCGCACCCCCTGGATAAGCCTCTCCTCCTCTTCACCCCTGGACAGGCCTCTCCCCCTCTGCACCCCTGGACAGTCCTCACCTCCTCTGCACCCCTGGACAGGCCTGACCTCCTCTGCACCCCTGGACAGGCCTGACCTCCTCTGCAACCCTGGACAGGCCTCTCCTCCTCTGCACCCCTGGACAGGCCTCTCTTCCTCTGCACAACTGGACAGGCCTCACCTCCTCTGCACCCCTGGACAGGCCTCACCTCCTCTGCACCCCTGGACAGGCCTCTACTCATCTGCACCCCTGGACAGGCCTCTCCTCCTCTGCACCCTTGGACAGGCCTCACCTCCTCTGCACCCCTGGACAGGCATCAGCTCCTCTGCACCAGTGGACAGGCCTCTCCTCATCTACACCCCTGGACAGTCCTCTCCTCCTCTTCAACCCTGGACAGGCCTCTCCTCCACTTCACCCCTGGACAGGCCTCTCCTCCTCTGCACCCCTGGACAGGACTCACCTCCTCTGCACCCCTGGACAGGCCTCTCCCCCTCCGCACCCCCTGGATAAGCCTCTCCTCCTCTTCACCCCTGGACAGGCCTCTCCCCCTCTGCACCCCTGGACAGTCCTCATCTCCTCTGCACCCCTGGACAGGCCTGACCTCCTCTACACCCCTGGACAGGCCTGACCTCCTCTGCAACCCTGGACAGGCCTCTCCTCCTCTGCACCCCTGGACAGGCCTCTCTTCCTCTGCACAACTGGACAGGCCTCACCTCCTCTGCACCCCTGGACAGGCCTCACCTCCTCTGCACCCCTGGACAGTCCTCTCCTCCTCAGCACACCTGCACAGGCCTCACCTCATCTGTACCTCTGGACAGGGCTCTCCTCCTCTGCACCCCGTACAGGCCTCTCCTCCTCTGCACAACTGGACAGGCCTCACCTACTCTGCACCCCTGGACAGGCCTCACCTCCTCTGCACCCCTGGACAGTCCTCTTCTCCTTTGCACACCTGGACAGGCCTCACCTCCTCTGCACCTCTGGACAGGGCTCTCCTCCTCTGCACCCCTGGACAGGCCTCACCACCTCAGCCCCCTGGACAGGCCTCTTGTTGGACAGGCCACATGAAGGGCTTGCTCCCTCCCCGCATGACAGGGCCCGAGCACCGGCCCTCCAGGTGTTACCCACAGAAGCAACCCGCAACCCGTCCCCTACGGGACTCCTGCCCCCGGACATCTCTGTATCATTGGGCCGAGCCACTGTCAGCTCCATCGCCCGGCCCGGCCGCCATCTTGGACACTGCACCACGAGGCCGCGTGGCCTCAACTCGACCCTAACCCTGGGCCTGGCCAGGCCCCGACATCCCGGCACCACCATCCACCCAGGAAGTGAACGGACCACTTGGCAGGTCAATGGGAGAAAGAAGTGTCGATGGCTCTCCCCCGCCAGGTGCCGATCGCCCCCAGCTCCCCCGGGCGCTGGCTCCACCCCCCTGCTGGGTGTCTGGACTCCCTCATCCCGGACCTCCCGACCTCCAAGTGCGAGGGTCCGGACATCAAAGGGCGCCAGACCTATAACTGGGGCAGCTCCAGAGCAGGAAGGCAGTTGTATCCTGGAGTCGAGAGACACCGTGAAGAACTCATCCTTGACGGACTGCTGGCGCTGCCGCAGCCCTGCCTTGTGAACTATCGTCCTGCCTGCTGGCGCTGCCGCAACCTTCTGCATCCTTCATCCTCGTCGGGACCTGCTGGCGCTGCCGCGGACCGTTGTAACTACCACCTTCACCGGGACCTGCTGGCGCTGCCGCGGACCGTCGCTACCTACGATCATCTCGGGACCTGCCGGCGCTGCCGCGGCCCGTCCTCCTAGAACGCCGAGCTCGAGGATTGTGAGCTACCCATCATATCATCGCAACTACCAGATTGGTAACAAGACTGTCCCGCTACCCCCTTTCCCATCCAAGAGTCTAGAATCGAGGGGACCCCTGAGTCCTGACCTCCTTGTACCATTCTACCGTACCTAAAGATTGCTTCTAAAGAACGTTAAACCTTATCTTTGTGTGGTGTATATCTGTGGGGGGGAAGTTACTCGTCTGTACGATCGCTGGAGACGGCTCTCCCCGGAGACCTCTCCCCTTGTCCTCGGCCGACCCTCCAGGTCCGTCTAACATTGGTGGCCAGCGGCGCGATCCGAATCAACGCGTACGTACAGAGAGTGACTCACCCCACGACTAAACCACAATGACAACCAGAGAGAGCGCAGAAAAATTCCAGATGGACAAATTGGAAGAGTACAACCATTGTGAGTTGAAACAATTTTGCATCGAACTAGGCATTGCTACCACCGGTCTGAGCACTAAAGACGATTTCAAGCACGCCATTGAGTCTTGGGCAGAAACCGGGGCCGTCAGACCCCCGGACCAAAACATTGCAGCATCAGAGAGGAACACCACTGCTCCCGAAGAGCGAAGAACGGGTCTCTCGCAGGAAGAGATCCAAGAGAGAGAAAGAAGCTGACTACATGAGTTAGAAATGGCACGGCTCAAAATGGACGGTGAACTAAAACTAGCCAAACAAAAACTGAACCTAGAACATCTGCGGCTCCGAGAAGAACGGGAAGAAAAACAGAGACAAAGAGAACTCGAAGAAAAGAGACTAGCGTACGAACACGAGCGCAAACTGGCAGAGTTAGACCTACGGAAGCAAAACAAAGACCTGGGGGTGCCCGAGCAACCGCGCACCCCAGGAGCGACAGAAAAAAAGGTCCACATCCCCAAGGATGTCGTCCGAGAGTATTTCCAAGACGACGACATACAACAGTGGTTCAAGGCCTACGAGATCGCCATGACCTCCCACCGGATCGATCGAAGTGACTGGGGAGCCGGTCTATGGGGGAGGTTCGTCAATGAAGGCCGCGATGCCCTGTTACAGCTCCCAGACCATCTAATGACGTCCTATGACCACATGAAGGCTGCCCTCCTCACTCGATATGGGCTCACACCCGAAATGTACCGCCAGAGGTTCCGAGACTGCACCCGAATCCCGGGTACAACTTGGGTGGAATATGTGAACTATTTCAGCCGAGCCTTTGAGGGTTGGATCAAGGGGAGCCACGTAGCGACCTACGAGCAACTTTTTAATCTCATGGTGTGGGAGCACCTCTCCAACAACTGCTTCATCGAGCTCTGGCAGCACCTCCTCGACAGTAAATTGACTGATCCACGGCAGCTCGCCGCCGAGGCTGACCGATGGGAGAGCACCCGAGTAGGCCGGAGTGGGCCGAACGAACAGAACAGGAACAACCAAGGTCAGCACCGTCCCCGAGGAGGAGGAGGAGGCCAGGGACGGGGGAGAGACACCGTCCCGGCCGCTCCCGCTACCAGCACCCCGCCCCCGGCCAGCCGGGGCAACCCCCCGATGCGCCCGGGGTTCCGAGCCAATGTCACGTGTCACCGATGCCAGCGAGTCGGCCACTACGCCAATGATCCGAATTGCCCAAAGAACCAGACCCCGGGGACCCACCAGGTAGCTGCCATCACCCTGGGAGGAGAGCAAATCTCCGAAGAACAGGAAGAATACGAACAAGAACAACAAGAGAGGGAACCGGCCGCCATGGTTCTAGCGTGCCTAGGGGGAAGAGACATGATCCCGCGGGCTCCCCTACCCGCCAACACCAGAAAATACAGTCAGTGGGTGAACATTAATGGGCGCAGGGCTGAAGCCCTACGTGACACGGGGGCCAGTGTGACGGCCGTCCGCTGTCACCTGGTGACCCCAGAACAGATCCTGCCGAACATCCTCTGCCCCGTCCGTTCAGCCGACAATTCCGAGAGTCTGTGTCGGATGGCCTGCGTCCCCTTCGAATGGGGAGGAGTCTCCGGCATGTTGAAGGTGACGGTCCGAGATGATGCCCCCGTGGACTGTCTCCTGGGGAATGATCTCGAGAGTTCCCCGTGGGCCGCCGTGGAAAGAAGAGAGCACCTGGGGATGTTGGGCCTCTCGGACTGGGCGTGCGTAACCACCCGGTCCGTGGCCGCCCGTGCCATCTCCCGACCTGAAGAACCAGAATGGCCAGCACCTCCTCCCCCGATCGCTCCAGTGGAGGACACCGACCATACCGACCCCCCAGAGCAAACCCCCGAAGGGCTCGCTCAGCTCCAGGACCTTCCCGACCTGGCTCAGTGGCGTCAAGAAGGGGGGCCCACCCAGGAACAGTTCCGTCAAGAGCAGAAGACCTGCCCCTCCCTCGAGGGACTACGACAGCAAGCCCTCGCCCAGAGCGCGGGAGATACCGCCGGAGCCCATTGGATCTATTGGGACAACGACCTGTTGTATAGTGAATAGAGAATCGCGGAGTTAGGGGCCAGTCGAGTATTGGTGGTGCCCCTCCGTTTTAGAGATTTCTTGTTGAATTTGGCCCACGATGTCCCTCTGGCTGGACACTTGGGACAGGACAAAACCTACAGTCACCTGGTGACCCACTTTTTCTGGCCAAAGATGAGAAACGACGTCCTCAACCACTGCCGGTCCTACCCCACGTGCCAGGCCAGCGGGAAGAGCGGCCGCAAACTCAAAGCACCTCTGCAACCCTTCCCAGTGGTTACCACCCCGTTCGAAAGGGTGGGAATAGACATTGTGGGGCCCCTGGACCCCCGAACAGCACAAGGACATCGGTTCATCCTGGTACTGGTGGACGACGCCACCCGCTACCCCGAGGCTGTTCCCCTGCGAACTGTAACAGCCCCGGTGGTCGGCCGGGCCTTAATGGGGATCTTCTCCCGGGTGGGCTTCCCCCGAGAAGTCGTCAGCGACAGAGGCACAAACTTTATTTCAAAATATATGAAATCCCTCTGGCAACAGTGCGGGGTCACCTACCGATTCAAGACCCCCTATCACCCTCAAGGAAACGGACTAGTCGAACGGTTCAACCGCACACTCAAGGGGATGATCGGGGGGTTGGAAGAGCCCCTCCGTCGCCAGTGGGATGTGCTACTCCCGTGCCTCCTCTTCGCCTATCGAGAAGTCCCCCAGAAGTCCCTCGGCTTCAGCCCTTTCGAACTCTTGTACGGACACCCTGTTTGAGGACCCCTCAGCCTAGTCAAAGAAGGTTGGGAGATGGCCCCCCTGAAGACCCCTCCAGACGTATTCAAGTACCTCCTGACCCTACGCAATCAGACCAGACGGTTCAGAGAAATAGCAAAAGCGAATCTTGAGGCCAGTCAGGAGGACATGAAGAAATGGTACGATCAAAATGCCTCATCCATCGAATTCGAACCTGGCCAACAAGTATGGGTGATGTCCCCCACCGAACCGTGTGCCTTGAAGGACAAGTGAACGGGGCCCTTCAAGGTAGTCGAGCGCAAAAGCCCCGTCACCTATCTCATCGATATGGAATCTCCCCGGAACCCCTTCCGGGTCCTCCACGCCAACAGACTCAAACCCCACTTTGTGCGCTCGGAGCTCAGCCTACTGATGGCTACAGACAGTGGAGCGTAAGAAGACTCCGAGCCCCTCCCTGACCTTCTAAGGACCCGTGAGAAAGATGGTTCAGTAGACGGGGTCCGACTCTCAGATGCCCTCACCCCGGAACAGCGCCAAGATTGCCGGGGCCTCCTGCTGCAATTTGCGACAGGAGGCCCCTTGCACCCTTGGACAGGCCTCTCCTCCTCTGCACCCCTGGAAAGGCCTCAGCTCCACTGCACCCCTGGACAGGGCTCTCCTCCTCTGCACCCCTGGATAGGCCTCTCCTCCTCTGCGCCCCTGGACAGTCCTCTCCTCCTCTGCACCCTTGGACAGGCATTTCCTCCTCTCCAAATCTGAACAGGCCTCACCTCTTCTGCACCTCTGGACAGGCCTCACCTCCTCTTCACCCCTGGACAGGCCTCTCCTCCTCTGCACCCCTGGACAGGCCTCTCTTCCTCTGCACCCTTGGACAGGCATTTCCTCCTCTGCGAACCTGGACAGGCCTCTCCTTCTCTGCACCCCTTGACAGGTCTCACCTCCTCTGCTACCCTGGACAGGCCTCACCTCCTCTACATCCCTGGACAGGCCTCACCTCCTCTGCACCACTAGACAGGCCTCACCTCCTCTGCACCCCTGGACAAGCCTCTCCTCTTTTGCACCCCTGGATAGGCCTCTCATCCTCTGCAACCCCTGGACAGCCCTCACCCCCTCTGCACCCCTGGACAGGCCCCCCTCCTCTGCCCTTCTTCTGGAGAGGCCTCACCTCCTCTGCACCCCTGAACAAGCCTCAACTCCTCTGCACCCCTGGACAGGCCTCACCTCCTCTGCACCCCTAGACAGGCCTCTCCTCCTCTGCACCCCTGGACAGGCCTCTCCTCCCCTGCACACCTGGACAGGTCTCACCACCTCTGCACCCCTGGACAGGCCTCAACTCCTCTGCACACCTGGACAGGCCTGACCTCCCCTGTACCCCTGGACAGGCCTCACCCCCTCTGCACCCCTGGACAGGCCTCTCCTCCTCTGCACCCTTGGACAGGCCTCTCCTCCTCTGCACCCCTGGAAAGGCCTCAGCTCCACTCCACCCCTGGACAGGGCTCTCCTCCTCTGCACCCCTTGAGGTTCC
The DNA here is from genome assembly GCF_964263255.1 of Lissotriton vulgaris. Taxonomy (NCBI): domain Eukaryota; kingdom Metazoa; phylum Chordata; class Amphibia; order Caudata; family Salamandridae; genus Lissotriton; species Lissotriton vulgaris. Next base: position 106,940,806 of record NC_141685.1, on the reverse strand, counting down.
GTGACGATTTGAACCCGTGTTTTCAATATTGTCGGAAATACATAATATTGGTATCAGCGAACCGCAAATGATCCATTTAGCATATCCTGGTGTTTCCGCTACGCTACGAGCAAGAGTATTCCTGTTACAAACACATTTCCGATCTACCCATGGCATCCATCTTAGATCATGGCAGCCATTTTGTGTTTCTTGCCCTCACATACGCAATAACCTCTGATCACTTCATTTCGATTAAGGACACGTAGGCTTAGCCGGCGATTCACCTTTCTAGCAACACGTGCACCTTAGAACAGAACACGCTGTAGCTGCATGACTCGACAAAGGCTACCTCCTCTGCCCGAGGCCAGTCCTGCTATACTGGTTCTTGTGTTCGTTGGCCTGATCATGATTAGGCGGCCGAAGCTGGTAGCCTTGCCCATTTACGATCCACAAACATCTCTTATCCTGCTTTTCTATCTTCTGCACCTGGCTCTGCTCCTTTCCTTCTGGGCCTTTATTAGGGGGAGGTAACGAAATTTACGATGAGGCGGTCCGGGTCTTGAACGAAAAGTTGACATGAGATTATGATGGAAAAGTGGGAACCCCTCGTTCGTAATGTTTTGACATCAGATATTGTCGACGATTCCTGTGCAACGCCAAATATTTATTGTTTTGGACACAAAGGTTTGGGAATGTACTAACATGTGAAGAATTTGCCTGAAGCCCAATTTTTAGTATATAAGGAGCAACCCACTTAGTGCAAATGGAACAGGCTCCTAGATACTGCCCGTGTGTAGTTTCTGTGACTTCTGTGTCCCTGCAGTAATAAACCTTTGGTCTTTGACGCCACCATCGAGAAGCCCGTGTTTCTGTTTATTTGTGCACCAAGACAGGTGGAACTCCGGGGTTTTCGGGTGTTATCCCTGACACCTCTGGACGGAACCAAAAAGTCCAGAACTCCAATTGGAGCCCAACGTGGGGCGACGTCATTCGGTACCGGTCCAAAAGCCTGAAGAGTTCGAGAAGCTTCGTGTGAAGATTCCTGAGGGAGGCGCCCCACTTCATCGATCCCGGCATATCGCAAAAGTGGCCCGACGTTCTCTTCCACGAGGATTCCCGTTCAGGACGGCTGCAGTGGTCCGTTGCCTTGACCGTCACCCTGTCTTGGACCCGAGGTGCAGTCCTTAGTACGGCGAAACGTGACGGGTTTCTCCTTGGTGACGTCTTCAGTGCCTCAGTTAAGTATTTAGTGGTTGCTAGCTGGTTACTTCGTAAGGGTTGTTAAAATCCTTTTTAGTTCTTGGTTTGGTTTGGTTTCGTAAGATTATCACTGGTTGTTCTGGTTACGATAATCTATTGGTTCATTTTTGGGTATCGATACATTTGTTCGTTTTTGGTAGGCCTAAGTTCTTGGTTCGAGTGCACATTCCTGTTTGTGTTCGTTTGTTTTGTGTTCTGGATTACAAAATGGTAAGTCGGAAAAATTGTATGTTGTCGTGCTTTGGTTGCAACAGTGATTCCCGGTTGGAGGATTCATGTCTGGTTCCTCCGATCGGAACTCCCCTATATGATCTGTATTGTAAGTTTGGGGTGGGTCCTATATCTTATAATGAGGTGTGGACCCGATACACTGAAAAAGATGGTGTCCTTAGTTGGCCACTACATGGTAGTTTTGAACCTGAAGTTCTTGACAATTTGGAAGTGAAATTGTTTAAGAAGAAAGCCCGGCCGGCAATGTTTGATTCTTTCCGTTATTGGCGAAAAGAATCTAAACAGAGAGAAATTAAAAGGTTGAAAAAAAAAACAGAAAGAGCAAGAGTTAACTTTAGAACAAGCGGCTAAGCAGCTGCAAGATAACGAATCTGAGAAAGCAAAGGAGATAGCTACTAGGGAGCGTAATTTAGCGATCGACAAGTGCTATCCTGCCTTGCCCTCAAGTACAACTAAGATAGTAGAGGACCCTGAAAACGATCCTCTGTTGTCTTACTTGTTACGGTCACCTCCACCGTATGCACAAGGTGCTACGGCTCCTCCTGTACCTAATGTTCAATTGCCGGTTGCTGGACAACCTGGCATTCCTGCTCCTGCCCCTCAGAATCAAGCTCCTGTACCTCCTATGGTTAATGTGAATGTTCCTTCAGCACCACCTCTCCCTGGGTTGCCGACTTCTTTGCCTATACCTGTATTGCTTACACCTACTTCTTCACAAGCTACCTTACTTGATACTTCTACTGTCCCTGTGCTATCTGTTCCAACTGCTACTGTGTTTTCTACATCTGCTAGTATTATGACTCCGCTTTCTGTTCGTCGAAGAATCACTGATTCTGTCTCTAACATTCTGTCTCCTTTCTATAAATCTTTAATTAAGACTCCTACTTCTGAGTCTGTGCAGAGACGTAGTCAGCTCCCAAGTACTGAGGAACGGGGAGTATTAGATTCCACGGCTCTCAGATGGATTTCGAAAAGTAGGAGATATAGTACGAGAGATGTACTAGATACATTTATGCAGTGGAATGAACCAACACAAAGATATGCGTTTGACGAGATGTGCTCCCTTTTACGTGAGGAGTTAGAAGAAGATGACTCTGAATCGAATTTAGAAGACTTAATTAAGGTTCAGAAAGATTTTGCTGCAGGAATGATAGTAGGTCAAAATATAAAAGAAGCGATGGAACTGGTTTTAAGTTATAGGAATGATCCATCACTTCATTCACCAAGAGACTTAGAGAAAAGTAGTACGAAGCTGAATCGCCAATATCCAATGAGGGAGGTTCCTCCAATTTGGCGCGACGCTGTACAAGCTGATTTTGCCAATGGCGTTGTAGCCGCTCCGGCACAATTCCAAAGAGTGTGGATACACATTCCGTGGAAGCGAGCCGAAGTGTTAGCAGTGAAACAGGCCTTGCCAGATCCGCGTAAGAATCCTGCCGGATACTATAAGGAGTTGGCGCAGACAGTTGAGGCTTGTGTAATGAATTTAGCGGACATTGACATGTTATTTGGGAATATAGTTCCACAACCAATTTGGGCTAAAATTCGTAAAGAGAATCATCCAGTTGCCCTAGGTGATGATTGGGCGGCTATAATTGCAGCAGATGGTCAGCAAATAGGTGGTTCCAAACCCAAACCTCTAATTGCTAATCTTCCAGGTAGGATAATCGACCTAATGAAGACTCTGATGCCAGCATTGCGTGTTAATTGGGACAAGCTGTCCGCATGCAGACAAAAGAAAGACGAAAGTGTCTCCGACTTTTTCACGAGGTTCGAAGAGACTTTTGTAGATCACAGTGGTCAGGATATGAGCACAGAAGGAGGACAGAGACTGTTTGTCGATAAATTTGTACACAATCTGCTACCAGAACTATGCAATAAATTAAAAGATTTTGAGAGTACGTGGGCTGTCTATACAACTGCGAAAATACTTGCAACTGCACAGTATTATGAAAACAGGGAGAAAGAGGAGAAAGAGAAATCAGATAAGAAAACCAAAGATTTAAAAACTAAAGTTCTTTTGCAACAGGCATATCCGCCTCGCATGAATCAGAATAATACACAGCAAGGGTCGTATCAAAGGACAGATTATGGTTCTCAGAGACCGCAATACCAGTGGAATCAATGTGCGTATTGTAAGAAAGAGGGTCATTATAAGAATGAGTGTCCAGTCTTAGCGCAAAATAACGCAGCCGCAGCTCAGAGAGGTCGTGGTGGTTTGGTGCAGAATTCTAGAGGTCGAGGACGAGGTACTATGCCTCCACAAACGAACGATCGCCCTTCCAATCACTTTGATCAGCGAAACGGACAGTCTGCTCAACAGAATAGGTCGCAACAATATCATGTTGAAGACTATTGTGAAAATGATGAGGGTTGTCAACAGAATGAGTACTAGGACAGCCATGGACAGAGAGAGGGAGTAGTATCAGTTCCAGTGGATCAGAGTGGGCCTTATGTCGCTGTAGCAACATCAGGTGTAGTCGAACCGTTTCTGTTGGATACTGGTGCCGCAAAAAGTTCTATCATTCATGCGAAACTCCCTGGCGCACCTTTGTCTGGCTCAACAAATGTTTCTGTAGGTTTTTCAGGCGCCCCTGTTTACAACCCCGTATCTGGTCCTTTGTCTATTTCTGTTGGACCGTGTCAATTTAAAGCACCCCTGATTTTGACGACAGGTTGTAATGAAAATCTGCTTGGTTTAGACTTGTTAAAACGCCTATATGCGACATTGTACTGTTCTCCGGAAGGAGTACAGCTTACGTTGGGTAAAAGAATCACATCTCCGATGTACTTGTCAATGGATGCACTTCCGCCGGAGCTGCGTTCACTCCCTGATACTCTTTGGGCGACTGGTCCTAACGATGTAGGCCTTTTAGAAATTCCACCATATGTAGTCACTCTGAAAGCAAATGTAAAATTTCCACGAATTCTGAAGAATACAAGATTTCTACTGAAGGTGAACGTGCACTTTTATTGATTGTGCAAGATTTGATTAAGAAAGGTGTGGTTGAGGAAACTAGAGGAAATGTCTGTAACAGTCCTGTATTGCCAATTTTGAAACGAACTGATCCTACAAAGCCTCCAGTATATAGGATTGTTATTGACCTCAGAGAGGTTAACAAGATTGTGGTTCCGCAGTTTCCTGTGGTTCCAGATATTACTGCATTGTTAACATTGATTCCTGCAACAGCTACATGGTTTTCAGTCATCGACTTGAAAAACGCCTTTTTCAGCATTCCAATAGCCGAGGAAAGCAGAGATATTTTCGGCTTCTGTCTAGGAGGTCGAAGCTTCAGATTTAAACGCGCTCCACAAGGCTATTGTGAAAGCCCATCCATTTACAGTCAGGCATTAAAAAGTCAGTTGGATTCCTTTGTACTTCCTCCAGGTTCTGCTCTAGTGCAGTATGTAGATGACCTTCTAGTGGCCGCCGATGACAAGGAAACTTGCAAAGCAGCTACGATTTCGTTATTGCATCATTTGTCTAATTTAAATCACAAGGTGTCACCTTCGAAAATGCAATATTGTTGCCAAGAAGTGACCTACCTAGGTCATCTCTTGTCAAAGGAGGGAAGGAAGTTGACCCCAGAGAGAATAAAAGCAATTACGCAGATGAGTGTTCCTCGCACACAGAGAGAAGTGCGTGCCTTTCTAGGTATTACCTCTTACTGTAGGCAGTGGATCCCAAATTTTTCTCTTTTAGCAAAACCGTTGGTAGCTTTGACTGGGAAAAATGTTCCAAGTCCGGTGCCATGGTCTGCTGAATGTCAGGAGAGTTTTTCTGAGTTACGAAATGCGCTTTGTTCAGCTCCTGTGTTGGGTACACCCGATTACAGTAAATCATTTACACTCTATGTTCACGAGAGAGAAGGTTGCGCGTTAAATGTTCTGACACAGAGATTTGGTGATAAACAACGCCCTTGTGCGTATTTTTCATCAACATTAGATCCGGTAGCTAGAGCATTGCCTAGTTGTTTGAGAGCCACAGCGGCAGCTGCGGCCTCCATTCGACAATCTGCTGGTTTAGTGATGAATAACATGCTAGTGGTCATGGTTCCTCATGCTGTGGATACACTCATGAACAGAACTAAGACGCAACACCTTACCAGTGCTAGATTATCTGGCTACGAGTTGACACTGCTAGCAACTCATATTCAGATCAAAAGATGCAATGTATTGAATCCAGCAACACTGTTACCGGCTAATCAAGAGTCGAGTGATTCCGAACCCCATGATTGTTGTTTCAGAACCGAAGAGGAAACAAAAGGACGAATTGATTTAAAAGACACCCCATTGTCAGATCCAGATGGCACGTTGTATGTTGATGGGTCATGTTTTAAATTGGAGAATGGTGATGTGACTGCTGCTTATGCAGTAACGACTTTGAGGACGATTGTGGAGACTGCAAGAGTGAGTCAGAATTCTGCCCAAGCTGCAGAATTAATCGCTCTAACGAGAGCGTGTGTTTTAGCTAAGGGAAAGAGAGTGAATGTGTTCACAGATAGTCAGTACGCATTTGGAGTGGCCCATAATTTTGGCCGTTTGTGGAAAGAAAGAGGTTTCATTACGTCTCATGGGACTAAGATTCAACATGGTCAGCTAGTTAACGACTTGTTGGAATCTCTAACCTTGCCGACTGAAGTTGCGATTGTGAAATGCAGTGCGCATAAAGCAATCACGGATGATGTTGGTCATGGGAATGCGTTTGCCGATGAGACTGCTAAAGAAACAGCTAAAAATATGATGAGTAGAATGTATGTGGCTATGTCTGCGAGATGGATATCTGAGTCTGGAATGTGTGAAGACACAGTGGAAAGTGTGAAAGAGATTCAGAAAGAGGCAACTGAGGAGGAGAAACGTGCATGGGAAGAGAGTACGGGCAAGTTGGACTCGAGTGGGTGTTGGATTGATTTGTCGGAACAACAGCGTTGGATGTTGCCTGATGCGTATGTACTTGCAGTGGTGACAATGGCACATGGAGTAGCGCACATAAATTCTAAAGGAATCTGTAAAATGTTGGCTCCGGTCTGGAAGAATGATGGGATTAGTAAATGTGCAGAGAGAGTGGTGAAAAATTGCATGGTATGCCTGATGCATAATCCTGGCAAGGGAACTCATACTCCTGCTGGTCATTTCGCTCCACCTTCTTGCCCCTTTGAAGTGATTCAGTTAGACTTCATTCACATGGATCGGTGCAATAATTTGAAGTACGTCCTGGTGGTAGTTTGTGCTTTCTCCAGATGGATCGAAGCATATCCACTAAAGGACAATACTGCCCTATCAACTGCCAAAATTCTTCTCAAAGAATATTTCCCTAGGTATGGAATGCCACGGATTGTATGGTCGGATAACGGAAGTGAGTTTATAGGGAAAGTTATGCAGAGTGTGTGTGCCGGTTTAGGTATTAAGCAAAAATTTCACAGTGCAAATCATCCCCAGTCAGCTGGTTTAGTTGAGGGTTACAATGGCACCCTCAAACTAAAACTTGCTAAAATACAGGCATCCACGGGTTTATCCTGGCCAGACGCATTACCCTTGGCTTTGTTATCCACGAGAGCAACTGTGCATTCTAGAGAAGGGCTTAGTCCATACGAAATTGTTTTCAGCCGTCCCGCTAATGTTTGGGGAGTGCCTAGGCCAAAAGAATTTTGTTCTCTAGAATACCCAATGTTGATTGATTACCTTTACGACTTGACTGCTAAATTGAGTCTTATTCACCAACAGGTTTTTGATGCATTGCCAAAACCTCCGGAGAGTCCAGGTCATCAGCTGAAACCCGGCGACCACGTTGTGGTACGAAATTTTACGAGGACAAAGAACCTTCAGCCCAAATTTGTGGGCCCCTTCCAGGTGTTGTTAGCAACGAGAACTGCTGTTCGTGTGGCTGGTCGCAAGCACTGGATACTTGCAACTCATGTCAAACGTGTGCCCCTACCACTTCCTTACGACAACTGGGTGAAGAAGGGAATTGGTTCTTCTGAATTCGAGCAAACACCCAAGTTTATCTCGTTCAGCGATGCCGAATTGACAACTGACACTCCGAACTGTGACTCTCCTCCTGAAACTACTTCTTTGACTCCTGAACACTTGCCCTCTGCATCAGAAGAAACTTTGCCATCTGCGAACTTAAACATTGTAAACTCTACTGACAACACACTGTTTCCTGATCAAACGGTTCCTGCAAAACTAAGATACAACTTACGATCTCGTAATATGGACAAATAAAGCAGGAAACTGCCTATTGTGATATTTGAAATTTTGAACTTTTGCCTTCAGCCAGGAAGTTTGCTATTGTTTTATTGTTTTTTTATTTGCCTTGCCGTCTGGGTAGCCGTAGGGTCGTGGCTGTGTGCCTAGCTGAATCTGCGGGGATCAGACACAAGGTCGATCTTTCTGTTGGTTCTGGGAACTCCCAGGGCTGATAGAGGCATTTTCATCTACGTACACATCATCAGTGGTCGCAAGCGGATTGTAGAAGATGGAGCTTCCTGTGCTGCAACGAGAAAATATGATTTATGTTCGCAGAAACAGACTTTACAGAATTCTTCACAGCAAATGCTTTCTGATACAATGTGCCATTACATTTTTGATTATTTTAATAACGTTGGTGGGTGGAATAGCCTTTGGTATAAATTTGATCTTTGTGCCAGCAACTACAGTACCTCCCCTTGATCCTGCTACTTCTACTGTTTCCCCTATGCATTCTTTTCACTCGTTTCCTGAACATGAGCAAGCTCGACGCTCAGAATTTATCAATAACACTTTTGTACAGCTCTTGCACCAACACCAACTGGTAGTTAACACTACAGACTGCTGGGTGTGTGGCTTGATACCCCACACTATGGATAAAGGTATTCCCTATCTGGTTTTGCCTTTCAGCTATAATGGATCATTTCAGGCCTTTCAAACCATCTTTGCTTATGCCCTTGAAACCTATCCTCCACGTCCACCACGTTCCACTAAATACAACTCTGCCAACAAAGCTTTAGTCCAGGGAATTATTGACATGATCAAGGACGTCAATAATACTCCATCTTACCCTAGAGACGAATTGCGAGTATATTTGAGTTGGAATTCTTCAGAGTATCGCCTTAGTTTGGGAGAAAGCAAGCGTAAAAGCTCAACTCCAATCTGGGTCGTACCTCACCGTGGTCAGGTCTGTTTGCAAGGTAATGGGAGAAATCCGAGAGCTCAGCTAGGGAGGAGTGAGTGCGTAGAGACTTACGTGTTTCCGTCTAACTCTTCCCCTGCTTTTCTTACTGCTAGGGGTACCTACTTCATCTGTCAAGACAGAGCGTATACGTGGTTGCCTGCTGACTTTTCAGGGTCATGTTATATTGCTCGATTGTTACCTCCAACTTATACTGCTTCTTCAGACTACCACAAGACCAGAGTAGCAAGAGGTGTTTTTAGCAAGGAAGACACCGCTGGTCAGGAAGCTGGAGACTTCTTCAAAGGTTTTCTTCCGTTCTGGGGGCCTATGGCCAATAGTAGAAACATACGTCAGCTAACACGGGTAGTTGAATCTACTATTACCGAAACTGCTGGTGCCCTTAGCAATTTGACAGCTGAGCTTCAGGCGGATAGACTCATGACGTTGCAGAACCATATGGTTCTAGACGTAATACTTGCAGATCGGGGTGGGGTATGCAGAATGATCCAATCGAGCTGCTGTGTCTTTATTCCCAATAATGCTCCAACAGTCTATGAGGCGATCTCTAAGCTACACAAGATTTCCGACTCTATACACGTAGACAAGGGAAACTGGTCCTTCATGGAGTGGTTTTGGACTCTGATATCAGCGTGGGGATGGAAGGTTCTGATGGTGATTGGTGTCATCTTAGTATTCCTGTTCTCGTGTTGGCTGATTATCCAGTGTGGTCCAGCTCTGTGTAGTCTTTGTGCTGCAACCTGTTTTAGAAAACCACCTGCGTTTGGAGAAAAGGCACGAGAAAGGATGATGATACAACAACATGGCATTGACTTGATGAGCATAGAATTAGACTCTGACATAGACTGAGTCATTGCCTATGTAAGGGCAAAAGGAGGGTCTGAGGTTCCGTGACGATTTGAACCCGTGTTTTCAATATTGTCGGAAATACATAATATTGGTATCAGCGAACCGCAAATGATCCATTTAGCATATCCTGGTGTTTCCGCTACGCTACGAGCAAGAGTATTCCTGTTACAAACACATTTCCGATCTACCCATGGCATCCATTTTAGATCATGGCAGCCATTTTGTGTTTCTTGCCCTCACATACGCAATAACCTCTGTTCACTTCATTTCGATTAAGGACACGTAGGCTTAGCCGGCGATTCACCTTTCTAGCAACACGTGCACCTTAGAACAGAATACGCTGTAGCTGCATGACTCGACAAAGGCTACCTCCTCTGCCCGAGGCCAGTCCTGCTATACTGGTTCTTGTGTTCGTTGGCCTGATCATGATTAGGCGGCCGAAGCTGGTAGCCTTGCCCATTTACGATCCACAAACATCTCTTATCCTGCTTTTCTATCTTCTGCACCTGGCTCTGCTCCTTTCCTTCTGGGTCTTTATTAGGGGGAGGTAACGAAATTTACGATGAGGCGGTCCGGGTCTTGAACGAAAAGTTGACATGAGATTATGATGGAAAAGTGGGAACCCCTCGTTCGTAATGTTTTGACATCAGATATTGTCGACGATTCCTGTGCAACGCCAAATATTTATTGTTTTGGACACAAAGGTTTGGGAATGTACTAACATGTGAAGAATTTGCCTGAAGCCCAATTTTTAGTATATAAGGAGCAACCCACTTAGTGCAAATGGAACAGGCTCCTAGATACTGCCCGTGTGTAGTTTCTGTGACTTCTGTGTCCCTGCAGTAATAAACCTTTGGTCTTTGACGCCACCATCGAGAAGCCCGTGTTTCTGTTTATTTGTGCACCAAGACAGGTGGAACTCCGGGGTCTTCGGGTGTTATCCCTGACACCTCTGGACGGAACCAAAAAGTCCAGAACTCCACCCTGGATAGGCCTCTCCTCCTCTGCGCCCCTGGACAGTCCTCTCCTCCTCTGCACCCTTGGACAGGCATTTCCTCCTCTCCACACCTGGACAGGCCTCACCTCTTCTGCACCTCTGGACAGGCCTAACTTCTTCTGTACCCCTGGACAGGCATCAGCTCCTCTGCACCACTGGAAAGGCATCACCTCCTCTGCACCCCTGGATAGGCCTCTCCTCCTCTGCACCCCTAGACAGGCCCCACCTCCTCTGCACCCCTGGACAGGCCTCTCCTCCTCTGCACCCCTGGGCAGGCCTCAGCTCCACTGTTCCCCTGGACAGGCCTCAGCTCCTCTGCACCCCTAGACAAGCCTCACCTCCTCTGCACCCCTGGACAGGCCTCTCCTCCTCTGCACCCCTGGATAGGCCTCTCCTCCTCTGCACCCCTAGACAGGCCCCACCTCCTCTGCACCCCTGGACAGGCCTCTCCTCCTCTGCACCCCTGGGCAGGCCTCAGCTCCACTGTTCCCCTGGACAGGCCTCAGCTCCTCTGCACCCCTAGACAAGCCTCACCTCCTCTGCACCCCTGGACAGGCCTCTCCTCCTCTGCACCCCTTGAAAGGCCTCTCCTCCTCTGCACCCCTGGACAGTCCTCTCCTCCTCTGCACCCCAGGACAGGCCTCGCCTCCTCTGTACCCCTGGGCAGGCCTCACCTCCTCTGCACCCCTGGACAGGACTCTCCTCTTCTGCACCCCTGGGCAGGCCTCAGCACCACTGCATCCATGGTCAGGCCTCTCCTCCTCTGCACCCCTGGACAGGCCTCTCCTCCTAAGCACCCCTGGACAGGCCTCCCCATCTCTGCCCCCTGGACAGACCTCTGCACCCCTGGACATGCCTCTCCTCTTCTGCACCCCTGGGCAGGCCTCAGCACCACTGCATCCCTGGACAGGCCTCTCCGCCTCTTCACCCCTGGACAGGCCTCTCCTCCTCTGCACCCCCTGGATAGGCCTCTCCTCCTCTTCACCCCTGGACAGGCATCTCCTCCCTTCACCCATGGACAGGCCTCTCCTCCTCTTCACCCCTGGACAGCCCTCTCCTCCTCTGCACCCCCTGGATAGGCGTCTCCGGCTCTTCACCCCTAGAAAGGCATCTCCTCCTCTTCACCCCTGGACAGGCCTCTCCTCCTCTGCACCCCTGGACAGGCCTCTCCTCCTCTGCCCCTCTTCTAGACAGGCCTCGCCTCCTCTGCACCCCTGGACAATCCTCACCTCCTCTGCACCCCTGGACAGGCCTCTCCTCCTCTGCACCCCTGGACAAGCCTCACCTCCTCTGCAACGATGGACAGGCCTCTCCTCCTCTGCACAGCTGGACAGGCTTTGCCTCCTTTGCACCACTGGACAGGCCTCACCTCCTCTGCACCCCTGGACAGGCCTCTCCTCCTCTACACCCCTAGACAGGCCTCTCCTCCTCTGCACCCCTGGACAGGCCTCAGCTCCACTGCACCCCTGGACTGGCCTCTCCTCCTCTGCACCCCTGGATAGGCCTCTCCTCTTCTGCACCCCTGGACAGGCCTCTACTCCTCTGCACCCCCTAGACAGGCCTCTCCCCATCACCCCTGGACAGCCCTCATCTCCTCTGCACCCCTGGACAGGCTTCTCCTCCTCTGCCCCTCTTCTGGACAGGCCTCACCTCCTCTGCACCCCTGGACAAGCCTCACCTCCTCTGCACCCCTGGACAGGCCTCTCCTCCTCTGCACCCTTGGACACGCCTCACCTCCTTTGTAACCCTGGACAGGCCTCTCCTCCACTGCACACCTGGACAGGCTTCACCTCCTTTGCACCCCTGGACAGGCCTCACCTCCTCTGCACCCCTGGAAAGGCCTCTCCTCCTCTGCACCCCAGGACAGTCCTCTCCTCCTCTGCACCCCTGGACAGGCCTCGCCTCCCCTGTACCCCTGGACAGGCCTCACCTCCTCTGCACCCCTGGACAGGCCTCTCCTCTTCTGCACCCCGCTTGGCAGGCCTCAGCTCCACTGCACTCCTGGTCAGGCCTCAGCACCTCTGCATCCATGGCCAGGCCTCTCCTCCTCTGCACCCCTGGACAGGCCTCTCTTCCTCTGCACCCCTGGACAGGCCTCACCTCCTCTGCATCCCTGGACAGTCCTCTCCTCCTCTGCACCCCTGGACAGTCCTCACCTCCTCTGCACCCCTGGACAGGCCTCTCCTCTTCACCCCTGGACAGGCCTCTCCTCCTCTGCACCCCTGGACAGGCCTGTCCTCCTCTGCACCCCCTGGATAGGCCTCTCCTCCTCTTCACCCCTGGACAGGCCTCTCCTCCTCTGCACCCATGGACAGGCCTCTCCTCCTCTGCAACCCTGGACAGGCCTGTCCTCCTCTGCACCCCCTGGATAGGCCTATCCTCCTCTTCACCCTGGACAGGCCTCTCCTCCTCTGACCCCTGGACAGCCCTCACCTCCTCTGCACCCCTGGACAGGCCTCTCCACCACTGCCCTTCTTCTGGACAGGCCTCATTACCTCTGAACCCCTGGACAGGCCTCTCCTCCTCTGCACCCCTGGACTAGCTGCACCTCCTCCGCACCCCTAGACAGGCCTCTCCTCCTCTGCACCCCTGGACAGGTCTCTTCTCCTTTGCACACCTGGACAGGCCTCACCACCTCTGCACCCCTGGGCAGGCCTCACCTCCGCTGCACCCCTGGACAGGCCTGACCTCATCTGCACCCCTGGACAGGCCTCACCTCCTCTGCACCCCAGGACAGGCCTCTCCTCCTCCGCACCCCCTGGATAGGCCTCACCTCCTCTGCATCCCTGGACAGGCCTCACATCCACTGCACCCCTGGACAGGCCTCTCCTCCTCCGCTCCCCAGGATAGGCCTCAGCTCCACTGCACTCCTGGACAGGCCTCACCTCCTCTGCACCCCTGGACAGGCCTCTCCTCCTCTGCACCCCCTGGATAAGCCTCTCCTCCTCTTCACCCCTGGACAGGCCTCTCCCCCTCTGCACCCCTGGACAGTCCTCACCTTCTCTGCACCCCTGGACAGTCCTCACCTCCTCTGCACCCCTGGACAGTCCTCACCTCCTCTGCATCCCTGGACAGGCCTCACGTCCACTGCACCCCTTAATTGGCCTCTCCTCCTCTGCACCCCTGGACAGGCCTCAGCTCCACTGCATAACTGGACAGGCCTCACCTCCTCAGCACCCCTGGACAGGCCTCTCCTCCTCTGCACCCCTGGACAGGCATCTCCTCCTCTTCACCCCTGGACAGGCATCTCCTCCTTTGCACCCCTGGACTGGCCTCTCCTCCTCTGCACCCCTGGACAGGCCTCTCCTCCTCTGCACAGCTGGACAGGCTTCACCTCCTGTGCACCCCTGAACAAGCCTCAACTCCTCTGCACCCCTGGACAGGCCTCTCCTCCTCTGCACCCCTGGACTAGCCTCACCTCCTCTGCACCCCTAGACAGGCCTCTCCTCCTCTGCACCCCTGGACAGGCCTCTCCTCCCCTGCACACCTGGACAGGTCTCACCACCTCTGCACCCCTGGAAAGGCCTCAACTCCTCTGCACACCTGGACAGGCCTGACCTCCCCTGTACCCCTGGACAGGCCTCACCCCCTCTGCACTCCTGGACAGGCCTCTCCTCCTCTGCACCCTTGGACAGGCCTCTCCTCCTCTGCACCCCTGGAAAGGCCTCAGCTCCACTGCACCCCTGGACAGGGCTCTCCTCCTCTGCACCCCTGGATAGGCCTCTCCTCCTCTGCGCCCCTGGACAGTCCTCTCCTCCTCTGCACCCTTGGACAGGCATTTCCTCCTCTCCACACCTGGACAGGCCTCACCTCTTCTGCACCTCTGGACAGGCCTAACTTCTTCTGTACCCCTGGACAGGCATCAGCTCCTCTGCACCACTGGAAAGGCCTCACCTCCTCTGCACCCCTGGATAGGCCTCTCCTCCTCTGCACCCCTAGACAGGCCCCACCTCCTCTGCACCCCTGGACAGGCCTCTCCTCCTCTGCACCCCTGGGCAGGCCTCAGCTCCACTGTTCCCCTGGACAGGCCTCAGCTCCTCTGCACCTCTAGACAGGCCTCACCTCCTCTGCACCCCTGGACAGGCCTCTCCTCCTCTGCACCCCTTGAAAGGGCTCTCCTCCTCTGCACCCCAGGACAGTCCTCTCCTCCTCTGCACCCCAGGACAGGCCTCGCCTCCTCTGTACCCCTGGGCAGGCCTCACCTCCTCTGCACCCCTGGACAGGACTCTCCTCTTCTGCACCCCTGGGCAGGCCTCAGCACCACTTCATCCATGGTCAGGCCTCTCCTCCTCTGCACCCCTGGACAGGCCTCTCCTCCTAAGCACCCCTGGACAGGCCTCCCCATCTCTGCCCCCTGGACAGACCTCTGCACCCCTGGACATGCCTCTCCTCTTCTGCACCCCTGGGCAGGCCTCAGCACCACTGCATCCCTGGACAGGCCTCTCCTCCTCTTCACCCCTGGACAGGCCTCTCCTCCTCTGCACCCCCTGGATAGGCCTCTCCTCCTCTTCACCCCTGGACAGGCATCTCCTCCCTTCACCCATGGACAGGCCTCTCCTCCTCTTCACCCCTGGACAGGCCTCTCCTCCTCTGCACCCCCTGGATAGGCGTCTCCGGCTCTTCACCCCTAGAAAGGCATCTCCTCCTCTTCACCCCTGGACAGGCCTCTCCTCCTCTGCACCCCTGGACAGGCCTCTCCTCCTCTGCACCCCCTGGATAGGCCTCTCCTCCTCTTCACCCCTGGACAGGCATCTCCTCCCTTCACCCATGGACAGGCCTCTCCTCCTCTTCACCCCTGGACAGGCCTCTCCTCCTCTGCACCCCCTGGATAGGCGTCTCCGGCTCTTCACCCCTAGAAAGGCATCTCCTCCTCTTCACCCCTGGACAGGCCTCTCCTCCTCTGCACCCCTGGACAGGCCTCTCCTCCTCTGCCCCTCTTCTAGACAGGCCTCGCCTCCTCTGCACCCCTGGACAATCCTCACCTCCTCTGCACCCCTGGACAGGCCTCTCCTCCTCTGCACCCCTGGACAAGCCTCACCTCCTCTGCAACGATGGACAGGCCTCTCCTCCTCTGCACAGCTGGACAGGCTTTGCCTCCTTTGCACCCCTGGACAGGCCTCACCTCCTCTGCACCCCTGGACAGGCCTCTCCTCCTCTGCACCCCTAGACAGGCCTCTCCTCCTCTGCACCCCTAGACAGGCCTCAGCTCCACTGCACCCCTGGACTGGCCTCTCCTCCTCTGCACCCCTGGATAGGCCTCTCCTCCTCTGCACCCCTGGACAGGCCTCTACTCCTCTGCACCCCCTAGACAGGCCTCTCCCCATCACCCCTGGACAGCCCTCATCTCCTCTGGACCCCTGGACAGGCTTCTCCTCCTCTGCCCCTCTTCTGGACAGGCCTCACCTCCTCTGCACCCCTGGACAAGCCTCACCTCCTCTGCACCCCTGGACAGGCCTCTCCTCCTCTGCACCCTTGGACAAGCCTCACCTCCTTTGTAACCCTGGACAGGCCTCTCCTCCTCTGCACACCTGGACAGGCTTCACCTCCATTGCACCCCTGGACAGGCCTCACCTCCTCTGCACCCCTGGAAAGGCCTCTCCTCCTCTGCACCCCAGGACAGTCCTCTCCTCCTCTGCACCCCTGGACAGGCCTCGCCTCCCCTGTACCCCTGGACAGGCCTCACCTCCTCTGCACCCCTGGACAGGCCTCTCCTCTTCTGCACCCCGCTTGGCAGGCCTCAGCTCCACTGCACTCCTGGTCAGGCCTCAGCACCACTGCATCCATGGCCAGGCCTCTCCTCCTCTGCACCCCTGGACAGGCCTCTCTTCCTCTGCACCCCTGGACAGGCCTCACCTCCTCTGCATCCCTGGACAGTCCTCTCCTCCTCTGCACCCCTGGACAGTCCTCACCTCCTCTGCACCCCTGGACAGGCCTCTCCTCTTCACCCCTGGACAGGCCTCTCCTCCTCTGCACCCCTGGACAGGCCTGTCCTCCTCTGCACCCCCTGGATAGGCCTCTCCTCCTCTTCACCCCTGGACAGGCCTCTCCTCCTCTGCACCCCTGGACAGGCCTCTCCTCCTCTGCAACCCTGGACAGGCCTGTCCTCCTCTGCACCCCCTGGATAGGCCTATCCTCCTCTTCACCCTGGACAGGCCTCTCCTCCTCTGACCCCTGGACAGCCCTCACCTCCTCTGCACCCCTGGACAGGCCTCTCCACCACTGCCCTTCTTCTGGACAGGCCTCATCACCTCTGAACCCCTGGACAGGCCTCTCCTCCTCTGCACCCCTGGACTAGCTGCACCTCCTCTGCACCCCTAGACAGGCCTCTCCTCCTCTGCACCCCTGGACAGGTCTCTTCTCCTCTGCACACCTGGACAGGCCTCACCACCTCTGCACCCCTGGGCAGGCCTCACCTCTGCTGCACCCCTGGACAGGCCTGACCTCATCTGCACCCCTGGACAGGCCTCACCTCCTCTGCACCCCAGGACAGGCCTCTCCTCTTCCGCACCCCCTGGATAGGCCTCACCTCCTCTGCATCCCTGGACAGGCCTCACATCCACTGCACCCCTGGACAGGCCTCTCCTCCTCTGCTCCCCAGGATAGGCCTCAGCTCCACTGCACTCCTGGACAGGCCTCACCTCCTCTGCACCCCTGGACAGGCCTCTCCTCCTCCGCACCCCCTGGATAAGCCTCTCCTCCTCTTCACCCCTGGACAGGCCTCTCCCCCTCTGCACCCCTGGACAGTCCTCACCTCCTCTGCACCCCAGGACAGTCCTCACCTCCTCTGCACCCCTGGACAGGCCTCACGTCCACTGCACCCCTTAATTGGCCTCTCCTCCTCTGCACCACTGGACAGGCCTCAGCTCCACTGCATAACTGGACAGGCCTCACCTCCTCAGCACCCCTGGACAGTCCTCTCCTCCTCTACATCCCTGGACAGGCCTCACGTCCACTGCACCCCTTAATTGGCCTCTCCTCCTCTGCACCCCTGGACAGGCCTCAGCTCCACTGCATAACTGGACAGGCCTCACCTCCTCAGCACCCCTGGACAGGCCTCTCCTCCTCTGCACCCCTGGACAGGCATCTCCTCCTCTTCACCCCTGGACAGGCCTCTCCTCCTTCGCACCCCTGGACTGGCCTCTCCTCCTCTGCACCCCTGGACAGGCCTCTCCTCCTCTGCACAGCTGGACAGGCTTCACCTCCTGTGCACCCCTGAACAAGCCTCAACTCCTCTGCACCCCTGGACAGGCCTCTCCTCCTCTGCACCCCTAGACAGGCCTCTCCTCCTCTGCACCCCTGGACTAGCCTCACCTCCTCTGCACCCCTAGACAGGCCTCTCTTCCTCTGCACCTCTGGACAGGCCTCTCCTTCTCTGCACCCCTGGACAGGTCTCATCTCCTCTGCTACCCTGGACAGGGTTCCATGTTCAAATATCGTTAACATAAATATCGTCTGAACAAAATATCGTCACTAAAACATCGTTCACATAAATATCGTCTTCCTATACTTAAACTACAATTCACACAAATATCGATATTTTTTTATCGACAACCCTAATATCGTTCACACTAGATTCAAGATTCAAAAGTACTTTATTCGGTTAAAAATCAAGATAACCATAAAAGTAGCATGTAAGGTGCAATTTACAAGAGGTAGAGTAAGTATTTTTCATTTAAAATCACAAAAGAGAAAAACAACGAAATTAAATCCATATCAGCAGTATTGTGTTCATGTGTACAATAAAAATAGTCAATCCATTTGAATTGATTTACGACACTTAAAAACTAATTTTAAAAATTCTGCAATTGAGGCGACCATAAAAACAGTATCCATTTTCTGGCATTCTGTGAACGCTAGGCGACATCTGTAAACATTTAAATCTTTAAGAATAGGGATGATAAGTTTCTTTCGGGGAAAGGTATAAAATTTACAAAAAAATAAAATATGTATATCCGATTGTTGGGAAACATCATCACATGGACAAAAGCATAAATCCTTCAACCAACAATTCATCACGGGGAATGATAGTGTCCTAAAGACTATATTCAATCTAAATCGGGTCAGAAGGTACCGTTCATGATTGGACATATACAATGAAAGATATGGCTGCAAATTCTCTCCACGTATGATATCCTGGTGGGCAGAAACAGTCTTTTTTCTCGCCTCCTCTATATTTCTCTTTTCCTTGAGGTAAGTCATACACAAATTTTTCAAATCTCTTCTGGATATGTATTCCATTGATTGTGGATCCTCAAAGTATTGGGGGCAGCTTATTTTTTCAAGAAAGTCTCTGACATAGCCTGTCCATTTGTAATCCCTGATATTGTCCAATACGATGATGTCCTTTAAAATAGCCCGATTGACAACACATTCTTCATTTGTCCAAACCCTATGCCAAAGAAGGACTGGCTGAATTCTGATAGTGTCAGTGACATAAGATATTCCCAATTCAGCATGGCATATCATTGTTGCAGTACTTTGGGGTACAGACAGAATGTGACATAAAAACTTATTTTCCAGGATTTGGATTGAAGTGATGTTTGAGTAACCCCATAATCCTGCCCCGTAGATGGCTACAGATATACAGGTCGCATTATAAATAGTTAAAATCTCTTTTATGGGTTTTTTACCTAATTTTTTCATAAAACATTTTAGGGCCATAATGGTCTTAGAGAATAACAGAGATCTAGCATGAATTGCTGTGGTCCATGAGCCACTTTCATGGAACAATATCCCCAGATAAGGGAAGGTGGGGGTCCTTTCTAAGGGATTGGAGTTCACAAAGATTTGCTTCGCATGCTTGTTTGTTCTGGACCCGCAGTACATAGATAAAGTTTTAGAACAATTGATTTTCAAATCTAAGTCAAGCATAAAGGTGTTGAAGGCTGTAACCAAACTTTGTAAAGCCCTTGGGGTGCGCGCCATTAGGACAGCATCGTCAGCGTACATCAGTGCAGGGACAGGCCTACCTCCCACCATGGGCATGTCCCTGCCCTCCTGCACCAGATGCTTCTCCATTCCATTTATGTACAACAAAAATAGAAAGGGGGCTAGGACGCACCCTTGGCGCACACCCCGACCGATCCCGAATTGTCTGCTGCATTCACCATTATTCCCATATCTGACACTAGCAGTGGCCCCAGAATACAGCTCTCTCAGGAAACATATAATGGCATTGTCTACCCCCAAGTCAGCCATAATTGACCATAACTTGATGTGTGACACACAGTCAAAGGCTGATGATAGATCAACAAATGTGAGGTATAGACGTTGTTTTTTGACCTTTATATACTTCTGTTGCAAGGTGAAGAGATTCAAACCTTGCTCTATGGTCCCTAGACCCTTTTGGAACCCAAATTGAAAGTCACTTAACACCCCATTTTCATCGGCCCAGCTTTGCAGTTTAGCTAAAATCACTCTTCCCAGAATTTTTATAGAAGAGTCCAATAAGGAAATTGGCCTATAGCATGTACAATTTAGCCTGTCCCCTTTCTTGAATATTGGGACTATTACTGATGTAAACCAGGTAGGTATTGGGCTATTTGCCAGAACGGCATTAAAGAGCTGAACTAACAGTGGCCCCCATAATTCGATGTTAGCCTTATAGAGGTCAGCTGGTATACCGTCTGGTCCTGCTGCTTTGCCCCCCTTAGTCGCCTTTAGGCTTGCTGTAACTTCAGGAAGAGTTACAGTCAAGGTTCTAGATGTGTCTAAATTTAGCAACCCCATCTCCTGGCCTGTTTCAGAGGTTAATTCCACGGCCATATAAAGGGAGGAAAAATGAGCCACCCACTCATCTTCTGAGATGGCAATTTCCAAGCGTGCTTTTTGCTCATATAAGAGGGGGGTGTTAATAACCCTCCAAAAAGCAGCCGGATCCTTCGATTTTGATGCATCGCATAGGTTATCCCAAGCCTCCCTTTTTATCGAGGTCTTCCTGTCCCTCAATGCTAGGTTATAGTCCTTCCTTGCAATTCTAATTTGGTTTACGTCCTTTGGTCTATTATGGATTGCATATCTAAGCTTTGTTAAAGCTCTAGTGCACTTCCTGTCAAACCATTTCCTATTGGACTTTAGGGAATTTTTCCTATTAACCCACAATGCTTCCTTAATTTTACTAGAAATAATGCTAAAATGGGTTATTATTTCACATTTCTCTGCGTATTCATCTAAACAGATGGAAAAGCTACTCATGCAGTTAATCAATATTTTATACAGGAAATCATCTGGAACCAATCTGCTCCATTTAAGGTTGTAACCATTTTGAGCACCCAACCTCACGTCCTGGACCATTTGGTTCTGACATTCTCTAATGTCAGCTACGGCAAATAGGTTTTCCATTTTTAATACCTGTGGCAGATGATCACTCAATGGTAAATCCATGATGTCTGCTCTAATCAATCTGTTCGCAGAGCTAAGTGTGCATAAGCTAAAATCAATAATGGTTGAAGCACCCCGCCCGACAAAGGTTGGAACAAACGTCGTTGTGTGGTGCGCTAATTCATTTACAAAGCCAAGATTAAAGTTAAAAATCATTTCATTCAATGAGTCGCCTAATAGGGTATGTTCAAAATGCGTCAAATTGACGTCTTGTTCCAACATTAAACCACAAATACCCTTTTGACCCTTTTTGCAGAGAGTACAATTAAAATCACCCCCCCATAATAACATAACTTCTGCCCTCTTACTCTTGTCAAATTCATCTTGCATTTCTAGAGCTAGTGCATCAAGTACATCCTTAACCATGCTATCTGAACAGTTATTATAGAAATTAAAAAGAACCATCTTCGGACCCTTCCTTGTATATATCACAATTTTTTGGTAATAACTGGATCCAGGAGAAAAAGCAATTTTATCATATACTAAAAGTTTAGATATGTATACAGTCAACCCCCCCTTGGGTCTTCCGTATACTCCTCCCACCGCAGGGGTAAAGTAAGTCTTGTAGCCATTAAGGTGTATCGGCGTGGTGGCCCAAGTTTCTTGAAGGGCTAGTATTCCCACGTCGGTAATGGCCTCATCCCAGCTTGGATTTATAATCTTTTGTTTTAACCCAGCCACGTTCCAAATAATACCGTACAGGAGTCGTTATCTACAGAAGACATATCTACAGTGTTTAGCGGCTGTGGGTGGTCTATTCGTAGTTAGTTTTTTTTCAGGAACTTTATTGTTCAAATTAAAGCTAGGGGCACTGATATCTTTATGGATATTAGTCAATATCGTTTCCAGACATCGTAGCCTAACCTCAATAGGTTCTAAGAGAATTTTTAGCATTGCAAAGATGTTATTATTAACCATGCTTAGGCTACTGCTGTCCTCGATCCCTCCAGCTTGATTATCATCCACCCCACTTAGTTCCAAAATCCCCTCCAAGCTGCTATCCAGGACAGTTTCATCTGGCAAAATTAGTGTTATGCCCACACTTACCCAGGGGCCACCCGCGGCACCATTAATATGAGCGTCTGGATTTGTACATACATTTAATAGGGTGGGATCCGGCTGGATTGGGTCATGAGTCTTACCGGTCTGGGCTTTTTTCCCTTTGCGAGTAGTAGTTTTAATCGACTTTTGTTTAATACTCTTTAGTTTAGGGATTGCCCCCTCCTTCCTCCCCCTTTCAATTAGGGTACTAGCTGTGGTTTCATTTTCTGTTGCCACAGGGTCATTTTCCAGTAACAAGGAAAGATTTGGGGTTGCCTCCAGGCCTTCCTGTGAGGCAGGTAAGGCAGGTGAATCGCTACCCTGGTCTTTGTGTACCGTTACGAGTGACTTTGGGACAGATACATTATTAGGTGTGCAGGCTTGTGCAATATGACCCAGAGAGGAACGCTTTGCCATGGCTAGGTCTTGGGACACCCTTCTATCCATCAATATGATCCCTTCATCAATAAGGGCGTGCGTGCGCACTATAAAATCATCTAGGGTGCCAGTTAGTTTCTTTGCCCCAGCTGCAGCCATACTTCTAGTCTCTGGGTGATTCATGACAGGACCAATAAATGGCACACACTAAGCGGGTATATAAAACTTATTATCAATTACCAGGACCGAACCCTGTGCAACTGGAGTGCGATTATGTGTGGCAGCCAACTTACAGTTATGCAGTCTCAGTGTCCTTTGGCTGGTCGCAACCGGGCAGGGTGTCTGGCACAGGCCAGGCTCCTCGGGCCTCTGAGGGCCTAAGAGGGCCCGCCCTTTGCCCGGGCTTAGCCCGGCGGCCGCCCGCGCGCGTCCCGCGATGCGCGGGTCCAGTGGTGATTTAAATCACCTGGTGATCAATGGTGGGCGTGGCGGGTGTTTGTCCCTGCTCCGCTGAGCCTCCTGGTACCCATAGTCCTTCCCACACGTTCTGGCCCTGGTGTTTGCTCCTGCGAGCATTTCCCGCGAAGCGGGAAACGCGAGAAGTGAAGGCACAGTCACAAGTGCAGAAATCCTCCGGTCGGGTATCGTTTTAACCCCTGTCCGTTTCCTCGATCTTTGCCAGAACAGAATCCGCGCTGCTGCAAGGTTTCCCGCGATGCGCGGGTCCAGTGGTGATTTAAATCACCTGGTGATCAATGGTGGGCATGGCGGGTGTTTGTCCCTGCTCCGCTGAGCCTCCTGGTACCCGTAGTCCTTCCCACACGTTCTGGCCCTGGTGTTTGCTCCTGCGAGCGTTTCCCGCGAAGCGGGAAACGCGAGAAGTGAAGGCACAGTCACAAGTGCAGAAATCCTCCGGTCGGGTATCGTTTTAACCCCTGTCCGTTTCCTCGATCTTTGCCAGAACAGAATCCGCGCTGCTGCGCTCGACTACTTAAATATCGACTACTACATTATCGACTTTATTTTAAATAACATTACCTTTCACATATATATCGACTACACTAACATCGACGACCTATGTGCTCTAAAAATATACAAAAAATATAGTCGTTTTGTTTATAACTCGAAATGCACTATTCTTGATTTTACTCATTTTTTTGGATATTTTTTTAACACAACTATGAACACATATTATTTATTTGTTTACCTATTACTTATGTGTAACATAAAATATTAATATAGTGATTTTTTATTTTCGTTTACTGATACTATATTACACTCCGATGGCCTAAATATGATAAACATTTCTTTATTTTCTACATATAAACGATTTAAATATTACACAAAAATGTAACTTATAACACATTTTAAAATATTCTTTTACAAACAAACAGTGAAACAACATAGTCTTACGAAAATAACGGTTTTCCCATTCAAAATAACGTTCTCAACCAATGATTTTGAATTTTCACTAATTGAACCAATCAAAAAGTACCATTAATTAACTCACTAATATAAATACAATGACACACTTAACGTAATTTACCATTTTTGGCCCAACCTTGGAGAAAAACGGTTACCTTGCTGAGAGAAGAGAATACAAACCAACGACTACAACTACAATACATCACACTACACTTCAAGTAAGTTAAATACCATTTTTTCTTCGAAGTTACTATAAGTAGATAAAGTCCCTATTTTTAAAACTGTTGATCTTTAGAGTGAAAACTAAACATGTTGAACTTATCAACAACGACAATACAGTTAGATGTAAAAACATTTATAAACTACCTTATCCATGTCTATTTAGATAGCTGTTAAAAATTATTAAAACTTGCTAAGTAAATGTACAATGTAAATAATATGTATCCAACTATTATCATCCAAATACTACAAGTAACACAATGATAATTTTTTCCACAGACTCTACAAAATTATTTGCCTATCTACAACTACACTACCAACATCCTCTACTACATCAAGTGAGTATAGTCAGTCTATCTATAACAATTCAGAAAGTAAAATGATACACCTATTACACTAAAGTATTTCTTTCTATTATTCTTTAACACTACTACAGAACGTAAAAGTGAGACAATTCTGAAAAAGAAATAAGAATAAAAGGTTTACCAGTGAAGCCACATAGTAAGTATATGTTTACACTTTTGCCTAGTCTTAACACACCTCTAAAATGGTGTTCAATGTTCTAAAAAAGACATATATATATTTCCACAGATCTACCTTAGACATGTCAACTGGAGCTACTTTCATTACTTCGCAAAAAGGAAAACTAATGCTGAGCTACATGGGTTACACCTACACCCAAGAAAGAGTGAAAGCTAATAAGACCCATTGGAAATGTAGTAAATATTACTCAAATGCATGCTATGGTAGAGCAACAACTGTTGATAACAATGTGGTAAATGTACGTGAGCATAACCACCCACCAAATGTAACTGAAGTGGAAGTGAGAGAAGCACTAGAAACATTGAAAGATGCTAGTACAGGATCACAAGAAACAAGCACTAGCATTTTGAAAAATGTTTTAAGCAAAGTGCCTGAACATGTGACAGGACAGCTACCTTCTATTCCCAACTTAAAGAGATTAATTGCTAAAACTAAACGTGCTTCTGATCCAACTCCACCAACACCAGAAAGTTTTCATGATATAAAAATATATCCAGAATATACCATTACACATAATGAGGATAAATTCTTAATGTATGACAACAACAGTCATGACAAAAGAATTTTACTTTTTGCTACTAATAGTAATTTGCAAAAGCTTAAATCATGTGAAACATGGATGATGGACGGGACTTTTAAAGTTTGTCCCAAACCTTTCTATCAACTTTACACCATTCATGGGGAATACCAAGATACAAATATACCTCTGATTTATACTCTGCTGCCAAACAAAACAAATACTACCTACGTTGAAATTTTAACAACAATCAAAGAATTAACTGATAATTACTATCCTCAAAGAATTGTCATTGACTTTGAAATGGCCATGATTCAAGCTATCCTTAAAATATATCCCCATACCTCCATACAAGGTTGTTATTATCACTACAACCAAAGCATATGGAGGCACTTACAAAAATCAACTTTAAGCATTGAATATTGTACAAACAGTAACTTTGCTTATCAAATAAAGAAGTTGATAGCATTAGCATATGTACCAACAACAGAAGTAGCTAACTACTACAATTTATTAATTGACAGCCCTTTCTACCGCACCAATGAAAAAAAGCTCACTCCCTTCTTAGACTACTTTGAAGATACATGGGTTGGAAGATTACATCGTTCAGGCCACCGTAGACAACCTAAATTTCAAATTCCATGGTGGAATGTCTATGCTAGTACAATAGCCCAAAAAGCTAAAACTAATAACGCAGTTGAAGGATGGCATAATGCCTTCCAAGCGACTTTAGGAAGAAGTCAACCAACACTTCACAAACTGATCCAAACCATTAAAAAAGAGCAAAGCTACCAAGAACTCAGAATAGAGCAATCACTTTCAAAAATTGGCCCTAAACTAAGTAAACAAACATTAAACATGTACGAATATCTCCAGCAAAAAACTAGAATGTACCCAAGTATAGAAGGTCTAGCATACTTAGATCTAATAGCTAAATCAATCCTTTAAATATAAATTCCCAAAAAGTGAGCAAAGGACAATTAAAGATAATATGTAGTTAAATATTGTAATATTATGTCATGTAAAATAATAAATAATATATTTTTGCAAGGCATAATAATATAACATTTAACTAAACAGTAGACTATACCACAATGCAACCCAAAAGTAAATATCACTTTTACTTACGGTTCTGCTGCTGTAGAATATGTTCCATGGTGATGATTTCCACAGGAATAATACCAAAAGCTATCCATATCCAATATCGAAAAATCCCAACAAAATGCAAAAAATACAACTGTTTGATAATACTCCCGTTGCAATCCTCTCGAATTGGAAACCATAAAAAAGTAGATAAATCTTCACGAGTAAAAAAAGTAGAGACCCCGAAAACGCAGGACATTTTCACAAATATGTACCTGCTTAAAAAAAAAAACGTCACAGTCCATCTGCTCACCAAAACGAAGACCTGTAAATTATCGAAAAAATAACAAACCTCAAAACATTGGAAATACGCATAGCCTACACATAGCATATAACACATACAAACAATCTTAATTCATCCATTAATACAACAGTAAACGTTACTTTTGTTCGAACTACCTCACAAAGTACGCTCTCCATAACGACGCAAAATAACACGTAATTCGCACATAATATGTAAATTACTACACATATGTACACGTACACACTACAACTATCACTAAACTTAAGTTAAATATGTTTAAAAGTAAAGTGAAACAAACTTACCTTCACCAACAAGAAACAGCTCCCAACCGCGAGCTTCCGTTTTCTAAAATGACCCAAACAACGATGTTGATAGACTAAAAAGTAAAGTTCCAAAAAGTAAAATGGCTGCATAATAAAAACTAAAATAGGACGAAATACCCTTTAACTAAAAAATAAATTGTATTAAATAGCATAATATATGCAATAATTATTAATAATTTTTTTGTCTTGTTAAAAAACATATGAATATTGTAATAGAGACATTAATATGTTTAAAAGAGTTATGTATTAATTGTTTTTTATTAAAAAAATGTATTTCATTGTTAAATATTTTTCTCAGATATTACAAAATGTAAATTTATGTTATGTACATATCTTGATAAAAACAATGCCATAAAAAATATGTAATATATTAAATTTTAATAATAATTATTAAAATTTAATATAATAAGTTTTGTACAATACAAACAGTATTTATGTAAAAAAATGCTATATAATTTGTGACCAAAAATTATGTAAAATGTTTATTAAAAAATTGTAATATCTTTGCAATACCAAATTAAACTCTCAATAAAAATTTTTTTTAAAAATTTGTTTATTAATTTAGACTTGTCATATTAATGTAAAAATGTTATAAAAATGTTTTTAATGTATATTTATGAAAAGAATATTACTACATAACATATATGATTCTTATTAAAAATAATGAATAGATACTGCAGAATTAAAAATAATAATAATTCTGCTGGACAGTAAACCATAATAATTTACTATTCTAACTCCAATCCAACATAAGTCATGGAAAGTGCTGGATAGTAAAGCATAATAAATTACTATTCTAACTCCAATCCAACATAAGTCATGGAAAGTGCTGGATAGTAAAGCATAATAAATTACTATTCTAACTCCAATCCAACATAAGTCAGGGAAAGTGCTGGATAATAAACCATAATAATTTACTATTCTAACTCCAATCCAACATAAGTCAGGGAAAGTGCTGGATAATAAACAATAATGATTTACTATTCTAACTCCAATCCAACATAAGTCAGGGAAAGTGCTGGATAGTAAACCATAATAATTTACTATTCTAACTCCAATGCAACATAAGTCAGGGAAAGTGCTGGATAATAAACCATAATAATTTGCTATTCTAACTCCAATCCAACATAAGTCAGGGAAAGTGCTGGATAGTAAACCATAATAATTTACTATTCTAACTCCAATCCAACATAACTCAGGGAAAGTGCTGGATAGTAAAGCATAATAAATTACTATTCTAACTCCAATCCAACATAAGTCAGGGAAAGTGCTGGATAATAAAGTATAATCATTTACTATTCTAACTCCAATCTTACATAAGTCAGGGAAAGTGCTGGATAGTAAACCATAATAAATTACTATTCTAACTCCAATCCAACATAAGTCAGGGAAAGTGCTGGATAGTAAACCATAATAATTTACTATTCTAACTCCAATCAAACATAACTCAGGGAAAGTGCAGGATAGTAAACAATATACATATTACAAATAAAATTTCGTGACAATTTCAAATTTTGATTTGTAAATTTCGAATTCTGATTAAATTTCTAATTTGTTATTAAATTTCGATTATTTTAATACATATTATCTGATTTACTACCCACCCTTATCCCCTATTATACCAATAACACGCTACTAAAATATTATTATGAATATTTTCACTATCATTACAAAAATAATTTCGTTAAAATTTCTAATGTTATTGTTAAATTTCTATTTCTGATTTATTTTCGATATTTTTATTTTTTATCTTTATTTTTTATTAATTTTCAAATTAATACCCACCCTTAGCCCCTAAAATACCAATGAATCAACTACTAAATTTATTTATTATTTATTAATTAATGATTACAAATAAAATTTCGTGATAAAATCTATTTCGAAATTTTAAATTTCGAATTCTGATAAAATTCCTAATTTGTTCATTTTTTATATTTAATTTTAAATTACTACCCACCCTTATCCCATATAATACCAATAACCCGCTACTAAAATTTTAACAAATCTTTTGTAAAAAATATTTTTTTATAATTATTATTACTAAAAGTATTTTTCTAAATTTTTATTAAAAATAATAATTATACATTTTTTTTTTTAAAACATTATATTATTTTGGCGATATTATATACGACGATTTTTTAGTCAACGATATTCTATTCATCGATATTTTTGTTTGACGATATTTATGTCATTCTAACAAAACGATATTTTTTACAACGATATTTACTAAGACGATATTTTTTTCTTTCGATATTCTTACCACGATATTAATGCTAGTCGATATTTTCCCGTCGATATTCTATCTTAATACCCCTGGACAGACCTCTCCTCCTCTGCACACCTGGACAGGACTCACCTCCTCTGCACCCCTGGACAGGCCTCTCCTCCTCTGCACCCCTGGACAGGCCTCTCCTCCTCTACACCCCTGGACAGGCCTCTCTTCCTCTGCACCATTGGACAGGCATTTCCTCCTCTGCGAACCTGGACAGGCCTCTCCTTCTCTGCACCCCTCGACAGGTCTCACCTCCTCTGCTACCCTGGACAGGCCTCTCCTCCTCTACATCCCTGGACAGGCCTCACCTCCTCTGCACCACTGGACAGGCCTCACCTCCTCTGCACCCCTGGACAAGCCTCTCCTCCTCTGCACCCCTGGATAGGCCTATCATCCTCTGCAACCCCTGGACAGCCCTCACCCCCGCTGCACCCCTGGACAGGCCCCCCCTCCTCTGCCCTTCTTCTGGACAGGCCTCACCTCCTCTGCACCCCTGAACAAGCCTCAACTCCTCTGCACCCCTGGACAGGCCTCTCCTCCTCTGCACCCCTGGACTAGCCTCACCTCCTCTGCACCCCTAGACAGGCCTCTCCTCCTCTGCACCCCTGGACAGGCCTCTCCGCCCCTGCACACCTGGACAGGTCTCACCACCTCTGCACCCTTGGACAGGCCTCAACTCCTCTGCACACCTGGACAGGCCTGACCTCCCCTGTACCCCTGGACAGGCCTCACCCCCTCTGCACCCCTGGACAGGCCTCTCCTCCTCTGCACCCTTGGACAGGCCTCTCCTCCTCTGCACCCCTGGAAAGGCCTCAGCTCCACTGCACCCCTGGACAGGGCTCTCCTCCTCTGCACCCCTGGATAGGCCTCTTCTCCTCTGCGCCCTTGGACAGTCCTCTCCTCCTCTGCACCCTTGGACAGGCATTTCCTCCTCTCCACACCTGGACAGGCCTCACCTCTTCGGCACCTCTGGACAGGCCTAACTTCTTCTGTACCCCTGGACAGGCATCAGCTCCTCTGCACCACTGGAAAGGCCTCACCTCCTCTGCACCCCTGGATAGGCCTCTCCTCCTCTGCACCCCTAGACAGGCCCTACCTCCTCTGCACCCCTGGACAGGCCTCTCCTACTCTGCACCCCTGGGCAGGCCTCAGCTCCACTGTACCCCTGGACAGGCCTCAGCTCCTCTGCACCCCTGGACAGGCCTCACCTCCTCTGCACCCCTGGACAGGCCTCTCCTCCTCTGCACCCCTTGAAAGGTCTCTCCTCCTCTGCACCCCTGGACAGTCCTCTCCTCCTCTGCACCCCAGGACAGGCCTCGCCTCCTCTGTACCCCTGGGCAGGCCTCACCTCCTCTGCACCCCTGGACAGGACTCTCCTCTTCTGCACCCCTGGGCAGGCCTCAGCACCACTGCATCCATGGTCAGGCCTCTCCTCCTCTGCACCCCTGGACAGGCCTCTCCTCCTAAGCACCCCTGGACAGGCCTCCCCATCTCTGTCCCCTGGACAGACCTCTGCACCCCTGGACATGCCTCTCCTCTTCTGCACCCCTGGGCAGGCCTCAGCACCACTGCATCCCTGGACAGGCCTCTCCTCCTCTTCACCCCTGGACAGGCCTCTCCTCCTCTGCACCCCCTGGATAGGCCTCTCCTCCTCTTCACCCCTGGACAGGCATCTCCTCCCCTTCACCCATGGACAGGCCTCTCCTCCTCTTCATCCCTGGACAGGCCTCTCCTCCTCTGCATCCCCTTGATAGGCGTCTCTGGCTCTTCACCCCTAGAAAGGCATCTCCTCCTCTTCACCCCTGGACAGGCCTCTCCTCCTCTGCACCCCCTGGACAGGTCTTTCCTCATCACCCCTGGACAGCCCTCACCTCCTCTGCACCCCTGGACAGGCCTCTCCTCCTCTGCCCCTCTTCTAGACAGGCCTCTCCTCCTCTGCACCCCTGGACAATCCTCACCTCCTCTGCACCCCTGGACAGGCCTCTCCTCCTCTGCACCCCTGGACAAGCCTCACCTCCTCTGCAACGATGGACAGGCCTCTCCTCCTCTGCACAGCTGGACAGGCTTCGCCTCCTTTGCACCCCTGGACAGGCCTCACCTCCTCTGCACCCCAGGACAGGCCTCTCCTCCTCTGCACCCCTAGACAGGCCTCTCCTCCTCTGCACCCCTGGACAGGCCTCAGCTCCACTGCACCCCTGGACTGGCCTCTCCTCCTCTGCACCCCTGGACAGGCCTCTCCTCCTCTGCACACCTGGATAGGCCTCTCCTCCTCTGAACCCCCTAGACAGGCCTCTCCCCATCACCCCTGGACAGCCCTCATCTCCTCTGCACCCCTGGACAGGCTTCTCCTCCTCTGCCCCTCTTCTGGACAGGCCTCACCTCCTCTGCACCCCTGGACAAGCCTCACCTCCTCTGCACCCCTGGACAGGCCTCTCCTCCTCTGCACCCTTGGACAAGCCTCACCTCCTTTGCAACCCTGGACAGGCCTCTCCTCCTCTGCACACCTGGACAGGCTTCACCTCCTTTGCACCCCTGGACAGGCCTCACCTCCTCTGCACCCCTGGAAAGGCCTCTCCTCCTCTGCACCCCAGGACAGTCCTCTCCTCCTCTGCACCCCTGGACAGGCCTCGCCTCCCCTGTACCCCTGGACAGGCCTCACCTCCTCTGCACCCCTGGACAGGCCTCTCCTCTTCTGCACCCCGCTTGGCAGGCCTCAGCTCCACTGCACTCCTGGTCAGGCCTCAGCACCACTGCCTCCATGGCCAGGCATCTCCTCCTCTGCACCCCTGGACAGGCCTCTCTTCCTCTGCACCCCTGGACAGGCCTCACCTCCTCTGCATCCCTGGACAGTCCTCTCCTCCTCTGCACCCCTGGACAGTCCTCACCTCCTCTGCACCCCTGGACAGGCCTCTCCTCTTCACCCCTGGACAGGCCTCTCCTCCTCTGCACCCCTGGACAGGCCTGTCCTCCTCTGCACCCCCTGGATAGGCCTCTCCTCCTCATCACCCATGGACAGGCCTCTCCTCCTCTGCACCCCTGGACAGGCCTCTCCTCCTCTGCACCCCTGGACAGGCCTGTCCTCCTCTGCACCCCCTGGATAGGCCTCTCCTCCTCTTCACCCTGGACAGGCCTCTCCTCCTCTGACCCCTGGACAGCCCTCACCTCCTCTGCACTCCTTGAAAGGTCTCTCCTCCTCTGCACCCCTGGACAGTCCTCTCCTCCTCTGCACCCCAGGACAGGCCTCGCCTCCTCTGTACCCCTGGGCAGGCCTCACCTCCTCTGCACCCCTGGACAGGACTCTCCTCTTCTGCACCCCTGGGCAGGCCTCAGCACCACTGCATCCATGGTCAGGCCTCTCCTCCTCTGCACCCCTGGACAGGCCTCTCCTCCTAAGCACCCCTGGACAGGCCTCCCCATCTCTGTCCCCTGGACAGACCTCTGCACCCCTGGACATGCCTCTCCTCTTCTGCACCCCTGGGCAGGCCTTAGCACCACTGCATCCCTGGACAGGCCTCTCCTCCTCTTCACCCCTGGACAGGCCTCTCCTCCTCTGCACCCCCTGGATAGGCCTCTCCTCCTCTTCACCCCTGGACAGGCATCTCCTCCCCTTCACCCATGGACAGGCCTCTCCTCCTCTTCATCCCTGGACAGGCCTCTCCTCCTCTGCATCCCCTTGATAGGCGTCTCTGGCTCTTCACCCCTAGAAAGGCATCTCCTCCTCTTCACCCCTGGACAGGCCTCTCCTCCTCTGCACCCCCTGGACAGGTCTTTCCTCATCACCCATGGACAGCCCTCACCTCCTCTGCACCCCTGGACAGGCCTCTCCTCCTCTGCCCCTCTTCTAGACAGGCCTCTCCTCCTCTGCACCCCTGGACAATCCTCACCTCCTCTGCACCCCTGGACAGGCCTCTCCTCCTCTGCACCCCTGGACAAGCCTCACCTCCTCTGCAAAGATGGACAGGCCTCTCCTCCTCTGCACAGCTGGACAGGCTTCGCCTCCTTTGCACCCCTGGACAGGCCTCACCTCCTCTGCACCCCAGGACAGGCCTCTCCTCCTCTGCACCCCTAGACAGGCCTCTCCTCCTCTGCACCCCTGGACAGGCCTCAGCTCCACTGCACCCCTGGACTGGCCTCTCCTCCTCTGCACCCCTGGACAGGCCTCTCCTCTTCTGCACCCCTGGACAGGCCTCTACTCCTCTGCACCCCCTAGACAGGCCTCTCCCCATCACCCCTGGACAGCCCTCATCTCCTCTGCACCCCTGGACAGGCTTCTCCTCCTCTGCCCCTCTTCTGGACAGGCCTCACCTCCTCTGCACCCCTGGACAAGCCTCACCTCCTCTGCACCCCTGGACAGGCCTCTCCTCCTCTGCACCCTTGGACACGCCT
Organism: Lissotriton vulgaris; assembly: GCF_964263255.1. NCBI lineage: Eukaryota > Metazoa > Chordata > Amphibia > Caudata > Salamandridae > Lissotriton > Lissotriton vulgaris. The sequence goes on along the minus strand of NC_141685.1, from coordinate 106,907,448 downwards.
CACCTCCTTTGTAACCCTGGACAGGCCTCTCCTCCACTGCACACCTGGACAGGCTTCACCTCCTTTGCACCCCTGGACAGGCCTCACCTCCTCTGCACCCCTGGAAAGGCCTCTCCTCCTCTGCACCCCAGGACAGTCCTCTCCTCCTCTGCACCCCTGGACAGGCCTCGCCTCCCCTGTACCCCTGGACAGGCCTCACCTCCTCTGCACCCCTGGACAGGCCTCTCCTCTTCTGCACCCCGCTTGGCAGGCCTCAGCTCCACTGCACTCCTGGTCAGGCCTCAGCACCACTGCCTCCATGGCCAGGCATCTCCTCCTCTGCACCCCTGGACAGGCCTCTCTTCCTCTGCACCCCTGGACAGGCCTCACCTCCTCTGCATCCCTGGACAGTCCTCTCCTCCTCTGCACCCCTGGACAGTCCTCACCTCCTCTGCACCCCTGGACAGGCCTCTCCTCTTCACCCCTGGACAGGCCTCTCCTCCTCTGCACCCCTGGACAGGCCTGTCCTCCTCTGCACCCCCTGGATAGGCCTCTCCTCCTCATCACCCATGGACAGGCCTCTCCTCCTCTGCACCCCTGGACAGGCCTCTCCTCCTCTGCACCCCTGGACAGGCCTGTCCTCCTCTGCACCCCCTGGATAGAACTCTCCTCCTCTTCACCCTGGACAGGCCTCTCCTCCTCTGACCCCTGGACAGCCCTCACCTCCTCTGCACCCCTGGACAGGCCTCTCCTCCACTGCCCTTCTTCTGGACAGGCCTCATCTCCTCTGCACCCCTGGACAGGCCTCTCCTCCTCTGCACCCCTGGACTAGCTGCACCTCCTCTGCACCCCTAGACAGGCCTCTCCTCCTCTGCACCCCTGGACAGGTCTCTTCTCCTCTGCACACCTGGACAGGCCTCACCACCTCTGCACCCCTGGGCAGGCCTCACCTCCGCTGCACCCCTGGACAGGCCTCACCTCCTCTGCACCCCAGGACAGGCCTCTCCTCCTCCGCACCCCCTGGATAGGCCTCACCTCCTCTGCATCCCTGGACAGGCCTCACATCCACTGCACCCCTGGACAGGCCTCTCCTCCTCTGCTCCCCAGGATAGGCCTCAGCTCCACTGCACTCCTGGACAGGCCTCACCTCCTCTGCACCCCTGGACAGGCCTCTCCTCCTCCGCACCCCCTGGATAAGCCTCTCCTCCTCTTCACCCCTGGACAGGCCTCTCCCCCTATGCACCCCTGGACAGTCCTCACCTCCTCTGCACCCCTGGACAGTCCTCACCTCCTCTGCACCCCTGGACAGTCCTCACCTCCTCTGCATCCCTGGACAGGCCTCACGTCCACTGCACCCCTTTATTGGCCTCTCCTCCTCTGCACCCCTGGACAGGCCTCAGCTCCACTGCATAACTGGACAGGCCTCACCTCCTCAGCACCCCTGGACAGGCATCTCCTCCTCTGCACCCCTGGACAGGCATCTCCTCCTCTTCACCCCTGGACAGGCCTCTCCTCCTCTGCACCCCTGGACTGGCCTCTCCTCCTCTGCACCCCTGGACAGGCCTCTCCTCCTCTGCACAGCTGGACAGGCTTCACCTCCTGTGCACCCCTGAACAAGCCTCAACTCCTCTGCACCCCTGGACAGGCCTCTCCTCCTCTGCACCACTGGACTAGCCTCACCTCCTCTGCACCCCTAGACAGGCCTCTCCTCCTCTGCACCCCTGGACAGGCCTCTCCTCCTCTGCACACCTGGACAGGCCTCCCCACCTCTGCACCTGTTAGACGGACCGGGAGGGTCGGCCGAGATTACGGGGAGAGGTCTCCAGGGAGAGCCGTCTCCAACGACTGTACAGGTAAGTAACTTCCCCCCCACAGACGGACACCACACAAGATTGAAGGTTAACGAGACTTTATATGCAATTCTTAGGTTACGTCGTTATGATACAAGGAGGTCTGGACTCAGGGGTCCCCTCGGTTCTGATCTCTGGTTGAGGAGAAAGGGTAGCGGGACAGTCTTAGTTACCAATGAGTTAAATAGCTCTCAATCCTCGAGCTCGGCGTGGTGGCTGATCGGGCCGTGGAGGAGCCAAGCAGGTCCCGAGATGGATGAAGGATGGTCGACGGGCCGTGGAGAAGCCAAGCAGGTCCCGATGAAGATGATGGTTACAACGGTCCGCGGCCTCGCCAGCAGATCCGGACGACGGTGAAGAATGAAGGTTACGACGGCTGTGGCAGCGCCAACAGGCAGGACGATGGTGCACAGGACAGAGCTACGGCAGCGCCAGTAGTCCGTCCAGGATGAGTTCCTCTTACGTCTCTCGACTCCAAGATACAACTGCCTTCCTGCTCTGGAGCTGCCCCAGTTATAGGGCTGGCGTGCTTTGATGTCCGGACCCTCGCACTTGGAGGTCGGGAGGTCCGGGATGAGGGAGTCCAGACACCCAGCAGGGGGGTGGAGCCAGCGCCCGGGGAGGCGATGGGCGAGCGGCACTGGGCGGGGGGAGAGCCATCGGCACCTCTTTCTCCCATTGACTTGCCAAGTAGCCCGCTCACCTCCTGGGTGGAGGGTGGTGCCGGATTGTCTGAGGCTGGGCTAGGCCCAGGGTTGAGGTCGATCGGGGGCCAGGCGGCCTCGTGGCGAGGTGTCCAAGATGGCGGCCCGGGCTGGGTGCATGGCCGGCAGTGGATCGGACCCACGAGGTTATCATGTTCGAGGGCAGGGGTCCCTGAGGGGACGCAGGGCGTGCAATGGTGGTGTGTGGTGCTTGCGTGACTGGGCTCGGGCCTGGTCGAGCCGGGGGAGAGCGGCCCGTCATGTGGCCTGTCCAACATGCGTCCCCCCCAGCTGAAGGCGGGGAGAGTTACCCATCCTCTTGGGGACTCTCTTCGTCGAGGCGGAAAAACCGGGACAGGCCATCGGCGTTGGCGTGGTCGGACCCAGGCCGGTGTTCGACTGTGAAGTCCATACCTTGTAAGGAGATGGACCAGCGTAGCAATTTTGGGTTTTCCCCCCGCATATGCATCAACCACTGCAGGGGTCGGTGGTCAGTCTGCACCCGAAAGTGGGTGCCAAAAAGGTAGGGCCGGAGCTTCTTGAGGGCCCATACCACAGCGAATGCTTCCCTCTCTATGGTGCTCCAGCGTTGTTCCCGGGGTAGGAGTCTCCGGCTGATGAAGGCCACCGGTTGATCGAGGCCTTCGGTGCTCACTTGGGACAGGACCGCCCCAATGCCCTGGTCGGAGGCGTCCGTCTGGACGACGAACTCCCGGCTGTAGTCTGGGGCCTGGAGCACAGGAGCGGAACACATGGCGGCCTTTAACTGTTCGAACGCCGCTTGACACTCTGGGGTCCAGTTCACCTTCTTGGGCTGATTTTTTGACGTGAGTTCGGTGAGAGGCCCCACGATGGTACCATAGTCTTTCACGAACCTTCGGTAGTAGCCCGTGAGGCCCAGGAAGGCTCGCACCTCAGTTTGAGTGATAGGGGGTTGCCAGTTCTGGATGGCGGCAATTTTCAGCTGTAGGGGGGCCACTAGGCCGCTTCCCACCTGGTGTCCGAGGTAGGTCACCGACCCTTGTCCAATTTGGCATTTGCTGGCCTTGATCGTGAGGCCAGCTCGCTGAAGGGCTTGCAGCACTGCTTGGAGGTGGTGGAGGTGCTCGGTCCAATGGTGGCTGTACACAGCGATGTCGTCCAGGTAGGCGGCGCTGAACTCTTCGAGCCCCGCCAGGACCTGATTGACGAGCCGTTGGAACGTCGCTGGGGCATTCTTCATGCCGAAGGGCATGACCGTAAAGTGATAGTGGCCATCGGGGGTGGAGAAGGCAGAGCGTTCTTGTGCTCGGGGTGTGAGGCCGATCTGCCAATAACCTGCCGTCAGGTCGAAGATGCTGAGGTAGCGGGCCGCGCCCATTCGGTCGACCAGTTCATCTGCCCGGGGGATGGGGTGTGCGTCCGTTCTGGTGACTTCATTCAGGCCCCGGTAGTCGACACAGAACCGGAGTTCTGGTGTGGTCCCGGGGGCGGCTGCTTTGGGGACCAGTACGACCGGGCTGGCCCATGGACTGTCTGAGGGCTCGATGACCCCGAGCGTGAGCATCTTAGCTACTTCCGCCTGGATGCAGGCCCGTACCCGATCAGGTACGCGGTAGGCCCGGTGGCGGATAGGAGGGCTGTCTCCGGTGTCCACATCGTGCACACACCAGGAAGTGACACCCGGGGTGAGGGAGAACAGACTGGCGAACCGTGATAGGAGGGCTTGGCACTCTTGCCGTTGTTCTCTGGTGAGGGTCTCCGAGAGTCGGACCCCATCCACGGAGCCGTCTTGCTCCTGGGTCCGCAAGAGGTCAGGGAGAGGCTCGGAGTCGTCTTCAACCCCATTGTCTGTGGCCATCAAGAGGCTGAGTTCTGTTCGTGCAAAGTGGGGTTTCAGTCTGTTGGTGTGGAGGACTCGGAGCGGATTCCGGGCGGACTCCATATCGATCAGATAGGTGGCAGGACCCTTGCGCTCGATTACCTTGAAGGGTCCCGTCCATTTGTCTTGGAGAGCGCACGGTTCTGTGGGGGACATTACCCAGACCTGTTGCCCCGGCTCGAATTCAATGGATGAGGCGTTCTGGTCATACCATTTCTTCATGTCCTCTTGACTGGCCTCTAGGTTGGCTTTTGCTAGGTCTCTGAACCGCCGGGACTGGTTGCGGAGGGTGAGGAGGTACCGGAAGACATCTGGAGGACTCTTGGCCGGAGGCATCTCCCAGCCTTCTTTGATCAGGCTGAGTGGCCCCCGTACTGGGTGCCCATAGAGCAGCTCGAAGGGGCTGAAGCCTAGGGACTTCTGTGGGACCTCCCGGTAGGCGAAGAGGAGGCACGGCAGCAGCACGTCCCACTGGCGACGGAGGGGCTCTTCCAATCCCCCGATCATCCCTTTTAGCGTGCGATTGAACCGCTCAACAAGTCCGTTTCCTTGGGGGTGATAGGGGGTCGTGAAGCGGTAGGTGACCCCACACTGTTGCCAGAGGGACTTCATATATTTAGAAATAAAGTTCGTGCCTCTGTCACTGACGACTTCCCGGGGGAACCCCACACGGGAGAAGATCCCCATCAGGGCCCGGCCGACCACTGGGGCTGTCACGGTCCGGAGAGGAATAGCCTCAGGGTAGCGGGTGGCGTGGTCCACTAGTACCAGGATGAAGCGATGGCCTTGTCTTGTACGCGGGTCCAGGGGTCCCACAATGTCTATCCCGACCCTCTCAAATGGGGTTGTGACTACTGGAAAGGGTTGCAGGGGAGCCTTTAATTTGCGGCCGCTCTTCCCACTGGCTTGGCACGTGGGGCAAGATCGGCAATGCTGGTGCACATCGTTTCTCATTTTGGGCCAGAAGAAGTGGGTCACTAGGCGGCTGTAGGTTTTATCCTGTCCCAGGTGCCCTGCCAGGGGGGCATCGTGGGCCAGGTTTAGCAGGAAGTCTCTAAAGCGGAGGGGCACCACTAGTACTCGGTTGGCCCCCAGCTCGGCGATTCGTTGCTCGCTGTACAATAGATCATTGTCCCAGTAGACCCAATGAGTTCCGGAGGTATCCCCGGCGCTTTGGGCGAGCGCTTGTTGTCGGAGTCCCTCAAGGGAGGGACAGGTCTTCTGTTCCTGACGAAATTGTTCTTGTGTGGGTCCCCCTTCTTGAGCCCACTGATCAAGATTAGCGAGGTCGGAAGGTTGAGCAAGTTCGAGGGGGATGCCATGGTCGGGGGTCTCGGCGGGGGCGACCGGAGGCGGTGGCGCCGGCCATTCGGGTTCTTCCGGGTGATGGTTGGCACGGGCGGCCATGGACCGGGTGGTGACGCACGCCCAGTCTGGGACGCCCAACATCCCCAAGTGTTCTTTTCGCTCCACGGCTGCCCACGGGGAGCTTTCCAGGTCATTTCCGAGGAGGCATTCCACGGGGGCGTCGTCTCGGACCGTTACCTTCAACATGCCGGAGACCCCTCCCCACTCAAAGGGGACGCAGGCCATCCGACACAGACTTTCCGAGTTGTCGGCTGATCGCACAGGGCAGAGAACGTTCGGTAGATATTGTTCTGGGGTCACCAGATGACAGCGGACGGCTGTCACACTGGCCCCGGTGTCTCGAAGGGCTTCGGCCCGTTGTCCATTGATGCTCACCCATTGGCTGTACTTCTGGGTGTTAGCGGGTAGGGGGACCCGCGGGACCATGTCTCTTCCCCCTAAGCACGCGAGAGTCATGGCGGCTGGCTCCCACTCTTGATACTCTTGCTCGCCTGTTTCTTGTTCCTCGGAGATCTGTTCTTCCCCTAGTGCCGCGGCGGCCACCTGGCGGGGTCTTGGACTCTGATACTGCGGGCAGCTTGGGTCGTTTGCATAGTGGCCGACTCGTTGGCATCGGTGACATGTAACATTGGCTCTGTATCCCGGTCGCGCCGGGGTGCTGCCCCGGTTGGCCGGGGGGGTGGTGCTGGTAGCGGGGGCGGCCGGAGTATTGTCTCTTCCTCGTCCTTGGCCCCCTCCTCCTCCTCTGGGTCGGTAGTGACCATTGTTGTTCCTGTTCTGCTCGTAGGACCCATTCCGGCCCACTCTGGTGATCTCCCACCGGTCAGCTTCGGCTGCGAGCTGCCGGGGATCGGTTAACTTGCTGTCGAGGAGGTGTTGGCGTAGTTCAATGAAGCAATTGTTGGACAGATGCTCCCATACCATCAGATTGAACAGCTGCTCGTAGGTCGTGACGTTGTTCCCTCTGATCCAGCCTTCGAAGGCTCGGCTAAAGTACGTTACATAGTCCACCCAAGTTGTACCTGGAATGCGTGTGCAGTCTCGGAACCTCTGACGGTACATCTCGGGCGTGAGGCCATAGCGGGTGAGGAGGGCCGCTTTCATATGGTCGTAGGAGGTCATCTGGTGGTCTGGGAGCTGTAACAGAGTATCGCGGCCCTCATTGAGGAATTTGCCCCATAGGCCGGCTCCCCAGTCGGCTCTATCGATCCGGTGCGCAGTCATCGCGATTTCATAGGCCTTAAACCATTGCTGGATGTCGTCTTCTCGAAAATATTCTCGGACCACATCCTTGGGGATGTGCACTTTTTTCTCCGCGGTCCCTGGGGTGGACGGTCTGTCGGGCACCCCTAACTCTTTATTTTGTTTGCGCAGGTTGATCTCGGCTAGGTTCCGTTCGTGCTCGTACGTTAGTCTTTTTTCCTCGAGCTCCCTTTGCCTCTGTTTCTCCTCTCTTTCTTCTCGGAGGCGAAGGTGCTCTAAGTTTATTTTTTGCTCGGCCAATTTGAGTTCTATGTCCATCTTGAGTCGGGCCATTTCGAGTTCGTGTAGTCGGGCTTTTTCTCTTTCTTGGATCTCGTCTTGCGAGAGACTGGTTCTTTGCCCCTCAGGGGCCGTGTTGGTATTTTTCGCGGTGCTTTGCTCAGGGGCTTCGACATCCCCGGTCTCTGCCCAAGATTCTAGGGCATGCTTAAAATCGTCCTTGGTACTTAGTCCGGTGGTAGCGATACCTAGTTCGATGCAGAACTGCTTTAGTTCACGATGGCTGTATTCCTCTAGTTTTTCCATTTGGAACTTCTCAGTTGATCCGCTCTCTTTAGTCGACATTTGTTGTTCGTTGTGGGGTGAGCTACTCTCTGTACGTTATGCGGTGATTCGGATCGCGCCGCTGGCCACCAATGTTAGACGGACCGGGAGGGTCGGCCGAGATTACGGGGAGAGGTCTCCAGGGAGAGCCGTCTCCAACGACTGTACAGGTAAGTAACTTCCCCCCCACAGACGGACACCACACAAGATTGAAGGTTAACGAGACTTTATATGCAATTCTTAGGTTACGTCGTTATGATACAAGGAGGTCTGGACTCAGGGGTCCCCTCGGTTCTGATCTCTGGTTGAGGAGAAAGGGTAGCGGGACAGTCTTAGTTACCAATGAGTTAAATAGCTCTCAATCCTCGAGCTCGGCGTGGTGGCTGATCGGGCCGTGGAGGAGCCAAGCAGGTCCCGAGATGGATGAAGGATGGTCGACGGGCCGTGGAGAAGCCAAGCAGGTCCCGATGAAGATGATGGTTACAACGGTCCGCGGCCTCGCCAGCAGATCCGGACGACGGTGAAGAATGAAGGTTACGACGGCTGTGGCAGCGCCAACAGGCAGGACGATGGTGCACAGGACAGAGCTACGGCAGCGCCAGTAGTCCGTCCAGGATGAGTTCCTCTTACGTCTCTCGACTCCAAGATACAACTGCCTTCCTGCTCTGGAGCTGCCCCAGTTATAGGGCTGGCGTGCTTTGATGTCCGGACCCTCGCACTTGGAGGTCGGGAGGTCCGGGATGAGGGAGTCCAGACACCCAGCAGGGGGGTGGAGCCAGCGCCCGGGGAGGCGATGGGCGAGCGGCACTGGGCGGGGGGAGAGCCATCGGCACCTCTTTCTCCCATTGACTTGCCAAGTAGCCCGCTCACCTCCTGGGTGGAGGGTGGTGCCGGATTGTCTGAGGCTGGGCTAGGCCCAGGGTTGAGGTCGATCGGGGGCCAGGCGGCCTCGTGGCGAGGTGTCCAAGATGGCGGCCCGGGCTGGGTGCATGGCCGGCAGTGGATCGGACCCACGAGGTTATCATGTTCGAGGGCAGGGGTCCCTGAGGGGACGCAGGGCGTGCAATGGTGGTGTGTGGTGCTTGCGTGACTGGGCTCGGGCCTGGTCGAGCCGGGGGAGAGCGGCCCGTCATGTGGCCTGTCCAACAGCACCCCTGGACAGACCTCAACTCCTCTGCACCCCTGGACAGGCCTGACTTCCCCTGTACCCCTGGACAGGCCTTACCTCCTCTGCACCCCTGACAGGCCTCTCCTCCTCTGCAGCCTTGGACAGGCCTATCCTCCTCTGCACCCCTGGACAGGCCTCAGCTCCACTGCACCATTGGACAGGGCTCTCCTCCTCTGCACCCTTGGACAGGCCTCTCCTCCTCTGCACCCTTGGACAGGCATTTCCTCCTCTGCAGACCTGGACAGGCCTATCCTCCTCTTCACCCCTGGACAGGCCTCTCCTCCTCTGCACCCCTGGACTAGCCTCACCTCCTCTGCACCCCTAGACAGGCCTCTCCTCCTCTGCACCCCTGGACAGGCCTCTCCTCCTCTGCACACCTGGACAGGACTCACCACCTCTGCACCCCTGGACAGACCTCAACTCCTCTGCACCCCTGGACAGGCCTGACCTCCCCTGTACCCCTGGACAGGCCTTACCTCCTCTGCACCCCTGACAGGCCTCTCCTCCTCTGCAGCCTTGGACAGGCCTATCCTCCTCTGCACCCCTGGACAGGCCTCAGCTCCACTGCACCATTGGACAGGGCTCTCCTCCTCTGCACCCTTGGACAGGCCTCTCCTCCTCTGCACCCTTGGACAGGCATTTCCTCCTCTGCAGACCTGGACAGGCCTATCCTCCTCTTCACCCCTGGACAGGCCTCTCCTCCTCTGCACCCTTGGACAGGCCTCTCCTCCTCTGCACCCTTGGACAGGCATTTCCTCCTCTGCAGCCTTGGACAGGCCTATCCTCCTCTGCACCCCTGGACAGGCCTCAGCTCCACTGCACCATTTGACAGGGCTCTCCTCCTCTGCACCCTTGGACAGGCCTCTCCTCCTCTGCACGTTTGGACAGGCATTTCCTTCTCTGCACACCTGGACAGGCCTCACCTCCTCTGCACCCCTGGACAGGCCTCTCTTCCTAAGCACCCTTGGATAGGCTTATCCTCCTTTGCACCCCTGGACAGGCCTCACCTCCTCTGCACCCCCTGGACAGGCCTCACCTCCTCTGTACCCCTGGACAGGCCTCACCTCCTCTGCACCCCTGGACAGGCCTAACCTCTTCTGTTCCCCTGGACAGGCCTCTCCCCCTCTGCACCCCTGGACAGGCCTCACCTCTTCTGTTCCACTGGAGAGGCCTCTCCCCCTCTGCACCCCTGGACAGGCCTCACCTCCACTGCACCCCTGGACAGGCCTCTCCTCCTCTGATTCCCTGGACAGGCCTCTACTCCTCTGCACCCCTGGACAGGCCTCTCCTCCTCTGAATCCATGGACAGGCCTCTCTACCTCTACCCCCCTGGGCAGGCCTCAGCTCCACTGCAACCCTGGACAGGCCTCTCCTCCTCTGAATTCCTGGACAGGCCTCTCCACCTCAGCACCCCTGGGCAGGCCTCAGCTCCAATGCACCCCTGGACATGCCTCAGCTTCACTGCACCCCTGGACAGGCCTCTCCTCCTCTGCACCCCTGGACAGGCCTCTCCTCCTCTGCACCCCTGGACAGGCCTCTCCTCCTCTGCACCCCTGGGCAGGCCTCAACTCCACTGCACCCCTGGACAGGCCCCAACTCCACTGCACCCCTGGACAGGCCTCAGCTCCACTGCACCCCTGGACAGGCCTCTCCTCCTTTACACCCCTGGACAGGCCTCTCCTCCGCTGCACCTTTGGACAGGCCTCTCCTCCTCTGCACCCCTGGACAGGCCTCTCCTCCTCTGCCCCTCCTCTGGGCAGGCCTCTCCTCTTCACCCATGGACAGGCCTCTCCTGCTCTGCACCCCTGGACAGACCTCTCTTTCTCTTCACCCCTGGTCAGGCCTCTCTTCCTCTGCACCTCTGGACAGACCTCTCCTTCTCTGCACCCCTGGACAGGTCTCATCTCCTCTGCTACCCTGGACAGACCTCTCCTCCTCTGCACCCCTGGACGGGCCTCACCTCCTCTGCACCCCCTGGATAGGCCTATCCTCCTCTTCACCCTGGACAGGCCTCTCCTCCTCTGACCCCTGGACAGCCCTCACCTCCTCTGCACCCCTGGACAGGCCTCTCCACCACTGCCCTTCTTCTGGACAGGCCTCATTACCTCTGAACCCCTGGACAGGCCTCTCCTCCTCTGCACCCCTGGACTAGCTGCACCTCCTCTGCACCCCTAGACAGGCCTCTCCTCCTCTGCACCCCTGGACAGGTCTCTTCTCCTCTGCACACCTGGACAGGCCTCACCACCTCTGCACCCCTGGGCAGGCCTCACCTCCGCTGCACCCCTGGACAGGCCTGACCTCATCTGCACCCCTGGACAGGCCTCACCTCCTCTGCACCCCAGGACAGGCCTCTCCTCCTCCGCACCCCCTGGATAGGCCTCACCTCCTCTGCATCCCTGGACAGGCCTCACATCCACTGCACCCCTGGACAGGCCTCTCCTCCTCTGCTCCCCAGGATAGGCCTCAGCTCCACTGCACTCCTGGACAGGCCTCACCTCCTCTGCACCCCTGGACAGGCCTCTCCTCCTCCGCACCCCCTGGATAAGCCTCTCCTCCTCTTCACCCCTGGACAGGCCTCTCCCCCTCTGCACCCCTGGACAGTCCTCACCTTCTCTGCACCCCTGGACAGTCCTCACCTCCTCTGCACCCCTGGACAGTCCTCACCTCCTCTGCATCCCTGGACAGGCCTCACGTCCACTGCACCCGTTAATTGGCCTCTCCTCCTCTGCACCCCTGGACAGGCCTCAGCTCCACTGCATAACTGGACAGGCCTCACCTCCTCAGAACCCCTGGACAGGCCTCTCCTCCTCTGCACCCCTGGACAGGCATCTCCTCCTCTTCACCCCTGGACAGGCCTCTCCTCCTTTGCACCCCTGGACTGGCCTCTCCTCCTCTGCACCCCTGGACAGGCCTCTCCTCCTCTGCACAGCTGGACAGGCTTCAACTCCTGTGCACCCCTGAACAAGCCTCAACTCCTCTGCACCCCTGGACAGGCCTCTCCTCCTCTGCACCCCTGGACTAGCCTCACCTCCTCTGCACCCCTAGACAGGCCTCTCCTCCTCTGCACCCCTGGACAGGCCTCTCCTCCCCTGCACACCTGGACAGGTCTCACCACCTCTGCACCCCTGGACAGGCCTCAACTCCTCTGCACACCTGGACAGGCCTGACCTCCCCTGTACCCCTGGACAGGCCTCACCCCCTCTGCACTCCTGGACAGGCCTCTCCTCCTCTGCACCCTTGGACAGGCCTCTCCTCCTCTGCACCCCTGGAAAGGCCTCAGCTCCACTGCACCCCTGGACAGGGCTCTCCTTCTCTGCACCCCTGGATAGGCCTCTCCTCCTCTGCGCCCCTGGACAGTCCTCTCCTCCTCTGCACCCTTGGACAGGCATTTCCTCCTCTCCACACCTGGACAGGCCTCACCTCTTCTGCACCTCTGGACAGGCCTAACTTCTTCTGTACCCCTGGACAGGCATCAGCTCCTCTGCACCACTGGAAAGGCCTCACCTCCTCTGCACCCCTGGATAGGCCTCTCCTCCTCTGCACCCCTAGACAGGCCCCACCTCCTCTGCACCCCTGGACAGGCCTCTCCTCCTCTGCACCCCTGGGCAGGCCTCAGCTACACTGTTCCCCTGGACAGGCCTCAGCTCCTCTGCACCCCTAGACAGGCCTCACCTCCTCTGCACCCCTGGACAGGCCTCTCCTCCTCTGCACCCCTTGAAAGGCCTCTCCTCCTCTGCACCCCTGGACAGTCCTCTCCTCCTCTGCACCCCAGGACAGGCCTCGCCTCCTCTGTACCCCTGGGCAGGCCTCACCTCCTCTGCACCCCTGGACAGGACTCTCCTCTTCTGCACCCCTGGGCAGGCCTCAGCACCACTTCATCCATGGTCAGGCCTCTCCTCCTCTGCACCCCTGGACAGGCCTCTCCTCCTAAGCACCCCTGGACAGGCCTCCCCATCTCTGCCCCCTGGACAGACCTCTGCACCCCTGGACATGCCTCTCCTCTTCTGCACCCCTGGGCAGGCCTCAGCACCACTGCATCCCTGGACAGGCCTCTCCTCCTCTTCACCCCTGGACAGGCCTCTCCTCCCCTGCACCCCCTGGATAGGCCTCTCCTCCTCTTCACCCCTGGACAGGCATCTCCTCCCTTCACCCATGGACAGGCCTCTCCTCCTCTTCACCCCTGGACAGGCCTCTCCTCCTCTGCACCCCCTGGATAGGCGTCTCCGGCTCTTCACCCCTAGAAAGGCATCTCCTCCTCTTCACCCCTGGACAGGCCTCTCCTCCTCTGCACCCCTGGACAGGCCTCTCCTCCTCTGCCCCTCTTCTAGACAGGCCTCGCCTCCTCTGCACCCCTGGACAATCCTCACCTCCTCTGCACCCCTGGACAGGCCTCTCCTCCTCTGCACCCCTGGACAAGCCTCACCTCCTCTGCAACGATGGACAGGCCTCTCCTCCTCTGCACAGCTGGACAGGCTTTGCCTCCTTTGCACCCCTGGACAGGCCTCACCTCCTCTGCACCCCTGGACAGGCCTCTCCTCCTCTGCACCCCTAGACAGGCCTCTCCTCCTCTGCACCCCTGGACAGGCCTCGCCTCCCCTGTACCCCTGGACAGGCCTCTCCTCCTCTGCACCCCTGGATAGGCCTCTCCTCCTCTGCACCCCTGGACAGGCCTCTACTCCTCTGCACCCCCTAGACAGGCCTCTCCCCATCACCCCTGGATAGCCCTCATCTCCTCTGGACCCCTGGACAGGCTTCTCCTCCTCTGCCCCTCTTCTGGACAGGCCTCACCTCCTCTGCACCCCTGGACAAGCCTCACCTCCTCTGCACCCCTGGACAGGCCTCTCCTCCTCTGCACCCTTGGACAAGCCTCACCTCCTTTGTAACCCTGGACAGGCCTCTCCTCCTCTGCACACCTGGACAGTGTTAGACCTGACACCTTGGCGTGAGTCTCCCTCCCACTTTTTGCTGATGTGCCTCCGATGTTTTGCTGGTTTTCCGATACTCAGGGCACTGCGCCACGGCTGATCCGTGCCGCAGTGCAAGTGCTCCCTACTGTAAACGATATATGTGATTGGTATCCATGATTGGTGCATTGGATTTACTGTTAGTCCCTAGTAAAGCGCACGAGAGAGTGCCGGGGCTTGTAGATGCCAATACTGCTGGTGGGCCTGCAGCGCTGGTTGCGCCACCCACCAAAGCAGCCGTAAAGATGTGTCTGGGAACTGCGACCGCAGAACCCGCGTGCGGTCTCGTACTGTCACGTTAGCTGGGCAAGTGTCCCCACTTGCCAGCACCGACCCTTCCCTTGACTACATGTTGGACACCCCTATGGTAGGCCTGCGGGCAGGGTGCGTTGTAGGTGCGAGGTAGGACAGGCCCGGATGTGCGGGGCATGTCCTGGTAGTGATTTACCCTAGAGACCGGATCTCACTACCGAAGGCTACCTGCTCCAGTAGGCCAGACTGAGCTGCGAGGGTTATTACACCCTATAATCCCCGCAGGCTCACGGAGCATGGTAGTGAGTCATGTTTAGTATGCCTGAACTCAGGATACCGAGATATTTCTTGTAGTCAAGTTTATTTCAGTATCCTGGGTTTGCAAATGCTACTTTTAGAAAGTTAGCATTTGCTTGCCTAACCATTTCAGCTGCTTCTGCCAGAATGTGTATCTGACTGTCTGGGACGTGTGAGTGACAGGGCTGGAGGGAGGACGGGCGGTGAATGCGCAGATTACACCTTAGTGGGAGGTAGGAGTGCCTCTTGACTCAAACTGTCACTGTGCTCGGCCACCACAATGCTGGCTCCACCCTCCTGGGGAGCGGCGGATGACTCTGCCGGCACCTGGCCCAGGAAGGGCGAAGCCCCCATCAACAAGGTACTCTGGCCACTCCTGTCCGGACAATGCTGGCTCCACCTCCTGTGGGGCGTCTGATGCGCCTGCCCCTCACCCTGGAAGCAGAAGCCGGAGTACACCCGCGGGGTACTCCAGAACTGAGAGTGGCTATGCAAAGGCCCCCCTGGCCTGCGAGAACAAAAGATTTGGCCTATAAAAGATGGAGCCCTGCTCCTTGAAAATTAGATCCAGTTTGGGCCACAGAAGGACTCTGCCCGACGAGAAGGACCGCGTGAAGACAAGGAAGAGTGCTGGCTCTTGCCTGTGTCTGGTGCCTTGCTGCTGAAGGAGAACCCAGAGAAAAAGACTAAAGAAGGACTTTTTGCTTGCTTGTGCCAAACTCTGCTAAAGAGATTTCCAAGGGCTTGGAATCGAACTTGCCCCCTGACCAGCGTCCCAGGACCAGTGGACGCTACCCCCTGAAGAAGCGACTGCGGGTGCTGACCATCGCCGCGGCACTGACACAGGAGTCTCCGCTAAGACCTCTAAGCATCCTCCCGACCACCGTGACCGGGGCCCAACGCAGCAAAGGAAGCACAGCGAGGACCAGCCGCCGCTGGCCCGAACACCGTGACCACCGCTGCACCGGGAGCCCGAGAACACAGCGAAGGAGGGCCCGTCCGGTCCGAGCTACAGAGAGGACTGCATTGCTGGCAGTCTCTCACCTGCAAGGACAGACAGGGGCCTTAAGAGACTCCACAGTCGGTAAGCCTGCCCGACAGCCCAGCTGTGAGCCACAGCTGCACCGACATTTGGCTGGGTACGTCCTGCACTCGAGGACCGTACTGCCACTTGTTACCACCGCACTGCCGCCGCCTCCAGGGACGGAGAGGACGACGAAAGGAGGACCCTGCCGCCACACACCACCGCTGCCCCGGACGACCAGTGACCTGCTCGGCCGAAGAGCCGCAACGATCAGCGACCCCGGGAAGGCACAGCGACGTGGGACAGATCCTTCGAGAGCCGCCTGCTCCACAAGAACATTGGTTCACCCCGGCCTACGGGCCTCAAGAGAACTTTCATAAGAACTGTGATACCTGAAGCAAAGTAACGTGCAACCGTATTCTTAAGCCTTTGACTGTATTCCTAAGCCTGCGTGAAATCCTTATATAAAGATATATATTTTTACACGAATACAGTCTGGTCTCGTTGTGTGGTGGGTTTGGTTGTGAAGGTGTACTATTGCAAGTGTTTAACCCTATGCGCCCCAAAGATTAGCCTACGACTGCTCGAGCCACACTACCTAGAGGGAAAGCAGAGGTTGTCTGGAAGGTAACCCTCAGCCCTGACAAGGAAGAGGAGAGTCCCTGCTTGACGCTAGTGTTCCACTGCGCCAACCAGAGCCTCCCACTTCCTACATTGGATGCAGCGGTGAGGATTTTCGAATTTACACTTGCGGTAGTTATACCTGAGCTTCCGACCGCTACACAAGGGTCACGGTGCAGTTACGAAATCACAGACTTTGCCTTTGAGAAACGATTCCGAGTGCAGAAGCCATGCCGGGCACGAAGAGCCTGGATGGAGCGGAGTCCACGACCTCCGAGATGTTGGAGATCGAGTGGGACCCCGCAAAGATGGACAAATACTCCAAACTGGAACTTAAGTTTTTTTGCAAGAAACTCAAGGTTCCGCACGATGGCTGCAAAAACAAGCCGGAACTCTACAAGGCCCTGAAAGCCTGGATGGAGTCCAGAAAGACCCCGGAAGAGCAAGACGTCCTCGCCGAGCAGAACGCGACGGAGGAGCAGAATGCGCTTGGGGAGCTGATCGATCTGGAGAAGCCAGACAGCGAGCACAGCTTGGGTAAAGGTCTGTCGCCAGAGGAGCTGGCGGACAGGAAAGAAACCCGGAATCATGAAAGGAAATTGGCAGAGTTAAAAATTCAGCTGGAGCTTGAAACCAAAAGAATGGCGCTGGAAGAGCGAAAGCACCAGATGGATTACGAGATCAAGATGAGGGAGATAAGTCTCAAGGAGCGAGACTTAGATCGGCCTCCCTCTGGTGGCAGCACATCGCCAGTGCAGGTAGAGTCAAGAGTGCACATCCCGAAGGACGTAGTCAAGGAGTTCTTTAAGGGGGATGACATAGGACAGTGGTTTAGGGCATACGAGGTAGCCATGTCTTCCCACCGGGTCCCTGAGAAGGATTGCGAGCGGGGTTGTGGGGAAGGTTCCTTAGCGAAGGGAGAGATACTTTGCTAGATTTGCCCGTTGAGAATCAGAGATCCTATGCCCACATGAAAGAAGCTTTGTTGAACCGGTACGGGCTTACCCCTGAAATGTATAGGCAGAAGTTTAGGGAATGTAGTAAGCGGCCTGGGAATACGTATGTGGAGTATGTGACTTACTTTTGCAGAGCACTGGATGGTTGGGTGAGAGGTAACAAAGTGAATGATTTTCAAGGTCTCTTTGATTTAATTGCATGGGAGCACTTAGCGAATCACTGTTTTCCTGAGTTACGCCAACACCTGATCGATAGCAAGCTGTCCAACCCGAGGAAGCTTGCTGAGGAGGCGGACCGCTGGCTCAGCACCAGGGTCCACAAGGGTCCCGTGGGAGACTCCGCCAAGAGTGGGCAGGGTCCCCAGCAGAAGAGTGGGGGGGACAAGGGGGGAAAACAGAAAGGGTTCCAAAAAGGCCCCCAAAGTAGTTCCCAAGGGAATCCGCAGCAGGGTTCTCAGCCTCCCCCACCTCCGAAGCAGAATGGGGCCCCGACAGGTAAACCTGTTCCAAAGGGGCCCTTCAATTGTTTCAAATGTGGCGAACCTGGGCACATATCCAGTGACCCCAAGTGTCGCCTATTTGGAAAACCTGCACCCACTGGTGCTCCGCCCCGACAAGTGACTAGCGTACACCTGGGAGAAGAAATGATGGTCCCGGGGGGTGGAGATCCCGTTCAGATGACCCTGGTCTCGTTAGGAGACAGCGAGATGATCCCTACGAACTACCTGCCCTCTAACACTAAGAAATATGGGCAGGTGGTGATCATCAATGGCAAGGAAGCTGAGGCTCTTAGAGACACAGGAGCCAGTGTGACTGCGGTGAGGCAGCACCTGGTGTCTCAAGAGCAGGTTGTACCCCATGCCTACTGTAGGGTTATCAATGCTGATAATTCCGAGAGTCAGTGTCCGATGGCTCAAGTTCCCTTCGAGTGGGGGGGGGTCTCTGGTACTCTGCAGGTCTGTGTAAGAAAAACCATGCCTGTTGACTGTTTGCTAGGGAACGACTTGGAGCACTCCCCTTGGGAAAAGGTGGAGAAAGCGACTCACCTGAGGATGGTGGGTCTGCCTGACTGGGCGTGCGTGACCACCCGGTCAATGGCAGCCAGTAGGGGTGATCGAGAGGTCCTGGGGCCTGATGGAGAGGCCCAGGAACCGGCTTTAGAGAGAAGGCGCAGGGGGCGCGGGAAACCGGCCCCTGCTGTTCCTACGGTCCAGGAGGAAGCAGACCTTGAGGGGGATGCCCTGGAGCCTACGGGGGAACAGATCGCCGAACTGGGGGACCTGCCTGAGCTGACCCATTGGCAGCAAGAAGGAGGACCCTCCAGGGAGGAATTCTGCAGGGAGCAGAAAGAATGCCCTTCTCTCGTGGGTATGCGGCAGCAGGCTGCAGACCAAGCCGGAGGTGTTCAGGCCAAAACACATTATGTGTACTGGGAGAACGACCTCCTGTATTCGGAGCCTAAGGCTGCTGAACCTGGGTCAGCCCGTGTGCTGGTGGTACCCCAGAAATTCAGAGCCTTCCTACTGGGGCTGGCTCATGATGTGCCTTTAGCAGGACATCTAGGAATGGACAAGACCTATGACAGGCTTGTCACCCACTTTTACTGGCCTCAAATGCATAAAAGTTCAGATGCATATTGCAGGACCTGTCCAACTTGCCAGGCAAGTGGGAAGACGGGAGGGAAGAACAAGGCTCCCCTCCAACCCTTCCCTGTGGTCGGTACGCCATTCCAGCGAGTGGGTATTGACATTGTTGGGCCTCTGGACCCCAAGACAGCCATGGGCAACAGGTTCATCCTGGTCTTGGTGGACCACGCCACCCGGTACCCTGAAGCCATTCCTCTGAGGACAGTGACGGCTCCCGTGGTGGGGCGTGCACTGATGGGAATTTTCTCACGAGTAGGATTCCCTCTAGAGGTGGTGAGCGACAGGGGGACCAACTTCATATCGAAATATATGAAGTCCCTTTGGCAGGAGTGTGGCGTAACGTACAAGTTCACCACACCTTACCATCCCCAAGGTAACGGGTTGGTTGAAAGATTCAACCGAACCCTCAAAGGCATGATAATGGGCCTGGAAGGTCCGATGAGGCGTAAGTGGGACGTCCTCTTGCCATGCCTGCTGTTTGCATATCGCGAGGTACCACAGAAGTCCCTAGGGTTCAGCCCCTTTGAACTGCTGTACGGCCACCCCGTGAGAGGACCACTGAGTTTGGTAAAGGAAGGCTGGGAGCAATCTCCCAGGAAACCTCCCCAGAATGTATATAGCTACATGCTGGCCTTCAGAAACCAGACCAGGCGCTTCAGACAACTTGCCGAGGCAAATCTGGAAGCGAGCCAGGAAGAAATGAAGCGGTGGTACGATCAGAATGCCACTCTGATCGAGCTTCAACCTGGACAAGAGGTGTACGTCGTGGCCCCAGTGGAGCCCTGTGCCCTTCAGGATAAGTGGACAGGCCCATTCGAGGTTGTGGAGCGCAAGAGCCCCGTGACGTACTTGGTGGACATGAAGACGCCCAGGAACCCGTTGCGGGTCTTGCATGTCAACCGCCTCAAGCCCCACTTGCGAAGGTCCGAAGTGGGCATGTTGTTGGCAACCGATGACGGAATGGAGGAGGAGTCCGAGCCTCTTCCTGACCTCTTGGTGGCCTGTGAGAAAGATGGGTCAGTGGATGGAGTTAACCTCTCACCCTCCCTGACCGCCGAACAACAGGAAGACTGCCGCCAGTTGCTGGGACAGTTTCCTGACCTGTTCTCCCTGGTTCCGAGTGTCACCGATTGGTGCGTCCATGACGTGGACACTGGAGACAGCTTACCGGTGAAGCATAAGGCTTACCGAGTGACTGACAGGGTACGGGCCTGCATCAAAGAGGAGGTCTCCAAGATGCTTGCCCTCGGGGTGATTGAGTCTTCCAGCAGTCCTTGGTCCAGCCCCGTGGTCTTGGTTCCGAAGGCTGCTGCGCCGGGAGCCACACCCGAACTCCGGTTCTGTGTGGACTACAGAGGACTCAATTCAGTCACGAAGACTGACGCGCACCCCATCCCCAGAGCTGACGAGCTCATTGATCGGCTAGGGGCTGCCCGGTTTCTCAGCACGTTTGATTTGACGTCTGGGTACTGGCAGATCGCCTTGACCGATGGGGCAAAGGAGAGGTCGGCATTCTCTACACCAGATGGGCATTTCCAGTTCCGGGTTATGCCATTTGGGATGAAGAATGCCCCTGCCACCTTTCAGAGATTGGTCAACCAGGTGTTGGCTGGACTGGACGAGTTCAGTGCCGCCTACCTGGATGACATCGCGGTGTTCAGCGGCACCTGGCCCGAACACCTGCGACACCTCTGGGAAGTGTTGATGGCCCTGCGCAGAGCAGGCCTCACAATCAAGGCAAGCAAGTGCCAGATTGGGCAGGGTTCAGTGGTGTACTTGGGACACCAAGTTGGGAGTGGCAAGGTAGCCCCCTTGCAGCCCAAAATCGAAACCATCCTGGCTTGGGAACCCCCCAAGACCCAGACTGCAGTGAGAGCCTTCCTGGGGCTCACTGGGTATTACAGGAGGTTTGTCAAGGGCTATGGCACGATCGTGACCCCCTTGACAGAGCTGACTTCGAAGAAGCAGCCCAGGAATGTGATTTGGACTGACACCTGTCAAAAAGCTTTCGACACCCTGAAGACTGCCATGTGCACGGCGCCCGTGCTCTTGGCCCCAGATTTCTCCAAGGAGTTTATTGTGCAAACAGACGCTTCAGAGCATGGTGTAGGGGCTGTTCTTTCACAGATGACTGAGGAGGGCTTTGACCAACCCGTAGCCTTCATAAGTAGGAGGTTACTTCCACGGGAAAGTAGGTGGAGTGCGATAGAGCGTGAAGCTTTTGCTGTGGTCTGGGCGCTGAAGAAGCTAAGACCCTACTTGTTTGGGTCTCACTTCCGAGTTCAGACGGACCACAGGCCCCTCAGATGGTTGATGCAAATGAGGGGTGAGAACCCGAAACTGTTGAGGTGGTCCATTTCTCTACAGAGTATGGACTTTACGGTGGAACACCGACCTGGCACCGATCACGCCAACGCTGACGGTCTGTCCAGATTTTTCCGCCTTAGTGATGTGGAACTCCCTGGGGAAGGGTAGTTCCCCCCACATTTCAGCTAGAGGGGACACATGTTAGACCTGGCACCTTGGCGTGAGTCTCCCTCCCACTTTTTGCTGATGTGCCTCCGATGTTTTGCTGGTTTTCCGATACTCAGGGCACTGCGCCACGGCTGATCCGTGCCGCAGTGCAAGTGCTCCCTACTGTAAACGATATATGTGATTGGTATCCATGATTGGTGCATTGGATTTACTGTTAGTCCCTAGTAAAGCGCACGAGAGAGTGCCGGGGCTTGTAGATGCCAATACTGCTGGTGGGCCTGCAGCGCTGGTTGCGCCACCCACCAAAGCAGCCGTAAAGATGTGTCTGGGAACTGCGACCGCAGAACCCGCGTGCGGTCTCGTACTGTCACGTTAGCTGGGCAAGTGTCCCCACTTGCCAGCACCGACCCTTCCCTTGACTACATGTTGGACACCCCTCTGGTAGGCCTGCGGGCAGGGTGCGTTGTAGGTGCGAGGTAGGACAGGCCCGGATGTGCGGGGCATGTCCTGGTAGTGATTTACCCTAGAGACCGGATCTCACTACCGAAGGCTACCTGCTCCAGTAGGCCAGACTGAGCTGCGAGGGTTATTACACCCTATAATCCCCGCAGGCTCACGGAGCATGGTAGTGAGTCATGTTTAGTATGCCTGAACTCAGGATACCGAGATATTTCTTGTAGTCAAGTTTATTTCAGTATCCTGGGTTTGCAAATGCTACTTTTAGAAAGTTAGCATTTGCTTGCTTAACCATTTCAGCTGCTTCTGCCAGAATGTGTATCTGACTGTCTGGGACGTGTGAGTGACAGGGCTGGAGGGAGGACGGGCGGTGAATGCGCAGATTACACCTTAGTGGGAGGTAGGAGTGCCTCTTGACTCAAACTGTCACTGTGCTCGGCCACCACAATGCTGGCTCCACCCTCCTGGGGAGCGGCGGATGACTCTGCCGGCACCTGGCCCAGGAAGGGCGAAGCCCCCATCAACAAGGTACTCTGGCCACTCCTGTCCGGACAATGCTGGCTCCACCTCCTGTGGGGCGTCTGATGCGCCTGCCCCTTACCCTGGAAGCAGAAGCCGGAGTACACCCGCGGGGGTACTCCAGAACTGAGAGTGGCTATGCAAAGGCCCCCCTGGCCTGCGAGAACAAAAGATTTGGCCTATAAAAGATGGAGCCCTGCTCCTTGAAAATTAGATCCAGTTTGGGCCACAGAAGGACTCTGCCCGACGAGAAGGACCGCGTGAAGACAAGGAAGAGTACTGGCTCTTGCCTGTGTCTGGTGCCTTGCTGCTGAAGGAGAACCCAGAGAAAAAGACTAAAGAAGGACTTTTTGCTTGCTTGTGCCAAACTCTGCTAAAGAGATCTCCAAGGGCTTGGAATCGAACTTGCCCCCTGACCAGCGTCCCAGGACCAGTGGACGCTACCCCCTGAAGAAGCGACTGCGGGTGCTGACCATCGCCGCGGCACTGACACAGGAGTCTCCGCTAAGACCTCTAAGCATCCTCCCGACCACCGTGACCGGGGCCCAACGCAGCAAAGGAAGCACAGCGAGGACCAGCCGCCGCTGGCCCGAACACCGTGACCACCGCTGCACCGGGAGCCCGAGAACACAGCGAAGGAGGGCCCGTCCGGTCCGAGCTACAGAGAGGACTGCATTGCTGGCAGTCTCTCACCTGCAAGGACAGACAGGGGCCTTAAGAGACTCCACAGTTGGTAAGCCTGCCCGACAGCCCAGCTGTGAGCCACAGCTGCACCGACATTTGGCTGGGTACGTCCTGCACTCGAGGACCGTACTGCCACTTGTTACCACCGCACTGCCGCCGCCTCCAGGGACGGAGAGGACGACGAAAGGAGGACCCTGCCGCCACACACCACCGCTGCCCCGGACGACCAGTGACCTGCTCGGCCGAAGAGCCGCAACGATCAGCGACCCCGGGAAGGCACAGCGACGTGGGACAGATCCTTCGAGAGCCGCCTGCTCCACAAGAACATTGGTTCACCCCGGCCTACGGGCCTCAAGAGAACTTTCATAAGAACTGTGATACCTGAAGCAAAGTAACGTGCAACCGTATTCTTAAGCCTTTGACTGTATTCCTAAGCCTGCGTGAAATCCTTATATAAAGATATATATTTTTACACGAATACAGTCTGGTCTTGTTGTGTGGTGGGTTTGGTTGTGAAGGTGTACTATTGCAAGTGTTTAACCCTATGCGCCCCAAAGATTAGCCTACGACTGCTCGAGCCACACTACCTAGAGGGAAAGCAGAGGTTGTCTGGAAGGTAACCCTCAGCCCTGACAAGGAAGAGGAGAGTCCCTGCTTGACGCTAGTGTTCCACTGCGCCAACCAGAGCCTCCCACTTCCTACAGACAGGCTTCACCTCCTTTGCACCCCTGGACAGGCCTCACCTCCTCTGCACCCCTGAAAGGCCTCTCTTCCTCTGCACCCCAGGACAGTCCTCTCCTCCTCTGCACCCCTGGACAGGCCTCGCCTCCCCTGTACCCCTGGACAGGCCTCACCTCCTCTGCACCCCTGGACAGGCCTCTCCTCTTCTGCACCCCGCTTGGCAGGCCTCAGCTCCACTGCACTCCTGGTCAGGCCTCAGCACCACTGCATCCATGGCCAGGCCTCTCCTCCTCTGCACCCCTGGACAGGCCTCTCTTCCTCTGCACCCCTGGACAGGCCTCACCTCCTCTGCATCCCTGGACAGTCCTCTCCTCCTCTGCACCCCTGGACAGTCCTCACCTCCTCTGCACCCCTGGACAGGCCTCTCCCCTTCACCCCTGGACAGGCCTCTCCTCCTCTGCACCCCTGGACAGGCCTCTCCTCCTCTGCACCCCTGGACAGGCCTCTCCTCCTCTGCAACCCTGGACAGGCCTGTCCTCCTCTGCACCCCCTGGATAGGCCTATCCTCCTCTTCACCCTGGACAGGCCTCTCCTCCTCTGACCCCTGGACAGCCCTCACCTCCTCTGCACCCCTGGAAAGGCCTCTCCACCACTGCCCTTCTTCTGGACAGGCCTCATCACCTCTGAACCCCTGGACAGGCCTCTCCTCCTCTGCACCCCTGGACTAGCTGCACCTCCTCTGCACCCCTAGACAGGCCTCTCCTCCTCTGCACCCCTGGACAGGTCTCTTCTCCTCTGCACACCTGGACAGGCCTCACCACCTCTGCACCCCTGGGCAGGCCTCACCTCCGCTGCACCCCTGGACAGGCCTGACCTCATCTGCACCCCTGGACAGGCCTCACCTCCTCTGCACCCCAGGACAGGCCTCTCCTCCTCCGCACCCCCTGGATAGGCCTCACCTCCTCTGCATCCCTGGACAGGCCTCTCCTCCTCTGCTCCCCAGGATAGGCCTCAGCTCCACTGCACTCCTGGACAGGCCTCACCTCCTCTGCACCCCTGGACAGGCCTCTCCTCCTCCGCACCCCCTGCATAAGCCTCTCCTCCTCTTCACCCCTGAACATGCCTCTCCCCCTCTGCACCCCTGGACAGTCCTCACCTCCTCTGCACCCCTGGACAGTCCTCACCTCCTCTGCACCCCTGGACAGGCCTCACGTCCACTGCACCCCTTAATTGGCCTCTCCTCCTCTGCACCCCTTGACAGGCCTCAGCTCCACTGCATAACTGGACAGGCCTCACCTCCTCAGCACCCCTGGACAGTCCTCTCCTCCTCTACATCCCTGGACAGGCCTCACGTCCACTGCACCCCTTAATTGGCCTCTCCTCCTCTGCACCCCTGGACAGGCCTCAGCTCCACTGCATAACTGGACAGGCCTCACCTCCTCAGCACCCCTGGACAGGCCTCTCCTCCTCTGCACCCCTGGACAGGCATCTCCTCCTCTTCACCCCTGGACAGGCCTCTCCTCCTTCGCACCCCTGGACTGGCCTCTCCTCCTCTGCACCCCTGGACAGGCCTCTCCTCCTCTGCACAGCTGGACAGGCTTCACCTCCTGTGCACCCCTGAACAAGCCTCAACTCCTCTGCACCCCTGGACAGGCCTCTCCTCCTCTGCACCCCTGGACTAGCCTCACCTCCTCTGCACCCCTAGACAGGCCTCTCTTCCTCTGCACCTCTGGACAGGCCTCTCCTTCTCTGCACCCCTGGACAGGTCTCATCTCCTCTGCTACCCTGGACAGACCTCTCCTCCTCTGCACCCCTGGACAGGACTCACCTCCTCTGCACCCCTGGACAGGCCTCTTGTTAGACGGACCGGGAGGGTCGGCCGAGATTACGGGGAGAGGTCTCCAGGGAGAGCCGTCTCCAACGACTGTACAGATAAGTAACTTCCCCCCCACAGACGGACACCACACAAGATTGAAGGTTAACGAGACTTTATATGCACTTCTTAGGTTACGTTGATATAATACAAGGAGGTCTGGACTCAGGGGTCCCCTCGGTTCTGATCTCTGGTTGAGGAAAAGGGTAGCGGGACAGTCTTAGTTACCAATGAGTTCAATAGCTCTCAATCCTCGAGCTCGGTGTGGTTGCTGGTCGGGCCGTGGAGGAGCCAAGCAGGTCCCGAGATGGATGAAGGGTGGTCGGCGGGCCGTGGAGAAGCCAAGCAGGTCCCGATATGGATGAAGGATGGTCGACGGGCCGTGGAGAAGCCAAGCAGGTCCCGATGCAGATGACAGTTACAACGGTCCGCGGCCTCGCCAGCAGATCCGGACGACGGTGAAGGATGAAGGTTACGACGGCTGTGGCAGCGCCAACAGGCAGGATGATGGTGCACAGGACAGAGCTACGGCAGCGCCAGTAGTCCGTCCAGGATGAGTTCTTCTTTCGTCTCTCGACTCCAAGATACAACTGCCTTCCTGTTCTGGAGCTGCCCCAGTTATAGGGCTGGCGTGCTTTGATGTCCGGACCCTCGCACTTGGAGGTCGGGAGGTCCGGGATGAGGGAGTCCAGACACCCAGCAGGGGGGTGGAGCCAGCGCCCGGGGAGGCGATGGGCGAGCGGCACTTGGCGGGGGAGAGCCATCGGCACCTCTTCCTCCCATTGACTTGCCAAGTAGCCCGCTCACCTCCTGGGTGGAGGATGGTGCCGGAATGTCTGAGGCCGGGCTAGGCCCGGGGTTGAGGTCGATCGGGGGCCAGGCGGCCTCGTGGCGAAGTGTCCAAGATGGCGGCCCGGGCTGGGCGCGTGGGTCGGCCGTGGATCGGACCCACGAGGTTATCATGCTCGAGGGCAGGTGTCCCTGAGGGGACGTAGGACGTGCAATGGTGGTGTGTGGTGCTTGTATGACTGGCTCGGGCTTGGTCGAGCCGGGGGAGAGCGGCCCGTCATGTGGCCTGTCCAACATGCGTCCCCCCCAGCTGAAGGCGGGGAGAGTTACCCATCCTCTTGGGGACTCTCTTCGTCGAGGCGGAAAAACCGGGACAGGCCATCCGCGTTGGCGTGGTCAGACCCAGGCCGGTGTTCAACGGTAAAGTCCATACCTTGCAAGGAGATGGACCAGCGTAGCAGTTTTGGGTTTTCCCCCCGCATATGCATCAACCACTGCAGGGGTCGGTGGTCAGTCTGCACCCGGAAGTGGGTGCCAAAAAGGTAGGGTCGGAGCTTCTTGAGGGCCCATACCACAGCGAAGGCTTCCCTCTCTATGGTGCTCCAGCGTTGCTCCCGTGGTAGGAGTCTCCGGCTGATGAAGGCCACCGGTTGATCAAGGCCTTCGGTGTTCACCTGGGACAGGACCGCCCCAATGCCCTGGTCGGAGGCATCCGTCTGGACGACGAACTCCCGGCTGTAGTCTGGGGCCTGGAGTACAGGAGCGGAACACATGGCGGCCTTTAGCTGTTCGAAGGCCGCTTGACACTCTGGGGTCCAGTTCACCTTCTTGGGCTGATTTTTCGACGTGAGTTCGGTGAGAGGCCCCACGATGGTACCATAGTCTTTCACGAACCTTCGGTAGTAGCCCGTGAGGCCCAGGAAGGCTCGCACCTCAGTTTGAGTGTTAGGGGGTTGCCAGTTCTGGATGGCAGCAATTTTCAGTTGAAGAGGGGCCACTAGACCGCTTCCCACTTGGTGTCCGAGGTAGGTTACTGACCCTTGTCCAATTTGACATTTGCTGGCCTTGATCGTGAGGCCAGCTCGCTGAAGGGCTTGCAACACTGCTTGGAGGTGGTGGAGGTGCTCGGTCCAGTGGTGGCTGTACACAGCGATGTCGTCCAGGTAGGCGGCGCTGAACTCTTCGAGCCCCGCCAGGACCTGATTGACGAGCCGTTGGAACGTCGCTGGGGCATTTTTCATGCCGAAGGGCATGACCGTGAAGTGATAGTGGCCATCGGGGGTGGAGAAGGCAGAACGTTCTTGTGCTCGGGGTGTGAGGCCGATCTGCCAATATCCTGCCGTTAGATCGAAGATGCTGAGGTAGCGGGCAGCGCCCATTCGGTCGACCAGTTCATCTGCCCGGGGGATGGGGTGTGCGTCCGTTCTGGTGACTTCATTCAGGCCCCGGTAGTCGACACAGAACCGGAGTTCGGGTGTGGTTCCGGGGGCGGCTGCTTTGGGGACCAGTACGACCGGGCTGGCCCATGGACTGTCGGAGGGCTCGATGACCCCGAGCGTGAGCATCTTAGTTACTTCCGCCTGGATGCAGGCCCGTACCCGATCAGGTACGCGGTAGGCCCGGTGGCGGATAGGAGGGCTGTCTCCGGTGTCCACATCGTGCACACACCAGGAAGTGACACCTGGGGTGAGGGAGAACAGGCTGGCAAACCGTGATAGGAGGGCTTGGCACTCTTGGCGTTGTTCCTGGGAGAGGGTCTCCGAGAGTCGGACCCCATCCACGGAGCCGTCTTGCTCCTGGGTCCGCAAGAGGTCAGGGAGAGGCTCGGAGTCGTCCTCAACCCCGTTGTCTGTGGCCATCAAGAGGCTGAGTTCTGTTCGTGCAAAGTGGGGTTTCAGTCTGTTGGTGTGGAGGACTCGGAGCGGATTCCGGGCGGACTCCATATCAATCAGATAGGTGGCGGGTCCCTTGCGCTCGATTACTTTGAAGGGTCCCGTCCATTTGTCTTGGAGAGCGCACGGTTCTGTGGGGGACATTACCCAGACCTGTTGCCCCGGCTCGAATTCAATAGATGAGGCGTTCTGGTCATACCATCTCTTCATGTCCTCTTGACTGGCCTCTAGGTTGGCTTTCGCTAGGTCTCTGAACCGCTGGGACTGGTTGCGGAGGGTGAGGAGGTATCGGAAGACATCTGGAGGACTCTTGGCCGGAGGCAACTCCCAGCCTTCTTTGATCAGGCTGAGTGGCCCCCGTACTGGGTGCCCATAGAGCAGCTCGAATGGGCTGAAGCCTAGGGACTTCTGTGGGACCTCCCGGTAGGCGAAGAGGAGGCACGGCAGCAGCACGTCCCACTGGCGACGGAGGGGTTCTTCCAATCCCCCGATCATCCCTTTTAGAGTGCGATTGAACCGCTCAACAAGTCCGTTTCCTTGGGGGTGATAGGGGGTCGTGAAGCGGTAGGTGACCCCACACTGTTGCCAGAGGGACTTCATGTATTTGGAAATAAAGTTCGTGCCTCTGTCACTGACGACTTCTCGGGGGAACCCCACACGGGAGAAGATCCCCATCAGGGCCCTGCCGACCACTGGGGCTGTGACGGTCCGGAGAGGAATAGCCTCAGGGTAGCGGGTGGCGTGGTCCACTAGTACTAGGATGAAGCGATGGCCTTGTCTTGTACGTGGGTCTAGGGGTCCCACAATGTCTATTCCGACCCTCTCAAATGGGGTCGTGACTACGGGAAAGGGTTGCAGGGGGGCCTTTAATTTGCGGCCGCTCTTCCCACTGGCTTGGCACGTGGGGCAAGATCGGCAATGCTGGTGCACATCGTTTCTCATTTTTGGCCAGAAGAAGTGGGTCACTAGGCGGCTGTAGGTTTTATCTTGTCCCAGGTGCCCTGCCAGGGGGACATCGTGGGCCAGATTTAGCAGGAAGTCTCTAAAGCGGAGTGGCACCACTAGTACTCGGTTGGCCCCCAGCTCGGCGATTCGTTGCTCGCTGTACAGTAGGTCATTGTCCCAGTAGACCCAATGAGTTCCGGAGGTATCCCCTGCGCTTTGGGCGAGCGCTTGTTGTCGGAGTCCCTCAAGGGAGGGACAGGTCTTCTGCTCCTGACGAAATTGTTCTTGTGTGGGCCCCCCTTCTTGAGCCCACTGGTCGAGATTAGCAAGGTCGGAAGGTTGAGCAGGTTCGAGGGGGATGCCCTGGTCGGGGGTCTCGGCGGGGGCGACCGGAGGCGGAGGCGCCGGCCATTCTGGTTCTTCCGGGTGATGGTTGGCACGGGCGGCCATAGACCGGGTGGTGACGCACGCCCAGTCTGGGACGCCCAACATCCCCAAGTGTTCTTTTCGCTCCACGGCTGCCCACGGGGAGCTTTCCAGGTCATTTCCGAGGAGGCAGTCCACGGGGGCGTCGTCTCGGACCGTTACTTTCAACATGCCGGAGACCCCTCCCCACTCAAAGAGGACGCAGGCCATCCGACACAGACTCTCCGAGTTGTCGGCTGATCGTACAGGGCAGAGAATGTTCGGTAGATATTGTTCTGGGGTCACCAGATGACAGCGGACGGCTGTCACACTGGCCCCGGTGTCTCGAAGGGCTTCGGCCCGTTGTCCATTGATGCTCACCCATTGGCTGTACTTCTGGGTGTTAGCGGGTAGGGGGACCCGCGGGACCATGTCTCTTCCCCCTAAGCACGCGAGAGTCATGGCGGCTGGCTCCCACCCTTGATACTCTTGCTCGTCTGTTTCTGGTTCCTCGGAGATCTGTTCTTCCCCTAGTGCCGCGGCGGCCACCTGGCGGGGTCTTGGGCTCGGATACTGCGGGCAGCTTGGGTCATTTGCATAGTGGCCTACTCGTTGGCATCGGTGACATGTAACATTGGCTCTGTATCCCGGTCGCGCCGGGGTGCTGCCCCGGTTGGCCGGGGGGGTGGTGCTGGTAGTGGGGGCGGCCGGAGTGTTGTCTCTTCCTCGTCCTTGGCCCCCTCCTCCTCCTCTGGATCGGTGGTGACCATTGTTGTTCCTGTTCTGCTCGTAGGACCCAATCCGGCCCACTCGGGTGATCTCCCACCGGTCAGCTTCGGCTGCGAGCTGCCGGGGATCGGTTAACTTGCTGTCGAGGAGGTGTTGGCGTAGTTCAATGAAGCAGTTGTTGGACAGATGCTCCCATACCATCAGATTGAACAACTGCTCGTAGGTCGTGACGTTGTTCCCTCTGATCCAGCCTTCGAAGGCTCGGCTGAAGTACGTTACATAGTCCACCCAAGTTGTACCTGGAATGCGTGTGCAGTCTCGGAACCTCTGACGGTACATCTCGGGCGTGAGGCCATAGCGAGTGAGGAGGGCCGCTTTCATATGGTCGTAGGAGGTCATCTGGTGGTCTGGGAGCTGTAACAGAGTATCGCGGCCCTCATTGAGGAATTTGCCCCATAGGCCGGCTCCCCAGTCGGCTCTATCGATCCGGTGCGCAGTCATCGCGATTTCATATGCCTTAAACCATTGCTGGATGTCGTCTTCTCGAAAATATTCTCGGACCACATCCTTGGGGATGTGCACTTTTTTGTCCGTGGTCCCGGGGGTGGACGGTCTGTCGGGCACCCCTAATTCTTTATTCTGTTTGCGCAGGTTGATCTCGGCTAGGTTCCGCTCGTGCTCGTACGTTAGC
Organism: Lissotriton vulgaris; assembly: GCF_964263255.1. Taxonomy (NCBI): domain Eukaryota; kingdom Metazoa; phylum Chordata; class Amphibia; order Caudata; family Salamandridae; genus Lissotriton; species Lissotriton vulgaris. Next base: position 106,876,813 of record NC_141685.1, on the reverse strand, counting down.
CTTTTTTCCTCGAGCTCCCTTTGCCTCTGTTTCTCCTCTCTTTCTTCTCGGAGGCGAAGGTGCTCTAAGTTTATTTTTTGCTCGGCCAATTTGAGTTCTATGTCCATCTTGAGTCGGGCCATTTCAAGTTCGTGTAGTCGGGCTTTTTCTCTTTCTTGGATCTCGTCTTGCGAGAGACCCGTTCTTTGCTCTTCAGGGGCCGTGTTGGTCTTTTTCGCGGTGCTTTGCTCCGGGGCTTCGACATCCCCGGTCTCTGCCCAAGATTCTAGGGCATGCTTAAAATCGTCCTTGGTACTTAGTCCGGTGGTAGCGATACCTAGTTCGATGCAGAACTGCTTTAGTTCACGATGGCTGTATTCCTCTAGCTTTTCCATTTGGAACTTCTCAGTTGATCCGCTCTCTTTAGTCGACATTGTTGTTCGTTGTGGGGTGAGCTACTCTCTGTACGTTATGCGGTGATTCGGATCGCGCCGCTGGCCACCAATGTTAGACGGACCGGGAGGGTCGGCCGAGATTACGGGGAGAGGTCTCCAGGGAGAGCCGTCTCCAACGACTGTACAGATAAGTAACTTCCCCCCCACAGACGGACACCACACAAGATTGAAGGTTAACGAGACTTTATATGCACTTCTTAGGTTACGTTGATATAATACAAGGAGGTCTGGACTCAGGGGTCCCCTCGGTTCTGATCTCTGGTTGAGGAAAAGGGTAGCGGGACAGTCTTAGTTACCAATGAGTTCAATAGCTCTCAATCCTCGAGCTCGGTGTGGTTGCTGGTCGGGCCGTGGAGGAGCCAAGCAGGTCCCGAGATGGATGAAGGGTGGTCGGCGGGCCGTGGAGAAGCCAAGCAGGTCCCGATATGGATGAAGGATGGTCGACGGGCCGTGGAGAAGCCAAGCAGGTCCCGATGCAGATGACAGTTACAACGGTCCGCGGCCTCGCCAGCAGATCCGGACGACGGTGAAGGATGAAGGTTACGACGGCTGTGGCAGCGCCAACAGGCAGGATGATGGTGCACAGGACAGAGCTACGGCAGCGCCAGTAGTCCGTCCAGGATGAGTTCTTCTTTCGTCTCTCGACTCCAAGATACAACTGCCTTCCTGTTCTGGAGCTGCCCCAGTTATAGGGCTGGCGTGCTTTGATGTCCGGACCCTCGCACTTGGAGGTCGGGAGGTCCGGGATGAGGGAGTCCAGACACCCAGCAGGGGGGTGGAGCCAGCGCCCGGGGAGGCGATGGGCGAGCGGCACTTGGCGGGGGAGAGCCATCGGCACCTCTTCCTCCCATTGACTTGCCAAGTAGCCCGCTCACCTCCTGGGTGGAGGATGGTGCCGGAATGTCTGAGGCCGGGCTAGGCCCGGGGTTGAGGTCGATCGGGGGCCAGGCGGCCTCGTGGCGAAGTGTCCAAGATGGCGGCCCGGGCTGGGCGCGTGGGTCGGCCGTGGATCGGACCCACGAGGTTATCATGCTCGAGGGCAGGTGTCCCTGAGGGGACGTAGGACGTGCAATGGTGGTGTGTGGTGCTTGTATGACTGGCTCGGGCTTGGTCGAGCCGGGGGAGAGCGGCCCGTCATGTGGCCTGTCCAACACCTCTCCTCCTCTGCACCCCTGGACAGGCCTCTCCTCCTCTACACCCCTGGACAGGCCTCTCTTCCTCTGCACCATTGGACAGGCATTTCCTCCTCTGCGAACCTGGACAGGCCTCTCCTTCTCTGCACCCCTCGACAGGTCTCACCTCCTCTGCTACCCTGGACAGGCCTCTCCTCCTCTACATCCCTGGACAGGCCTCACCTCCTCTGCACCACTGGACAGGCCTCACCTCCTCTGCACCCCTGGACAAGCCTCTCCTCCTCTGCACCCCTGGATAGGCCTCTCATCCTCTGCAACCCCTGGACAGCCCTCACCCCCGCTGCACCCCTGGACAGGCCCCCCCTCCTCTGCCCTTCTTCTGGACAGGCCTCACCTCCTCTGCACCCCTGAACAAGCCTCAACTCCTCTGCACCCCTGGACAGGCCTCTCCTCCTCTGCACCCCTGGACTAGCCTCACCCCCTCTGCACCCCTAGACAGGCCTCTCCTCCTCTGCACCCCTGGACAGGCCTCTCCGCCCCTGCACACCTGGACAGGTCTCACCACCTCTGCACCCCTGGACAGGCCTCAACTCCTCTGCACACCTGGACAGGCCTGACCTCCCCTGTACCCCTGGACAGGCCTCACCCCCTCTGCACCCCTGGACAGGCCTCTCCTCCTCTGCACCCTTGGACAGGCCTCTCCTCCTCTGCACCCCTGGAAAGGCCTCAGCTCCACTGCACCCCTGGACAGGGCTCTCCTCCTCTGCACCCCTGGATAGGCCTCTTCTCCTCTGTGCCCTTGGACAGTCCTCTCCTCCTCTGCACCCTTGGACAGGCATTTCCTCCTCTCCACACCTGGACAGGCCTCACCTCTTCTGCACCTCTGGACAGGCCTAACTTCTTCTGTACCCCTGGACAGGCATCAGCTCCTCTGCACCACTGGAAAGGCCTCACCTCCTCTGCACCCCTGGATAGGCCTCTCCTCCTCTGCACCCCTAGACAGGCCCTACCTCCTCTGCACCCCTGGACAGGCCTCTCCTACTCTGCACCCCTGGGCAGGCCTCAGCTCCACTGTACCCCTGGACAGGCCTCAGCTCCTCTGCACCCCTGGACAGGCCTCACCTCCTCTGCACCCCTGGACAGGCCTCTCCTCCTCTGCACCCCTTGAAAGGTCTCTCCTCCTCTGCACCCCTGGACAGTCCTCTCCTCCTCTGCACCCCAGGACAGGCCTCGCCTCCTCTGTACCCCTGGGCAGGCCTCACCTCCTCTGCACCCCTGGACAGGACTCTCCTCTTCTGCACCCCTGGGCAGGCCTCAGCACCACTGCATCCATGGTCAGGCCTCTCCTCCTCTGCACCCCTGGACAGGCCTCTCCTCCTAAGCACCCCTGGACAGGCCTCCCCATCACTGTCCCCTGGACAGACCTCTGCACCCATGGACATGCCTCTCCTCTTCTGCACCCCTGGGCAGGCCTCAGCACCACTGCATCCCTGGACAGGCCTCTCCTCCTCTTCACCCCTGGACAGGCCTCTCCTCCTCTGCACCCCCTGGATAGGCCTCTCCTCCTCTTCACCCCTGGACAGGCATCTCCTCCCCTTCACCCATGGACAGGCCTCTCCTCCTCTTCACCCCTGGACAGGCCTCTCCTCCTCTGCACCCCCTGGATAAGCGTCTCCGGCTCTTCACCCCTAGAAAGGCATCTCCTCCTCTTCACCCCTGGACAGGCCTCTCCTCCTCTGCACCCCCTGGCCAGGTCTTTCCTCATCACCCCTGGACAGCCCTCACCTCCTCTGCACCCCTGGACAGGCCTCTCCTCCTCTGCCCCTCTTCTAGACAGGCCTCGCCTCCTCTGCACCCCTGGACAATCCTCACCTCCTCTGCACCCCTGGACAGGCCTCTCCTCCTCTGCACCCCTGGACAAGCCTCACCTCCTCTGCAACGATGGACAGGCCTCTCCTCCTCTGCACAGCTGGACAGGCTTCGCCTCCTTTGCACCCCTGGACAGGCCTCACCTCCTCTGCACCCCAGGACAGGCCTCTCCTCCTCTGCACCCCTAGACAGGCCTCTCCTCCTCTGCACCCCTGGACAGGCCTCAGCTCCACTGCACCCCTGGACTGGCCTCTCCTCCTCTGCACCCCTGGACAGGCCTCTCCTCCTCTGCACCCCTGGATAGGTCTCTCCTCCTCTGAACCCCCTAGACAGGCCTCTCCCCATCACCCCTGGACAGCCCTCATCTCCTCTGCACCCCTGGACAGGCTTCTCCTCCTCTGCCCCTCTTCTGGACAGGCCTCTCCTCCTCTGCACCCCTGGACAAGCCTCACCTCCTCTGCACCCCTGGACAGGCCTCTCCTCCTCTGCACCCTTGGACAAGCCTCACCTCCTTTGCAACCCTGGACAGGCCTCTCCTCCTCTGCACACCTGGACAGGCTTCACCTCCTTTGCACCCCTGGACAGGCCTCACCTCCTCTGCACCCCTGGAAAGGCCTCTCCTCCTCTGCACCCCAGGACAGTCCTCTCCTCCTCTGCACCCCTGGACAGGCCTCGCCTCCCCTGTACCCCTGGACAGGCCTCACCTCCTCTGCACCCCTGGACAGGCCTCTCCTCTTCTGCACCCCGCTTGGCAGGCCTCAGCTCCACTGCACTCCTGGTCAGGCCTCAGCACCACTGCCTCCATGTCCAGGCATCTCCTCCTCTGCACCCCTGGACAGGCCTCTCTTCCTCTGCACCCCTGGACAGGCCTCACCTCCTCTGCATCCCTGGACAGTCCTCTCCTCCTCTGCACCCCTGGACAGTCCTCACCTCCTCTGCACCCCTGGACAGGCCTCTCCTCTTCACCCCTGGACAGGCCTCTCCTCCTCTGCACCCCTGGACAGGCCTGTCCTCCTCTGCACCCCCTGGATAGGCCTCTGCTCCTCTTTACCCATGGACAGGCCTCTCCTCCTCTGCACCCCTGGACAGGCCTCTCCTCCTCTGCACCCCTGGACAGGCCTGTCCTCCTCTGCACCCCCTGGATAGGCCTCTCCTCCTCTTCACCCTGGACAGGCCTCTCCTCCTCTGACCCCTGGACAGCCCTCACCTCCTCTGCACCCCTGGACAGGCCTCTCCTCCACTGCCCTTCTTCTGGACAGGCCTCATCTCCTCTGCACCCCTGGACAGGCCTCTCCTCCTCTGCACCCCTGGACTAGCTGCACCTCCTCTGCACCCCTGGACAGGTCTCTTCTCCTCTGCACACCTGGACAGGCCTCACCACCTCTGCACCCCTGGGCAGGCCTCACCTCCGCTGCACCCCTGGACAGGCCTCACCTCCTCTGCACCCCAGGACAGGCCTCACATCCACTGCACCCCTGGACAGGCCTCTCCTCCTCTGCTCCCCAGGATAGGCCTCAGCTCCACTGCACTCCTGGACAGGCCTCACCTCCTCTGCACCCCTGGACAGGCCTCTCCTCCTCCGCACCCCCTGGATAAGCCTCTCCTCCTCTTCACCCCTGGACAGGCCTCTCCCCCTCTGCACCCCTGGACAGTCCTCACTTCCTCTGCACCCCTGGACAGTCCTCACCTCCTCTGCACCCCTGGACAGTCCTCACCTCCTCTGCATCCCTGGACAGGCCTCACGTCCACTGCACCCCTTTATTGGCCTCTCCTCCTCTGCACCCCTGGACAGGCCTCAGCTCCACTGCATAACTGGACAGGCCTCACCTCCTCAGCACCCCTGGACAATCATCTCCTCCTCTGCACCCCTGGACAGGCATCTGCTCCTCTTCACCCCTGGACAGGCCTCTCCTCCTCTGCACCCCTGGACTGGCCTCTCCTCCTCTGCACCCCTGGACAGGCCTCTCCTCCTCTGCACAGCTGGACAGGCTTCACCTCCTGTGCACCCCCGAACAAGCCTCAACTCCTCTGCACCCCTGGACAGGCCTCTCCTCCTCTGCACCCCTGGACTAGCCTCACCTCCTCTGCACCCCTAGACAGGCCTCTCCTCCTCTGCACCCCTGGACAGGCCTCTCCTCCTCTGCACACCTGGACAGGCCTCACCACCTCTGCACCCCTGGACAGACCTCAACTCCTCTGCACCCCTGGACAGGCCTGACTTCCCCTGTACCCCTGGACAGGCCTTACCTCCTCTGCACCCCTGACAGGCCTCTCCTCCTCTGCAGCCTTGGACAGGCCTATCCTCCTCTGCACCCCTGGACAGGCCTCAGCTCCACTGCACCATTGGACAGGGCTCTCCTCCTCTGCACCCTTGGACAGGCCTCTCCTCCTCTGCACCCTTGGACAGGCATTTCCTCCTCTGCAGACCTGGACAGGCCTATCCTCCTCTTCACCCCTGGACAGGCCTCTCCTCCTCTGCACCCCTGGACTAGCCTCACCTCCTCTGCACCCCTAGACAGGCCTCTCCTCCTCTGCACCCCTGGACAGGCCTCTCCTCCTCTGCACACCTGGACAGGACTCACCACCTCTGCACCCCTGGACAGACCTCAACTCCTCTGCACCCCTGGACAGGCCTGACCTCCCCTGTACCCCTGGACAGGCCTTACCTCCTCTGCACCCCTGACAGGCCTCTCCTCCTCTGCAGCCTTGGACAGGCCTATCCTCCTCTGCACCCCTGGACAGGCCTCAGCTCCACTGCACCATTGGACAGGGCTCTCCTCCTCTGCACCCTTGGACAGGCCTCTCCTCCTCTGCACCCTTGGACAGGCATTTCCTCCTCTGCAGACCTGGACAGGCCTATCCTCCTCTTCACCCCTGGACAGGCCTCTCCTCCTCTGCACCCTTGAACAGGCCTCTCCTCCTCTGCACCCTTGGACAGGCATTTCCTCCTCTGCAGCCTTGGACAGGCCTATCCTCCTCTGCACCCCTGGACAGGCCTCAGCTCCACTGCACCATTTGACAGGGCTCTCCTCCTCTGCACCCTTGGACAGGCCTCTCCTCCTCTGCACGTTTGGACAGGCATTTCCTTCTCTGCACACCTGGACAGGCCTCACCTCCTCTGCACCCCTGGACAGGCCTCTCTTCCTAAGCACCCTTGGATAGGCTTATCCTCCTTTGCACCCCTGGACAGGCCTCACCTCCTCTGCACCCCCTGGACAGGCCTCACCTCCTCTGTACCCCTGGACAGGCCTCACCTCCTCTGCACCCCTGGACAGGCCTAACCTCTTCTGTTCCCCTGGACAGGCCTCTCCCCCTCTGCACCCCTGGACAGGCCTCACCCCTTCTGTTCCCCTGGAGAGGCCTCTCCCCCTCTGCACCCCTGGACAGGCCTCACCTCCACTGCACCCCTGGACAGGCCTCTCCTCCTCTGATTCCCTGGACAGGCCTCTACTCCTCTGCACCCCTGGACAGGCCTCTCCTCCTCTGAATCCATGGACAGGCCTCTCTACCTATACCCCCCTGGGCAGGCCTCAGCTCCACTGCAACCCTGGACAGGCCTCTCCTCCTCTGAATTCCTGGACAGGCCTCTCCACCTCAGCACCCCTGGGCAGGCCTCAGCTCCAATGCACCCCTGGACATGCCTCAGCTTCACTGCACCCCTGGACAGGCCTCTCCTCCTCTGCACCCCTGGACAGGCCTCTCCTCCTCTGCACCCCTGGACAGGCCTCTCCTCCTCTGCACCCCTGGGCAGGCCTCAACTCCACTGCACCCCTGGACAGGCCTCAACTCCACTGCACCCCTGGACAGGCCTCAGCTCCACTGCACCCCTGGACAGGCCTCTCCTCCTTTACACCCCTGGACAGGCCTCTCCTCCGCTGCACCTTTGGACAGGCCTCTCCTCCTCTGCACCCCTGGACAGGCCTCTCCTCCTCTGCCCCTCCTCTGGGCAGGCCTCTCCTCTTCACCCATGGACAGGCCTCTCCTGCTCTGCACCCCTGGACAGACCTCTCTTTCTCTTCACCCCTGGTCAGGCCTCTCTTCCTCTGCACCTCTGGACAGACCTCTCCTTCTCTGCACCCCTGGACAGGTCTCATCTCCTCTGCTACCCTGGACAGACCTCTCCTCCTCTGCACCCCTGGACGGGCCTCACCTCCTCTGCACCCCTGGACAGGCCTCTCCTTCTCTGCACCCCTGGACAGGCCTCTCCTCCTCTACACCCCTGGACAGGCCTCTACTCCTCTGCACCCCCTGGATAGGCCTCTCCTCCTCTTCACCCCTGGACAGGCCTCACCTCCTCTTCACCCCTGGACAGGCCTCACCTCCTCTTCACCCCTGGACAGGCCTCTCCTCCTCTGCACCCCTGGACAGGCCTCTCTTCCTCTGCACCCTTGGACATGCATTTCCTCCTCTGCGAACCTGGACAGGCCTCTCCTTCTCTGCAACCCTCGACAGGTCTCACCTCCTCTGCACCCCTGGACAGGCCTCTCTTCCTAAGCACCCTTGGATAGGCCTATCCTCCTTTGCACCCCTGGACAGGCCTCACCTCCTCTGCACCCCCTGGACAGGCCTCACCTCCTCTGTACCCCTGGACAGGCCTCACCTCCTCTGCACCCCTGGACAGGCCTAACCTCTTCTGTTCCCCTGGACAGGCCTCTCCCCCTCTGCACCCCTGGACAGGCCTCACCTCTTCTGTTCCCCTGGACAGGCCTCTCCCCCTCTGCACTCCTGGACAGGCCTCACCTCCACTGCACCCCTGGACAGGCCTCTCCTCCTCTGATTCCCTGGACAGGCCTCTACTCCTCTGCATCCCTGGACAGGCCTCTCCTCCTCTGAATCCATGGACAGGCCTCTCTACCTCTGCCCCCCTGGGCAGGCCTCAGCTCCACTGCAACCCTGGACAGGCCTCTCCTCCTCTGAATTCCTGGACAGGCCTCTCCACCTCAGCACCCCTGGGCAGGCCTCAGCTCCAATGCACCCCTGGACATGCCTCAGCTTCACTGCACCCCTGGACAGGCCTCTCCTCCTCTGCACCCCTGGACAGGCCTCTCCTCCTCTGCACCCCTGGACAGGCCTCTCCTCCTCTGCACCCCTGGGCAGGCCTCAACTCCACTGCCCCCTGGACAGGCCTCAACTCCACTGCACCCCTGGACAGGCCTCAGCTCCACTGCACCCCTGGACAGGCCTCTCCTCCTTTACACCCCTGGACAGGCCTCTCCTCCGCTGCACCTTTGGACAGGCCTCTCCTCCTCTGCACCCCTGGACAGGCCTCTCCTCCTCTGCCCCTCCTCTGGGCAGGCCTCTCCTCTTCACCCATGGACAGGCCTCTCCTGCTCTGCACCCCTGGACAGGCCTCTCTTTCTCTTCACCCCTGGTCAGGCCTCTCTTCCTCTGCACCTCTGGACAGACCTCTCCTTCTCTGCACCCCTGGACAGGTCTCATCTCCTCTGCTACCCTGGACAGACCTCTCCTCCTCTGCACCCCTGGACGGGCCTCACCTCCTCTGCACCCCTGGACAGGCCTCTCCTCCTCTACACCCCTGGACAGGCCTCTACTCCTCTGCACCCCCTGGATAGGCCTCTCCTCCTCTTCACCCCTGGACAGGCCTCACCTCCTCTTCACCCCTGGACAGGCCTCACCTCCTCTTCACCCCTGGACAGGCCTCTCCTCCTCTGCACCCCTGGACAGGCCTCTCTTCCTCTGCACCCTTGGACATGCATTTCCTCCTCTGCGAACCTGGACAGGCCTCTCCTTCTCTGCACCCCTCGACAGGTCTCACCTCCTCTGCTACCCTGGACAGGCCTCTCCTCCTCTACCTCCCTGGACAGGCCTCACCTCCTCTGCACCACTGGACAGGCTTCACTTCCTCTGCACCCCTGGACAAGCCTCTCCTCCTCTGCACCCCTGGATAGGCCTCTCATCCTCTGCAACCCCTGGACAGCCCTCACCCCCTCTGCACCCCTGGACAGGCCCCCCCTCCTCTGCCCTTCTTCTGGACAGGCCTCACCTCCTCTGCACCCCTGAACAAGCCTCAACTCCTCTGCACCCCTGGACAGGCCTCTCCTCCTCTGCACCCCTGGACTAGCCTCACCTCCTCTGCACCCCTAGACAGGCCTCTCCTCCTCTGCACCCCTGGACAGGCCTCTCCTCCCCTGCACACCTGGACAGGTCTCACCACCTCTGCACCCCTGGACAGGCCTCAACTCCTCTGCACACCTGGACAGGCCTGACCTCCCCTGTACCCCTGGACAGGCCTCACCCCCTCTGCACCCCTGGACAGGCCTCTCCTCCTCTGCACCTCTGGACAGGCCTAACCTCTTCTGTACCCCTGGACAGGCATCAGCTCCTCTGCACCACTGGAAAGGCCTCACCTCCTCTGCACCCCTGGATAGGCCTCTCCTCCTCTGCACCCCTAGACAGGCCCCGCCTCCTCTGCACCCCTGGACAGGCCTCTCCTCCTCTGCACCCCTGGGCAGGCCTCAGCTCCACTGTACCCCTGGACAGGCCTCAGCGCCTCTGCACCCCTGGACAGGCCTCACCTCCTCTGCACCCCTGGACAGCCCTCTCCTCCTCTGCACCCCTTGAAAGGCCTCTCCTCCTCTGCACCCCTGGACAGTCCTCTCCTCCTCTGCACCCCAGGACAGGCCTCGCCTCCTCTGTACCCCTGGGCAGGCCTCACCTCCTCTGCACCCCTGGACAGGACTCTCTTCTTCTGCACCCCTGGGCAGGCCTCAGCACCACTGCATCCATGGTCAGGCCTCTCCTCCTCTGCACCCCTGGACAGGCCTCTCCTCCTAAGCACCCCTGGACAGGCCTCCCCATCTCTGCCCCCTGGACAGACCTCTGCACCCCTGGACATGCCTCTCCTCCTCTGCACCCCTGGGCAGGCCTCAGCACCACTGCATCCCTGGACAGGCCTCTCCTCCTCTTTACCCCTGGACAGGCCTCTCCTCCTCTGCACCCCCTGGATAGGCCTCTCCTCCTCTTCACCCCTGGACAGGCATCTCCTCCCCTTCACCCATGGACAGGCCTCTCCTCCTCCTCACCCCTGGACAGGCCTCTCCTCCTCTGCACCCCCTGGATAGGCGTCTCCGGCTCTTCACCCCTAGAAAGGCATCTCCTCCTCTTCACCCCTGGACAGGCCTCTCCTCCTCTGCACCCCCTGGACAGTTCTTTCCTCATCACCCCTGGACAGCCCTCACCTCCTCTGCACCCCTGGACAGGCCTCTCCTCCTCTGCCGCTCTTCTAGACAGGCCTCGCCTCCTCTGCACCCCTGGACAATCCTCACCTCCTCTGCACCCCTGGACAGGCCTCTCCTCCTCTGCACCCCTGGACAAGCCTCACCTCCTCTGCAACGATGGACAGGCCTCTCCCCCTCTGCACAGCTGGACAGGCTTCGCCTCCTTTGCACCCCTGGACAGGCCTCACCTCCTCTGCACCCCTGGACAGGCCTCTCCTCCTCTGCACCCCTAGACAGGCCTCTCCTCCTCTGCACCCCTGGACAGGCCTCAGCTCCACTGCACCCCTGGACTGGCCTCTCCTCCTCTGCACCCCTGGATAGGCCTCTCCTCCTCTGCACCCCTGGATAGGCCTCTCCTCCTCTGCACCCCTGGACAGGCCTCAGCTCCACTGCACCCCTGGGCTGGCCTCTCCTCCTCTGCACCACTGGACAGCCCTCATCTCCTCTGCACCCCTGGACAGGCTTCTCCTCCTCTGCCCCTCTTCTGGACAGGCCTCACATCCTCTGCACCCCTGGACAAGCCTCACCTCCTCTGCACCCCTGGACAGGCCTATCCTCCTCTGCACCCTTGGACAAGCCTCACCTCCTTTGCAACCCTGGACAGGCCTCTCCTCCTCTGCACACCTGGACAGGCTTCACCTCCTTTGCACCCCTGGACAGGCCTCACCTCCTCTGCACCCCTGGAAAGGCCTCTCCTCCTCTGCACCCCTGGACAGGCCTCGCCTCCCCTGTACCCCTGGACAGGCCTCACCTCCTCTGCACCCCTGGACAGGCCTCTCCTCTTCTGCACCCCACTTGGCAGGCCTCAGCTCCACTGCACTCCTGGTCAGGCCTCAGCACCACTGCATCCATGGCCAGGCCTCTCCTCCTCTGCACCCCTGGACAGGCCTCTCTTCCTCTGCACCCCTGGACAGGCCTCACCTCCTCTGCATCCCTGGACAGTCCTCTCCTCCTCTACACCCCTGGACAGTCCTCACCTCCTCTGACCCCCTGGACAGGCCTCTCCTCTTCACCCCTGGACAGGCCTCTCCTCCTCTGCACCCCTGGACAGGCCTGTCCTCCTCTGCACCCCCTGGATAGGCCTCTCCTCCTCTTCACCCCTGGACAGGCCTCTCCTCCTCTGCACCCCTGGACAGGCCTCTCCTCCTTTGCACCCCTGGACAGGCCTGTCCTCCTCTGCACCCCCTGGATAGGCCTCTCCTCCTCTTCACCCTGGACAGGCCTCTCCTCCTCTTACCCCTGGACAGCCCTCACCTCCTCTGCACCCCTGGACAGGCCTCTCCTCCACTGCCCTTCTTCTGGACAGGCCTCATCTCCTCTGCACCCCTGGACAGGCCTCTCCTCCTCTGCACCCCTGGATTAGCTGCACCTCCTCTGCACCCCTAGACAGGCCTCTCCTCCTCTGCACCCCTGGACAGGTCTCTTCTCCTCTGCACACCTGGACAGGCCTCACCACCTCTGCACCCCTGGGCAGGCCTCACCTCCGCTGCACCCCTGGACAGGCCTGACCTCATCTGCACCCCTGGACAGGCCTCACCTCCTCTGCACCCCAGGACAGGCCTCTCCTCCTCCGCACCCCCTGGATAGGCCTCACCTCCTCTGCATCCCTGGACAGGCCTCACATCCACTGCACCCCTGGACAGGCCTCTCCTCCTCTGCTCCCCAGAATAGGCCTCAGCTCCACTTCACTCCTGGACAGGCCTCACCTCCTCTGCACCCCTGGACAGGACTCTCCTTCTCCGCACCCCCTGGATAAGCCTCTCCTCCTCTTCACCCCTGGACAGGCCTCTCCCCCTCTGCACCCCTGGACAGTCCTCACCTCCTCTGCACCCCTGGACAGTCCTCACCTCCTCTGCACCCCTGGACAGTCCTCACCTCCTCTGCATCCCTGGACAGGCCTCACGTCCACTGCACCCCTTAATTGGCCTCTCCTCCTCTGCACCCCTGGACAGGCCTCAGCTCCACTGCATAACTGGACAGGCCTCACCTCCTCAGCACCCCTGGACAGGCCTCTCCTCCTCTGCACCCCTGGACAGGCATCTCCTCCTCTTCACCCCTGGACAGGCCTCTCCTCCTCTGCACCCCCTGGATAGGCCTCTCCTCCTCTGCACCCCTGGACAGGCCTCTCCTCCACTGCACTCCTGGACAGGCCTCTCCTCCTCTGCACCCCTAGACAGGCCTCTCCTCCTCTGCACCCCTGGACAGGTCTCTTCTCCTCTGCACCCCTGGATAGGCCTCACCTCTGCTGCACCCCTGGACAGGCCTGACCTCATCTGCACCCCTGGACAGGCCTCTCCTCCTATGCCCCCCTTGAGGTAATATGAATTTTTATGGTCAATTGTGTCCCCTAAGGTAGACCCCAACGGCTCCATGTACGTGCTTCAAGTACATGTAATTTCCCTCCACAACCAGCTATGAAGAAGCAAATACATTTGCGTCCAACGTTAACATGTTCTCTTTCAGATCCACCATGAATGGATCGATAATTCAGTTCCTAAGTATGCCGTGCCACCGTCTTTACATGGTGCACTTTCACGTTTTCCTGGCTCTGGCGAGTTAGGCCCTGATTTCTGCCATCGAGCCCTTTCTGCCTTCTGCCTCTGAAAGCTGCAGCCTGGATCTGCATCCATGACCCTTTGCCTTACTCCCTGCGCGGCGAGCGGTGCCCGGCTCCGCCTGCTTGCCTGCCAAGACTGTATTTTGCCTTCAAGTTATCTGCTCCGCTCCTCGAAAATACATTCCTGTCTAGTGTTTTAGGTAAACATCTCCCCAGCTGCAGAGCACAGGGCCCGGCCTCTCTGTCTCTGTGCAAGTAATTCGTTGCTCCCGTTACCATGGTAGGCCCATGGCCCCTCGCATTACACGTAGACACGTAGTCACATATGCATGCTGTTAGACGGACCGGGAGGGTCGGCCGAGATTACGGGGAGAGGTCTCCAGGGAGAGCCGTCTCCAACGACTGTACAGGTAAGTAACTTCCCCCCCACAGACGGACACCACACAAGATTGAAGGTTAACGAGACTTTATATGCAATTCTTAGGTTACGTCGTTATGATACAAGGAGGTCTGGACTCAGGGGTCCCCTCGGTTCTGATCTCTGGTTGAGGAGAAAGGGTAGCGGGACAGTCTTAGTTACCAATGAGTTAAATAGCTCTCAATCCTCGAGCTCGGCGTGGTGGCTGATCGGGCCGTGGAGGAGCCAAGCAGGTCCCGAGATGGGTGAAGGATGGTCGACGGGCCGTGGAGAAGCCAAGCAGGTCCCGATGAAGATGATGGTTACAACGGTCCGCGGCCTCGCCAGCAGATCCGGACGACGGTGAAGAATGAAGGTTACGACGGCTGTGGCAGCGCCAACAGGCAGGACGATGGTGCACAGGACAGAGCTACGGCAGCGCCAGTAGTCCGTCCAGGATGAGTTCCTCTTACGTCTCTCGACTCCAAGATACAACTGCCTTCCTGCTCTGGAGCTGCCCCAGTTATAGGGCTGGCGTGCTTTGATGTCCGGACCCTCGCACTTGGAGGTCGGGAGGTCCGGGATGAGGGAGTCCAGACACCCAGCAGGGGGGTGGAGCCAGCGCCCGGGGAGGCGATGGGCGAGCGGCACTGGGCGGGGGGAGAGCCATCGGCACCTCTTTCTCCCATTGACTTGCCAAGTAGCCCGCTCACCTCCTGGGTGGAGGGTGGTGCCGGATTGTCTGAGGCTGGGCTAGGCCCAGGGTTGAGGTCGATCGGGGGCCAGGCGGCCTCGTGGCGAGGTGTCCAAGATGGCGGCCCGGGCTGGGTGCATGGGCCGGCAGTGGATCGGACCCACGAGGTTATCATGTTCGAGGGCAGGGGTCCCTGAGGGGACGCAGGGCGTGCAATGGTGGTGTGTGGTGCTTGCGTGACTGGGCTCGGGCCTGGTCGAGCCGGGGGAGAGCGGCCCGTCATGTGGCCTGTCCAACATGCGTCCCCCCCAGCTGAAGGCGGGGAGAGTTACCCATCCTCTTGGGGACTCTCTTCGTCGAGGCGGAAAAACCGGGACAGGCCATCGGCGTTGGCGTGGTCGGACCCAGGCCGGTGTTCGACTGTGAAGTCCATACCTTGTAAGGAGATGGACCAGCGTAGCAATTTTGGGTTTTCCCCCCGCATATGCATCAACCACTGCAGGGGTCGGTGGTCAGTCTGCACCCGAAAGTGGGTGCCAAAAAGGTAGGGCCGGAGCTTCTTGAGGGCCCATACCACAGCGAAGGCTTCCCTCTCTATGGTGCTCCAGCGTTGTTCCCGGGGTAGGAGTCTCCGGCTGATGAAGGCCACCGGTTGATCGAGGCCTTCGGTGTTCACTTGGGACAGGACCGCCCCAATGCCCTGGTCGGAGGCGTCCGTCTGGACGACGAACTCCCGGCTGTAGTCTGGGGCCTGGAGCACAGGAGCGGAACACATGGCGGCCTTTAACTGTTCGAACGCCGCTTGACACTCTGGGGTCCAGTTCACCTTCTTGGGCTGATTTTTTGACGTGAGTTCGGTGAGAGGCCCCACGATGGTACCATAGTCTTTCACGAACCTTCGGTAGTAGCCCGTGAGGCCCAGGAAGGCTCGCACCTCAGTTTGAGTGATAGGGGGTTGCCAGTTCTGGATGGCGGCAATTTTCAGCTGTAGGGGGGCCACTAGGCCGCTTCCCACCTGGTGTCCGAGGTAGGTCACCGACCCTTGTCCAATTTGGCATTTGCTGGCCTTGATCGTGAGGCCAGCTCGCTGAAGGGCTTGCAGCACTGCTTGGAGGTGGTGGAGGTGCTCGGTCCAATGGTGGCTGTACACAGCGATGTCGTCCAGGTAGGCGGCGCTGAACTCTTCGAGCCCCGCCAGGACCTGATTGACGAGCCGTTGGAACGTCGCTGGGGCATTCTTCATGCCGAAGGGCATGACCGTAAAGTGATAGTGGCCATCGGGGGTGGAGAAGGCAGAGCGTTCTTGTGCTCGGGGTGTGAGGCCGATCTGCCAATAACCTGCCGTCAGGTCGAAGATGCTGAGGTAGCGGGCAGCGCCCATTCGGTCGACCAGTTCATCTGCCCGGGGGATGGGGTGTGCGTCCGTTCTGGTGACTTCATTCAGGCCCCGGTAGTCGACACAGAACCGGAGTTCTGGTGTGGTCCCGGGGGCGGCTGCTTTGGGGACCAGTACGACCGGGCTGGCCCATGGACTGTCTGAGGGCTCGATGACCCCGAGCGTGAGCATCTTAGCTACTTCCGCCTGGATGCAGGCCCGTACCCGATCAGGTACGCGGTAGGCCCGGTGGCGGATAGGAGGGCTGTCTCCGGTGTCCACATCGTGCACACACCAGGAAGTGACACCCGGGGTGAGGGAGAACAGACTGGCGAACCGTGATAGGAGGGCTTGGCACTCTTGCCGTTGTTCTCTGGTGAGGGTCTCCGAGAGTCGGACCCCATCCACGGAGCCGTCTTGCTCCTGGGTCCGCAAGAGGTCAGGGAGAGGCTCGGAGTCGTCTTCAACCCCATTGTCTGTGGCCATCAAGAGGCTGAGTTCTGTTCGTGCAAAGTGGGGTTTCAGTCTGTTGGTGTGGAGGACTCGGAGCGGATTCCGGGCGGACTCCATATCGATCAGATAGGTGGCAGGACCCTTGCGCTCGATTACCTTGAAGGGTCCCGTCCATTTGTCTTGGAGAGCGCACGGTTCTGTGGGGGACATTACCCAGACCTGTTGCCCCGGCTCGAATTCAATGGATGAGGCGTTCTGGTCATACCATTTCTTCATGTCCTCTTGACTGGCCTCTAGGTTGGCTTTTGCTAGGTCTCTGAACCGCCGGGACTGGTTGCGGAGGGTGAGGAGGTACCGGAAGACATCTGGAGGACTCTTGGCCGGAGGCATCTCCCAGCCTTCTTTGATCAGGCTGAGTGGCCCCCGTACTGGGTGCCCATAGAGCAGCTCGAAGGGGCTGAAGCCTAGGGACTTCTGTGGGACCTCCCGGTAGGCGAAGAGGAGGCACGGCAGCAGCACGTCCCACTGGCGACGGAGGGGCTCTTCCAATCCCCCGATCATCCCTTTTAGCGTGCGATTGAACCGCTCAACAAGTCCGTTTCCTTGGGGGTGATAGGGGGTCGTGAAGCGGTAGGTGACCCCACACTGTTGCCAGAGGGACTTCATATATTTAGAAATAAAGTTCGTGCCTCTGTCACTGACGACTTCCCGGGGGAACCCCACACGGGAGAAGATCCCCATCAGGGCCCGGCCGACCACTGGGGCTGTCACGGTCCGGAGAGGAATAGCCTCAGGGTAGCGGGTGGCGTGGTCCACTAGTACCAGGATGAAGCGATGGCCTTGTCTTGTACGCGGGTCCAGGGGTCCCACAATGTCTATCCCGACCCTCTCAAATGGGGTTGTGACTACTGGAAAGGGTTGCAGGGGAGCCTTTAATTTGCGGCCGCTCTTCCCACTGGCTTGGCACGTGGGGCAAGATCGGCAATGCTGGTGCACATCGTTTCTCATTTTGGGCCAGAAGAAGTGGGTCACTAGGCGGCTGTAGGTTTTATCCTGTCCCAGGTGCCCTGCCAGGGGGGCATCGTGGGCCAGGTTTAGCAGGAAGTCTCTAAAGCGGAGGGGCACCACTAGTACTCGGTTGGCCCCCAGCTCGGCGATTCGTTGCTCGCTGTACAATAGATCATTGTCCCAGTAGACCCAATGAGTTCCGGAGGTATCCCCGGCGCTTTGGGCGAGCGCTTGTTGTCGGAGTCCCTCAAGGGAGGGACAGGTCTTCTGTTCCTGACGAAATTGTTCTTGTGTGGGTCCCCCTTCTTGAGCCCACTGATCAAGATTAGCGAGGTCGGAAGGTTGAGCAAGTTCGAGGGGGATGCTATGGTCGGGGGTCTCGGCGGGGGCGACCGGAGGCGGTGGCGCCGGCCATTCGGGTTCTTCCGGGTGATGGTTGGCACGGGCGGCCATGGACCGGGTGGTGACGCACGCCCAGTCTGGGACGCCCAACATCCCCAAGTGTTCTTTTCGCTCCACGGCTGCCCACGGGGAGCTTTCCAGGTCATTTCCGAGGAGGCATTCCACGGGGGCGTCGTCTCGGACCGTTACCTTCAACATGCCGGAGACCCCTCCCCACTCAAAGGGGACGCAGGCCATCCGACACAGACTTTCCGAGTTGTCGGCTGATCGCACAGGGCAGAGAACGTTCGGTAGATATTGTTCTGGGGTCACCAGATGACAGCGGACGGCTGTCACACTGGCCCCGGTGTCTCGAAGGGCTTCGGCCCGTTGTCCATTGATGCTCACCCATTGGCTGTACTTCTGGGTGTTAGCGGGTAGGGGGACCCGCGGGACCATGTCTCTTCCCCCTAAGCACGCGAGAGTCATGGCGGCTGGCTCCCACTCTTGATACTCTTGCTCGCCTGTTTCTTGTTCCTCGGAGATCTGTTCTTCCCCTAGTGCCGCGGCGGCCACCTGGCGGGGTCTTGGACTCTGATACTGCGGGCAGCTTGGGTCGTTTGCATAGTGGCCGACTCGTTGGCATCGGTGACATGTAACATTGGCTCTGTATCCCGGTCGCGCCGGGGTGCTGCCCCGGTTGGCCGGGGGGGTGGTGCTGGTAGCGGGGGCGGCCGGAGTATTGTCTCTTCCTCGTCCTTGGCCCCCTCCTCCTCCTCTGGGTCGGTAGTGACCATTGTTGTTCCTGTTCTGCTCGTAGGACCCATTCCGGCCCACTCTGGTGATCTCCCACCGGTCAGCTTCGGCTGCGAGCTGCCGGGGATCGGTTAACTTGCTGTCGAGGAGGTGTTGGCGTAGTTCAATGAAGCAATTGTTGGACAGATGCTCCCATACCATCAGATTGAACAGCTGCTCGTAGGTCGTGACGTTGTTCCCTCTGATCCAGCCTTCGAAGGCTCGGCTAAAGTACGTTACATAGTCCACCCAAGTTGTACCTGGAATGCGTGTGCAGTCTCGGAACCTCTGACGGTACATCTCGGGCGTGAGGCCATAGCGGGTGAGGAGGGCCGCTTTCATATGGTCGTAGGAGGTCATCTGGTGGTCTGGGAGCTGTAACAGAGTATCGCGGCCCTCATTGAGGAATTTGCCCCATAGGCCGGCTCCCCAGTCGGCTCTATCGATCCGGTGCGCAGTCATCGCGATTTCATAGGCCTTAAACCATTGCTGGATGTCGTCTTCTCGAAAATATTCTCGGACCACATCCTTGGGGATGTGCACTTTTTTCTCCGCGGTCCCTGGGGTGGACGGTCTGTCGGGCACCCCTAACTCTTTATTTTGTTTGCGCAGGTTGATCTCGGCTAGGTTCCGTTCGTGCTCGTACGTTAGTCTTTTTTCCTCGAGCTCCCTTTGCCTCTGTTTCTCCTCTCTTTCTTCTCGGAGGCGAAGGTGCTCTAAGTTTATTTTTTGCTCGGCCAATTTGAGTTCTATGTCCATCTTGAGTCGGGCCATTTCGAGTTCGTGTAGTCGGGCTTTTTCTCTTTCTTGGATCTCGTCTTGCGAGAGACTGGTTCTTTGCCCCTCAGGGGCCGTGTTGGTATTTTTCGCGGTGCTTTGCTCAGGGGCTTCGACATCCCCGGTCTCTGCCCAAGATTCTAGGGCATGCTTAAAATCGTCCTTGGTACTTAGTCCGGTGGTAGCGATACCTAGTTCGATGCAGAACTGCTTTAGTTCACGATGGCTGTATTCCTCTAGTTTTTCCATTTGGAACTTCTCAGTTGATCCGCTCTCTTTAGTCGACATTTGTTGTTCGTTGTGGGGTGAGCTACTCTCTGTACGTTATGCGGTGATTCGGATCGCGCCGCTGGCCACCAATGTTAGACGGACCGGGAGGGTCGGCCGAGATTACGGGGAGAGGTCTCCAGGGAGAGCCGTCTCCAACGACTGTACAGGTAAGTAACTTCCCCCCCACAGACGGACACCACACAAGATTGAAGGTTAACGAGACTTTATATGCAATTCTTAGGTTACGTCGTTATGATACAAGGAGGTCTGGACTCAGGGGTCCCCTCGGTTCTGATCTCTGGTTGAGGAGAAAGGGTAGCGGGACAGTCTTAGTTACCAATGAGTTAAATAGCTCTCAATCCTCGAGCTCGGCGTGGTGGCTGATCGGGCCGTGGAGGAGCCAAGCAGGTCCCGAGATGGGTGAAGGATGGTCGACGGGCCGTGGAGAAGCCAAGCAGGTCCCGATGAAGATGATGGTTACAACGGTCCGCGGCCTCGCCAGCAGATCCGGACGACGGTGAAGAATGAAGGTTACGACGGCTGTGGCAGCGCCAACAGGCAGGACGATGGTGCACAGGACAGAGCTACGGCAGCGCCAGTAGTCCGTCCAGGATGAGTTCCTCTTACGTCTCTCGACTCCAAGATACAACTGCCTTCCTGCTCTGGAGCTGCCCCAGTTATAGGGCTGGCGTGCTTTGATGTCCGGACCCTCGCACTTGGAGGTCGGGAGGTCCGGGATGAGGGAGTCCAGACACCCAGCAGGGGGGTGGAGCCAGCGCCCGGGGAGGCGATGGGCGAGCGGCACTGGGCGGGGGGAGAGCCATCGGCACCTCTTTCTCCCATTGACTTGCCAAGTAGCCCGCTCACCTCCTGGGTGGAGGGTGGTGCCGGATTGTCTGAGGCTGGGCTAGGCCCAGGGTTGAGGTCGATCGGGGGCCAGGCGGCCTCGTGGCGAGGTGTCCAAGATGGCGGCCCGGGCTGGGTGCATGGGCCGGCAGTGGATCGGACCCACGAGGTTATCATGTTCGAGGGCAGGGGTCCCTGAGGGGACGCAGGGCGTGCAATGGTGGTGTGTGGTGCTTGCGTGACTGGGCTCGGGCCTGGTCGAGCCGGGGGAGAGCGGCCCGTCATGTGGCCTGTCCAACACATGCACTAGCAGTCAGTATAGAATAGCCTCTGCCCGAGAGACCTTTCCTTCTAGATAATACAGTTCCTCAAACACAAGATATCAGATATGATTTGGGTTTAGGTTGTTCTGACACGCCAGACTTCTGTCTCCACGTATAGTGCTAAATGTCAAGTCCCCTTCACCCTCCAGTTCCACGTCAATCACACGTCATGTTGCCTGCGCGCGCATCTAGCCATATATTTCTGCTGACACTGCAGGATTCTTCTATGGATCCACCCACCTGTGACACTTTTATGTGACGTCTCTAGCACACACCTCCGTGTACGCCCTCGTGCACGCCTTCTGTTACGCACATGTGTTCTTATCTCGTTTCTCTCAGCTGTTACGCCTTCTGTATCCATCACCATTGTATGCATTTACTATATATATTGTACTCTGTTAATAAAGCATTGTCTATCCCTTCCTGAACCTTCGTGGTGATGGAACATGATACCTGGTTCGAACCAATTCCATTTTATGGAATAAAACCCTTATAAACTCAAATGCCACGGACTCTGCCTCTCATTTTTGATTGAGCTATTTTATTGAACTTTACCGCATAGAAATTCCGCATAGGTAAATCTTTATTTACCACATAATTTGGCGCCCGAACAGGGACCCCTCCCCCACCTTACGCGCCGGCGGTGCGTTGCAGGCCTAGCCCCCTACCACAGCCGTGACGGACAACTACGCGTGCCCGCAGGATTTCCTGTATCTCCCTCAGGCCAACGGAGGTGACTGAGACTGCGATCGACACCCAGACGAGGCGGTAGGAGTGCGGAGGATCCCGACCAGAGCCCAGCCGAGAGAGCAAGGTCCGAGGTGTTCAGAGGCCCACCAGTTCCGAAGTACCTACGTCACGAGTCGAGTCGAGTCCAGTCCGGTCCAGTCCAGTGTCGAGTTTCCGAGGCCTTCCGTTCCGTGCTTCCCAGGGAGTACCGTTGCTGGGGACGCATCTAGACGGGTGCATTAATTTGTGTCCGGTCAAGACGGGTTTGGGTACACAGACCCGGTCTGCACTGTTTTAGCAGTGTATCTGTACTGTTTAGCAGTATATCCAGTATCCAGTTATCAAGTAATCTAGTAAATGTTTTAATGTGTTTTAATGTCGTGGTATGAGTGATTGTTTGATCTTCATTACTGTGTTTATTGTATTAGTTGTGTCCAAGTCCGAGTAAGTATCAAGTATCAAGTATCAAGGTTCAGAATGCCTTTATTCTCGAAATTAAGACAGATAGGAACTAGGAAAGGGATACTCGAGGAAGCTGTTCCCATCCCACCCAGGGACACTCCCGGATATTTTATATACCACAAGCACGGCTTAGATGCCGTATTATATCTCGACTTGTGGGTGGACTACACTAAAGATTTAGCAGAGAATCAGAAATGGCCCGTTACAGGGACATGGGATGCCGAGTGCATCATGAGAGTAGAGGAAGCGTTATGGAAAAAGAAAGCCAGACAGTCACAGAAAGATGCCATTGAATTATGGCGTAAAGAATCACATAGACGGACAGAGAAAGCACTCAGAAAAGCAGAGAAAAGTAGAGAGGATTCTGAAAAAGCTAAAGAAAAGGAACTACTAGAGGAAGGACAGAGAGTCAGAATAGAACAACACGAAAGACAGAGCAACGCACTTATGACAGGATTGTATCCGGTCCTGGCCGAGGGCCTGCCCAAGGCGACCCCGGAAATACCGAAAAATCTGCCCCCTCCATTGGTTCCGACTAAATTACGTCACAAGACCGCAGCAGATATTTTCCTTTCTTCCTATTTAGACGACGTAGCTCCCGAATATACCAATGTCCCACCTGCACCTGTACCACCCGCTGATCGTCTGCCCCCAGGTCCGCAACAACAGACCCCTCCCGGTCCACTTCCTGCACCCCCTATTCATCAACTTAATCCTTTTGGGACTGGGACAGTTCAGGTTCCAACCCAGTTACAGCAGGCACCGACCCTACAGACAGGTTATGCTCAAGCCTCCGCCTCAGGAGGTGCATCAGGAGGTTACCATACCCCGCCACCAGTACAGCGATTAACTGTTAAAGAACTAGCAATGCAACGTACTCCGAAACCAGTCACAATTGAAAAGCTTAAAGAGTTTCTTACAGACTGTAGATATGATCCAGTACCAGGCGAAGACGGTTGCATGATATTAGCCTCGATACGTTTAAGACGTGCTGCAAATTTTTTAGTTCTATTTCCAGGAATGCCAGATTATCTAGACAGGATATATCGTTTTGTTCAGACTGGGGAGGGTCAGGAATGTATTCACGAAGCCATGGCACATCAGAAAGTAGACACTCAAAGTATGATTTTAAGATTCCTCATAAACTGTTTCATAAGAGAACGAGACCGGCCTGGTGTGAATAAAGAAGAGATGGAGGTACTAACTACATGGGGTCAGAATATAGCAGACGGAAAACATGATAGACAGAAATGTATAGAGGCCATGTACAGAAAAATCCGTAAAGAAATAACAGTATTTCATGAAAGAGAGAAAGCTGAAAGTGAAGCAGATACTGACAAGAACGAATCCTCACAGGAGGATGAGCCAGATAATACAGGATTAGTAGCATATGTAGGAAAGGGTAGACCCTTTAATAAAACGTTACGCCCAGAAAGCAAAAGACTTTTTCACTCTGCTATGTCAAATCTGAGAACGCCTGAACATCTATTTCAGGCTACCGATAAAGTACTTCAAGAACGAATGGGGTACCATGTACTCAATTCCATGGATGAACAAGAATTAGCCAGGTCGGCAGTACAATGGGCTGACAATTCCGATAGATATAATGATGACGCATTAGCGCAAACATTTTTGAATCTTTCCCCAGACGAACAGCGACTAGCTGGTATGTACATGATACAACACCTCCTTACGTTGTATAAAGGCCAACATTCTGATCCAGGTCCCTTACCTGATGTACTAGTAGAGTTACTCATGAATAAATGGAGAGGCCTAGGTACCGATTTAATTAAAGTAATTTTAGAACATCGACACAGATATAGTGCCTTCCTGAATCCACAGTTTGTTTCAGCTCCACCCCCAGAAAGAAAAATGTTTTACATAGACAGACAGAATCCCTTACGAGAAGTACATCCAGTCAGGAATGCCGATGATACCCTTACACGGGTGTATGTATACACGCCTATAACTAAAATGGAATTGTTAGAAATGAAGAAAATAGTGCCCAGTCATGATAAAGACCCGGCAGGTTTTCACCGTGAAATAAAAGACATGTTACTCATGGGAGATTATACCTATCCCGACATTATGAAAATATTGAAAGTGTTATTGCCTGCCGGTATTTACGAGAAACTCAAAGAAAAAGAATGGGAGGTGGGAGACCAAAAGATTGATTGGGCTGCATTAGAAAACGAAGAAACGACTCGAACCCCAGGTCTAGGTCTTGGGGATAAAACTAAAGCATTACCAGGATTGTTAGTACAGGTTTTGCCACGTTTATTGGCAACTAAAAAGGAGGATTGGGATGCAATCTCAGCCTGCAAACAGAAACCCGATGAAGACACTAGTGATTTTTATTCCCGATTTGAGAAATGTTTTATTATTAATAGTGGCCTGAAAGCAAGTAGCGAGTCATACCCACATCTTTTTGTAAGTAAATTAGTCGAGAATTCTCTACCCCAAGTTAAGAATCGTGTATTGAAAGTCGAGAGCACATGGCAAGCAAACACGCCTTCCCAAATGTTGCAGATGTTACAGTACCACCAGAACAGAATTAGGGAAGAACATGATCACGAACAGAGACGTATGAAAGACACGAAAATGAAAATGTTAGTTGCTCAGTCAGTTCCAGCTGACGGTCAGAAAAAGGGCGTGACACAGTCCAATAATTCGGCAGCTCCTGTTAAAGGGACATGCAACTATTGTAAACAGCCAGGTCACTATGTAAACGATTGTGCAGTTTTGAAACACAATATATCTACAGGTAAAACTAAAGAGAGACCGCGTCAACCTAGACAGGACCAGGCCCAACAACACGTACCACAGAATGTACAGCCTATGCATGCTCCACAACAGACAGTACAGACTGTAGCGGTACCGCAGCCACAACCCATTGCCGCAACACAACATACAACACAGCAGATGTACCAATATGCACAAACCGATTATCCCGATTACCAGCGATACACATGAAACAGCCTAGAGAGGGAGGTTGGCTTGCCTCTTATTGAGGTTCCTGTAGATCAAGAGGGTCCTTATGTACATAGTCAGGTATTAGGAAAAGATAGAAAGTTTTTGATTGATACAGGGGCAAGCAGGACGACAATCAGTCACGACGAGGTTCCAGGGGCACCCCTCTCAGGCTCACAGAATGTTTCCCTTGGATTTTCAGGAAAACCTATTGTAAATGAAGTTTCGAAACCAGTTCCCCTTGCAGTTGGTCCATTGTCTCGCACTACAGATTTATTGCTCACGAAATCATGTCCAGAAAACTTGTTAGGTATCAAGACACTGAAAGCTCTAGGAGCTGTAATTTGTTGTTCTCCGGAAGGAGTAAGATTGTTTCTGCGTGACTTTAAGGGTCACTATGTGTTGAGAGATATTGATTCCAGATTACAGAATGTTCCTGCACATTTATGGGCACAAGGCCCCACTGATGTAGGTTGTATGCACATTACACCATATCGAGTTACACTGAAGCAAGGTGTCGTTTTACCACGAATCCGACAATACAAGTTACCACCAGATGCTGTAGTGGCTTTACTGAAAATCATTGACGAGCTCATTGCACAAGGAGTGGTTGTAGAAACCGACTCCAATGTTTGTAATTCCCCTATCATTCCGATTCTTAAACGCACTGATCCAAATGCATCTCCAGTTTATCGATTAGTGATTGATTTACGAGAATTGAATAAATGCATTGTACCACAGTACCCTGTGGTCCCAGACATCTCTTCTTTATTGACAGCTATTGATTCTGAGGCAACGTTCTTTACTGTAATTGATCTGAAGAACGCCTTTTTTAGTGTCCCCATTGATCCGGAAAGCCAATATCTTTTCGGATTCTGTTTAAATGGCCGAAGCTTCAAATTTACACGCGCACCTCAAGGATTCACAGAAAGCATCAGCATCTATAGCCAAGCATTGAAAAGACAACTTGACAGTATCCACATGCCTGCTAACACTGCCCTACTTCAGTACGTCGATGATCTATTGATCACCGCCCGTAGTGAACCAGAATGTGAACAAGCATCACTGACAGTTTTGTATTCCCTGGCTGACAAGGGACACAAGGTGTCTCCTTCGAAGCTACAATTCTGTGTTCAGCAAGTGGTGTACCTTGGGCACTTGCTGTCCAAAGGGGGGAGACAGCTAACACCTGACCGCATCCAGTTAATTGTAAACATGTCACAACCCAAGACGCAAAAGGAGGTACGGGCCTTTATAGGCCTCACTTCTTACTGTAGACAATGGATCCCTCAGTATGCATTTCTAGCCAAGCCACTCATACAGTTGACAACACAGGAGGCAGCGTCATCGACTGTCCTCCCTTGGACTCAGGAACATACACAAGCTTTTGACGACTTAAAGAAAGCCTTATGTCAAGCACCAGTTTTAGCGACACCATGTTACAGCAAGCCTTTTACACTTTTTGTCACAGAACGCGAAGGTACTGCATTGTCAGTACTCACCCAAGATCAAGCAGGTTCACACAAACCGTGTGCTTATTTTTCTAGTACATTAGATCCAGTAGCCCAGGCTCTGCCTGCGTGCTTGAAATCAGTAGCAGCAACAGCTCTAGCAATCAGACAAAGCGATGCCATAGTATTAGGACATCAATTGACAGTACAAGTTCCACATTCCGTGGAGGTTCTTTTAAACAGAACACAGACTCAACACTTGACTATAGCACGACTGACAGGTTATGAATTGACATTGTTTCAGCTACACATAGACATCAGACGTTGCAATACATTGAATCCAGCTACACTTTTGCCATTAAGTGAGACAGACCCTTTGGCACATGATTGTGTTGAAGTCATTACCATTACGACGAAACCCAGACAAGACTTGACAGACATCGCATTACCAGATCCAGACCTGACACTTTATGTGGATGGTTCATGTATGAGAACAAGTACAGGAGAGTTAGTGGCCGCATATGCAGTAACGACTGAAACTGAAGTCATAGAAACAAATCGTATTGATACCCTGTCAGCTCAAGCAGCAGAGCTCATCGCTCTGAGTCAAGCCTGTATTTGAGCCAAGAATAAGAAAGTTAACATATACGCAGATTCCCGTTATGCCTTCGGAGTTGTACACGACTTCGGAGTCCTCTGGCAAGAAAGAGGTTTTTTAACTTCTCACGGTGCCAAGATCCAGCACGGTCCCCTCATTCAAGCTCTGTTAGAAGCAATACATTTGCCTACGGCCATAGCTATCATGAAGTGTAAGGCCCATACGAAAGTTACAGATACCATTTCCCAGGGTAACGACCTGGCAGACCGAACAGCCAAGCATACAGCTCAGACTCAGACTCACACAACTGACCTGACAAAGACAGTAGTCCCGACACCGACACATTGCATGACAGTTAGGGATCCCGCCCTAGATGTAATTGACATACAGACACATGCTACACCAGACGAAATCAAGAAATGGACTGAACTAGGAGGGATCCAGACAGAACAGGGATGGATGACGAAGGGAAAAGCCACATGGTTTCTCCCCGACTCTATGGTTCAAGTTATCATTAACACGGTACATAGTCCTGCACATTTAGGAGAAAAAGCCATGTTAGACAGTATTCAAAACCTTTGGTTCAACAAACATTTACGAGCAGGAGCAAAACAGAAAGTGCGTACTTGCATGATCTGTTGTCAGTTCAACCCAGGTAAAGGCATTCCCGTAGAGCAAGGTGGATTTCATCTTCCCGATCACCCTTTTGAAGTCCTCCAGATGGATTATATCCAGATGGAACGTTGTCGAGGATTTAAGTATGTCCTCGTAGTGGTATGTGCACTTTCCCGATGGACAGAAGCATATCCAGTCGCAGATTACACTCCTCCGACCACTGCCAAGCAACTGGTACGTGAATTCTTCCCACGGTATGGTTTGCCCCATATCGTGTACTCAGATAATGGACAGCCATTCTCGTCCGAGCTTATGAAGCAGGTATCACTCCTGCTAGGTTATCAGTGGAAGTTCCACTGTGTCCGACATCCTGAGGCAGCAGGTCTCGTAGAGAGACATAATCAGACTCTGAAAACACGTCTCGCTAAAATATGTAAAGAGAAAGGCGTAGACTGGATAGTAGCTTTACCAGTTGCTCTTTTTTACATGAGAATGATAGCACATTCAAGAACAGGGCTATCCCCGTATGAGGTGGTCTTTGGTAGGCCACCGAATATGTGGGGGACGCCTCTGCCTCGTAAAATAACAGATGTTGACTGTAATATGCTGACAGATTACCTTGCCTCCTTGATGTCTGCACTACAATCATGTCGTTCACAGGTAGCTGCAGCCTTTCCCGACAACACCGAGGTGAAGCCACACGAGATCGTTCCTGGAGATCTGGTTTTTATCCGCAATTTCGACAGGAAGAGTCCGCTGGAGCCCCGTTGGCAGGAGCCGAAGCTTGTGTTATTAACAATGAGGAAATATAAATTTTATGGTCAAATAATGTTCCCTAGCGTGTACCCCACCGTCTCCGTGTACCAGTTTGAAGTACATGTAACTTCCCTCCTGTGCCAGCTATGAAGACGCAAATACATTTGCGTCCACCGTTAACATGTCCTCTTTCAGATCCACCATGAATGGATTGATAATTCAGTTCCTAAGTATGCCTTGCCAACGTCTTTTTGTGGCATACTTTACACGTTTTCCAGCTCTGGCAAAGTAGGCCCCGAATTCTGCCATCGAGCCTCTTCTGTTTTCTGACTCCGAGAGCCCAGGCAGTCTGTGTATCTGTGAACTCTGCCTTACTTCCTGTGCGGCCCATGGCGTTCGGCTCAGCCTGCTGCCTGCCAAGACTGTATTCGACCTTCGAAGCTATCTGTTCCGCTCCTCGAAAAAATGCATTCCTGCCTACTAGTTTAGGTAAACATACTCCCAGCTGCAGGGCGAAGGGCCCGGTCTCGCTGTCTCTATGCAAGTAATTCATAGCCTCTGTTAGCATGGAAGGCCCATGCCCCCGCATCTCTTGCAGACACTCAGGCGCTTATACACGCACACACAGTCAGTATAGAGTAACTTCTGCTCCAGAGACCTTTCCCTCTAGATAGTATGGTTCCCAAACATCAGATATCAGATATGATAGGAGTACGAGTTGATCTGACATGCCAGACTTCTGTCTCTTTCCGTCAGTGTAAATGTCAAATTCCCTGCACCCGTCTGTTTCACGTCAATCATACGTCACACAGCTGCGCGCGCATCCATGCCTCTGATTTCTGCTGACATTACAAAATTCTGCTTTGTTGCCACCTACTTGTGACGTTTTCTAGCACACACCTCTGTATGCACGCCCAGTTCACGCCTCCACTTACGTATTGCAACACGTGGACACTGTTATCATGCTGTTATCTCGTTTCTCTCAGCTGTTACGCCTCTTGCATTAGAGTGTATAATGTATGAAAAGTATATAAGCTATGTATTGTCAATAAAATATTGCTCTATCCCTTCTTGAACCCCTGTGGTTGCAAGAATCCGATATCCCGTACGATTCCTTTAAGGAATAAAACCCCTAAGAACTCTAACACCACGGACTCTGTCTCCTTCTTTCCGATTGAGTTATTATTGATTAAGTCATTACTTGTATAGAAATT
This sequence comes from Lissotriton vulgaris, assembly GCF_964263255.1. Classification (NCBI taxonomy): domain Eukaryota; kingdom Metazoa; phylum Chordata; class Amphibia; order Caudata; family Salamandridae; genus Lissotriton; species Lissotriton vulgaris. The sequence continues at coordinate 106,847,468 of NC_141685.1, read as the reverse complement.
ATGATGGTAAATTAATTATTTACGACATTTTGGCGCCCGAATAGGGACCCCTCTCCCACCTTACGCGCCGGTTGGTGCGTTGCATACTCTGTCCCCTGCCATCAGCTAGATGGAACCTACGCGTACTGGCAGGATTTCCTGTATCTCCCTCTAGTCCACGGAGGCGACGAAGACTGCGATTAGCACCCAGACGAGGCGGTAAGGAGTGCGGAGGATCCCGACCAGAGCCTAGCCGAAGGAAGCAAGGTCCGAGGTGTCGAGAGGCCCACCAGTTTTCCGAAGTATCACGTGCCGAGTCCAGTCCGAATCCGAGTCCAGTCCGGTCCGAGTTTTCCGAGGCCTTCCGTTTTCCGTGCTTCCCGGTGAGTACCATTGCTGGGTCGTATCTAGACGGGTGCATTATTATGTATCCGGTAAAGACGTGTTTGGGTACACAAATGCGGTCTGCACTGTTTTAGACAGTGTATCTGTGCTGTTTAGCAGCATATCAGTTAACAAGGTCTGCACTGTTTTAGACAGTGTATCTGTACTGTTTAGCAGTACATCTGTCAGTTAGGGTAGAGATATATGTTCTAAATGTTTTTCATGTGATTAATGTCGTGGTATGAGTGTGACTGTTTTATGTGCATTATTGTATTCTTGTGTAACTAGCTGTATTCCGAATTCAATAGCAAGGATTGAGCATTCAGTATTAGGTAAATAAGATGCCGTTTTTCAACAAGCTAAAACAGATAGGAACTAGGAAAGGGATACTAGAAGAAGAAATTCCGATTCCCCCTAGGGACACTCCAGGACATTATATGTATCATAAGCATAGCATAGATGCCATATTGTACCTAGATTTATGGACCGATTATACTAAGCATCTAGACGAGAGACACAGATGGCCCGTTACTGGGACATGGGATGCCGAGTGCATCATGAAGGTAGAAGAAGCATTATGGAAAAAGAAAGCCAGACAATCTCAGAAAGACGCCATAGAATTTTGGCGTAAAGAATCACATAAACGCGCTGAAAAAGCACTCCGTAAAGAAGACAGACTTAAAGAATCAGCCAAGGCCCAAGAAAACGAATTAGTCAATGAAGGAATCCGAGTAAAGACAGAACAAGTAGACCGTGCGCGAAACAATCTTGTAAATGGTATGTATTTTGTGGCCGAGGGTTCGTCTAAAGCCACATCCGAAATACCGAAAAATCTGCCGTCACCATTAGTTCCGACTAAAGTAAATCACAGGACTACTAAAGACATATTTCTGAATTCTTATTTAGAGGATGTAGCACCTGCCTACACCAATCCACGTGCCCGCGTCCCGCCTGGTGACGGTGACGGAGGAGGCAACCCACTTCCAGATCAGAACCCGCCTTTACTGCAGTCAGGTTTTCCCGTCCGACAGCCTGTTGTTCCCCCACCTCCACCACCACTTCCGGCACCTAAGATTGATACACCGAAACCGCTCCAACCTGACCCTACTAAAAGACAAGTTCAAGTCCATATACAGACCCCACAGAGGGATAATGTTCAAGTTCCCGTTGCAGGAGGTGCGACCGGGGGCTACCAGACCCCGCCACCAACACACAGATTACAGTTTAGGGACAGGCGGAACTCGATTACGCTCCAATCACCCCGTCTCGACATACTCAAAGAACAGCTCCCAGTTTGTAGATATGATCCAGTACCCGGTAAAGATGATAGAATGTTGATAGCATCACTACGATTGCGACAAGCTACAGATTACTTAATGTTATTCCCAGGAATGAAAGATCATCTAGATAGAATATATCATTTTGTCCAGACTGGGGAAAATCCTGACAGTATTAAAGAGGCCATGGCATATCAGAAAGTTGACACTCAAGCACAGATATTACGTTTTTTCATAAATTGTTTAATAAGAGATCGAGACAGGCCTGAGACAGACCAGGATGAAATGGAAGCACTAAATAAGTGGGGCAAAAATATATCTGAAGGAAAACACGACAAAGGAGGTTGCATAGCCAGTATGTACAAATTAATAAGGAAAAAAGTGATAGAAATACATGAAAGAGAAAAAGAGAAGGACACCTCCGAGGAGGAGGAAGAACATGAAGAACCTGAAAAAACTACAGATACAATAGCATATGTAGGTAAGGGAACTTATCTTAGGAAAAGCATCCGCCCAGAAAGCAAGAGAGTTTTTCTCTCTGGCATATCAAAACCGAATTCTCCGGAACGCCAGTTCCAAGAGACTGATAAAATGCTTCGAGAACGAATGGGGTACCACGTACTCAATTCTATGGATGAACAAGAACTAGCTCGGTCAGCAGTATTATGGGCTGACAATCCAAATATATATAATGATGACACGATAGCACAGACATTTTTGAACTTATCTCCAGACGAACAGAAACTAGCAGGTGTATACATGATTCAGCACCTTCTCACGTTATACAGAAACCAACATTCCGATCCAGGTCCTTTACACGATACATTAGAAGCACTACTCATGGATAGATGGAGAGGTCTGAGTACCAAGTTAATACAGATAATTCTAGAACAACGACACAGATATAATACCTTCGTAGTCTCACAATATGTTTCCGCTCCACCCCCAGAAAGAAAAATGTACCACATGGAACGTCTACATGGCATTGAAAGTCAGAACCCCTTGCGAGAAGTGCATCCAGTTCTGGGTACCGATAATAATCTGAAACGAGTGTATGTACATACGCCCTTGACTAAGTTAGAATTACTGGAAATGAAAAAGCTAGTACCTTGTCATGATAAAGACCCTGCAGGTTTTCACAGAGAACTAAAAGATATGTTACTGATGGGGGATTATACTTATGAAGATATTATGAAAATGTTAAAGGTACTGCTGCCCACGGGCATCTACGAGAAACTCAAGGAAAAAGAATGGGAGGTGGGAGACAAAAAGATTGTATGGGCAGAAATAGAAGATGAGGAAGAAAAGCGTACCCCAGGGCTAGGCCTTGGGGAGAAAACTAAAGCATTACCAGGTTTAATAGTACAAGTACTGCCAAGATTACTGACAACTAGGAAGGAAGACTGGGATGCAATCTCAGCCTGTAAACAGAAACCAGACGAAGATACTAGTGACTTCTATTCAAGATTCGAGAAATGTTTCCTTATTAATAGTGGTCTTAAACCAAGTAGCGAGTCATACCCGCACCTTTTTGTATCAAAATTAGTAGAAAATTCCCTGACAGCAGTTAAAAACCGTGTATACAAGGTCGAGAGCACATGGCAAGCAAATACGCCATCACAGATGTTACAAATGTTACAATATCATCAGAACAGAATTAGAGAAGAACAGGATAATGACCAGAAACGCATGAAAGACACGAAAATGAAAATGTTAGTGGCCCAGTCGGTTCCAGCCGACCACCACAGAAAAGGTACAACACAGACAGGGAATTCAGCCGTTCCCGTTAAAGGGACATGCAACTATTGTAAGAAGCCAGGTCACTATGTACACGAATGTCCAGTCCTGCAACATAATATAGCAACAGGTAAAACTAAGGAAAGACCGCATCCACCTAGGCAAGATCAGGTTCAGCAACAGGTTTCACAGAATCCACAGCCTGCTTCATCACATGCTTTATCACATACAGCACAGACCGTAGCGGTACCACAGCCACAGCCCATTGCCGCGACTCAGCAAGTTTCACAACAGATGTACCAGTATGCCCAATCTGCTTACCCCGATTATCAGCGATACACATGAAACAGCCTAAAGAGGGAAGTTGGCTTGCCTCTTATAGAGATTCCCGTAGATCAAGAGGGTCCTTATGTACACAGTCAAGTATTGGGAAAAGACAGAACATTTTTAATTGACACAGGGGCAAGCCGCACAACCATCAGTCACGACGAAGTCCCAGGGGCACCCCTCTCAGGCTCACAGAATGTTTCCCTTGGTTTTTCAGGAAAACCTATTGTAAATGAAGTATCAGAACCAGTTCCCCTGGCTGTGGGTCCATTATCACGTGTTACAGATCTATTGCTTACGAAATCATGTCCAGAAAATCTGCTAGGAATAAAAACCTTGAAGGCTCTAGGAGCCGTGATTTGCTGTTCTCCGGAAGGAGTCAGACTTTTCTTGCGTGACTTTAAAGGTCACTACGTACTTCGTGAATTTGATGTCAGATTGAAAAATGTACCGAATCACCTGTGGGCACGAGGCCCAACCGATGTAGGCTGCATGCACATTACACCATACCGTGTTACACTGAAATCAGGTGTTGTTTTACCAAGAATCAGACAATACAAGTTACCACCCGATGCTGTAGTGGCTTTACTGAAAATCATTGACGAGCTCATAGCCCAAGGAGTGGTCGTAGAGACCGACTCAAATATCTGCAATTCCCCTATCATTCCGATTCTTAAACGTACTGATCCCAATGCACCGCCAGTATATCGGCTGGTGATTGATTTGAGAGAATTAAATAAATGCATTGTTCCACAGTTCCCTGTGGTTCCTGACATCTCTTCCCTATTGACTGCTATTGATTCAGAAGCAACGTTCTTTACTGTAATTGACCTCAAGAACGCCTTCTTCAGTGTACCTATTGACCCAGAAAGCCAATACCTTTTCGGATTCAGTTTAAATGGACGAAGTTTCAAATTTTCGCGCGCACCTCAAGGATTTACAGAAAGCCCCAGCATCTACAGTCAAGCACTGAAAAGAGAACTAGATTGTATTCAAATGCCAGTTAATACCGCCTTGCTGCAATACGTCGATGATCTGTTGATCACCGCACGAAGTGAGCCCGAATGTGAGCAAGCATCACTGACGGTTTTACATTTTCTAGCCGACAAGGGACACAAGGTGTCTCCTTCGAAGCTACAATTCTGTGTTCAGCAAGTTGTGTACTTGGGTCACTTGCTGTCCAAAGTGGGGAGACAGCTCACTCCTGATCGCATTCAGTTAATTGTAAATATGCCGCAACCCCAGACACAAAAGGAAGTGCGGGCCTTTATCGCAGACAATGGATTCCTCAGTATGCATTTCTAGCTAAACCACTCATTCAGTTAACAACACAGGAGGCAGCGACTTCGACTGTCCTTCCTTGGACTCAGGAACATACACAAGCCTTTGAAGAATTAAAGAAAGCTTTATGTCAGGCACCAGTTCTAGCGACACCATGTTACAGCAAACCTTTTACACTTTTTGTTACAGAACGTGATGGTACAGCGTTGTCTGTCCTCACCCAAGATCAAGCAGGTTCACATAAGCCTTGCGCTTATTTTTCAAGTACATTGGATTCAGTAGCCCAGGCACTCCCTGCGTGCTTAAAGTCAGTTGCAGCAACAGCCCTAGCAATCAGACAGAGCGACTCAATTGTTTTAGGACATCAATTAACAGTACAAGTTCCACATTCTGTAGAGGTTCTTTTAAACAGAACCAAAACTCAACACTTGACTATAGCACGACTGACAGGTTATGAATTAACATTATTCCAGCCACACATAGAAATCAGACGCTGCAGTATTCTGAACCCCGCAACATTGTTACCTTCAGTTATGACAGATCCAGCCCCGCATGATTGTATAGAGATCATTAATGCAGTAACAAAGCCCAGACAAGACCTAACAGATGTTCCTTTGACAAATCCAGACCTGACACTTTATGTGGATGGTTCATGTATGAGAACAAGTACAGGAGAGTTAGTGGCCGCGTATGCCGTGACCACTGAAACTGAAGTAAAAGAAACATATCGTATTGATACACTGTCTGCTCAAGCGGCAGAGCTCATTGCTCTGACCCGAGCCTGTATACTAGCCAAGAACAGAAATGTTAACATATACACTGATTCACGTTATGCTTTCGGAGTCGTACACGACTTCGGAATGTTATGGCAGGAACGAGGATTCCTGACCTCTCACGGTGCCAAGATTCAGCACGGTCCCCTTATTCAAGCACTATTAGAAGCAATACATCTGCCTTCAGGTATATCCGTCATGAAGTGTAGAGCACATGCTAAAGTTACAGATTCCGTTTCCCAGGGTAACGACCTGGCGGACCAGACAGCAAAACATACAGCATTAACTCATGTTCAGACAACTGACGTGACAAAGACAATAGTACCAACACAGTGTATGACAGTTAGGGATCCCACACTAGATGTAATCGATATTCAGACACATGCTACTGCAGAAGAAATAAAGAAATGGACCGAACTAGGAGGGACTCAGACAGATCAAGGATGGATGACGAAGGGAAAATCTACATGGTTTCTCCCCGACTCTATGGTTCAAGTCATAATCAATACAGCACATAGTCCAGCACATCTAGGAGAAAAAGCTATGTTAGACAGTTTACAGAACCTCTGGTATAACAAACACTTACGAGCAGCAGCAAAACAGAAAGTGCGTACTTGCATGATCTGTTGTCAGTTCAATCCAGGTAAAAGCGTCCCTGTAGAGCAAGGTGGATTTCATCCTCCCGATCATCCTTTTGAAGTCCTCCAGATGGATTATATCCAGATGGACCATTGTCGAGGTTTTAAATATGTCCTCGTAGTTGTTTGTGCACTTTCCCGCTGGACAGAAGCATATCCAGTCCCAGACTATACTGCCCCGACCACTGCCAGGCAGCTGGTTCGAGAATTTTTCCCACGATACGGCTTGCCTCGTGTCGTGTACTCAGATAACGGACAGCCATTCTCATCTGAATTAATGAAGCAAGTTTCTTTACTGCTGGGATACCAGTGGAAATTCCACTGTGTCCGACACCCCGAAGCCGCCGGCCTAGTAGAAAGGCATAATCAGACATTAAAGACACGTCTTGCCAAAGTTTGTAAAGAGAAAGGGGTCGACTGGATAGTCGCCCTGCCAGTTGCATTGTTTTATATGAGGATGGTCGCTCACTCGCGATCAGGGCTATCTCCGTATGAAGTGGTCTTTGGTAGGCCACCGAATATGTGGGGGACGCCCATACCGAAAAAAATTACCGATGTCGATTGTAACATGCTGACAGATTACCTTGCCTCCTTGATGTCTGCACTCCAATCATGTCGTTCACAGGTTGCCGCAGCTTTCCCTGACAACACTGATGTAAAGCCGCATGATGTCCGTCCCGGGGACCTGATTCTAATAAGAAACTTCGATAGGAAAAGTCCGCTGGAGCCCCGTTGGAACGAGCCAAAGACCGTCCTTCTCACTACGAGGACCGCTGTAAAGCTCGAAGGCAGAAAGGGGTGGGTCCACATAAGCCATGTGAAGAGATGCGATGAACTGAGAGCTGAAAAAGACTTGACCACCCCTTCTACTCCTTCCACCGTTTTCAAAGACTGTATCGAACCTAGTGACTTTAATATTCCGAAACAAGAAACAACTCCCCAAGAGGAGTACAAGAAAAAACTCCGATCTAGCAAGTCAGACAGTTTAATTGTTTAAGTCCTCCCCTAGGTGAATCGGTTAAATAGTTTCTGACATGTTCCCCCTAGATCGAGATAGAGAGAGAGAGAAACAACTTAAAAAGCACGTATACTGTAAATCACTACGTAGTCACTGTATAGTGACCTTGTTAATTATGTTTTTTCTAAGTCTTCTGACTATTGCTGCTAGCATATTATTATCAGTATACTATCCTATCTTCAAGCGTGAACAATCTGCTTATAACGTTACTGCTGAACATTCTTTTAGTAAATTACCTCTTCATGAATTGTCTTACAGACTTGCGCTGCGCAACAACACATTCATTAGTATGTTACATCACTCCCATCAGACTCACAATGCCACGAACTGTTGGATATGTGGCCGACTCCCCCCCTATCAGAAATACAAGGGAGTTCTGCCCCTCTTTCCGTACCCGTTCACTCACAATGGTTCCTGTGGAGCATGGTTCAGAATAATAAATTCCGTAGACCCTGATATTGCTGTTTTTAAAGGAAGCTGGGTTTGGGGAAACTTGAACCTAGTTCTGCTGAACGTCTGTTATCCTGACAAAAAGGGACTTCCCATTAGAGTAGGAACAGATCTAGAAAATGAAGTATATGGATTAGGTAATTACACAATTAACCTTATGATTCTCACTGTTGAATCCGAACCTGAACCAGTTCTCCCTGCTATGTCAGTACTACCAGTCACTGGTGAATTATGTGTTAGTAAGAAAGGTTCCATACACTTAGGTCATAGTAAATGTAACACCGTAGTCGAATTCAGTGATCAAGGCAAATCTTCTTTCAAAGCTACCCGTCATTCCTACTTTGTTTGTGGTCATACCGCATACACACGCCTACCTCCAGATTGGGATGGTACTTGTTATATTGCATTCCTTCTGCCACCTGTTTTCCTAGCTCCTCCCGACTACCACAGAAATACAAATCTAGTAAAGAATAGACTTCGAAGAGATCTCCCGATTGTTGATTATACTGAAACGACATGGGAGCAATATACAGATTTCAATAAAGGTTTCTTTCCTTACTTAGGTACTGTCTCGAATAGTAAACTGATACGTAGATTGACCAGAACTCTAGAAGCTGTAGTGAATGAAACTACTGCCGCCTTAGGTAACTTAACAGAGGAGCAGTCCGCTATGCGGATTGTTGTTCTTCAGAATCGTCTTGTGATTGACGTCATCTTGGCAGACAGAGGTGGAGCCTGTAAGGTCATTGGGTCGAGTTGCTGCATTTTCATTCCAGAAAACGCGCCAACTGTATATCAAGCTATCACACGTCTTCATAAAATTGCAAATCTGATACATCAGACTCCAGGCACCTGGACTTGGTCCGGTTGGTTTTGGACAACGTTAACAGCTTGGGGATGGAAACTCCTATCCTTCCTGGGCATTGCCCTTGCCGTAGTATTCAGTTGCTGCCTGTGCCTACAGTGTGGGCCAGCGATTTGTGGCCTGTGTATCACTTCATGTACCGAACATTCCAGATTTCACTTAAACCGCGAAAAGAAGAAAGAAGAGCAAATGATGTTACATGAACAGACCGATCGGTTTATGAGAATAGATATATCATGAAGGGTCCGCAGGGAACAAGGAGGGAATGAGGAAATATAAATGTTATGGTCAAATAATGTTCCCTAGCGTGTACCCCACCGTCTCCGTGTACCAGTTTGAAGTACATGTAACTTCCCTCCTGTGCCAGCTATGAAGACGCAAATACATTTGCGTCCACCGTTAACATGTCCTCTTTCAGATCCACCATGAATGGATTGATAATTCAGTTCCTAAGTATGCCTTGCCAACGTCTTTTTGTGGCATACTTTACACGTTTTCCAGCTCTGGCAAAGTAGGCCCCGAATTCTGCCATCGAGCCTCTTCTGTTTTCTGACTCCGAGAGCCCAGGCAGTCTGTGTATCTGTGAACTCTGCCTTACTTCCTGTGCGGCCCATGGCGTTCGGCTCAGCCTGCTGCCTGCCAAGACTGTATTCGACCTTCGAAGCTATCTGTTCCGCTCCTCGAAAAAATGCATTCCTGCCTACTGGTTTAGGTAAACATACTCCCAGCTGCAGGGCGAAGGGCCCGGTCTCGCTGTCTCTATGCAAGTAATTCATAGCCTCTGTTAGCATGGAAGGCCCATGCCCCCGCATCTCATGCAGACACTCAGGCGCTTATACACGCACACACAGTCAGTATAGAGTAACTTCTGCTCCAGAGACCTTTCCCTCTAGATAGTATGGTTCCCAAACATCAGATATCAGATATGATAGGAGTACGAGTTGATCTGACATGCCAGACTTCTGTCTCTTTCCGTCAGTGTAAATGTCAAATTCCCTGCACCCGTCTGTTTCACGTCAATCATACGTCACACAGCTGCGCGCGCATCCATGCCTCTGATTTCTGCTGACATTACAAAATTCTGCTTTGTTGCCACCTACTTGTGACGTTTTCTAGCACACACCTCTGTATGCACGCCCAGTTCACGCCTCCACTTACGTATTGCAACACGTGGACACTGTTATCATGCTGTTATCTCGTTTCTCTCAGCTGTTACGCCTCTTGCATTAGAGTGTATAATGTATGAAAAGTATATAAGCTATGTATTGTCAATAAAATATTGCTCTATCCCTTCTTGAACCCCTGTGGTTGCAAGAATCCGATATCCCGTACGATTCCTTTAAGGAATAAAACCCCTAAGAACTCTAACACCACGGACTCTGTCTCCTTCTTTCCGATTGAGTTATTATTGATTAAGTCATTACTTGTATAGAAATTATGATGGTAAATTAATTATTTACGACAACAACAAGGACAGCAGTGAAGGTGGAGGGCCGCAAGGGCTGGCTCCACTCGAGTCATGTAAAAAGACACTATGGACTGCCGCCAAAACCAGACTCCCAGCCCTGCCCCCTTCCAGAGACTGATACTAAACTCCCCCTGGTAGAGAAAACTCCTTCTCAAGAATTTCGTATGAAGTTGAGGTCTAGCAAGTCAGACAGTTTAATTGTTTAAGTCCTCCCCTAGGTGAATCGGTTAGACAAGTTCCTGACATGTACCAGTTAGACCCTAATAGAGAGAGAGATAGACAGAAACAGATCAAGAAACGAGAATATTGTGAATCTCTCCGTAGTCACTGCATAGTGACATTATTGATTATGTTTTTCCTGAGTCTTATGATTATTGCTACAAGTATATTGCTACACATGTACTTTCCTATTTTCAAGCGTGCACATTCTTCTTCAAATGACACTGTCGAGCATACTTTCAGTGAATTGCCCCCGCACGAGTTATCTTACCGACTTGCGCTGCGCAACAATACATTCATTAGTATGTTACATCATTCCCATCAGACCAGCAATGCTACAAATTGTTGGATATGTGGCCGACTCCCTCCCTATCAGAAGTACAAGGGAGTTCTGCCCCTCTTTCCGTATCCGTTCACACACAATGGTTCCTGTGGTGCATGGTTTAGTTTAATAAATTCATTAGATTCTGACTCCGTAGTTTACCAGGGCAATTGGGTATGGGGAAATCTGAACACTGTTTTGCATAAAGTATGTTTCCCTGACAAGGAGGGTCTTCCCCAAAGGACAGGGACAGATCTAGAAAACGAAGTGTATGGATTAGGTAATTTTACACTTAACCTCATGATTCTGAATGTCCAGTCCGAAGCCGAACCAGTCTTGCCCGCTATGTCAGTATTACCAGTCAAAGGTGAATTATGTGTCAGAAAGAATGGTTCAGTACACCTAGGTCATAGTAAATGTACTACTGTGATCGAATTCAGTGATAAAGGCAAGTCTACATTCAAAGCTTCCTGTCATTCCTATTTCATTTGTGGTCATACAGCTTACATACGCTTACCTCTAGATTGGGATGGTACTTGTTACATTGCATTCCTTCTGCCACCTGTTTTCCTAGCCCCTCCTGATTATCATAGGAACTCCCATCTAGTACACAATAGACCCAAGAGAGATCTCCCGATTGTCGACTATACTGAAACAGCATGGGAGCAATACACCGACTTCAATAAAGGTTTCTTTCCCTATTTAGGTGCTATCTTTAATAGTAAACTGATACGTAAATTAACCAGAACCCTTGAAGCAGTAGTGAATGAAACTACTTCCGCCCTAGGCAACCTAACAGAGGAGCAGTCTGCTATGAGACTTGTTGTTCTTCAGAATCGTCTTGTTCTTGACGTCATCCTGGCCGATAGGGGCGGAGCTTGTAGAGTCATCGGATCGAGTTGCTGTGTTTTCATTCCAGAAAACGCACCATCAGTATATAGAGCCATAACCCGTCTCCACAAGATTGCAAGTCAGATACACCAGAATCCAGGCACCTGGACTTGGTCCGGTTGGTTCTGGAGCGTGTTATCAGCCTGGGGATGGAAAGTCCTATCCTTCCTAGGAATAGCCCTTCTCATAGTATTCAGTTGTTGTCTATGCTTACAATGTGGGCCAGCGATTTGCGGCTTGTGCGCCACATCATGTATTCCTCATCCAAGTTCACGTTCTAAATCCCGCCAGAAAAAGGAAGAGCAAATGATGTTATATGAACAAATAGATAGACTAATGAAGATCGATATATCATGAAGGGTCCGTAGGGGACAAGGAGGGAATGAGGTAATATGAATTTTTATGGTCAATTGTGTCCCCTAACGTAGACCCCAACGGCTCCATGTACGTGCTTCAAGTACATGTAATTTCCCTCCACAACCAGCTATGAAGACGCAAATACATTTGCGTCCAACGTTAACATGTTCTCTTTCAGATCCACCATGAATGGATCGATAATTCAGTTCCTAAGTATGCCGTGCCACCGTCTTTACATGGTGCACTTTCACGTTTTCCTGGCTCTGGCGAGTTAGGCCCTGATTTCTGCCATCGAGCCCTTTCTGCCTTCTGCCTCTGAAAGCTGCAGCCTGGATCTGCATCCATGACCCTTGCCTTACTCCCTGCGCGGCGAGCGGTGCCCGGCTCGGCCTGCTTGCCTGCCAAGACTGTATTTTGCCTTCAAGTTATCTGCTCCGCTCCTCGAAAATACATTCCTGTGTAGTGTTTTAGGTAAACATCTCCCCAGCTGCAGAGCAAAGGGCCCGGCCTCTCTGTCTCTGTGCAAGTAATTCATTGCTCCCGTTACCATGGTAGGCCCATGGCCCCTCGCATTACACGTAGACACGTAGTCACATATGCATGCACTAGCAGTTAGTATAGAATAGCCTCTGCCCGAGAGACCTTTCCTTCTAGATAATACAGTTCCTCAAACACAAGATATCAGATATGATTTGGGTTTAGGTTGTTCTGACACGCCAGACTTCTGTCTCCACGTATAGTGCTAAATGTCAAGTCCCCTTCACCCTCCAGTTCCACGTCAATCACACGTCATGTTGCCTGCGAGCGCATCTAGCCATATATTTCTGCTGACACTGCAGGATTCTTCTATGGATCCACCCACCTGTGACACTTTTATGTGACGTCTCTAGCACACACCTCCGTGTACGCCCTCGTGCACGCCTTCTGTTACGCACATGTGTTCTTATCTCGTTTCTCTCAGCTGTTACGCCTTCTGTATCCATCACCATTGTATGCATTTACTATATATATTGTACTCTATTAATAAAGCATTGTCTATCCCTTCCTGAACCTTCGTGGTGATGGAACATGATACCTGGTTCGAACCAATTCCATTTTATGGAATAAAACCCTTATAAACTCAAATGCCACGGACTCTGCCTCTCATTTTTGATTGAGCTATTTTATTGTACTTTACCGCATAGAAATTCCGCATAGGTAAATCTTTATTTACCACACCCTGGACAGGCCTCTCCTCCTCTCCACCCATGGACAGGCCTCACCCCCTCTGCACCTCTGGACAGGCCTCACCTCCTCTGCACCCCTGGACAGGCCTGACCTCCTCTGCACCCCTGGATAGGCCTCAGCTCTTCTGCAACCCTGGATGGGCCTCTCCTCCTCTGCACCCCTGGACAGGCCTCTCCTCCTCTGCACCCTTGGACAGGCCTCACCTCCTCTGCACCCCTGGACAGGCATCAGCTGCTCTGCACCAGTGGACAGGCCTCTCCTCCTCTTCACCCCTGGACAGGCCTCTCCTCCACTTCACCCCTGGACAGGCCTCTCCCCCTCTTAACCCCTGGACAGGCCTCTCCTCCTCTGCACCCCTGGACAGGCCTCACCTCCTCTGCACCCCGGGACAGGCCTCTCCTCCTTCGCACCCCCTGGATAGGCCTCTCCTCCTCTGTACCCCTGGACAGGCCTTTCCTCCTCTTCACCCCTGGACAGGCCTCTGCCCCTCTGCACCCCTAGACAGACCTCACCTTCTCTGCACCCCTGGACAGTCTTCACCTCCTCTGAACCCCTGGACAGTCCTCACCTCCTCTGTACCCCTGGACAGGCCTCTCCTCCTCTGTACCCCTGGACAGGCCTCTCCTCCTCTTCACCCCTGGACAGGCCTCTCCCCCTCTGCACCCCTGGACAGACCCCACCTCCTCTGCACCCCTGGACAGTCCTCACCTCCTCTGCATCCCTGGACAGGCCTCACGTCCACTGCAACCCTGGACAGGCCTTTCCTCCTCTGCATCCCTGGACAATCTTCACCTCCTCTGCACCCCTGGACAGTCCTCACCTCCTCTGCATCCCTGGACAGGCCTCACGTCCACTGCACCCCTGGACAGTCCTCACCTCCTCTTCACCCCTGGACATTCCTCACCTCCTCTGCATCCCTGGACAGGCCTCACCTCCTCTGCACCCCCGGACAGGCCTCACCTCCTCCGCATCCCTGGACAGTCCTCACCTCCTCTGCACCCCTGGACAGTCCTCTCCTCCTCTGCACCCCCTGGACAGGCCTCTCCTCCTCTTCACCCCTGGACAGGCCTCTCCTCCTCTGCACCCCTGGACAGGCCTCACCTCCTCTGCACCCCTGGACAGGCATCTCATCCTCTGCACCCCTGGAAAGGCCTCACCTCCTCATCCCCCTGGACAGGCCTATCCTCCTCTGCACCACTGGATAGGCCTCTCCTCCTCTGCACCCCTAGACAGGCCTCACCTCCTCTGCACCCCTGGACAAGCCTCACCTCCTCTGCACCCCTGGACAGGCCTCTCCTCCTCTGCACCCGTAGACAGGCCTCACCTTCTCTGCACCCCTGGACAAGCCTCACCTCCTCTGCACCCCTGGAGAGGCCTCTACTCCTCTACACAACTGGACAGGCCTCACCTCCTCTGCACCCATGGACAGGCCTCACCTCCTCTGCACCCCTGGACAGGTCTCACCTCCTCTGCACCCCTGGACAGGCCTCATCTGCTCTGCACCCCTGGACAGGCCTCTCCTCTGCCCCTCCTCTGCACAGGCCTCTCCTCCTCTTCACCCCTGGACAGGCCATTCCTCCTCTGCACCCCTGGACATGCCTCAGCTCCACTGCACCCCTGGACAGGCCTCTAATCGTCTTCACCCTGGACAGGAATCTCCTCCTATGACCCTTGGACAGCCTTCACCTCCTCTGCACCCCTGGACAGGCCTCTCCTCCTCTGCCCTTCTTCTGGACAGGCCTCACCTCCTCTGCACCCCTGTACAGGCCTCTCCTCCTCTGCACCCCTGGACAAGCCTCAACTCCTCTGCACCCCTGGACAGGCCTCTCCGTCTCTGCACCCCAGGACAGGCCTCTTCTCCTCTGCACCCCTAGACAGGCATCTCCTCCTCTGCACCCCTGGACAGGTCTCTTCTCCTCTGTACACCTGGACAGGCCTCACCACCTATGCACCCCTGGACAAACCTCAGCTCCTCTGCACCCCCCTGGACAGGCCTCACCTCCTCTGCACCCCCCTGGACTGGCCTGACCTCATCTGCACCCCTGGACAGGCCTCTCCTCCTATGCCCCCCTGGACAGGCCTCTCCTCCTCTCCACCCTGGACAGGCCTCACCTCCTCTGCACCTCTGCACAGGCCTCACCTCCTCTGCACCTCTGGACAGGCCTGGCCTCCTCTGCACCCCTGGACAGGCCTCTACTCCTCTGCACCCCTGGACAGGCCTTTCCTCCTCTGCACCCTTGGACAGGCCTCACCTCCTCTGCACCCCTGGACAGGCCTCTCCTCCTCTAGACCCCTGGACAGTCCTCTCCTCTTCAACCCTGGACAGGCCTCTCCTCCACTTCACCCCTGGACAGGCCTCTCCTCCTCTGCACCCCTGGACAGGCCTCACCTCCTCTGCACCCCTGGACAGGCCTCTCCTCCTCCGCGCCCCCTGGATAAGCGTCTCCTCCTCTTCACCCCTGGACAGGCCTCTCCCCCTCTGCACCCCTGGACAGTCCTCACGTCCACTGCACCCCTGGATAGGCCTCTCCTCCTCTGCACCCCTGGACAGGCCTCAGCTCCACTGCACCCCTGGACAGGCCTCACCTCCTCAGCACCCCTGGACAGGCCTCTCCTCCTTTGCACCCCTGGACAGGCATCTCCTCCTCTTCACCCCTGGACAGGCCTCTCCTCCTCTGCACCCCCTGGATAGGCCTCTCCTCCTCTGCACCCCTGGACAGGCCTCTCCTCCTCTGCACCCCTAGACAGGCCTCTCCTCCTCTGCACCCCTGGACAAGCCTCAACTCCTCTGCACCCCTGGACAGGCCTCTCCTCCTCTGCACCCCTGGACAGGCCTCTCCTCCTCTGCACCACTGGACAGGCCTCAGCTCCACTGCACCCCTGGACATGCCTCTCCTCCTCTGCACCCCTAGACAGGCCTCTCCTCCTCTGCACCCCTAGACAGGCCTCTCCTCCTCTGCACCCCTGGACAGGTCTCTTCTCCTCCGCACCCCTGGATAGGCCTCACCTCCGCTGCACCCCTGGACAGGCCTGACCTCATCTGCACCCCTGGACAGGCCTCTCCTCCTATGCCCCCCTGTACAGGCCTCTCCTCCTCTCCACCCATGGACAGGCCTCACCTCCTCTGCACCTCTGGACAGGCCTCACCTCTGCACCCCTGGACAGGCCTGACCTCCTCTGCACCCCTGGACAGGCCTCTACTCCTCTGCATCCCTGGATAGGCCTCAGCTCCTCTGCACCCCTGGATGGGCCTCTCCTCCTCTGCACCCCTGGACAGGCCTCTCCTCCTCTGCACCCTTGGACAGGCCTCACCTCCTCTGCACCCCTGGACAGGCATCAGCTCCTCTGCACCAGTGGGCAGGCCTCTCCTCCTCTTCACCCCTGGACAGGCCTCTCCTCCACTTCACCCCTGGACAGGCCTCTCCTCCTCTTAACCCCTGGACAGGCCTCTCCTCCTCTGCACCCCTGGACAGGCCTCACCTCCTCTGCACCCCGGGACAGGCCTCTCCTCCTCCGCACCCCCTGGATAGGCCTCTCCTCCTCTGTACCCCTGGACAGGCCTTTCCTCCTCTTCACCCCTGGACAGGCCTCTGCCCCTCTGCACCCCTAGACAGACCTCACCTTCTCTGCACCCCTGGACAGTCTTCACCTCCTCTGTACCCCTGGACAGGCCTCTCCTCCTCTGTACCCCTGGACAGGCCTCTCCTCCTCTTCACCCCTGGACAAGCCTCTCCCCCTCTGCACCCCTGGACAGACCTCACCTTCTCTGCACCCCTGGACAGTCTTCACCTCCTCTGTACCCCTGGACAGTCCTCACCTCCTTTGCATCCCTGGACAGGCCTCACGTCCGCTGCAACCCTGGACAGGCCCCTCCTACTCTGCACCCCTGGACAGTCTTCACCTCCTCTGCACCCCTGGACAGTCCTCACCTCCTCTGCATCCCTGGACAGGCCTCACGTCCACTGCACCCCTGGACAGTCCTCACCTCCTCTGCATCCCTGGACAGGCCTCACGTCCACTGCACCCCTGGACAGTCCTCACCTCCTCTGCACCCCTGGACAGTCCTTGTTGGACAGGCCACGTGAAAGGCTTGCTCCCTCCCCGCACGACCAGGCCCGAACCGGGCTCTTCAGGTGTTACACGCAACAACCCCCCGTTTCCAGTCTCATATGGGACCCCTGCCCCTGGACATCTCCCCGTCCTGGGCCCATCTCCCACCGGCCCTTTCGCCCGGCCTGGGCACCATCTTGGACACAGCACCACGAGGCCGCGTGGCCTCCGATCGACCCTAACCCTGGGCCTGGCCAGGCCCCGACATCCCGGCACCACCATCCACCCAGGAGGTGAGCGGACTACTTGGCAGGTCAATGGGAGAAAGAGGTGTCGATGGCTCTCCCCCGCCAGGTGCCGATCACCCCAGCTCCCCGAGGCGCTGGCTCCACCCCCCTGCTGGGTGTCTGGACTCCCTCATCCTGGACCTCCCGACCTCCAAGTGCGAGGGTCCGGACATCAAAGGGGGCCAGACCTATAACTGGGGCAGCTCCAGAGCAGGAAGGCAGTTGTATCCTGGAGTCGAGAGACGCAGTGAAGAACTCATCCTTGATGGACTACTGGCGCTGCCGTAGCCCTGCCTTGTGAACTATCGACCTACCTGCTGGCGTTGCCGCAACCTTCGGAAACCTTCATCGTCGTCGGGACCTGCTGGCGTGGCCGCGGACCGTTTGTAACCACCACCTTCATCGGGACCTGCTGGCTCCGCCGCGGACCGTCGCTACCTTCAACCATCGGGACCTGCTGGCTCCGCCGTGGCCCGATCATCTAGAACGCCGAGCTCGAGGATTGTGAGCTATTTCATCTACCAGTTTGGTAACGAGACTGTCCCGCTACCCTTTTCCCAACCAAAGAGACTAACCTAGAGGGGACCCCTGAGTCCAGACCTCCTTGTACCATTTCACCGTACTTGAAGAATTGCTTATAAAGTAACGTTGAACCTTATCCTTGTGTGGTGTACATCTGTGGGGGGGAAGTTACTTGTCTGTACGATCGCTGGAGACGGCTCTCCCCGGAGGCCTCTCCCCTTGTCCTCGGCCGACCCTCCCGGTCCGTCTAACATTGGTGGCCAGCGGCGCGATCCGAATCAACGCGTAATCGTACAGAGAGTAGCTCACCCCACGACAAAACCACAATGCCAACCAAAGACAGCGGATCCACCGAGAAATTCCAGATGGAGAAATTGGAAGAATACAACCATCGTGAGCTGAAACAATTCTGCATTGAACTAGGTATCGCTACCACCGGTCTGAGTACTAAAGACGATTTCAAGCACGCCATTGAGTCATGGGCAGAAACCGGGGACATCAGACCCCCGGACCAAAATGTCGCAGCAGCAGAAAAAAACACCGCGGCTCCCGAGGAGCAAAGAACGGGTCTCTCGCAAGAGGAGATCCAAGAACGAGAAAGAAACCGACTACACGAGCTAGAAATGGCCCGGCTCAAAATGGATGGCGAACTCAAATTAGCCGAACAAAAACTGAACCTGGAACACCTGCGGCTCCGAGAAGAACGGGAAGAGAAACAGAGACAAAGAGAGCTCGAAGAGAAGAGACTGGCGTATGAACACGAGCGCAAGCTAGCTGAAATAGACTTACGCAAGCAGAACAAAGAACTAGGGGTGCCCGAGCAACCGCGCATCCCGGGGGCAACAGAAAAAAAGGTACACATCCCCAAGGATGTCGTTCGAGAATATTTCCGAGATGACGACATACAGCAGTGGTTCAAGGCCTATGAGATCGCTATGACCTCCCACCGGATCGATCGCAGCGACTGGGGAGCCGGTCTATGGGGGAGGTTCGTCAATGAAGGCCGCGATGCCCTGGTGCAGCTCCCCGACCATCTGATGACCTCCTATGACCACATGAAAGCTACCCTCCTCACCCGCTATGGGCTCACACCCGAAATGTACCGCCAGAGGTTCCGAGACTGCACCCGGATCCCGGGTACAACTTGGGTGGAATACGTGAACTATTTCAGCCGAGCCTTCGAGGGTTGGATCAAGGGAAGCAACGTGACGACCTAAGAGCAACTATTCAATCTCATGGTATGGGAGCACCTATCAAACAACTGCTTCGTCGAGCTCAGGCAGCACCTCCTCGACAGTAAATTGACTGATCCGCGGCAGCTCGCCGCCGAGGCTGACCGGTGGGAAATTACCCGAGTGGGCCGAATTGGGTCACATGAACAGATCCGGAACAACCACGGTCAGCACCGTCCCCGAGGAGGAGGAGGGGGCCAGGGACGAGGAAGAGACAACGCCCCGGCCGCTCCCGCTACCAGCACCCCACCCCCGGCCAACCGGGGCAACACCCCGGCGCGGCCGGGATACAGAGCCAATGTCACATGTCACCGATGCCAGCGAGTCGGCCACTACGCAAACGACCCGAATTGTCCACAGAGCCAGACTCCGAGACCCCGCCAGATGGCTGCCGCCGCCCTGGGGGAAGAACAAATATCCGAAGAACACGAGGAATGTGAGCAAGAACACCAAGAATGGGAACCAGCCGCCATGGTTCTAGCATGCCTAGGGGGAAAAGACATGGTCCCGCGGGTCCCCCTACCCGCCAACACCCGGAAGTACAGTCAGTGGGTGAACATTAATGGACGCCGGACCGAAGCCCTGCGTGACACCGGGGCCAGTGTAACGGCCGTCCGCTGTCACCTGGTGACCCCAGAACAGATCCTGCCGAACGTTCTCTGCCCTGTCCGGTCAGCCGACAATTCCGAGAGTCTATGTCGGATGGCCTGCGTCCCCTTCGAGTGGGGAGGAGTCTCCGGCATGTTGAAAGTGACGGTCCGAGATGATGCCCCCGTAGACTGTCTCCTGGGAAATGATCTGGAGAGTTCCCCGTGGGCCGCCGTAGAGAGGAGAGAGCACCTGGGGATGTTGGGCATCCCGGACTGGGCGTGCGTAACCACCCGGTCCATGGCTGCCCGTACCACCCCCCGTCCCGAAGAACCTGAATGGCCGGCACCTCCGCCCCCGGTCGCTCCAGTAGTAGACGCCGACCGTGCCGTCCCCCCAGAGCAAAGTCCCGAGGGGCTCATCCATCCTCAGGACCTTCCCGGCCTGGCTCAGTGGCGTCAGGAGGGGGGGCCCACCCAGGAACAGTTCCGCCACGAGCAGAAGACCTGTCCCTCCCTCGAGGGACTCCGCCAGCAAGCCCTCGCCCAGAGTGCAGGGGATACTTCCGGAACCCATTGGGTCTATTGGGACAATGACCTGTTGTACAGCGAACAGAGAATCGCAGAGTTAGGGGCCAGTCGAGTGCTAGTGGTGCCCCTACGCTTTAGAGACTTCTTGCTAAACCTGGCCCACGATGTCCCCCTGGCTGGCCACCTGGGCCAGGACAAAACCTACAGCCGCCTGGTGACCCATTTTTTTTGGCCCAAGATGAGGAACGACGTACTCCAGCACTGCCGGTCTTGCCCCACGTGCCAGGCCAGCGGGAAGAGCGGCCGCAAGCTTAAAGCCTCTCTGCAACCTTTCCCGGTGGTCACCACCCCGTTCGAGAGGGTGGGGATAGACATTGTGGGGCCCCTGGACCCCCGTACAGCACAAGGGCATCGGTTCATCCTGGTACTGGTGGACCACGCTACTCGCTACCCCGAGGCTGTTCCCCTACGAACTGTGACCGCCCCGGTAGTCGGCCGGGCCTTGATGGGGATCTTCTCCCGGGTGGGCTTCCCCCGAGAAGTCGTCAGCGACCGAGGCACAAACTTCATTTCAAAATACATGAAGTCCCTCTGGCAACAGTGTGGGGTCACCTACAGATTCACGACCCCCTATCACCCTCAAGGAAATGGACTGGTTGAGCGGTTCAACCGCACGCTCAAAGGGATGATTGGGGGGTTGGAAGAGCCCCTCCGTCGCCAGTGGGATGTGCTACTGCCGTGCCTCCTCTCTGCCTACCGAGAAGTGCCCCAGAAATCCCTCGGCTTCAGCCCTTTCGAACTCTTGTATGGACACCCTGTGCGCGGGCCGCTCAGCCTAGTCAAAGAAGGCTGGGAAATGCCCCCTCTAAAGAACCCTCCAGATGTTTTCAAGTATCTCCAAACCCTCCGCAACCAGACCAGACGGTTCCGAGAGATGGCAAAAGCAAACTTGGAGGCCAGTCAGGAAGACATGAAACGTTGGTACGATCAAAATGCCTCCTCCATCGAATTTGAACCCGGCCAACAAGTGTGGGTAATGTCTCCCACCGAACCATGCGCCCTGCAAGACAAATGGGCAGGGCCCTTCAAAGTAGTCGAGCGCAAGAGCCCTGTCACCTATCTCATCGATATGGAATCTTCACGGAACCCTCTCCGGGTCCTCCACGCCAATAGACTGAAACCCCACTTTGTGCGCTCAGAGCTCAGCCTCCTGATGGCAACAGACAGCGGGGCCGAGGAGGACTCCGAACCCCTTCCTGACCTCCTACGGAATCGAGAGAAGGATGGCTCCGTCGACGGGGTCCGACTCTCGGAGGCCCTCACCCCGGAACAGCGCCAAGGCTGCTGAGACCTCCTGCTGCAGTTCGCCACCCTGTTTTCCCTCACCCCAGGGGTCACCCCCTGGTGCTTACACGACGTGGACACTGGAGAGAGTCCCCCTGTCCGCCACCGGGCCTACCGCGTACCAGATCGGGTACGGGCCTGCATCCAAGAGGAGGTGGGCAAGATGCTCACACTCGGGGTCATCGAGCCCTCAGACAGCCCCTGGGCCAGCCCAGTGGTACTGGTCCCCAAAGCGGCCGCCCCCGGCACCACGCCTGAGCTCCGGTTCTGCGTCGACTACCGGGGCCTGAATGCGGTCACCAGAACAGACGCACACCCCATTCCCCGAGCAGATGAACTAATCGACCGCCTGGGGGCTGCCCGCTACCTCAGCATCTTCGACCTGACAGCGGGCTACTGGCAGATCGGTCTCACACCCCGGGCCCAAGAACGATCTGCCTTCTCCACCCCTGATGGGCACTACCACTTCAAGGTCATGCCCTTCGGCATGAAGAATGCCCCAGCAACATTTCAGCGGCTCGTAAACCAGGTCCTGGCGGGACTCGAAGAATTCAGCGCCGCCTACCTGGACGATATCGCTGTGTACAGCCGCCACTGGTCCGACCACCTCCACCACCTCCGAAAGGTGCTACAGGCCCTCCAGCGGGCTGGCCTCACGATCAAGGCAAGCAAATGCCAAATTGGCCAGGGGTCCGTGACCTATCTCGGGCACCAGGTGGGAAGCGGTCTGGTGGCCCCTCTGCAACTCAAGATCGCTGCCATCCAGTCTTGGCAGCCCCCCATCACCCAGACCGAGGTCCGCGCCTTCTTGGGACTTACAGGCTACTACCGGCGGTTCGTGAGGGACTATGGCAGCATTGTGGGGCCCCTAACGGAACTCACCTCTAAGAACCAACCGAAGGAGGTCAACTGGACCCCCGACTGTCAAACCGCCTTCGAGAAGCTGAAGGCCGCCATGTGCTCCGCCCCTGTGCTCCAGGCCCCCGACTACAGCCAGGAATTCATCGTTCAAACGGACGCCTCCGACCATGGCATTGGGGCAGTCCTTTCCCAGCTGAACCCCGAAGGACTTGACCAGCCGGTGGCTTTCATCAGCAGACGGCTCCTGGCCCGAGAACAACGCTGGAGCACCATCGAGAGGGAGGCCTTCGCCGTGGTGTGGGCCCTCAAAAAGCTCCGGCCCTATCTCTTCGGCACCCACTTCCGGGTACAGACCGATCATCGGCCCCTGCAGTGGCTAATGCAGATGCGGGGGGAAAACCCGAAACTCTTGCGCTGGTCCATCTCCCTGCAGGGGATGGACTTCACTGTGGAACATCGACCAGGGCAAGACCACGCCAACGCAAATGGCCTGTCCCGCTTTTTCCGCCTCGACGAAGAGAGTCCCCAAGAGGATGGGTGACTCTCCCCGCCTTCAGCTGGGGGGGACGCATGTTGGACAGGCCTCGTGAAAGGCTTGCTCCCTCCCCGCATGACCAGGCCCGAGCCGGGCTCTTCAGGTGTCACCCACAACCACCACCCGTTTCCAGTCTCATATGGGACCCCTGCCCCTGGACATCTCCCCGTCCTGGGCCCATCTCCCACCGGCCCTCTCGCCCGGCCTGGGCGCCATCTTGGACACAGCACCACGAGGCCGCGTGGCCTCCGATCGACCCTAACCCTGGGCCTGGCCAGGCCCCGACATCCCGGCACCACCATCCACCCAGGAGGTGAGCGGACTACTTGGCAGGTCAATGAGAGAAAGAGGTGTCAATGGCTCTCCCCCGCCAGGTGCTGATCGCCCCCGGCTCCCCCGGGCACTGGCTCCACCCCCCTGCTGGGTGTCTGGACTCCCTCATCCTGGACCTCCCGACCTCCAAGTGCGAGGGTCCGGACATCAAAGGGCGCCAGACCTATAACTGGGGCAGCTCCAGAGCAGGAAGGCAGTTGTATCCTGGAGTCGAGAGACGCAGTGAAGAACTCATCCTTGACGGACTACTGGCGCTGCCGTAGCCCTGCCTTGTGAACTATCGACCTGCCTGCTGGCGCTGCCGCAACCTTCTGAAACCTTCATCGTCGTCGGGACCTGCTGGCGTGGCCGCGGACCGTTTGTAACCACCACCTTCATCGGGACCTGCTGGCTCCGCCGCGGACCGTCGCTACCTTCAACCATCTCGGGACCTGCTGGCTCCGCCGCGGCCCGATCATCTAGAACGCCGAGCTCGAGGATTGTGAGCTATTTCATCTACCAGTTTGGTAACGAGACTGTCCCGCTACCCTTTTCCAAACCAAAGAGACTAACCTAGAGGGGACCCCTGAGTCCAGACCTCCTTGTACCATTTCACCGTACTTGAAGAATTGCTTATAAAGTAACGTTGAACCTTATCCTTGTGTGGTGTACATCTGTGGGGGGGGAAGTTACTTGTCTGTACGATCGCTGGAGACGGCTCTCCCCGGAGGCTTCTCCCCTTGTCCTCGGCCGACCCTCCCGGTCCATCTAACAGTCCTCACCTCCTCTGCATCCCTGGACAGGCCTCACCTCCTCTGCACCCCTGGACAGTCCTCTCCTCCTCTGCACCCCCTGGACAGGCCTCTCCTCCTCTTCACCCCTGGACAGGCCTCTCCTCCTCTGCACTCCCTGGATAGGCTTCTCCTCCTCTTCACCCCTGGACAGGCCTCTCCTCCTCTTCACCCCTGGACAGGCCTCTCCTCCTCTGCACTCCCTGGATAGGCATCTCCTCCGCTTCACCCATGGACAATCCTCTCCTCCTTTTCACCCCTGGACAGGCCTCTCCTCCTCTGCACCCCCTGGATATGCCTCTCCTCCTCTGCACCCCTGGACAGGCTTCTCGTCCTCTGCACCCCTGGACAGGCCTCTCCTCCTCTGCACCCCTGGACAAGCCTCACCTCCTCTGCAACGATGGACAGGCCTCTCCTCCTCTGCACACCTGGACAGGCTTCACCTCCTTTGCACCCCTGGACAGGCCTCACCTCCTCTGCACACCTGGACAGGCCTCTCCTCCTCTGCACCCCTGGACAGGCCTCTCCTCCTCTGCACCCCTGGACAGGCCTCAGCTCCACTGCACCCCTGGACAGGCCTCTCCTCCTCTGCACCCCTGGACTGGACTCTCCTCCTCTGCACCCCTGGACAGGCCTCACCTCTTCTGCAGCCCTGGACAGGCCTCACCTACTATGCACCCCTGGACAGGCCTCACCTACTCTGCACCCCTGGACAGACCTCTCCTCTGCACCCTTGGACAGGCCTCTCCTCCTCTGCACCCCTGGACTAGCCTCACCTCCTCTGCAACCCTGGACAGGCCTCTCCTACTCTGCACCCCTGGAAAGGCCTCTCCTCCTCTGCACCCCTAGACAGTCCTCTCCTCCTCTTCACCCCTGGACAGGCCTCTCTTCCTCTGCACCCTTGGACAGGCATTTCCTCCTCTGCGAACCTGGACAGGCCTTTCCTTCTCTGCACCCCTCGACAGGTCTCACCTCCTCTGCTACCCTGGACAGGCCTCTCCTCCTCTACATCCCTGGACAGGCCTCACCTCCTCTGCACCACTGGACAGGCCTCACCTCCTCTGCACCCCTGGACAAGCCTCTCCTCCTCTGCACCCCTGGATAGGCCTCTCATCCTCTGCAACCCCTGGACAGCCCTCACCCCCTCTGCACCCCTGGACAGGCCCCCCTCCTCTGCCCTTCTTCTGGACAGGCCTCACTTCCTCTGCACCCCTGAACAAGCCTCAACTCCTCTGCACCCCTGGACAGGCCTCTCCTCCTCTGCACCCCTGGACTAGCCTCACCTCCTCTGCACCCCTAGACAGGCCTCTCCTCCTCTGCACCCCTGGACAGGCCTCTCCTCCCCTGCACACCTGGACAGGTCTCACCACCTCTGCACCCCTGGACAGGCCTCAACTCCTCTGCACACCTGGACAGGCCTGACCTCCCCTGTACCCCTGGACAGGCCTCACCCCCTCTGCACCCCTGTACAGGCCTCTCCTCCTCTGCACCCTTGGACAGGCCTCAATTCCTCTGCACCCCTGAAAAGGCCTCAGCTCCACTGCACCTCTGGACAGGGCTCTCCTCCTCTGCACCCCTGGATAGGCCTCTCCTCCTCTGCGCCCCTGGACAGTCCTCTCCTCCTCTGCACCCTTGGACAGGCATTTCCTCCTCTCCACACCTGGACAGGCCTCACCTCTTCTGCACCTCTGGACAGGCCTAACCTCTTCTGTACCCCTGGACAGGCATCAGCTCCTCTGCACCCCTGGACAGGCCTCACCTCCTCTGCACCTCTAGACAGGCCCCATCTCCTCTGCACCTCTGGACAGGCCACTCCTCCTCTGCACCCCTGGACAGGCCTCACCTCCTCTGCACCTCTAGACAGGACTCACCTCCTCTCTACCCCTGGACATGCCTCACCTCCTCTGCACCCCTGGACAGACCTCACCTCCTCTGCACCCCTGGATAGGCCTCTCCTCCTCTGCACCCCTGGACAGGCCTCTCCTCCTCTGCACCCCTGGGCAGGCCTCAGCTCCATTGTACCCATGGACAGGCCTCAGCTCCTCTGCACCTCTGGACAGGCCTCACCTCCTCTGCACCCCTGGACAGGCCTCTCCTCCTCTGCACCCCTGGACAGGCATTTCCTTCTCTGCACACCTGGACAGGCCTCACCTCCTCTGCACCCCTGGACAGGCCTCACCTCCTCTGCACCCCTGGAAAGGCCTCTCCTCCTCTGCACCCCTGGACAGTCCTCTCCTCCTCTGCACCCCAGGACAGGCCTCACCTCCTCTGCACACCTGGACAGCCCTCACCTCCTTTGCACCCCTGGACAGGCCTCCCCTCCTCTGCCCTTCTTCTGGACAGGCCTCACCTCCTGTGCACCCCTGAACAAGCCTCAACTCCTCTGCACCCCTGGACAGGCCTCTCCTCCTCTGCACCCCTGGACTAGCCTCACCTCCTCTGCACCCCTAGACAGGCCTCTCCTCCTCTGCACCCCTGGACAGGCCTCTCCTCCTCTGCACACCTGGACAGGCCTCACCACCTTTGCACCCCTGGACAGACCTCAACTCCTCTGCCCCCCTGGACAGGCCTGACCTCCCCTGTACCCCTGGACAGGCCTTACCTCCTCTGCACCCCTGACAGGCCTCTCCTCCTCTGCAGCCTTGGACAGGCCTATCCTCCTCTGCACCCCTGGACAGGCCTCAGCTCCACTGCACCCCTGGACAGGGCTCTCCTCCTCTGCACCCCTGGACAGGCCTCTCCTCCTCTGCACCCTTGGACAGGCATTTCCTCCTCTGCATACCTGGACAGGCCTATCCTCCTCTTCACCCCTGGACAGGCCTCTCCTCCTCTGCACCCCTGGACATGCCTCTCCTCCTCTTCTCCCCTGGGCAGGCCTCTCCTCCTCTGCATGTTTCGACAGGCATTTCCTTCTCTGCACACCTGGACAGGCCTCACCTCCTCTGCACCCCTGGACAGGCCTCTCTTCCTAAGCACCCTTGGATGGGCTTTTCCTCCTTTGCACCCCTGGACAGGCCTCACCTCCTCTGCACCCCCTGGACAGGCCTCACCTCCTCTGTACCCCTGGACAGGCCTCACCTCCTCTGTACCCCTGGACAGGCCTCTCCTCCTCTTCTCCCCTGGGCAGGCCTCTCCTCCTCTGCACGTTTGGACAGGCATTTCCTTCTCTGCACCACTGGAAAGGCCTCACCTCCTCTGCACCCCTGGATAGGCCTCTCCTCCTCTGCACCCCTAGACAGGACTCACCTCCTCTGCACCCCTGGACAGGCCTCACCTCCTCTGCACCCCTGGACATGCCTCTCCTCCTCTGCACCCCTGGGCAGGCCTAAGCTCCACTGCACCCCTGGACAGGCCTCTCCTCCTCTGATTCCCTGGACTGGCCTCTACTCCTCTGCACCCCTGGACAGGCCTCTGAATCCATGGACAGGCCTCTCTACCTCTGCACCCCTGGGCAGGCCTCAGCTCCACTGCAACCCTGGACAGGCCTCTCCTCCTCTGAATTCCTGGACAGGCCTCTCCACCTCTGCACCCCTGGGCAGGCCTCAGCTCCACTGCACCCCTGGACATGCCTCAGCTTCACTGCACCCCTGGACAGGCCTCTCCTCCTCTGCACCCCTGGACAGGCCTCTCCTCCTCTGCACCCCTGGACAGGCCTCTCCTCCTCTGCACCCCTGGGCAGGCCTCGACTCCACTGCACCCCTGGACAGGCCTCAACTCCACTGCACCCCTGGACAGGCCTCAGCTCCACTGCACCCCTGGACAGGCCTCTCCTTCTTTACACCCCTGGACAGGCCTCTCCTCCGCTGCACCTTTGGACAGGCCTCTCCTCCTCTGCACCCCTGGACAGGCCTCTCCTCCTCTGCCCCTCCTCTGGGCAGGCCTCTCCTCTTCACCCATGGACAGGCCTCTCCTGCTCTGCACCCCTGGACAGGCCTCTCTTTCTCTGCACCCCTGGTCAGGCCTCTCTTCCTCTGCACCTCTGGACAGGCCTCTCCTTCTCTGCACCTCTGGACAGGTCTCATCTCCTCTGCTACCCTGGACAGACCTCTCCTCCTCTGCACCCCTGGACGGGCCTCACCTCCTCTGCACCCCTGAACAGGCCTCTCCTCCTCTGCACCCCTGGACAGGCCTCTCCTCCTCTACACCCCTGGACAGGCCTCTCCTCCTCTGCACCCCCTGGATAGGCCTCTCCTCCTCTTCACCCCTGGACAGGCCTCACCTCCTCTTCCCCCCTGGACAGGCCTCCCTTCCTCTTCACCCCTGGACAGGCCTCTCCTCCTCTGCACCCCTGGACAGGCCTCTCTTCCTCAGCACCCTTGGACAGGCATTTCCTCCTCTGCGAACCTGGACAGGCCTCTCCTTCTCTGCACCCCTCGACAGGTCTCACCTCCTCTGCTACCCTGGACAGGCCTCTCCTCCTCTACATCCCTGGACAGGCCTCACCTCCTCTGCACCACAGGACAGGCCTCACCTCCTCTGCACCCCTGGACAAGCCTCTCCTCCTCTGCACCCCTGGATAGGCCTCTCATCCTCTGCAACCCCTGGACAGCCCTCACCCCCTCTGCACCCCTGGACAGGCCCCCCCTCCTCTGCCCTTCTTCTGGACAGGCCTCACCTCCTCTGCATCCCTGAACAAGCCTCAACTCCTCTGCACCCCTGGACAGGCCTCTCCTCCTCTGCACCCCTGGACTAGCCTCACCTCCTCTGCACCCCTAGACAGGCCTCTCCTCCTCTGCACCCCTGGACAGGCCTCTCCTCCTCTGCACACCTGGACAGGTCTCACCACCTCTGCACCTCTGGACAGGCCTCAACTCCTCTGCACACCTGGACAGGCCTGACCTCCCCTGTACCCCTGGACAGGCCTCACCCCCTCTGCACCCCTGGACAGGCCTCTCCTCCTCTGCACCCTTGGACAGGCCTCTTCTGCTCTGCACCCCTGGAAAGGCCTCTCCTCCTCTGTGCCCCTGGACAGTCCTCTCCTCCTCTGCACCCTGGACAGGCATTTCCTCCTCTCCACACCTGGACAGGCCTCACTTCTTCTGCACCTCTGGACAGGCCTAACCTCTTCTGTACCCCTGGACAGGCATCAGCCCCTCTGCACCACTGGAAAGGCCTCACCTCCTCTGCACCCCTGGATAGGCCTCTCCTCCTCTGCACCCCTAGACAGGCCCCACCTCCTCTGCACCCCTGGACAGGCCTCTCCTCCTCTGCACCCCTGGGCAGGCCTCAGCTCCACTGTACCCCTGGACAGGCCTCAGCTCCTCTGCACCCCTGGACAGGCCTCACATCTTCTGCACCCCTGGACAGGCCTCTCCTCCTCTGCACCCCTTGAAAGGCCTCTCCTCCTCTGCACCCCTGGACAGTCCTCTCCTCCTCTGCACCCCAGGACAGGCCTCGCCTCCTCTGTACCCCTGGGCAGGCCTCACCTCCTCTGCACCCCTGGACAGGACTCTCCTCTTCTGCACCCCTGGGCAGGCCTCAGCACCACTTCATCCATGGTCAGGCCTCTCCTCCTCTGCACCCCTGGACAGGCCTCTCCTCCTAAGCACCCCTGGACAGGCCTCTCCATCTCTGCCCCCTGGACAGACCTCTGCACCCCTGGACATGCCTCTCCTCTTCTGCACCCCTGGGCAGGCCTCAGCACCACTGCATCCCTGGACAGGCCTCTCCTCCTCTGCACCCCCTGGATAGGCCTCTCCTCCTCTTCACCCCTGGACAGGCATCTCCTCCCCTTCACCCATGGACAGGCCTCTCCTCCTCTTCACCCCTGGACAGGCCTCTCCTCCTCTGCACCCCCTGGATAGGCGTCTCCGGCTCTTCACCCCTAGAAAGGCATCTCCTCCTCTTCACCCCTGGACAGGCCTCTCCTCCTCTGCACCCCCTGGACAGGTCTTTCCTCATCACCCCTGGACAGCCCTCACCTCCTCTGCACCCCTGGACAGGCCTCTCCTTCTTTACACCCCTGGACAGGCCTCTCCTCTGCTGAACCTTTGGACAGGCCTCTCCTCCTCTGCACCCCTGGACAGGCCTCTCCTCCTCTGCCCCTCCTCTGGGCAGGCCTCTCCTCTTCACCCATGGACAGGCCTCTCCTGCTCTGCACCCCTGGACAGGCCTCTCTTTCTCTGCACCCCTGGTCAGGCCTCTCTTCCTCTGCACCTCTGGACAGGCCTCTCCTTCTCTGCACCTCTGGACAGGTCTCATCTCCTCTGCTACCCTGGACAGACCTCTCCTCCTCTGCACCCCTGGACGGGCCTCACCTCCTCTGCACCCCTGGACAGGCCTCTCCTCCTCTGCACCCCTGGACAGGCCTCTCCTCCTCTACACCCCTGGACAGGCCTCTCCTCCTCTGCACCCCCTGGATAGGCCTCTCCTCCTCTTCACCCCTGGACAGGCCTCACCTCCTCTTCCCCCCTGGACAGGCCTCCCTTCCTCTTCACCCCTGGACAGGCCTCTCCTCCTCTGCACCCCTGGACAGGCCTCTCTTCCTCTGCACCCTTGGACAGGCATTTCCTCCTCTGCGAACCTGGACAGGCCTCTCCTTCTCTGCACCCCTCGACAGGTCTCACCTCCTCTGCTACCCTGGACAGGCCTCTCCTCCTCTACATCCCTGGACAGGCCTCACCTCCTCTGCACCACAGGACAGGCCTCACCTCCTCTGCACCCCTGGACAAGCCTCTCCTCCTCTGCACCCCTGGATAGGCCTCTCATCCTCTGCAACCCCTGGACAGCCCTCACCCCCTCTGCACCCCTGGACAGGCCCCCCCTCCTCTGCCCTTCTTCTGGACAGGCCTCACCTCCTCTGCATCCCTGAACAAGCCTCAACTCCTCTGCACCCCTGGACAGGCCTCTCCTCCTCTGCACCCCTGGACTAGCCTCACCTCCTCTGCACCCCTAGACAGGCCTCTCCTCCTCTGCACCCCTGGACAGGCCTCTCCTCCTCTGCACACCTGGACAGGTCTCACCACCTCTGCACCTCTGGACAGGCCTCAACTCCTCTGCACACCTGGACAGGCCTGACCTCCCCTGTACCCCTGGACAGGCCTCACCCCCTCTGCACCCCTGGACAGGCCTCTCCTCCTCTGCACCCTTGGACAGGCCTCTTCTGCTCTGCACCCCTGGAAAGGCCTCTCCTCCTCTGTGCCCCTGGACAGTCCTCTCCTCCTCTGCACCCTTGGACAGGCATTTCCTCCTCTCCACACCTGGACAGGCCTCACTTCTTCTGCACCTCTGGACAGGCCTAACCTCTTCTGTACCCCTGGACAGGCATCAGCCCCTCTGCACCACTGGAAAGGCCTCACCTCCTCTGCACCCCTGGATAGGCCTCTCCTCCTCTGCACCCCTAGACAGGCCCCACCTCCTCTGCACCCCTGGACAGGCCTCTCCTCCTCTGCACCCCTGGGCAGGCCTCAGCTCCACTGTACCCCTGGACAGGCCTCAGCTCCTCTGCACCCCTGGACAGGCCTCACATCCTCTGCACCCCTGGACAGGCCTCTCCTCCTCTGCACCCCTTGAAAGGCCTCTCCTCCTCTGCACCCCTGGACAGTCCTCTCCTCCTCTGCACCCCAGGACAGGCCTCGCCTCCTCTGTACCCCTGGGCAGGCCTCACCTCCTCTGCACCCCTGGACAGGACTCTCCTCTTCTGCACCCCTGGGCAGGCCTCAGCACCACTTCATCCATGGTCAGGCCTCTCCTCCTCTGCACCCCTGGACAGGCCTCTCCTCCTAAGCACCCCTGGACAGGCCTCTCCATCTCTGCCCCCTGGACAGACCTCTGCACCCCTGGACATGCCTCTCCTCTTCTGCACCCCTGGGCAGGCCTCAGCACCACTGCATCCCTGGACAGGCCTCTCCTCCTCTTCACCCCTGGACAGGCCTCTCCTCCTCTGCACCCCCTGGATAGGCGTCTCCGGCTCTTCACCCCTAGAAAGGCATCTCCTCCTCTTCACCCCTGGACAGGCCTCTCCTCCTCTGCACCCCCTGGACAGGTCTTTCCTCATCACCCCTGGACAGCCCTCACCTCCTCTGCACCCCTAGACAGGCCTCTCCTCCTCTGCCCCTCTTCTAGACAGGCCTCGCCTCCTCTGCACCCCTGGACAATCCTCACCTCCTCTGCACCCCTCGACAGGCCTCTCCTCCTCTGCACCCCTGGACAAGCCTCACCTCCTCTGCAACGATGGACAGGCCTCTCCTCCTCTGCACAGCTGGACAGGCTTCGCCTCCTTTGCACCCCTGGACAGGCCTCACCTCCTCTGCACCCCTGGACAGGCCTCTCCTCCTCTGCACCCCTAGACAGGCCTCTCCTCCTCTGCACCCCTGGACAGGCATTTCCTCCTCTCCACACCTGGACAGGCCTCACTTCTTCTGCACCTCTGGACAGGCCTAACCTCTTCTGTACCCCTGGACAGGCATCAGCCCCTCTGCACCACTGGAAAGGCCTCACCTCCTCTGCACCCCTGGATAGGCCTCTCCTCCTCTGCACCCCTAGACAGGCCCCACCTCCTCTGCACCCCTGGACAGGCCTCTCCTCCTCTGCACCCCTGGGCAGGCCTCAGCTCCACTGTACCCCTGGACAGGCCTCAGCTCCTCTGCACCCCTGGACAGGCCTCACATCCTCTGCACCCCTGGACAGGCCTCTCCTCCTCTGCACCCCTTGAAAGGCCTCTCCTCCTCTGAACCCCTGGACAGTCCTCTCCTCCTCTGCACCCCAGGACAGGCCTCGCCTCCTCTGTACCCCTGGGCAGGCCTCACCTCCTCTGCACCCCTGGACAGGACTCTCCTCTTCTGCACCCCTGGGCAGGCCTCAGCACCACTTCATCCATGGTCAGGCCTCTCCTCCTCTGCACCCCTGGACAGGCCTCTCCTCCTAAGCACCCCTGGACAGGCCTCTCCATCTCTGCCCCCTGGACAGACCTCTGCACCCCTGGACATGACTCTCCTCTTCTGCACCCCTGGGCAGGCCTCAGCATCACTGCATCCCTGGACAGGCCTCTCCTCCTCTTCACCCCTGGACAGGCCTCTCCTCCTCTGCACCCCCTGGATAGGCCTCTCCTCCTCTTCACCCCTGGACAGGCATCTCCTCCCCTTCACCCATGGACAGGCCTCTCCTCCTCTTCACCCCTGGACAGGCCTCTCCTCCTCTGCACCCCCTGGATAGGCGTCTCCGGCTCTTCACCCCTAGAAAGGCATCTCCTCCTCTTCACCCCTGGACAGGCCTCTCCTCCTCTGCACCCCCTGGACAGGTCTTTCCTCATCACCCCTGGACAGCCCTCACCTCCTCTGCACCCCTGGACAGGCCTCTCCTCCTCTGCCCCTCTTCTAGACAGGCCTCGCCTCCTCTGCACCCCTGGACAATCCTCACCTCCTCTGCACCCCTTGACAGGCCTCTCCTCCTCTGCACCCCTGGACAAGCCTCACCTCCTCTGCAACGATGGACAGGCCTCTCCTCCTCTGCACAGCTGGACAGGCTTCGCCTCCTTTGCACCCTTGGACAGGCCTCACCTCCTCTGCACCCCTGGACAGGCCTCTCCTCCTCTGCACCCCTAGACAGGCCTCTCCTCCTCTGCACCCCTGGACAGGCCTCAGCTCCACTGCCCCCCTGGACTGGCCTCTCCTCCTCTGCACCCCTGGACAGGCCTCTCCTCCTCTGCACCCCTGGATAGGCCTCTCCTCCTCTGCACCCCTGGACAGCCCTCATCTCCTCTGCACCCCTGGACAGGCTTCTCCTCCTCTGCCCCTCTTCTGGACAGGCCTCGCCTCCTCTGCACCCCTGGACAAGCCTCACCTCCTCTGCACCCCTGGACAGGCCTCTCCTCCTCTGCACCCTTGGACAAGCCTCACCTGCTTTGCAACCCTGGACAGGCCTCTCCTCCTCTGCACACCTGGACAGGCTTCACCTCCTTTGCACCCCTGGACCGGCCTCACCTCCTCTGCACCCCTGGAAAGGCCTCTCCTCCTCTGCACCCCAGGACAGTCCTCTCCTCCTCTGCACCCCTGGACAGGCCTCGCCTCCCCTTTACCACTGGACAGGCCTCACCTCCTCTGCACCCCTGGACAGGCCTCTCCTCTTCTGCACCCCGCTTGGCAGGCCTCAGCTCCACTGCACTCCTGGTCAGGCCTCAGCACCACTGCATCCATGGCCAGGCCTCTCCTCCTCTGCACCCCTGGACAGGCCACTCTTCCTCTGCACCCCTGGACAGGCCTCACCTCCTCTGCATCCCTGGACAGTCCTCTCCTCCTCTGCACCCCTGGACAGTCCTCACCTCCTCTGCACCCCTGGACAGGCCTCTCCTCTTCACCCCTGGACAGGCCTCTCCTCCTCTGCACCCCTGGACAGGCCTGTCCTCCTCTGCACCCCCTGGATAGGCATCTCCTCCTCTTCACCCCTGGACAGGCCTCTCCTCCTCTGCACCCCTGGACAGGCCTCTCCTCCTCTGCACCCCTGGACAGGCCTGTCCTCATCTGCACTCCCTGGATAGGCCTCTCCTCCTCTTCACCCTGGACAGGCCTCTCCTCCTCTGACCCCTGGACAGCCCTCACCTCCTCTGCACCCCTGGACAGGCCTCTCCTTCAGTGCCCTTCTTCTGGACAGGCCTCATCTCCTCTGCACCCCGGGACAGGCCTCTCCTCCTCTGCCCCCTGGACAGGTCTCTTCTCCTCTGCACACCTGGACAGGCCTCACCACCTCTGCACCCCTGGGCAGGCCTCACCTCCGCTGCACCCCTGGACAGGCCTGACCTCATCTGCACCCCTGGACAGGCCTCACCTCCTCTGCACCCCAGGACAGGCCTCTCCTCCTCCGCACCCCCTGGATAGGCCTCACCTCCTCTGCATCCCTGGACAGGCCTCACATCCACTGCACCCCTGGACAGGCCTCTCCTCTGCTCCCCAGGATAGGCCTCAGCTCCACTGCACTCCTGGACAGGCCTCACCTCCTCTGCACCCCTGGACAGGCCTCTCCTCCTCCGCACCCCCTGGATAAGCCTCTCCTCCTCTTCACCCCTGGACAGGCCTCTCCTCCTCTGCATCCCTGGACAGTCCTCACCTCCTCTGCACCCCTGGACAGTCCTCACCTCCTCTGCACCCCTGCACCCCTGGACAGTCCTCACCTCCTCTGCACCCCTGGACAGTCCTCACCTCCTCTGCACCCCTGGACAGTCCTCACCTCCTCTGCATCCCTGGACAGGTCTCACGTCCACTGCACCCCTGGATAGGCCTCTCCTCCTCTGCACCCCTGGACAGGCCTCAGCTCCACTGCATAACTGGACAGGCCTCACCTCCTCAGCACCCCTGGACAGGCCTCTCCTCCTCTGCACCCCTGGACAGGCATCTCCTCCTCTTCACCCCTGGACAGGCCTCTCCTCATCTGCACCCCCTGGATAGGCCTCTCCTCCTCTGCACCCCTGGACAGGCCTCTCCTCCTCTGCACCCCTAGACAGGCCTCTCCTCCTCTGCACCCCTGAACAAGACTCAACTCCTCTGCACCCCTGGACAGGCCTCTCCTCCTCTGCACCCCTGGACAGGCCTCTCCTCCTCTGCACCACAGGACAGGCCTCAGCTCCACTGCACCCCTGGACAGGCCTCTCCTCCTCTGCACCCCTAGACAGGCCTCTCCTCCTCTGCACCCCTAGACAGGCCTCTCCTCCTCTGCACCCCTGGACAGGTCTCTTCTCCTCCGCACCCCTGGATAGGCCTCACCTCTGCTGCACCCCTGGACAGGCCTGACCTCATCTGCACCCCTGGACAGGCCTCTCCTCCTATGCCCCCCTGGACAGGCCTCTCCTCCTCTCCACCCATGGACAGGCCTCACCCCCTCTGCACCTCTGGACAGGCCTCACCTCCTCTGCAGCCCTGGACAGGCCAGACCTCCTCTGCACCCCTGGACAGGCCTCTACTCCTCTGCACCTCTGGATAGGCCTCAGCTCCTCTGCAACCCTGGATGGGCCTCTCCTCCTCTGCACCCCTGGACAGGCCTCTCCTCCTCTGCACCCTTGGACAGGCCTCACCTCCTCTGCACCCCTGGACAGGCATCAGCTGCTCTGCACCAGTGGACAGGCCTCTCCTCCTCTTCACCCCTGGACAGGAATCTCCTCCACTTCACCCCTGGACAGGCCTCTCCCCCTCTTAACCCCTGGACAGGCCTCTCCTCCTCTGCACCCCTGGACAGGCCTCAACTCCTCTGCACCCTGGGACAGGCCTCTCCTCCTTCGCACCCCCTGGATAGGCCTCTCCTCCTCTGTACCCCTGGACAGGCCTTTCCTCCTCTTCACCCCTGGACAGGCCTCTGCCCCTCTGCACCCCTAGACAGACCTCACCTTCTCTGCACCCCTGGACAGTCTTCAGCTCCTCTGCACCCCTGGACAGTCCTCACCTCCTCTGTACCCCTGGACAGGCCTTTCCTCCTCTGTACCCCTGGACAGGCCTCTCCTCCTCTTCACCCCTGGACAGGCCTCTCCCCTCTGCACCCCTGGACAGACCTCACCTTCTCTGCACCCCTGGACAGTCTTCACCTCCTCTGCACCCCTGGACAGTCCTCAACTCCTCTGCATCCCTGGACAGGCCTCACGTCCACTGCAACCCTGGACAGGCCTCTCCTCCTCTGCACCCCTGGACAATCTTCACCTCCTCTGCACCCCTTGACAGTCCTCACCTCATCTGCATCCCTGGACAGGCCTCACCTCCTCTGCACCCCCGGACAGGCCTCACCTCCTCCGCATCCATGGACAGTCCTCACCTCCTCTGCACCCCTGGACAGTCCTCTCCTCCTCTGCACCCCCTGGACAGGCCTCTCCTCCTCTTCACCCCTGGACAGGCCTCTCCTCCTCTGCACCCCCTGGATAGGCTTCTCCTCCTCTTCACCCCTGGACAGGCCTCTCCTCCTCTGCACCCCCTGGATAGGCTTCTCCTCCTCTTCACCCTTGGACAGGCCTCTCCTCCTCTGCACTCCCTGGATAGGCATCTCCTCCCCTTCACCCATGGACAATCCTCTCCTCCTTTTCACCCCTGGACAGGCCTCTCCTCCTCTGCACCCCTGGACAGGCCTCTCCTCCTCTGCACCCCTGGACAGGCCTCTCCTCCTCTGCACCCCTGGACAAGCCTCACCTCCTCTGCAACGATGGACAGGCCTCTCCTCCTCTGTACACCTGGACAGGCTTCACCTCCTTTGCACCCCTGGACAGTCCTCACCTCCTCTGCACACCTGGACAGGCCTCTCCTCCTCTTTTCCCCCCCACTGGACAGGCCTCTTCTCCTTTGCACCCCTGGACAGGCCTCAGCTCCACTGCACCCCTGGACTGGACTCTCCTCCTCTGCACCCAAGGACAGGCCTCACCTCTTCTGCACCCCTGGGCAGGCCTCACCTACTATGCACCCCTGGACAGGCCTCACCTACTCTGCACCCCTGGACAGGCCTCTCCTCTGCACCCTTGGACAGGCCTCTCCTCCTCTGCACCCCTGGTCAAGCCTCACCTCCTCTGCAACCCGGGACAGTCCTCACCTCCTCTGCAATCCTGGACAGGCCTCACCTCCTCTGCACCCCTGGACAGGCCTCTCCTCTTCTGCACCCGTGGGAAGGACTCAGCTCCACTGCACCCCTGGTCAGGCCTCAGCACTACTGCATCCATGGTCAGGGCTCTCCTCCTCTGCACCCCTGGAAAGGCCTCTCCTCCTCCTCACCCCTGGACAGGCCTCTCCTCCTCTGCACCCATGGACAGGCCTCACCTCCTCTGCACCCCTGGAGAGGCCTCACCTCCTCTGCATCCCTGGACAGTCCTCTCCTCCTCTGCACCCATGGACAGTCCTCACCTCCTCTGCAATCCTGGACAGGCCTCACCTCCTCTGCACCCCTGGACAGGCCTCACCTCCTCTGCCCCCTTGACAGGCCTCTCCTCCTCTGCACCCCTGGACAGGCCTCTCCTCCTCTGCCCCTCCTCTGGACAGGCCTCTCCTCCTCTTCACCCCTGGACAGGCCTCTCCTCCTCTGCACCCCTGGACAGGCCTCTCCTCCTCTGCCCCACCTCTGGACAGGCCTCTCCTCTTCACCCTGGACAGGCCTCTCCTCCTCTGCACCCCTGGACAGGCCTGTCCTCCTCTGCACCCCCTGGATAGGCCTCTCCTCCTCTTCACCCCTGGACAGGCTTCTCATCCTCTTCACCCTGGACAGGCCTCTCCTCCTCTGACCCCTGGACAGCCCTCACCTCCTCTGCACTCCAGGACAGGTTCACCTCCTCTGCCCTTCTTCTGGACAGGTCTCACCTCTTGTGCACCCCTGAACAAGCCTCAACACCTCTGCACCCCTGGACAGGCCTCTCCTCCTCTGCACCCCTGGACTAGCCTCACCTCCTCTGCACCCCTAGACAGGCCTCTCCTCCTCTGCACCCCTGGACAGGCCTCTCCTCCTCTGCACACCTGGACAGGCCTCACCACCTCTGCACCCCTGGACAGGCCTCAACTCCTCTGCACTCCTGGACAGTCCTGACCTCCCCTGTACCCCTGGACAGGCCTTACCTCCTCTGCACCCCTGACAGGCCTCTCCTCCTCTGCAGCCTTGGACAGGCCTCTCCTCCTCTGCACCCCTGGACAGGCCTCAGCTCCACTGCACCCCTGGACAGGGCTCTCCTCCTCTGCACCCCTGGACAGGCCTCTCCTCCTCTGCACCCTTGGACAGGCATTTTCTCCTCTGCACACCTGGACAGGCCTCTCCTCCTCTTCACCCCTGGACAGGCCTCTCCTCCTCTGCACCCCTGGACAGGCCTCTCCTCCTCTTCTCCCCTGGGCAGGCCTCTCCTCCTCTGCACCCCTGGACAGGCCTCTCTTCCTAAGCACCCTTGGATAGGCTTATCCTCCTTTGCACCCCTGGACAGGCCTCACCTCCTCTGCACCCCCTGGACAGGCCTCACCTCCTCTGTACCCCTGGACAGGCCTCACCTCCTCTGCACCCCTGGACAGGCCTAACCTCTTCTGTTCCCCTGGACATGCCTCTCCTCCTCTGCACCCCTGGGCAGGACTCTCCTCCTCTGCACCCCTAGACAGGACTCACCTTCTCTGCACCCCTGGACAGGCCTCACCTCCTCTGCACCTCTGGACATGCCTCTCCTCCTCTGCACCCCTGGGCAGGCCTCAGCTTCACTGCACCCCTGGACAGGCATCTCCTCCTCTGAATTCCTGGACAGGCCTCTCCACCTCTGCACCCCTGGATAGGCCTCTCCTCCTCTGCACCCCTAGACAGGACTCACCTCCTCTGCACCCCTGGACAGGCCTCACCTCCTCTGCACCCCTGGACATGCCTCTCCTCCTCTGCACCCCTGGGCAGGCCTCAGCTTTACTGCACCCCTGGACAGGCCTCTCCTCCTCTGATTCCCTGGACAGGCCTCTACTCCTCTGCACCCCTGGACAGGCCTCTCCTCCTCTGAATCCATGGACAGGCCTCTCTACCTCTGCACCCCTGGGCAGGCCTCAGCTCCACTGCACCCCTGGACAGGCCTCTCCTCCTCTGAATTCCTGGACAGGCCTCTCCACCTCTGCACCCCTGGGCAGGCCTCAACTCCACTGCACCCCTGGACAGGCCTCAGCTTCACTGCACCCCTGGACAGGCCTCTCCTCCTCTGCACCCCTGACAGGCCTCTCCTCCTCTCCACCCCTGGACAGGCCTCTCCTCCTCTGCACCCCTGGACAGGCCTCTCCTCCTCTGCATCCCTGGGCAGGCCTCAGCTCCACTGCACCCCTGGACAGGCCTCAGCTCCACTGCACCCCTGGACAGGCCTCTCCTCCTTTACACCCCTGGACAGGCCTCTCCTCCGCTGCACCTTTGGACAGGCCTCTCCTCCTCTGCACCCCTGGACAGGCCTCTCCTCCTCTGCCCCTCCTCTGGGCAGGCCTCTCCTCTTCACCCATGGACAGGCCTCTCCTGCTCTGCACCCCTGGACAGTCCTCTCTTTCTCTGCACCCCTGGTCAGGCCTCTCTTCCTCTGCACCTCTGGACAGGCCTCTCCTTCTCTGCACCCCTGGACAGGTCTCATCTCCTCTGCTACCCTGGACAGACCTCTCCTCCTCTGCACCCTTGGACGGGCCTCACCTCCTCTGCACCCCTGGACAAGCCTCTACTCTTCTGCACCCGTGGAAAGGACTCAGCTCCACTGCACCCCTGGTCAGGCCTCAGCACCACTGCATCCATGGTCAGGCCTCTCCTCCTCTTCACCGCTGGACAGGCCTCTCCTCCTCCTCACCCCTGGAGAGGCCTCACCTCCTCTGCATCCCTGGACAGTCCTCTCCTCCTCTGCACCCCTGGACAGTCCTCACCTCCTCTGCACCCCTGGACAGGCCTCACCTCCTCTACCCCCTTGACAGGCCTCTCCTCCTCTGCACCCCTGGACAGGCCTCTCCTCCTCTGCACCCCTGGACAGTCCTCACCTCCTCTGCCATTCTGGACAGGCCTCACCTCCTCTGCACCCCTGGACAGACCTCACCTCCTCTGCCCCCTTGACAGGCCTCTCCTCCTCTGCACCCATGGACAGGCCTCACCTCCTCTGCACCCCTGGAGAGGCCTCACCTCCTCTGCATCCCTGGACAGTCCTCTCCTCCTCTGCACCCCTGGACAGTCCTCACCTCCTCTGCAATTCTGGACAGGCCTCACCTCCTCTGCACCCCTGGACAGGCCTCACCTCCTCTGCCCCTTGACAGGCATCTCCTCCTCTGCACCCCTGGACAGGCCTCTCCTCCTCTGCCCCTCCTCTGGACAGGCCTCTCCTCCTCTTCACCCCTGGACAGGCTTCTCCTCCTCTGCACCCCTGGACAGGCCTCTCCTCCTCTGCCCCTCCTCTGGACAGGCCTCTCCTCTTCACCCCTGGACAGGCCTCTCCTCCTCTGCACCCCTGGACAGGCCTGTCCCCCTCTGCAACCCCTGGATAGGCCTCTCCTCCTCTTCACCCCTGGACAGGCCTCTCATCCTCTTCACCCTGGACAGGCCTCTCCTCCTCTGACCCCTGGACAGCCCTCACCTCCTCTGCACCCCTGGACAGGTTCTCCTCCTCTGCCCTTCTTCTGGATAGGCCTCACCTCCTCTGCACCCCTGTACAGGCCTCTCCTCCTTTGCACCCCTGGACAAGCCTCAACTCCTATGCACCCCTGGACAGGCCTCTACTCCTCTGCACCCCTGGACTAGCCGCACCTCCTCTGCACCCCTAGACAGGCCTCTCCTCCTCTGCACCCCTGGACAGGTCTCTTCTCCTCTGCACACCTGGACAGCCCTCACCTCCTCTGCACCCCTGGACAGGCCTCCCCTCCTCTGCCCTTCTTCTGGACAGGCCTCACCTCCTGTGCACCCCTGAACAAGCCTCAACTCCTCTGCACCCCTGGACAGGCCTCTCCTCCTCTGCACCCCTGGACTAGCCTCACCTCCTCTGCACCCCTAGACAGGCCTCTCCTCCTCTGCACCCCTGGACAGGCCTCTCCTCCTCTGCACACCTGGACAGGCCTCACCACCTTTGCACCCCTGGACAGACCTCAACTCCTCTGCACCCCTGGACAGGCCTGACCTCCCCTGTACCCCTGGACAGGCCTTACCTCCTCTGCACCCCTGACAGGCCTCTCCTCCTCTGCAGCCTTGGACAGGCCTATCCTCCTCTGCACCCCTGGACAGGCCTCAGCTCCACTGCACCCCTGGACAGGGCTCTCCTCCTCTGCACCCCTGGACAGGCCTCTCCTCCTCTGCACCCTTGGACAGGCATTTCCTCCTCTGCATACCTGGACAGGCCTCACCTCCTCTGCACCCCTGGACAGGCCTCACCTCCTCTGCCCCCTTGACAGGCCTCTCCTCCTCTGCACCCCTGGACAGGCCTCTCCTCCTCTGCCCCTCCTCTGGACAGGCCTCTCCTCCTCTTCACCCCTGGACAGGACTCTCCTCCTCTGCACCCCTGGACAGGCCTCTCCTCCTCTGCCCCTCCTCTGGACAGGCCTCTCCTCTTCACCCTGGACAGGCCTCTCCTCCTCTGCACCCCTGGACAGGCCTGTCCTCCTCTGCACCCCCTGGATAGGCCTCTCCTCCTCTTCACCCCTGGACAGGCCTCTCATCCTCTTCACCCTGGACAGGCCTCTCCTCCTCGGACCCCTGGACAGCCCTCACCTCCTCTGCACTCCAGGACAGGTTCACCTCCTCCGCCCTTCTTCTGGACAGGCCTCACCTCCTCTGCACCCCTGTACAGGCCTCTCCTCCTCTGCACCCCTGGACAAGCCTCAACTCCTCTGCACCCCTGGACAGGCCTCGACTCCTCTACACCCCTGGACTAGCCGCACCTCCTCTGCACCCCTAGACAGGCCTCTCCTCCTCTGCACCCCTGGACAGGTCTCTTCTCCTCTGCACACCTGGACAGCCCTCACCTCCTCTGCACCCCTGGACAGGCCTCCCCTCTCTGCCCTTCTTCTGGACAGGTCTCACCTCTTGTGCACCCCTGAACAAGCCTCAACACCTCTGCACCCCTGGACAGGCCTCTCCTCCTCTGCACCCCTGGACTAGCCTCACCTCCTCTGCACCCCTAGACAGGCCTCTGCTCCTCTGCACCCCTGGACAGGCCTCTCCTCCTCTGCACACCTAGACAGGCCTCACCACCTCTGCACCCCTGGACAGGCCTCAACTCCTCTGCACTCCTGGACAGTCCTGACCTCCCAAGTACCCCTGGACAGGCCTTACCTCATCTGCACCCCTGACAGGCCTCTCCTCCTCTGCAGCCTTGGACAGGCCTCTCCTCCTCTGCACCCCTGGACAGGCCTCTCCTCCTCTGCACCCCCTGGACAGGCCTCTCCTCCTCTTCACCCCTGGACAGGCCTCTCCTCCTCTGCACCCCCTGGATAGGCTTCTCCTCCTCTTCACCCCTGGACAGGCCTCTCCTCCTCTGCACCCCCTGGATAGGCTTCTCCTCCTCTTCACCCTTGGACAGGCCTCTCCTCCTCTGCACTCCCTGGATAGGCATCTCCTCCCCTTCACCCATGGACAATCCTCTCCTCCTTTTCACCCCTGGACAGGCCTCTCCTCCTCTGCACCCCTGGACAGGCCTTTCCTCCTCTTCACCCCTGGACAGGCCTCTCCTCCTCTTCACCCCTGGACAGGCCTCTCCCCTCTGCACCCCTGGACAGACCTCACCTTCTCTGCACCCCTGGACAGTCTTCACCTCCTCTGCACCCCTGGACAGTCCTCAACTCCTCTGCATCCCTGGACAGGCCTCACGTCCACTGCAACCCTGGACAGGCCTCTCCTCCTCTGCACCCCTGGACAATCTTCACCTCCTCTGCACCCCTTGACAGTCCTCACCTCATCTGCATCCCTGGACAGGCCTCACCTCCTCTGCACCCCCGGACAGGCCTCACCTCCTCCGCATCCATGGACAGTCCTCACCTCCTCTGCACCCCTGGACAGTCCTCTCCTCCTCTGCACCCCCTGGACAGGCCTCTCCTCCTCTTCACCCCTGGACAGGCCTCTCCTCCTCTGCACCCCCTGGATAGGCTTCTCCTCCTCTTCACCCCTGGACAGGCCTCTCCTCCTCTGCACCCCCTGGATAGGCTTCTCCTCCTCTTCACCCTTGGACAGGCCTCTCCTCCTCTGCACTCCCTGGATAGGCATCTCCTC
Organism: Lissotriton vulgaris; assembly: GCF_964263255.1. NCBI lineage: Eukaryota > Metazoa > Chordata > Amphibia > Caudata > Salamandridae > Lissotriton > Lissotriton vulgaris. The sequence goes on along the minus strand of NC_141685.1, from coordinate 106,803,592 downwards.
CCCTTCAGCCATGGACAATCCTCTCCTCCTTTTCACCCCTGGACAGGCCTCTCCTCCTCTGCACCCCTGGACAGGCCTTTCCTCCTCTTCACCCCTGGACAGGCCTCTCCTCCTCTGCACCCCTGGACAGGCCTCTCCTCCTCTGCACCCCTGGACAAGCCTCACCTCCTCTGCAACGATGGACAGGCCTCTCCTCCTCTGTACACCTGGACAGGCTTCACCTCCTTTGCACCCCTGGACAGTCCTCACCTCCTCTGCACACCTGGACAGGCCTCTCCTCCTCTTTTCCCCCCCACTGGACAGGCCTCTTCTCCTTTGCACCCCTGGACAGGCCTCAGCTCCACTGCACCCCTGGACTGGACTCTCCTCCTCTGCACCCAAGGACAGGCCTCACCTCTTCTGCACCCCTGGGCAGGCCTCACCTACTATGCACCCCTGGACAGGCCTCACCTACTCTGCACCCCTGGACAGGCCTCTCCTCTGCACCCTTGGACAGGCCTCTCCTCCTCTGCACCCCTGGTCAAGCCTCACCTCCTCTGCAACCCGGGACAGTCCTCACCTCCTCTGCAATCCTGGACAGGCCTCACCTCCTCTGCACCCCTGGACAGGCCTCTCCTCTTCTGCACCCGTGGGAAGGACTCAGCTCCACTGCACCCCTGGTCAGGCCTCAGCACTACTGCATCCATGGTCAGGGCTCTCCTCCTCTGCACCCCTGGAAAGGCCTCTCCTCCTTCTCACCCCTGGACAGGCCTCTCCTCCTCTGCACCCATGGACAGGCCTCACCTCCTCTGCACCCCTGGAGAGGCCTCACCTCCTCTGCATCCCTGGACAGTCCTCTCCTCCTCTGCACCCATGGACAGTCCTCACCTCCTCTGCAATCCTGGACAGGCCTCACCTCCTCTGCACCCCTGGACAGGCCTCACCTCCTCTGCCCCCTTGACAGGCCTCTCCTCCTCTGCACCCCTGGACAGGCCTCTCCTCCTCTGCCCCTCCCCTGGACAGGCCTCTCCTCCTCTTCACCCCTGGACAGGCCTCTCCTCCTCTGCACCCCTGGACAGGCCTCTCCTCCTCTGCCCCACCTCTGGACAGGCCTCTCCTCTTCACCCTGGACAGGCCTCTCCTCCTCTGCACCCCTGGACAGGCCTGTCCTCCTCTGCACCCCCTGGATAGGCCTCTCCTCCTCTTCACCCCTGGACAGGCTTCTCATCCTCTTCACCCTGGACAGGCCTCTCCTCCTCTGACCCCTGGACAGCCCTCACCTCCTCTGCACTCCAGGACAGGTTCACCTCCTCTGCCCTTCTTCTGGACAGGTCTCACCTCTTGTGCACCCCTGAACAAGCCTCAACACCTCTGCACCCCTGGACAGGCCTCTCCTCCTCTGCACCCCTGGACTAGCCTCACCTCCTCTGCACCCCTAGACAGGCCTCTCCTCCTCTGCACCCCTGGACAGGCCTCTCCTCCTCTGCACACCTGGACAGGCCTCACCACCTCTGCACCCCTGGACAGGCCTCAACTCCTCTGCACTCCTGGACAGTCCTGACCTCCCCTGTACCCCTGGACAGGCCTTACCTCCTCTGCACCCCTGACAGGCCTCTCCTCCTCTGCAGCCTTGGACAGGCCTCTCCTCCTCTGCACCCCTGGACAGGCCTCAGCTCCACTGCACCCCTGGACAGGGCTCTCCTCCTCTGCACCCCTGGACAGGCCTCTCCTCCTCTGCACCCTTGGACAGGCATTTTCTCCTCTGCACACCTGGACAGGCCTCTCCTCCTCTTCACCCCTGGACAGGCCTCTCCTCCTCTGCACCCCTGGACAGGCCTCTCCTCCTCTTCTCCCCTGGGCAGGCCTCTCCTCCTCTGCACCCCTGGACAGGCCTCTCTTCCTAAGCACCCTTGGATAGGCTTATCCTCCTTTGCACCCCCGGACAGGCCTCACCTCCTCTGCACCCCCTGGACAGGCCTCACCTCCTCTGTACCCCTGGACAGGCCTCACCTCCTCTGCACCCCTGGACAGGCCTAACCTCTTCTGTTCCCCTGGACATGCCTCTCCTCCTCTGCACCCCTGGGCAGGACTCTCCTCCTCTGCACCCCTAGACAGGACTCACCTTCTCTGCACCCCTGGACAGGCCTCACCTCCTCTGCACCTCTGGACATGCCTCTCCTCCTCTGCACCCCTGGGCAGGCCTCAGCTTCACTGCACCCCTGGACAGGCATCTCCTCCTCTGAATTCCTGGACAGGCCTCTCCACCTCTGCACCCCTGGATAGGCCTCTCCTCCTCTGCACCCCTAGACAGGACTCACCTCCTCTGCACCCCTGGACAGGCCTCACCTCCTCTGCACCCCTGGACATGCCTCTCCTCCTCTGCACCCCTGGGCAGGCCTCAGCTTCACTGCACCCCTGGACAGGCCTCTCCTCCTCTGATTCCCTGGACAGGCCTCTACTCCTCTGCACCCCTGGACAGGCCTCTCCTCCTCTGAATCCATGGACAGGCCTCTCTACCTCTGCACCCCTGGGCAGGCCTCAGCTCCACTGCACCCCTGGACAGGCCTCTCCTCCTCTGAATTCCTGGACAGGCCTCTCCACCTCTGCACCCCTGGGCAGGCCTCAACTCCACTGCACCCCTGGACAGGCCTCAGCTTCACTGCACCCCTGGACAGGCCTCTCCTCCTCTGCACCCCTGACAGGCCTCTCCTCCTCTCCACCCCTGGACAGGCCTCTCCTCCTCTGCACCCCTGGACAGGCCTCTCCTCCTCTGCATCCCTGGGCAGGCCTCAGCTCCACTGCACCCCTGGACAGGCCTCAGCTCCACTGCACCCCTGGACAGGCCTCTCCTCCTTTACACCCCTGGACAGGCCTCTCCTCCGCTGCACCTTTGGACAGGCCTCTCCTCCTCTGCACCCCTGGACAGGCCTCTCCTCCTCTGCCCCTCCTCTGGGCAGGCCTCTCCTCTTCACCCATGGACAGGCCTCTCCTGCTCTGCACCCCTGGACAGTCCTCTCTTTCTCTGCACCCCTGGTCAGGCCTCTCTTCCTCTGCACCTCTGGACAGGCCTCTCCTTCTCTGCACCCCTGGACAGGTCTCATCTCCTCTGCTACCCTGGACAGACCTCTCCTCCTCTGCACCCTTGGACGGGCCTCACCTCCTCTGCACCCCTGGACAAGCCTCTACTCTTCTGCACCCGTGGAAAGGACTCAGCTCCACTGCACCCCTGGTCAGGCCTCAGCACCACTGCATCCATGGTCAGGCCTCTCCTCCTCTTCACCGCTGGACAGGCCTCTCCTCCTCCTCACCCCTGGAGAGGCCTCACCTCCTCTGCATCCCTGGACAGTCCTCTCCTCCTCTGCACCCCTGGACAGTCCTCACCTCCTCTGCACCCCTGGACAGGCCTCACCTCCTCTACCCCCTTGACAGGCCTCTCCTCCTCTGCACCCCTGGACAGGCCTCTCCTCCTCTGCACCCCTGGACAGTCCTCACCTCCTCTGCCATTCTGGACAGGCCTCACCTCCTCTGCACCCCTGGACAGACCTCACCTCCTCTGCCCCCTTGACAGGCCTCTCCTCCTCTGCACCCATGGACAGGCCTCACCTCCTCTGCACCCCTGGAGAGGCCTCACCTCCTCTGCATCCCTGGACAGTCCTCTCCTCCTCTGCACCCCTGGACAGTCCTCACCTCCTCTGCAATTCTGGACAGGCCTCACCTCCTCTGCACCCCTGGACAGGCCTCACCTCCTCTGCCCCTTGACAGGCATCTCCTCCTCTGCACCCCTGGACAGGCCTCTCCTCCTCTGCCCCTCCTCTGGACAGGCCTCTCCTCCTCTTCACCCCTGGACAGGCTTCTCCTCCTCTGCACCCCTGGACAGGCCTCTCCTCCTCTGCCCCTCCTCTGGACAGGCCTCTCCTCTTCACCCCTGGACAGGCCTCTCCTCCTCTGCACCCCTGGACAGGCCTGTCCCCCTCTGCAACCCCTGGATAGGCCTCTCCTCCTCTTCACCCCTGGACAGGCCTCTCATCCTCTTCACCCTGGACAGGCCTCTCCTCCTCTGACCCCTGGACAGCCCTCACCTCCTCTGCACCCCTGGACAGGTTCTCCTCCTCTGCCCTTCTTCTGGATAGGCCTCACCTCCTCTGCACCCCTGTACAGGCCTCTCCTCCTTTGCACCCCTGGACAAGCCTCAACTCCTATGCACCCCTGGACAGGCCTCTACTCCTCTGCACCCCTGGACTAGCCGCACCTCCTCTGCACCCCTAGACAGGCCTCTCCTCCTCTGCACCCCTGGACAGGTCTCTTCTCCTCTGCACACCTGGACAGCCCTCACCTCCTCTGCACCCCTGGACAGGCCTCCCCTCCTCTGCCCTTCTTCTGGACAGGCCTCACCTCCTGTGCACCCCTGAACAAGCCTCAACTCCTCTGCACCCCTGGACAGGCCTCTCCTCCTCTGCACCCCTGGACTAGCCTCACCTCCTCTGCACCCCTAGACAGGCCTCTCCTCCTCTGCACCCCTGGACAGACCTCTCCTCCTCTGCACACCTGGACAGGCCTCACCACCTTTGCACCCCTGGACAGACCTCAACTCCTCTGCACCCCTGGACAGGCCTGACCTCCCCTGTACCCCTGGACAGGCCTTACCTCCTCTGCACCCCTGACAGGCCTCTCCTCCTCTGCAGCCTTGGACAGGCCTATCCTCCTCTGCACCCCTGGACAGGCCTCAGCTCCACTGCACCCCTGGACAGGGCTCTCCTCCTCTGCACCCCTGGACAGGCCTCTCCTCCTCTGCACCCTTGGACAGGCATTTCCTCCTCTGCATACCTGGACAGGCCTCACCTCCTCTGCACCCCTGGACAGGCCTCACCTCCTCTGCCCCCTTGACAGGCCTCTCCTCCTCTGCACCCCTGGACAGGCCTCTCCTCCTCTGCCCCTCCTCTGGACAGGCCTCTCCTCCTCTTCACCCCTGGACAGGACTCTCCTCCTCTGCACCCCTGGACAGGCCTCTCCTCCTCTGCCCCTCCTCTGGACAGGCCTCTCCTCTTCACCCTGGACAGGCCTCTCCTCCTCTGCACCCCTGGACAGGCCTGTCCTCCTCTGCACCCCCTGGATAGGCCTCTCCTCCTCTTCACCCCTGGACAGGCCTCTCATCCTCTTCACCCTGGACAGGCCTCTCCTCCTCGGACCCCTGGACAGTCCTCACCTCCTCTGCACTCCAGGACAGGTTCACCTCCTCCGCCCTTCTTCTGGACAGGCCTCACCTCCTCTGCACCCCTGTACAGGCCTCTCCTCCTCTGCACCCCTGGACAAGCCTCAACTCCTCTGCACCCCTGGACAGGCCTCGACTCCTCTACACCCCTGGACTAGCCGCACCTCCTCTGCACCCCTAGACAGGCCTCTCCTCCTCTGCACCCCTGGACAGGTCTCTTCTCCTCTGCACACCTGGACAGCCCTCACCTCCTCTGCACCCCTGGACAGGCCTCCCCTCTCTGCCCTTCTTCTGGACAGGTCTCACCTCTTGTGCACCCCTGAACAAGCCTCAACACCTCTGCACCCCTGGACAGGCCTCTCCTCCTCTGCACCCCTGGACTAGCCTCACCTCCTCTGCACCCCTAGACAGGCCTCTGCTCCTCTGCACCCCTGGACAGGCCTCTCCTCCTCTGCACACCTAGACAGGCCTCACCACCTCTGCACCCCTGGACAGGCCTCAACTCCTCTGCACTCCTGGACAGTCCTGACCTCCCAAGTACCCCTGGACAGGCCTTACCTCATCTGCACCCCTGACAGGCCTCTCCTCCTCTGCAGCCTTGGACAGGCCTCTCCTCCTCTGCACCCCTGGACAGGCCTCAGCTCCACTGCACCCCTGGACAGGGCTCTCCTCCTCTGCACCCCTGGACAGGCCTCTCCTCCTCTGCACCCTTGGACAGGCATTTTCTCCTCTGCACACCTGGACAGGCCTCTCCTCCTCTTCACCCCTGGACAGGCCTCTACTCCTCTGCACCCCTGGACTAGCCGCACCTCCTCTGCACCCCTAGACAGGCCTTTCCTCCTCTGCACCCCTGGACAGGTCTCTTCTCCTCTGCACACCTGGACAGCCCTCACCTCCTCTGCACCCCTGGACAGGCCTCCCCTCCTCTGCCCTTCTTCTGGACAGGCCTCACCTCCTGTGCACCCCTGAACAAGCCTCAACTCCTCTGCACCCCTGGACAGGCCTCTCCTCCTCTGCACCCCTGGACTAGCCTCACCTCCTCTGCACCCCTAGACAGGCCTCTCCTCCTCTGCACCCCTGGACAGGCCTCTCCTCCTCTACACACCTGGACAGGCCTCACCACCTTTGCACCCCTGGACAGACCTCAACTCCTCTGCACCCCTGGACAGGCCTGACCTCCCCTGTACCCCTGGACAGGCCTTACTTCCTCTGCACCCCTGACAGGCCTCTCCTACTCTGCAGCCTTGGACAGGCCTATCCTCCTCTGCACCCCTGGACAGGCCTCAGCTCCACTGCACCCCTGGACAGGGCTCTCCTCCTCTGCACCCCTGGACAGGCCTCTCCTCCTCTGCACCCTTGGACAGGCATTTCCTCCTCTGCATACCTGGACAGGCCTCACCTCCTCTGCACCCCTGGACAGGCCTCACCTCCTCTGCCCCCTTGACAGGCCTCTCCTCCTCTGCACCCCTGGAAAGGCCTCTCCTCCTCTGCCCCTCCTCTGGACAGGCCTCTCCTCCTCTTCACCCCTGGACAGGCCTCTCCTCCTCTGCACCCCTGGACAGGCCTCTCCTCCTCTGCCCCTCCTCTGGACAGGCCTCTCCTCTTCACCCTAGACAGGCCTCTCCTCCTCTGCACCCCTGGACAGGCCTGTCCTCCTTTGCACCCCCTGGATAGGCCTCTCCTCCTCTTCACCCCTGGACAGGCCTCTCATCCTCTTCACCCTGGACAGGCCTCTCCTCCGCTGACCCCTGGACAGCCCTCACCTCCTCTGCACTCCAGGACAGGTTCACCTCCTCTGCCCTTCTTCTGGACAGGCCTCACCTCCTCTGCACCCCTGTACAGGCCTCTCCTCCTCTGCACCCCTGGACAAGCCTCAACTCCTCTGCACCCCTGGACAGGCCTCTCCTCCTCTGCACCCCTGGACAAGCCTCAACTCCTCTGCACCCCTAGACAGGCCTCTCCTCCTCTGCACCCCTGGACAGGTCTCTTCTCCTCTGCACACCTGGACAGCCCTCACCTCCTCTGCACCCCTGGACAGGCCTCCCCTCTCTGCCCTTCTTCTGGACAGGTCTCACCTCTTGTGCACCCCTGAACAAGCCTCAACACCTCTGCACCCCTGGACAGGCCTCTCCTCCTCTGCACCCCTGGACTAGCCTCACCTCCTCTGCACCCCTAGACAGGCCTCTGCTCCTCTGCACCCCTGGACAGGCCTCTCCTCCTCTGCACACCTAGACAGGCCTCACCACCTCTGCACCCCTGGACAGGCCTCAACTCCTCTGCACTCCTGGACAGTCCTGACCTCCCCTGTACCCCTGGACAGGCCTTACCTCCTCTGCACCCCTGACAGGCCTCTACTCCTCTGCAGCCTTGGACAGGCCTCTCCTCCTCTGCACCCCTGGACAGGCCTCAGCTCCACTGCACCCCTGGACAGGGCTCTCCTCCTCTGCACCCCTGGACAGGCCTCTCCTCCTCTGCACCCTTGGACAGGCATTTTCTCCTCTGCACACCTGGACAGGCCTCTCCTCCTCTTCACCCCTGGACAGGCCTCTCCTCCTCTGCACCCCTGGACAGGCCTCTCCTCCTCTTCTCCCCTGGGCAGGCCTCTCCTCCTCTGCACCCCTGGACAGGCCTCTCTTCCTAAGCACCCTTGGATAGGCTTATCCTCCTTTGCACCCCTGGACAGGCCTCACCTCCTCTGCACCCCCTGGACAGGCCTCACCTCCTCTGTACCCCTGGACAGGCCTCACCTCCTCTGCACCCCTGGACAGGCCTAACCTCTTCTGTTCCCCTGGACATGCCTCTCCTCCTCTGCACCCCTGGGCAGGACTCTCCTCCTCTGCACCCCTAGACAGGACTCACCTTCTCTGCACCCCTGGACAGGCCTCACCTCCTCTGCACCTCTGGACATGCCTCTCCTCCTCTGCACCCCTGGGCAGGCCTCAGCTTCACTGCACCCCTGGACAGGCATCTCCTCCTCTGAATTCCTGGACAGGCCTCTCCACCTCTGCACCCCTGGATAGGCCTCTCCTCCTCTGCACCCCTAGACAGGACTCACCTCCTCTGCACCCCTGGACAGGCCTCACCTCCTCTGCACCCCTGGACATGCCTCTCCTCCTCTGCACCCCTGGGCAGGCCTCAGCTTCACTGCACCCCTGGACAGGCCTCTCCTCCTCTGATTCCCTGGACAGGCCTCTACTCCTCTGCACCCCTGGACAGGCCTCTCCTCCTCTGAATCCATGGACAGGCCTCTCTACCTCTGCACCCCTGGGCAGGCCTCAGCTCCACTGCACCCCTGGACAGGCCTCTCCTCCTCTGAATTCCTGGACAGGCCTCTTGTTAGACGGACCGGGAGGGTCGGCCGAGATTACGGGGAGAGGTCTCCAGGGAGAGCCGTCTCCAACGACTGTACAGATAAGTAACTTCCCCCCCCACAGACGGACACCACACAAGATTGAAGGTTAACGAGACTTTATAGGCAATTCTTAGGTTACGTTGATATGATACAAGGAGGTCTGGACTCAGGGGTCCCCTCGGTTCTGATCTCTGGTTGAGGAAAAAGGGGTAGCGGGACAGTCTTAGTTGCCAATGAGTTAAATAGCTCTCAATCCTCGAGCTCGGTGTGTTTGCTGATCGGGCCGTGGAGGAGCCAAGCCGGTCCCGAGATGGACGAAGGATGATCGACGGGCCGTGGAGAAGCCAAGCAGGTCCCGGGATGGATGACGGATGGTCGACGGGCCGTGGAGAAGCCAAGCAGGTCCCGGGATGGATGACGGATGGTCGACGGGCCGTGGAGAAGCCAAGCAGGTCCCGATGCAGATGACGGTTACAACGGTCCGCGGCCTCGCCAGCAGATCCGGACGACGATGAAGGATGAAGGTTACGACGGCTGTGGCAGCGCCAACAGGCAGGACGATGGTGCACAGGACAGAGCTACGGCAGCGCCAGTAGTCCGTCCAGGGTGAGTTCCTCTTTACGTCTCTCGACTCCAAGATACAACTGCCTTCCTGCTCTGGAGCTGCCCCAGTTATAGGGCTGGCGGGCTTTGATGTCCGGACCCTCGCACTTGGAGGTCGGGAGGTCCGGGATGAGGGAGTCCAGACACCCAGCGGGGGGGTGGAGCCAGCGCCCGGGGAGGCGATGGGCGAGCGGCACTGGCCGGGGGAGAGCCATCGACACCTCTTTCTCCCATTGACCTGCCAAGTAGCTCGCTCACCTCCTGGGTGGAGGGTGGTGCCGGAATGTCTGAGGCCGGGCTAGGCCCAGGGTTGAGGTCGATCGGGGGCCAGGCGGCCTCGTGATGAAGTGTCCAAGATGGCGGCCCAGGCTGAGCGCATGGGTCGGCAGTGGATCGGGCCCATGAGGTGATCATGTTCGAGGGCAGGTGTCCCTGAGGGGACGTAGGACGTACAATGGTGGTGTGTGGTGCTTGTATGACTGGGCTCGGGCCTGGTCGAGCCGGGGGAGAGCGGCCCGTCATGTGGCCTGTCCAACATGCGTCCCCCCCAGCTGAAGGCGGGGAGAGTTACCCATCCTCTTGGGGACTCTCTTCGTCGAGGCGGAAAAACCGGGACAGGCCATCCGCGTTGGCGTGGTCGGACCCAGGCCGGTGTTCAACCGTGAAGTCCATACCTTGCAAGGAGATGGACCAGCGTAGCAGTTTTGGGTTTTCCCCCCGCATATGCATCAACCACTGCAGGGGTCGGTGGTCAGTCTGTACCCGAAAGTGGGTGCCAAAAAGGTAGGGCCGGAGCTTCTTGAGGGCCCATACCACAGCGAAGGCTTCCCTTTCTATGGTGCTCCAGCGTTGTTCCCGGGGTAGGAGTCTCCGGCTGATGAAGGCCACCGGTTGATCAAGGCCTTCGGTGTTCACTTGGGACAGGACTGCCCCAATGCCCTGGTCGGAGGCGTCCGTCTGGACGATGAACTCCCGGCTGTAGTCTGGGGCCTGGAGCACAGGAGCAGAACACATGGCGGCCTTTAACTGTTCGAATGCCGCTTGACACTCTGGGGTCCAGTTCACTTTCTTGGGCTGATTTTTTGATGTGAGTTCGGTGAGAGGCCCCACGATGGTACCATAGTCTTTCACGAACCTTCGGTAGTAGCCCGTGAGGCCCAGGAAGGCTCGCACCTCAGTTTGAGTGATAGGGGGTTGCCAGTTCTGGATGGCGGCAATCTTCAGCTGTAGAGGGGCCACTAGGCCGCTTCCCACCTGGTGTCCGAGGTAGGTCACCGACCCTTGTCCAATTTGACATTTGCTGGCCTTGATCGTGAGGCCAGCTCGCTGAAGGGCTTGTAGTACTGCTTGGAGGTGGTGGAGGTGCTCGGTCCAATGGTGGCTGTACACAGCGATGTCGTCCAGGTAGGCGGCGCTGAACTCTTCGAGCCCCGCCAGGACCTGGTTGACGAGCCGTTGGAAAGTCGCTGGGGCATTTTTCATGCCGAAGGGCATGACCTTAAAATGATAGTGGCCATCGGGGGTGGAGAAGGCAGAACGTTCTTGTGCTCGGGATGTGAGGCCGATCTGCCAATAACCTGCCGTCAGGTCGAAGATGCTGAGGTAGCGGGCAGCGCCCATTCGGTCGACCAGTTCATCTGCCCGGGGGATGGGGTGTGCGTCCGTTCTGGTGACGTCATTCAGGCCCCGGTAGTCGACACAGAACCGGAGTTCTGGTGTGGTTCCGGGGGCGGCCGCTTTGGGGACCAGTACGACCGGGCTGGCCCATGGACTGTCTGAGGGCTCGATGACCCCGAGCGTGAGCATCTTAGCTACTTCCGCCTGGATGCAGGCCCGTACCCGATCAGGTACGCGGTAGGCCCGGTGGCGGATAGGAGGGTTGTCTCCGGTGTCCACATCGTGCACACACCAGGAAGTGACACCTGGGGTGAGGGAGAACAGACTGGCAAATCGTGATAGGAGGGCTTGGCACTCGTGGCGTTGTTCTCTGGTGAGGGACTCCGAGAGTCGGACCCCATCCATGGAGCCGTCTTGCTCCTGGGTCCGCAAGAGGTCAGGGAGAGGTTCGGAGTCGTCTTCAACCCCATTGTCTGTGGCCATCAAGAGACTGAGTTCTGTTCGCGCAAAGTGGGGTTTCAGTCTGTTGGTGTGGAGGACTCGGAGCGGATTCCGGGCGGACTCCATATCGATCAGATAGGTGGCAGGACCCTTGCGCTCGATTACCTTGAAGGGTCCCGTCCATTTGTCTTGGAGAGCGCACGGTTCTGTGGGGGACATTACCCAGACCTGTTGCCCCGGCTCGAATTCAATAGATGAGGCGTTCTGGTCATACCATTTCTTCATGTCCTCTTGACTTGTCTCTAGGTTGGCTTTTGCTAGGTCTCTGAACCTTCGGGACTGGTTGCGGAGGGTGAGGAGGTACCGGAAGACATCGGGCGGACTCTTGGCCGGAGGCATCTCCCAGCCTTCTTTGATCAGGCTGAGTGGCCCCCGTACTGGGTGCCCATAGAGCAGCTCGAATGGGCTGAAGCCTAGGGACTTCTGTGGGACCTCCCGGTAGGCGAAGAGGAGGCACGGCAGCAGCACATCCCACTGGCGACGGAGGGGCTCTTCCAATCCCCCGATCATCCCTTTTAGCGTGCGATTGAACCGCTCAACAAGTCCGTTTCCTTGGGGGTGATAGGGGGTCGTGAAGCGGTAGGTGACCCCACACTGTTGCCAGAGGGACTTCATATATTTGGAAATAAAGTTTGTGCCTCTGTCACTGACGACTTCTCGGGGGAACCCCACACGGGAGAAGATCCCCATCAGGGCCCGGCCGACCACTGGGGCTGTCACGGTCCGGAGAGGAATAGCCTCAGGGTAGCGGGTGGCGTGGTCCACTAGTACCAGGATGAAGCGATGGCCTTGTCTTGTACGCGGGTCTAGGGGTCCCACAATGTCTATTCCGACCCTCTCAAATGGGGTCGTGACTACTGGAAAGGGTTGCAGGGGGGCCTTTAATTTGCGGCCGCTCTTCCCACTGGCTTGGCACGTGGGGCAAGATCGGCAATGCTGGTGCACATCGTTTCTCATTTTTGGCCAGAAGAAGTGGGTCACTAGGCGGCTGTAGGTTTTATCTTGTCCCAGGTGCCCTGCCAGGGGGACATCGTGGGCCAGATTTAGCAGGAAGTCTCTAAAGCGGAGGGGCACCACTAGTACTCGGTTGGCCCCTAGCTCGGCGATTCGTTGCTCGCTGTACAATAGGTCATTGTCCCAGTAGACCCAATGAGTTCCGGAGGTATCCCCTGCGCTTTGGGCGAGCGCTTGTTGTCGGAGTCCCTCAAGGGAGGGACAAGTCTCCTGCTCCTGACGAAATTGTTCTTGTGTGGGTCCCCCTTCTTGAGCCCACTGGTCAAGATTAGCAAGGTCGGAAGGTTGGGCAAGTTCGAGGGGGATACCATGGTCGGGGGTCTCGGCGGGGGCGACCGGGGGCGGTGGCGCCGGCCATTCTGGTTCTTCGGGGTGAGGGTTGGCACGGGCGGCCATGGACCGGGTGGTGACGCACGCCCAGTCTGGGACGCCCAACATCCCCAAGTGTTCTTTTCGCTCCACGGCTGCCCACGGGGAGCTTTCCAGGTCATTTCCGAGGAGGCAGTCCACGGGGGCGTCGTCTCGGACCGTTACCTTCAGCATGCCGGAGACCCCTCCCCACTCAAAGGGGACGCAGGCCATCCGACACAGACTCTCTGAGTTGTCGGCGGATCGTACAGGGCAGAGAATGTTCGGTAGATATTGTTCTGGGGTCACCAGATGACAGCGGACGGCTGTCACACTGGCCCCGGTGTCTCGAAGGGCTTCGGCCCGTTGTCCATTGATGCTCACCCATTGGCTGTACTTCTGGGTGTTAGCGGGTAGGGGGACCCGCGGGACCATGTCTCTTCCCCCTAAGCACGCGAGAGTCATGGCTGCTGGCTCCCACTCTTGATACTCTTGCTCGTCTGTTTCTTGTTCCTCGGAGATCTGTTCTTCCCCTAGTGCCGCGGCGGCCACCTGGCGGGGTCTTGGACTCTGATACTGCGGGCAGCTTGGGTCGTTTGCATAGTGGCCGACTCGTTGGCATCGGTGACATGTAACATTGGCTCTGTATCCCGGTCGCGCCGGGGTGCTGCCCCGGTTGGCCGGGGGGGTGGTGCTGGTAGTGGGGGCGGCCGGAGTGTTGTCTCTTCCTCGTCCTTGGCCCCCTCCTCCTCCTCTGGGTCGGGGGTGACCATTGTTGTTCCTGTTCTGCTCGTAGGACCCATTCCGGCCCACTCTGGTGATCTCCCACCGGTCAGCTTCGGCTGCGAGCTGCCGGGGATCGGTTAACTTGCTGTCGAGGAGGTGTTGGCGTAGTTCAATGAAGCAATTGTTGGACAGATGCTCCCATACCATCAGATTGAACAGCTGCTCGTAGGTCGTGACGTTGTTCCCTCTGATCCAGCCTTCGAAGGCTCTGCTAAAGTACGTTACATAGTCCACCCAAGTTGTACCTGGAATGCGTGTGCAGTCTCGGAACCGCTGACGGTACATCTCGGGCGTGAGGCCATAGCGGGTGAGGAGGGCCGCTTTCATATGGTCGTAGGAGGTCATCTGGTGGTCTGGGAGCTGTAACAGAGTATCGCGGCCCTCATTAAGGAATTTGCCCCATAGGCCGGCTCCCCAGTCGGCTCTATCGATCCGGTGCGCAGTCATCGCGATTTCATAGGCCTTAAACCATTGCTGGATGTCGTCTTCTCGAAAATATTCTCGGACCACATCCTTGGGGATGTGCACTTTTTTCTCCGTGGTCCCTGGGGTGGACGGTCGGTCAGGCACCCCTAACTCTTTATTCTGTTTGCGCAGGTTGATCTCGGCTAGGTTCCGCTCGTGCTCGTACGTTAGTCTTTTTTCCTCGAGCTCCCTTTGCCTCTGTTTCTCCTCTCTTTCTTCCCGGAGGCGAAGGTGCTCTAAGTTTATTTTTTGCTCGGCCAATTTGAGTTCTATGTCCATCTTGAGTCGGGCCATTTCGAGTTCGTGTAGTCGGGCTTTTTCTCTTTCTTGGATCTCGTCTTGCGAGAGACTGGTTCTTTGCCCCTCAGGGCCCGTGCTGGTATTTTTCGCGGTGCTTTGCTCAGGGGCTTCGACATCCCCGGTCTCTGCCCAAGATTCTAGGGCATGCTTGAAATCGTCCTTGGTACTTAGTCCGGTGGTAGCGATACCTAGTTCGATGCAGAACTGCTTTAGTTCACGATGGCTGTATTCCTCGAGTTTTTCCATTTGGAACTTCTCAGTTGATCCGCTCTCTTTAGTTGACATTGTTGTTCGTTGTGGGGTGAGCTACTCTCTGTACGTTATGCGGTGATTCGGATCGCGCCGCTGGCCACCAATGTTAGACGGACCGGGAGGGTCGGCCGAGATTACGGGGAGAGGTCTCCAGGGAGAGCCGTCTCCAACGACTGTACAGATAAGTAACTTCCCCCCCCACAGACGGACACCACACAAGATTGAAGGTTAACGAGACTTTATAGGCAATTCTTAGGTTACGTTGATATGATACAAGGAGGTCTGGACTCAGGGGTCCCCTCGGTTCTGATCTCTGGTTGAGGAAAAAGGGGTAGCGGGACAGTCTTAGTTGCCAATGAGTTAAATAGCTCTCAATCCTCGAGCTCGGTGTGTTTGCTGATCGGGCCGTGGAGGAGCCAAGCCGGTCCCGAGATGGACGAAGGATGATCGACGGGCCGTGGAGAAGCCAAGCAGGTCCCGGGATGGATGACGGATGGTCGACGGGCCGTGGAGAAGCCAAGCAGGTCCCGGGATGGATGACGGATGGTCGACGGGCCGTGGAGAAGCCAAGCAGGTCCCGATGCAGATGACGGTTACAACGGTCCGCGGCCTCGCCAGCAGATCCGGACGACGATGAAGGATGAAGGTTACGACGGCTGTGGCAGCGCCAACAGGCAGGACGATGGTGCACAGGACAGAGCTACGGCAGCGCCAGTAGTCCGTCCAGGGTGAGTTCCTCTTTACGTCTCTCGACTCCAAGATACAACTGCCTTCCTGCTCTGGAGCTGCCCCAGTTATAGGGCTGGCGGGCTTTGATGTCCGGACCCTCGCACTTGGAGGTCGGGAGGTCCGGGATGAGGGAGTCCAGACACCCAGCGGGGGGGTGGAGCCAGCGCCCGGGGAGGCGATGGGCGAGCGGCACTGGCCGGGGGAGAGCCATCGACACCTCTTTCTCCCATTGACCTGCCAAGTAGCTCGCTCACCTCCTGGGTGGAGGGTGGTGCCGGAATGTCTGAGGCCGGGCTAGGCCCAGGGTTGAGGTCGATCGGGGGCCAGGCGGCCTCGTGATGAAGTGTCCAAGATGGCGGCCCAGGCTGAGCGCATGGGTCGGCAGTGGATCGGGCCCATGAGGTGATCATGTTCGAGGGCAGGTGTCCCTGAGGGGACGTAGGACGTACAATGGTGGTGTGTGGTGCTTGTATGACTGGGCTCGGGCCTGGTCGAGCCGGGGGAGAGCGGCCCGTCATGTGGCCTGTCCAACACCTCTCCACCTCTGCACCCCTGGGCAGGCCTCAACTCCACTGCACCCCTGGACAGGCCTCAGCTTCACTGCACCCCTGGACAGGCCTCTCCTCCTCTGCACCCCTGACAGGCCTCTCCTCCTCTCCACCCCTGGACAGGCCTCTCCTCCTCTGCACCCCTGGACAGGCCTCTCCTCCTCTGCATCCCTGGGCAGGCCTCAGCTCCACTGCACCCCTGGACAGGCCTCAGCTCCACTGCACCCCTGGACAGGCCTCTCCTCCTTTACACCCCTGGACAGGCCTCTCCTCCGCTGCACCTTTGGACAGGCCTCTCCTCCTCTGCACCCCTGGACAGGCCTCTCCTCCTCTGCCCCTCCTCTGGGCAGGCCTCTCCTCTTCACCCATGGACAGGCCTCTCCTGCTCTGCACCCCTGGACAGTCCTCTCTTTCTCTGCACCCCTGGTCAGGCCTCTCTTCCTCTGCACCTCTGGACAGGCCTCTCCTTCTCTGCACCCCTGGACAGGTCTCATCTCCTCTGCTACCCTGGACAGACCTCTCCTCCTCTGCACCCTTGGACGGGCCTCACCTCCTCTGCACCCCTGGACAAGCCTCTACTCTTCTGCACCCGTGGAAAGGACTCAGCTCCACTGCACCCCTGGTCAGGCCTCAGCACCACTGCATCCATGGTCAGGCCTCTCCTCCTCTTCACCGCTGGACAGGCCTCTCCTCCTCCTCACCCCTGGAGAGGCCTCACCTCCTCTGCATCCCTGGACAGTCCTCTCCTCCTCTGCACCCCTGGACAGTCCTCACCTCCTCTGCACCCCTGGACAGGCCTCACCTCCTCTACCCCCTTGACAGGCCTCTCCTCCTCTGCACCCCTGGACAGGCCTCTCCTCCTCTGCACCCCTGGACAGTCCTCACCTCCTCTGCCATTCTGGACAGGCCTCACCTCCTCTGCACCCCTGGACAGACCTCACCTCCTCTGCCCCCTTGACAGGCCTCTCCTCCTCTGCACCCATGGACAGGCCTCACCTCCTCTGCACCCCTGGAGAGGCCTCACCTCCTCTGCATCCCTGGACAGTCCTCTCCTCCTCTGCACCCCTGGACAGTCCTCACCTCCTCTGCAATTCTGGACAGGCCTCACCTCCTCTGCACCCCTGGACAGGCCTCACCTCCTCTGCCCCTTGACAGGCATCTCCTCCTCTGCACCCCTGGACAGGCCTCTCCTCCTCTGCCCCTCCTCTGGACAGGCCTCTCCTCCTCTTCACCCCTGGACAGGCTTCTCCTCCTCTGCACCCCTGGACAGGCCTCTCCTCCTCTGCCCCTCCTCTGGACAGGCCTCTCCTCTTCACCCCTGGACAGGCCTCTCCTCCTCTGCACCCCTGGACAGGCCTGTCCCCCTCTGCAACCCCTGGATAGGCCTCTCCTCCTCTTCACCCCTGGACAGGCCTCTCATCCTCTTCACCCTGGACAGGCCTCTCCTCCTCTGACCCCTGGACAGCCCTCACCTCCTCTGCACCCCTGGACAGGTTCTCCTCCTCTGCCCTTCTTCTGGATAGGCCTCACCTCCTCTGCACCCCTGTACAGGCCTCTCCTCCTTTGCACCCCTGGACAAGCCTCAACTCCTATGCACCCCTGGACAGGCCTCTACTCCTCTGCACCCCTGGACTAGCGGCACCTCCTCTGCACCCCTAGACAGGCCTCTCCTCCTCTGCACCCCTGGACAGGTCTCTTCTCCTCTGCACACCTGGACAGCCCTCACCTCCTCTGCACCCCTGGACAGGCCTCCCCTCCTCTGCCCTTCTTCTGGACAGGCCTCACCTCCTGTGCACCCCTGAACAAGCCTCAACTCCTCTGCACCCCTGGACAGGCCTCTCCTCCTCTGCACCCCTGGACTAGCCTCACCTCCTCTGCACCCCTAGACAGGCCTCTCCTCCTCTGCACCCCTGGACAGGCCTCTCCTCCTCTGCACACCTGGACAGGCCTCACCACCTTTGCACCCCTGGACAGACCTCAACTCCTCTGCACCCCTGGACAGGCCTGACCTCCCCTGTACCCCTGGACAGGCCTTACCTCCTCTGCACCCCTGACAGGCCTCTCCTCCTCTGCAGCCTTGGACAGGCCTATCCTCCTCTGCACCCCTGGACAGGCCTCAGCTCCACTGCACCCCTGGACAGGGCTCTCCTCCTCTGCACCCCTGGACAAGCCTCTCCTCCTCTGCACCCTTGGACAGGCATTTCCTCCTCTGCATACCTGGACAGGCCTCACCTCCTCTGCACCCCTGGACAGGCCTCACCTCCTCTGCCCCCTTGACAGGCCTCTCCTCCTCTGCACCCCTGGACAGGCCTCTCCTCCTCTGCCCCTCCTCTGGACAGGCCTCTCCTCCTCTTCACCCCTGGACAGGACTCTCCTCCTCTGCACCCCTGGACAGGCCTCTCCTCCTCTGCCCCTCCTCTGGACAGGCCTCTCCTCTTCACCCTGGACAGGCCTCTCCTCCTCTGCACCCCTGGACAGACCTGTCCTCCTCTGCACCCCCTGGATAGGCCTCTCCTCCTCTTCACCCCTGGACAGGCCTCTCATCCTCTTCACCCTGGACAGGCCTCTCCTCCTCGGACCCCTGGACAGCCCTCACCTCCTCTGCACTCCAGGACAGGTTCACCTCCTCCGCCCTTCTTCTGGACAGGCCTCACCTCCTCTGCACCCCTGTACAGGCCTCTCCTCCTCTGCACCCCTGGACAAGCCTCAACTCCTCTGCACCCCTGGACAGGCCTCGACTCCTCTACACCCCTGGACTAGCCGCACCTCCTCTGCACCCCTAGACAGGCCTCTCCTCCTCTGCACCCCTGGACAGGTCTCTTCTCCTCTGCACACCTGGACAGCCCTCACCTCCTCTGCACCCCTGGACAGGCCTCCCCTCTCTGCCCTTCTTCTGGACAGGTCTCACCTCTTGTGCACCCCTGAACAAGCCTCAACACCTCTGCACCCCTGGACAGGCCTCTCCTCCTCTGCACCCCTGGACTAGCCTCACCTCCTCTGCACCCCTAGACAGGCCTCTGCTCCTCTGCACCCCTGGACAGGCCTCTCCTCCTCTGCACACCTAGACAGGCCTCACCACCTCTGCACCCCTGGACAGGCCTCAACTCCTCTGCACTCCTGGACAGTCCTGACCTCCCAAGTACCCCTGGACAGGCCTTACCTCATCTGCACCCCTGACAGGCCTCTCCTCCTCTGCAGCCTTGGACAGGCCTCTCCTCCTCTGCACCCCTGGACAGGCCTCAGCTCCACTGCACCCCTGGACAGGGCTCTCCTCCTCTGCACCCCTGGACAGGCCTCTCCTCCTCTGCACCCTTGGACAGGCATTTTCTCCTCTGCACACCTGGACAGGCCTCTCCTCCTCTTCACCCCTGGACAGGCCTCTACTCATCTGCACCCCTGGACTAGCCGCACCTCCTCTGCACCCCTAGACAGGCCTTTCCTCCTCTGCACCCCTGGACAGGTCTCTTCTCCTCTGCACACCTGGACAGCCCTCACCTCCTCTGCACCCCTGGACAGGCCTCCCCTCCTCTGCCCTTCTTCTGGACAGGCCTCACCTCCTGTGCACCCCTGAACAAGCCTCAACTCCTCTGCACCCCTGGACAGGCCTCTCCTCCTCTGCACCCCTGGACTAGCCTCACCTCCTCTGCACCCCTAGAAAGGCCTCTCCTCCTCTGCACCCCTGGACAGGCCTCTCCTCCTCTACACACCTGGACAGGCCTCACCACCTTTGCACCCCTGGACAGACCTCAACTCCTCTGCACCCCTGGACAGGCCTGACCTC
Source organism: Lissotriton vulgaris (assembly GCF_964263255.1). NCBI lineage: Eukaryota > Metazoa > Chordata > Amphibia > Caudata > Salamandridae > Lissotriton > Lissotriton vulgaris. The sequence continues at coordinate 106,784,108 of NC_141685.1, read as the reverse complement.
CCCTGTACCCCTGGACAGGCCTTACTTCCTCTGCACCCCTGACAGGCCTCTCCTACTCTGCAGCCTTGGACAGGCCTATCCTCCTCTGCACCCCTGGACAGGCCTCAGCTCCACTGCACCCCTGGACAGGGCTCTCCTCCTCTGCACCCCTGGACAGGCCTCTCCTCCTCTGCACCCTTGGACAGGCATTTCCTCCTCTGCATACCTGGACAGGCCTCACCTCCTCTGCACCCCTGGACAGGCCTCACCTCCTCTGCCCCCTTGACAGGCCTCTCCTCCTCTGCACCCCTGGAAAGGCCTCTCCTCCTCTGCCCCTCCTCTGGACAGGCCTCTCCTCCTCTTCACCCCTGGACAGGCCTCTCCTCCTCTGCACCCCTGGACAGGCCTCTCCTCCTCTGCCCCTCCTCTGGACAGGCCTCTCCTCTTCACCCTAGACAGGCCTCTCCTCCTCTGCACCCCTGGACAGGCCTGTCCTCCTTTGCACCCCCTGGATAGGCCTCTCCTCCTCTTCACCCCTGGACAGGCCTCTCATCCTCTTCACCCTGGACAGGCCTCTCCTCCGCTGACCCCTGGACAGCCCTCACCTCCTCTGCACTCCAGGACAGGTTCACCTCCTCTGCCCTTCTTCTGGACAGGCCTCACCTCCTCTGCACCCCTGTACAGGCCTCTCCTCCTCTGCACCCCTGGACAAGCCTCAACTCCTCTGCACCCCTGGACAGGCCTCTCCTCCTCTGCACCCCTGGACAAGCCTCAACTCCTCTGCACCCCTAGACAGGCCTCTCCTCCTCTGCACCCCTGGACAGGTCTCTTCTCCTCTGCACACCTGGACAGCCCTCACCTCCTCTGCACCCTTGGACAGGCCTCCCCTCTCTGCCCTTCTTCTGGACAGGTCTCACCTCTTGTGCACCCCTGAACAAGCCTCAACACCTCTGCACCCCTGGACAGGCCTCTCCTCCTCTGCACCCCTGGACTAGCCTCACCTCCTCTGCACCCCTAGACAGGCCTCTCCTCCTCTGCACCCCTGGACAGGCCTCTCCTCCTCTGCACACCTGGACAGGCCTCACCACCTCTGCACCCCTGGACAGGCCTCAACTCCTCTGCACTCCTGGAAAGTCCTGACCTCCCCTGTACCCCTGGACAGGCCTTACCTCCTCTGCACCCCTGACAGGCCTCTACTCGTCTGCAGCCTTGGACAGGGCTCTCCTCCTCTGCACCCCTGGACAGGCCTCTCCTCCTCTGCACCCTTGGACAGGCATTTTCTCCTCTGCACACCTGGACAGGCCTCTCCTCCTCTTCTCCCCTGGGCAGGCCTCTCCTCCTCTGCACCCTTGGACAGGCATTTCCTTCTCTACACACCTGGACAGGCCTCACCTCCTCTGCACCCCTGGACAGGCCTCTCCTCCTCTGCACCCCTAGACAGGCCTCTCTTCCTAAGCACCCTTGGATAGGCTTATCCTCCTTTGCACCCCTGGACAGGCCTCACCTCCTCTGCACCCCTAGACAGGCCTCTCCTCCTCTGCACCCCTGGACAGGCCTCTCCTCCTCTGCACACCTGGACAGGCCTCACCACCTTTGCACCCCTGGACAGACCTCAACTCCTCTGCACCCCTGGACAGGCCTGACCTCCCCTGTACCCCTGGACAGGCCTTACTTCCTCTGCACCCCTGACAGGCCTCTCCTCCTCTGCAGCCTTGGACAGGCCTATCCTCCTCTGCACCCCTGGACAGGCCTCAGCTCCACTGCACCCCTGGACAGGGCTCTCCTCCTCTGCACCCCTGGACAGGCCTCTCCTCCTCTGCACCCTTGGACAGGCATTTCCTCCTCTGCATACCTGGACAGGCCTCACCTCCTCTGCACCCCTGGACAGGCCTCACCTCCTCTGCCCCCTTGACAGGCCTCTCCTCCTCTGCACCCCTGGACAGGCCTCTCCTCCTCTGCCCCTCCTCTGGACAGGCCTCTCCTCCTCTTCACCCCTGGACAGGCCTCTCCTCCTCTGCACCCCTGGACAGGCCTCTCCTCCTCTGCCCCTCCTCTGGACAGGCCTCTCCTCTTCACCCTGGACAGGCCTCTCCTCCTCTGCATCCCTGGACAGGCCTGTCCTCCTCTGCACCCCCTGGATAGGCCTCTCCTCCTCTTCACCCCTGGACAGGCCTCTCATCCTCTTCACCCTGGACAGGCCTCTCCTCCTCTGACCCCTGGACAGCCCTCACCTCCTCTGCACTCCAGGACAGGTTCACCTCCTCTGCCCTTCTTCTGGACAGGCCTCACCTCCTCTGCACCCCTGTACAGGCCTCTCCTCCTCTGCACCCCTGGACAAGCCTCAACTCCTCTGTACCCCTGGACAGGCCTCGACTCCTCTGCACCCCTGGACTAGCCGCACCTCCTCTGCACCCCTAGACAGGCCTCTCCTCCTCTGCACCCCTGGACAGGTCTCTTCTCCTCTGCACACCTGGACAGCCCTCACCTCCTCTACACCCCTGGACAGGCCTCCCCTCTCTGCCCTTCTTCTGGACAGGTCTCACCTCTTGTGCACCCCTGAACAAGCCTCAACACCTCTGCACCCCTGGACAGGCCTCTCCTCCTCTGCACCCCTGGACTAGCCTCACCTCCTCTGCACCCCTAGACAGGCCTCTCCTCCTCTGCACCCCTGGACAGGCCTCTCCTCCTCTGCACACCTGGACAGGCCTCACCACCTCTGCACCCCTGGACAGGCCTCAACTCCTCTGCACTCCTGGAAAGTCCTGACCTCCCCTGTACCCCTGGACAGGCCTTACCTCCTCTGCACCCCTGACAGGCCTCTACTCGTCTGCAGCCTTGGGCAGGGCTCTCCTCCTCTGCACCCCTGGACAGGCCTCTCCTCCTCTGCACCCTTGGACAGGCATTTTCTCCTCTGCACACCTGGACAGGCCTCTCCTCCTCTTCACCCCTGGACAGGCCTCTCCTCCTCTGCACCCCTGGACAGGCCTCTCCTCCTCTTCTCCCCTGGGCAGGCCTCTCCTCCTCTGCACCCTTGGACAGGCATTTCCTTCTCTACACACCTGGACAGGCCTCACCTCCTCTGCACCCCTGGACAGGCCTCTCCTCCTCTGCACCCCTAGACAGGCCTCTCTTCCTAAGCACCCTTGGATAGGCTTATCCTCCTTTGCACCCCTGGACAGGCCTCACCTCCTCTGCACCCCTAGACAGGCCTCTCCTCCTCTGCACCCCTGGACAGGCCTCTCCTCCTCTGCACACCTGGACAGGCCTCACCACCTTTGCACCCCTGGACAGACCTCAACTCCTCTGCACCCCTGGACAGGCCTGACCTCCCCTGTACCCCTGGACAGGCCTTACTTCCTCTGCACCCCTGACAGGCCTCTCCTCCTCTGCAGCCTTGGACAGGCCTATCCTCCTCTGCACCCCTGGACAGGCCTCAGCTCCACTGCACCCCTGGACAGGGCTCTCCTCCTCTGCACCCCTGGACAGGCCTCTCCTCCTCTGCACCCTTGGACAGGCATTTCCTCCTCTGCATACCTGGACAGGCCTCACCTCCTCTGCACCCCTGGACAGGCCTCACCTCCTCTGCCCCCTTGACAGGCCTCTCCTCCTCTGCACCCCTGGACAGGCCTCTCCTCCTCTGCCCCTCCTCTGGACAGGCCTCTCCTCCTCTTCACCCCTGGACAGGCCTCTCCTCCTCTGCACCCCTGGACAGGCCTCTCCTCCTCTGCCCCTCCTCTGGACAGGCCTCTCCTCTTCACCCTGGACAGGCCTCTCCTCCTCTGCATCCCTGGACAGGCCTGTCCTCCTCTGCACCCCCTGGATAGGCCTCTCCTCCTCTTCACCCCTGGACAGGCCTCTCATCCTCTTCACCCTGGACAGGCCTCTCCTCCTCTGACCCCTGGACAGCCCTCACCTCCTCTGCACTCCAGGACAGGTTCACCTCCTCTGCCCTTCTTCTGGACAGGCCTCACCTCCTCTGCACCCCTGTACAGGCCTCTCCTCCTCTGCACCCCTGGACAAGCCTCAACTCCTCTGTACCCCTGGACAGGCCTCGACTCCTCTGCACCCCTGGACTAGCCGCACCTCCTCTGCACCCCTAGACAGGCCTCTCCTCCTCTGCACCCCTGGACAGGTCTCTTCTCCTCTGCACACCTGGACAGCCCTCACCTCCTCTGCACCCCTGGACAGGCCTCCCCTCTCTGCCCTTCGTCTGGACAGGTCTCACCTCTTGTGCACCCCTGAACAAGCCTCAACACCTCTGCACCCCTGGACAGGCCTCTCCTCCTCTGCACCCCTGGACTAGCCTCACCTCCTCTGCACCCCTAGACAGGCCTCTCCTCCTCTGCACCCCTGGACAGGCCTCTCCTCCTCTGCACACCTGGACAGGCCTCACCACCTCTGCACCCCTGGACAGGCCTCAACTCCTCTGCACTCCTGGAAAGTCCTGACCTCCCCTGTACCCCTGGACAGGCCTTACCTCCTCTGCACCCCTGACAGGCCTCTACTCGTCTGCAGCCTTGGGCAGGGCTCTCCTCCTCTGCACCCCTGGACAGGCCTCTCCTCCTCTGCACCCTTGGACAGGCATTTTCTCCTCTGCACACCTGGACAGGCCTCTCCTCCTCTTCACCCCTGGACAGGCCTCTCCTCCTCTGCACCCCTGGACAGGCCTCTCCTCCTCTTCTCCCCTGGGCAGGCATCTCCTCCTCTGCACCCTTGGACAGGCATTTCCTTCTCTGCACACCTGGACAGGCCTCACCTCCTCTGCACCCCTGGACAGGCCTCTCCTCCTCTGCACCCCTAGACAGGCCTCTCTTCCTAAGCACCCTTGGATAGGCTTATCCTCCTTTGCACCCCTGGACAGGCCTCACCTCCTCTGCACCCCCTGGACAGGCCTCACCTCCTCTGCACCCCCTGGACAGGCCTCACCTCCTCTGCACACCTGGACAGGCCTCACCTCCTCTGCCCCTGGACAGGCCTAACCTCTTCTGCTCCCCTGGACAGGCCTCTCCTCCTCTGCACCACTGGATAGGCCTTTCCTCCTCTGCACCCCTCTCCTCCTCTGCACCCCTGGACAAGCCTCACCTCCTCTGCACCCCTGGACATGCCTCTCCTCCTCTGCACCCCTTGGCAGGCCTCAGCTTCACTGCACCCCTGGACAGGCCTCTCCTCCTCTGATTCCCTGGACAGGCCTCTACTCCTCTGCACCCCTGGACAGGCCTCTCCTCCTCTGAATCCATGGACAGGCCTCTCTAACTCTGCACCCCCGGGCAGGCCTCAGCTCCACTGCACCCCTGGACAGGCCTCTCCTCCTCTGAATTCCTGGACAGGCCTCTCCACCTCTGCACCCCTGGGCAGGCCTCAGCTCCACTGCACCCCTGGACAGGACTCAGCTTCACTGCACCCCTGGACAGGCCTCTCCTCCTCTGCACCCCTGGACAGGCCTCTCCTCCTCTGCACCCCTGGACAGGCCTCTCCTCCTTTACACCCCTGGACAGGCCTCTCCTCCGCTGCATCTTTGGACAGGCCTCTCCTCCTCTGCACCCCTGGACAGGCCTCTCCTCCTCTGCACCCCTGGACAGGCCTCTCCTGCTCTGCCCCTCCTCTGGGCAGGCCTCTCCTCTTCACCCATGGACAGGCCTCTCCTGCTCTGCACCCCTGGACAGTCCCCTCTTTCTCTGCACCCCTGGACAGGCCTCTCCTCCGCTGCACCTTTGGACAGGCCTCTCCTCCTCTGCACCCCTGGACAGGCCTCTCCTCCTCTGCCCCTCCTCTGGACAGGCCTCTCCTCCTTACCCCTGGACAGGCCTCTCCTCCTCTGCACCCCTGGACAGGCCTCTCCTCCTCTGCACCCCTGGACAGGCCTCTCCTCCTCTGCATCCCTGGGCAGGCCTCAGCTCCACTGCATCCCTGGACAGGCCTCAGCTCCACTGCACCCCTGGACAGGCCTCTCCTCCTTTACACCCCTGGACAGGCCTCTCCTCCGTTGCACCTTTGGACAGGCCTCTCCTCCTCTGCACCCCTGGACAGGCCTCTCCTCCTCTGCCCCTCCTCTGGGCAGGCCTCTCCTCTTCACCCATGGACAGGCCTCTCCTGCTCTGCACCTCTGGACAGGCCTCTCCTTCTCTGCACCCCTGGACAGGTCTCATCTCCTCTGCTACCCTGGACAGACCTCTCCTCCTCTGCACCCTTGGACGGGCCTCACCTCCTCTGCACCCCTGGACAGGCCTCTCCTCCTCTGCACCCTGGACAGGCCTCTCCTCCTCTACACCCCTGGACAGGCCTCTCCTCCTCTGCACCCCTGGACAGGCCTCTCCTCCTCCACACCCCTGGACAGGCCTCTCCTCCTCTGCACCCCCTGGATAGGCCTCTCCTCCTCTTCACCCCTGGACAGGCCTCACCTCCTCTTCACCCTGGACAGGCCTCACCTCCTCTTCACCCCTGGACAGGCCTCTCCTCCTCTGCACCCTTGGACAGGCCTCTCTTCCTCTGCACCCTTGGACAGGCATTTCCTCCTCTGCAAACCTGGACAGGCCTCTCCTTCTCTGCACCCCTGGACAGGTCTCACCTCCTCTGCTACCCTGGACAGGCCTCTCCTCCTCTACATTCCTGGACCTGCCTCACCTCCTTTGCACCACTGGACAGGCCTCACCTCCTCTGCACCCCTGGACAGGCCTCTCCTCCTCTGCACCCCTGGATAGGACTCTCATCCTCTGCAACCCCTGGACAGCCCTCACCTCCTCTGCACCCCTGGACAGGCCCCCCTCCTCTGCCCTTCTTCTGGACAGGCCTCACCTCCTCTGCACCCCTGAACAAGCCTCAACTCCTCTGCACCCCTGGACAGGCCTCAACTCCTCTGCACACCTGGACAGGCCTGACCTCCCCTGTATCCCTGGACAGGCCTCACCTCCTCTGCACCCCTGGACAGGCCTGACCTCCGCTGCACCCCTGGACAGGCCTCTACTCCTCTGCACCCCTGGATAGGCCTCAGCTCCTCTGCAACCCTGGATGGGCCTCTCCTCCTCTGCACCCCTAGACAGGCCTCTCCTCCTCTGCACCCTTGTTCAGGCCTCACCTCCTCTGCACCCCTGGACAGGCATCAGCTACTCTGCACCCCTAGAAAGACCTCACCTTCTCTGCACCCCTGGACAGGCTTCACCTCCTCTGCACCCCTGGACAGTCCTCACCTTCTCTGTACCCCTGGACAGGCCTCTCCTCCTCTGTACCCCTGGACAGGCCTCTCCTCCTCTTCACCCCTGGACAGGCCTCTCCCCCTCTGCACCCCTGGACAGACCTCACCTTCTCTGCACCCATGGACAGTCTTCACCTCCTCTGCACCCCTGGACAGTCCTCACCTCCTCTGCATCCCTGGACAGGCCTCACGTCCACTGCAACCCTGGACAGGCCTCTCCTCCTCTGCACCACTGGACAGTCTTCACCTCCTCTGCACCCCTGGACAGTCCTCACCTCCTCTGCATCCCTGGACAGGCCTAACGTCCACTGCACCCCTGGACAGTCCTCACCTCCTCTGCACCCCTGGACAGTCCTCACCTCCTCTGCATTCCTGGACAGGCCTCACGTCCACTGCACCCCTGGACAGCCCTCTCCCCCTCTGCACACCCGGACAGGCCTCAACTCCTCCACATCCCTGGACAGTCCTCTCCTCCTCTGCACCCCCTGGACAGGCCTCTCCTCCTCTTCACCCCTGGACAGGCCTCTCCTCCTCTGCACCCCCTGGATAGGCTTCTCCTCCTCTTCACCCCTGGACAGTCCTCTCCTCCTCTGCACCCCCTGGACAGGCCTCTCCTCCTCTTCACCCCTGGACAGGCCTCTCCTCCTCTGCACCCCCTGGATAGGATTCTCCTCCTCTTCACCCCTGGACAGGCCTCTCCTCCTCTTCACCCCTGGACAAGCCTCACCTCCTCTGCAACGATGGACAGGCCTCTCCTCCTCTGCAGACCTGGACAGGCTTCACCTCCTTTGCACCCCTGGACAGGCCTCACCTCCTCTGCACACCTGGACAGGCCTCTCCCCCTCTGCATCCCTGGACAGGCCTCTTCTCCTCTGCACCCCTGGACAGGCCTCAGCTCCACTGTACCCCTGGATGGACTCTCCTCCTCTGCACCCCTGGACAGGCCACACCTCTTCTGCACCCCTGGACAGGCCTCACCTACTATGCACCCCTGGACAGGCCTCACCTACTCTGTACCCCTGGACAGGCCTCTCCTCCTCTGTACCCCTGGACAGGCCTCTCCTCCTCTTCACCCCTGGACAGGCCTCTCCCCCTCTGCACCCCTGGACAGACCTCACCTTCTCTGCACCCATGGACAGTCTTCACCTCCTCTGCACCCCTGGACAGTCCTCACCTTCTCTGTACCCCTGGACAGGCCTCTCCTCCTCTGTACCCCTGGACAGGCCTCTCCTCCTCTTCACCCTTGGACAGGCCTCTCCCCCTCTGCACCCCTGGACAGACCTCACCTTCTCTGCACCCATGGACAGTCTTCACCTCCTCTGCACCCCTGGACAGTCCTCACCTCCTCTGCATCCCTGGACAGGCCTCACGTCCACTGCAACCCTGGACAGGCCTCTCCTCCTCTGCACCACTGGACAGTCTTCACCTCCTCTGCACCCCTGGACAGTCCTCACCTCCTCTGCATCCCTGGACAGGCCTAACGTCCACTGCACCCCTGGACAGTCCTCACCTCCTCTGCACCCCTGGACAGTCCTCACCTCCTCTGCATTCCTGGACAGGCCTCACGTCCACTGCACCCCTGGACAGCCCTCTCCCCCTCTGCACACCCGGACAGGCCTCAACTCCTCCACATCCCTGGACAGTCCTCACCTCCTCTGCACCCCTGGACAGTCCTCTCCTCCTCTGCACCCCCTGGACAGGCCTCTCCTCCTCTTCACCCCTGGACAGGCCTCTCCTCCTCTGCACCCCCTGGATAGGCTTCTCCTCCTCTTCACCCCTGGACAGTCCTCTCCTCCTCTGCACCCCCTGGACAGGCCTCTCCTCCTCTTCACCCCTGGACAGGCCTCTCCTCCTCTGCACCCCCTGGATAGGCTTCTCCTCCTCTTCACCCCTGGACAGGCCTCTCCTCCTCTTCACCCCTGGACAAGCCTCACCTCCTCTGCAACGATGGACAGGCCTCTCCTCCTCTGCACACCTGGACAGGCTTCACCTCCTTTGCACCCCTGGACAGGCCTCACCTCCTCTGCACACCTGGACAGGCCTCTCCCCCTCTGCATCCCTGGACAGGCCTCTTCTCCTCTGCACCCCTGGACAGGCCTCAGCTCCACTATACCCCTGGATGGACTCTCCTCCTCTGCACCCCTGGACAGGCCACACCTCTTCTGCACCCCTGGACAGGCCTCACCTACTATGCACCCCTGGACAGGCCTCACCTACTCTGCACCCCTGGACAGGCCTCTCCTCTGCACCCTTGGACAGGCCTCTCCTCCTCTGCACCCCTGGACAAGCCTCACCTCCTCTGCAACCCTGGACAGGCCTCTCCTCCTCTGCACCCCTGGAAAGGCCTCTCCTCCTCTGCACCCCTGGACAGTCCTCTACTCCTCTGCACCCCTGGACAGGCCTCGGCTCCCCTGTACCCCTGGACAGGCCTCACCTCCTCTGCACCCCTGGACAGGCCTCTCCTCTTCTGCACCCGTGGGAAGGACTCAGCTCCACTGCACCCCTGGTCAGGTCTCAGCACCACTGCATCCATGGTCAGGCCTCTCCTCCTCTGCACCCCTGGACAGGCCTCTCCTCCTCCTCCTCACCCCTGGACAGTCCTCTCCTCCTCTGCACCCATGGACAGGCCTCACCTCCTCTGCACCCCTGGAGAGGCCTCACCTCCTCTGCATCCCTGGACAGTCCTCTCCTCCTCTGCACCCCCGGACAGTCCTCACCTCCTCTGCAATCCTGGACAGGCCTCACCTCCTCTGCACCCCTGGACAGGCCTCACCTCCTCTGCCCCCTTGACAGGCCTCTCCTCCTCTGCACCCCTGGACAGACCTCTCCTCCTCTGCCCCTCCTCTGGACAGGCCTCTCCTCTTCACCCCTGGACAGGCCTCTCCTCCTCTGCACCCCTAGACAGGCCTCTCCTCCTCTGCCCCTCCTCTGGACAGGCCTCTCCTCTTCAACCTGGACAGGCCTCTCCTCCTCTGCACCCCTGGACAGGCCTCACCTCCTCTGCCCCCTTGACAGGCCTCTCCTCCTCTGCACCCATGGACAGGCCTCACCTGCTCTGCACCCCTGGAGAGGCCTCACCTCCTCTGCATCCCTGGACAGTCCTCTCCTCCTCTGCACCCCCGGACAGTCCTCACCTCCTCTGCAATCCTGGACAGGCCTCACCTCCTCTGCACCCCTGGACAGGCCTCACCTCCTCTGCCCCCTTGACAGGCCTCTCCACCTCTGCACCCCTGGACAGACCTCTCCTCCTCTGCCCCTCCTCTGGACAGGCCTCTCCTCTTCACCCCTGGACAGGCCTCTCCTCCTCTGCACCCCTAGACAGGCCTCTCCTCCTCTGCCCCTCCTCTGGACAGGCCTCTCCTCTTCAACCTGGACAGGCCTCTCCTCCTCTGCACCCCTGGACAGGCCTCACCTCCTCTGCCCCCTTGACAGGCCTCTCCTCCTCTGCACCCCTGGACAGGCCTCTCCTCCTCTGCCCCTCCTCTGGACAGGCCTCTCCTCCTCTTCACCCCTGGACAGGCCTCTCCTCCTCTGCACCCCTGGACAGGCCTCTCCTCCTCTGCCCCTCCTCTGGACAGGCCTCTCCTCTTCACCCTGGACAGGCCTCTCCTCCTCTGCACCCCTGGACAGGCCTGTCCTCCTCTGCACCCCCTGGATAGGCCTCTCCTCCTCTTCACCCCTGGACAGGCCTCTCATCCTCTTCACCCTGGACAGGCCTCTCCTCCTCTGACCCCTGGACAGCCCTCACCTCCTCTGCAATCCTGGACAGGCCTCACCTCCTCTGCACCCCTGGACAGGCCTCACCTCCTCTGCCCCCTTGACAGGCCTCTCCACCTCTGCACCCCTGGACAGACCTCTCCTCCTCTGCCCCTCCTCTGGACAGGCCTCTCCTCTTCACCCCTGGACAGGCCTCTCCTCCTCTGTCCCTAGACAGGCCTCTCCTCCTCTGCCCCTCCTCTGGACAGGCCTCTCCTCTTCAACCTGGACAGGCCTCTCCTCCTCTGCACCCCTGGACAGGCCTCACCTCCTCTGCCCCCTTGACAGGCCTCTCCTCCTCTGCACCCCTGGACAGGCCTCTCCTCCTCTGCCCCTCCTCTGGACAGGCCTCTCCTCCTCTTCACCCCTGGACAGGCCTCTCCTCCTCTGCACCCCTGGACAGGCCTCTCCTCCTCTGCCCCTCCTCTGGACAGGCCTCTCCTCTTCACCCTGGACAGGCCTCTCCTCCTCTGCACCCCTGGACAGGCCTGTCCTCCTCTGCACCCCCTGGATAGGCCTCTCCTCCTCTTCACCCCTGGACAGGCCTCTCATCCTCTTCACCCTGGACAGGCCTCTCCTCCTCTGACCCCTGGACAGCCCTCACCTCCTCTGCACTCTAGGACAGGTTCTCCTCCTCTGCCCTTCTTCTGGACAGGCCTCACCTCCTCTGCACCCCTGTACAGGCCTCTCCTACTCTGCACCCCTGGACAAGCCTCAACTCCTCTGCACCCCTGGACAGGCCTCTACTCCTCTGCACCCCTGGACTAGCCGCGCCTCCTCTGCACCCCTAGACAGGCCTCTCCTCCTCTGCACCCCTGGACAGGTCTCTTCTCCTCTGCACACCTGGACAGCCCTCACCTCCTCTGCACCCCTGGACAGGCCTCCCCTCCTCTGCCCTTCTTCTGGACAGGCCTCACCTCCTGTGCACCCCTGAACAAGCCTCAACTCCTCTGCACCCCTGGACAGGCCTCTCCTCCTCTGCACCCCTGGACTAGCCTCACCTCCTCTGCACCCCTAGACAGGCCTCTCCTCCTCTGCACCCCTGGACAGGCCTCTCCTCCTCTGCACACCTGGACAGGCCTCACCACCTCTGCACCCCTGGACAGGCCTCAACTCCTCTGCACTCCTGGACAAGCCTGACCTCCCCTGTACCCCTGGACAGGCCTTACCTCCTCTGCACCCCTGACAGGCCTCTCCTCCTCTGCAGCCTTGGACAGGCCTCTCCTCCTCTGCACCCCTGGACAGGCCTCAGCTCCACTGCACCCCTGGATAGGGCTCTCCTCCTCTGCACCCCTGGACAGGCCTCTCCTCCTCTGCACCCTTGGACAGGCATTTCCTCCTCTGCATACCTGGACAGGCCTCTCCTCCTCTTCACCCCTGGACAGGCCTCTCCTCCTCTGCACCCCTGGACAGGCCTCTCCTCCTCTTCTCCCTTGGGCAGGCCTCTCCTCCTCTGCACCCTTGGACAGGCATTTCCTTCTCTGCTCACCTGGACAGGCCTCACCTCCTCTGCACCCCTGGACATGCCTCTCCTCCTCTGCACCCATGGACAGGCCTCTCGTCCTAAGCACCCTTGGATAGGCTTATCCTCCTTTGCACCCCTGGACAGGCCTCACCTCCTCTGCACCCCCTGGACAGGCCTCTCCTCCTCTGCAACCCTAGACAGGATTCACCTCCTCTGCACCCCTGGACAGGCCTCACCTCCTCTGCACCCCTGGACATGCCTCTCCTCCTCTGCACCCCTGGGCAGGCCTCAGCTCCACTGCTCCCCTGGACAGGCCTCTCCTCCTCTGATTCCCTGGACAGGCCTCTACTCCTCTGCACCCCTGGACAGGCCTCTCCTCCTCTGAATCCATGGACAGGCCTCTCTACCTCTGCACCCCTGGGCAGGCCTCAGCTCAACTCACCCCTGGACAGGCCTCTCCTCCTCTGAATTCCTGGACAGGCCTCTCCACCTCTGCACCCCTGGGCAGGCCTCAGCTCCACTGCACCCCTGGACAGGCCTCAGCTTCACTGCACCCCTGGACAGGCCTCTCCTCCTCTGCACCCCTGGACAGGCCTCTCCTCCTCTGCACCCCTGGACGGGCCTCTCCTCCTCTGCACCCCTGGGCAGGCCTCAGCTACACTGAACCCCTGGACAGACCTCAGCTCCACTGCAACCCTGGACAGGCCTCTCCTCCTTTACACCCTTGGACAGGCCTCTCCTCCGCTGTACCTTTGGACAGGCCTCTCTTCCTCTGCACCCCTGGACAGGCCTCACCTCCTCTGCATCCCTGGACAGTCCTCTCCTCCTCTGCACCCCTGGACAGTCCTCACCTCCTCTGCACCCCTGGACAGGCCTCTCCTCTTCACCCCTGGACAGGCCTCTCCTCCTCTGCACCCCTGGACAGGCCTGTCCTCCTCTGCACCCCCTGGATAGGCCTCTCCTCCTCTTCACCCCTGGACAGGCCTCTCCTCCTCTGCACCCCTGGACAGGCCTCTCCTCGTCTGCACCCCTGGACAGGCCTGTCCTCCTCTGCACCCCCTGGATAGGCCTCTCCTCCTCTTCACCCTGGACAGGCCTCTCCTCCTCTGACCCCTGGACAGCCCTCACCTCCTCTGCACCCCTGGACAGGCCTCTCCTCCACTGCCCTTCTTCTGGACAGGCCTCATCTCCTCTGCACCCCTGGACAGGCCTCTCCCCCTCTGCACCCCTGGACAGACCTCACCTTCTCTGCACCCATGGACAGTCTTCACCTCCTCTGCACCCCTGGACAGTCCTCACCTACTCTGCATCCCTGGACAGGCCTCACGTCCACTGCAACCCTGGACAGGCCTCTCCTCCTCTGCACCAGTTGGACAGTCTTCACCTCCTCTGCACCCCTGGACAGTCCTCACCTCCTCTGCATCCCTGGACAGGCCTAACGTCCACTGCACCCCTGGACAGTCCTCTCCTCCTCTGCACCCCTGGACAGTCCTCTCCTCCTCTGCACCCCCTGGACAGGCCTCTCCTCCTCTCCACCCCTGGACAGGCCTCTCTTCCTCCAAACCCCCTGGATAGGCTTCTCCTGTCCTTCACCCATGGACAATCCTCTCCTCCTTTTCACCCCTGGACAGGCCTCTCCTCCTCTGCACCCCCTGGATATGCCTCTCCTCCTCTTCACCCCTGGACAGGCCTCTCCTCCTCTGCACCCCTGGACAGGCCTCTCCTCCTCTGCACCCCTGGACAAGCCTCACCTCCTATGCAAGGATGGACAGGCCTCTCCTCCTCTGCACACCTGGACAGGCTTCACCTCCTTTGCACCCCTGGACAGGCCTCCCCTCCTCTGCACACCTGGACAGGCCTCTCCTCCTCTGCACCCCTGGACAGGCCTCTCCTCCTCTGCACCCCTGGACAGGCCTCAGCTCCACTGCACCCCTGGACTGGACTCTCCTCCCCTGCACCCCTGGACAGGCCTCACCTCTTCTGCACCCCTGGACAGGCATCACCTACTATGCACCCCTGGACAGGCCTCGCCTCCCCTGTACCCCTGGACAGGCCTCACCTCCTCTGCACTCCTGGACAGGCCTCTCCTCTTCTGCACCCGTGGAAAGGACTCAGCTCCACTGCACCCCTGGTCAGGCCTCAGCACCACTGCCTCCATGGTCAGGCCTCTCCTCCTCTGCACCCCTGGACAGGCCTCTCCTCCTCTGCACCCATGGACAGGCCTCACCTCCTCTGCACCCCTGGAGAGGCCTCACCTCCTCTGCATCCCTGGACAGTCCTCTCCTCCTCTGCACCCCTGGACAGTCCTCACCTCCTCTGCAATCCTGGACAGGCCTCACCTCCTCTGCACCCCTGGACAGGCCTCACCTCCTCTGCCCCCTTGACAGGCCTCTCCTCCTCTGCACCCCTGGACAGGCCTCTCCTCCTCTTCCCCTCCTCTGGACAGGCCTCTCCTCCTCTTCACCCCTGGACAGGTCTCTCCTCCTCTGCACCCCTGGACAGGCCTCTCCTCCTCTGCCCCTCCTCTGGACAGGCCTCAGCTTCACTGCACCCCTGGACAGGCCTCAGCTTTACTGCACCCCTGGACAGGCCTCTCCTCCTCTGCACCCCTGGACAGGCCTCTCCTCCTCTGCACCCCTGGACAGGCCTCTCCTCCTCTGCACCCCTGGGCAGGCCTCAGCTACACTGCACCCCTGGACGGACCTCAGCTCCACTGCACCCCTGGACAGGCCTCTCCTCCTTTACATCCCTGGACAGGCCTCTCCTCCTCTGCACCCCCTGGATAGGCTTCTCCTCCTCTTCACCCCTGGACAGGCCTCTCCTCCTCTGCACCCCCTGGATAGGCTTCTCCTCCTCTTCACCCCTGGACAGGCCTCTCCTCCTCTGCACTCCCTGGATAGGCATCTCCTCCCCTTCACCCATGGACAATCCTCTCCTCCTTTTCACCCCTGGACAGGCCTCTCCTCCTCTGCACCCCTGGACAGGCCTCTCCTCCTCTTCACCCCTGGACAGGCCTCTCCTCCTCTGCACCCCTGGACAGGCCTCTCCTCCTCTGCACCCCTGGACAAGCCTCACCTCCTCTGCAACGATGGACAGGCCTCTCCTCCTCTGTACACCTGGACAGGCTTCACCTCCTTTGCACCCCTGGACAGTCCTCACCTCCTCTGCACACCTGGACAGGCCTCTCCTCCTCTGCACCCCTGGACAGGCCTCTCCTCCTTTGCACCCCTGGACAGGCCTCAGCTCCACTGCACCTCTGGACTGGACTCTCCTCCTCTGCACCCAAGGACAGGCCTCACCTCTTCTGCACCCCTGGGCAGGCCTCACCTACTATGCACCCCTGGACAGGCCTCACCTACTCTGCACCCCTGGACAGGCCTCTCCTCTGCACCCTTGGACAGGCCTCTCCTCCTCTGCACCCCTGGTCAAGCCTCACCTCCTCTGCAACCCGGGACAGTCCTCACCTCCTCTGCAATCCTGGACAGGCCTCACCTCCTCTGCACCCCTGGACAGGCCTCTCCTCTTCTGCACCCATGGGAAGGACTCAGCTCCACTGCACCCCTGGTCAGGCCTCAGCACTACTGCATCCATGGTCAGGGCTCTCCTCCTCTGCACCCCTGGAAAGGCCTCTCCTCCTCCTCACCCCTGGACAGGCCTCTCCTCCTCTGCACCCATGGACAGGCCTCACCTCCTCTGCACCCCTGGAGAGGCCTCACCTCCTCTGCATCCCTGGACAGTCCTCTCCTCCTCTGCACCCATGGACAGTCCTCACCTCCTCTGCAATCCTGGACAGGCCTCACCTCCTCTGCACCCCTGGACAGGCCTCACCTCCTCTGCCCCCTTGACAGGCCTCTCCTCCTCTGCACCCCTGGACAGGCCTCTCCTCCTCTGCCCCTCCTCTGGACAGGCCTCTCCTCCTCTTCACCCCTGGACAGGCCTCTCCTCCTCTGCACCCCTGGACAGGCCTCTCCTCCTCTGCCCCACCTCTGGACAGGCCTCTCCTCTTCACCCTGGACAGGCCTCTCCTCCTCTGCACCCCTGGACAGGCCTGTCCTCCTCTGCACCCCCTGGATAGGCCTCTCCTCCTCTTCACCCCTGGACAGGCTTCTCATCCTCTTCACCCTGGACAGGCCTCTCCTCCTCTGACCCCTGGACAGCCCTCACCTCCTCTGCACTCCAGGACAGGTTCACCTCCTCTGCCCTTCATCTGGACAGGTCTCACCTCTTGTGCACCCCTGAACATGCCTCAACACCTCTGCACCCCTGGACAGGCCTCTCCTCCTCTGCACCCCTGGACTAGCCTCACCTCCTCTGCACCCCTAGACAGGCCTCTCCTCCTCTGCACCCCTGGACAGGCCTCTCCTCCTCTGCACACCTGGACAGGCCTCACCACCTCTGCACCCCTGGACAGGCCTCAACTCCTCTGCACTCCTGGACAGTCCTGACCTCCCCTGTACCCCTGGACAAGCCTTACCTCCTCTGCACCCCTGACAGGCCTCTCCTCCTCTGCAGCCTTGGACAGGCCTCTCCTCCTCTGCACCCCTGGACAGGCCTCAGCTCCACTGCACCCCTGGACAGGGCTCTCCTCCTCTGCACCCCTGGACAGGCCTCTCCTCCTCTGCACCCTTGGACAGGCATTTTCTCCTCTGCACACCTGGACAGGCCTCTCCTCCTCTTCACCCCTGGACAGGCCTCTCCTCCTCTGCACCCCTGGACAGGCCTCTCCTCCTCTTCTCCCCTGGGCAGGCCTCTCCTCCTCTGCACCCCTGGACAGGCCTCTCTTCCTAAGCACCCTTGGATAGGCTTATCCTCCTTTGCACCCCTGGACAGGCCTCACCTCCTCTGCACCCCCTGGACAGGCCTCACCTTCTCTGTACCCCTGGACAGGCCTCACCTCCTCTGCACCCCTGGACAGGCCTAACCTCTTCTGTTCCCCTGGACATGCCTCTCCTCCTCTGCACCCCTGGGCAGGCCTCTCCTCCTCTGCACCCCTAGACAGGACTCACCTTCTCTGCACCCCTGGACAGGCCTCACCTCCTCTGCACCTCTGGACATGCCTCTCCTCCTCTGCACCCCTGGGCAGGCCTCAGCTTCACTGCACCCCTGGACAGGCATCTCCTCCTCTGAATTCCTGGACAGGCCTCTCCACCTCTGCACCCCTGGATAGGCCTCTCCTCCTCTGCACCCCTAGACAGGACTCACCTCCTCTGCACCCCTGGACAGGCCTCACCTCCTCTGCACCCCTGGACATGCCTCTCCTCCTCTGCACCCCTGGGCAGGCCTCAGCTTCACTGCACCCCTGGACAGGCCTCTCCTCCTCTGATTCCCTGGACAGGCCTCTACTCCTCTGCACCCCTGGACAGGCCTCTCCTCCTCTGAATCCATGGACAGGCCTCTCTACCTCTGCACCCCTGGGCAGGCCTCAGCTCCACTGCACCCCTGGACAGGCCTCTCCTCCTCTGAATTCCTGGACAGGCCTCTTGTTAGACGGACCGGGAGGGTCGGCCGAGATTACGGGGAGAGGTCTCCAGGGAGAGCCGTCTCCAACGACTGTACAGATAAGTAACTTCCCCCCCCACAGACGGACACCACACAAGATTGAAGGTTAACGAGACTTTATAGGCAATTCTTAGGTTACGTTGATATGATACAAGGAGGTCTGGACTCAGGGGTCCCCTCGGTTCTGATCTCTGGTTGAGGAAAAAGGGGTAGCGGGACAGTCTTAGTTGCCAATGAGTTAAATAGCTCTCAATCCTCGAGCTCGGTGTGTTTGCTGATCGGGCCGTGGAGGAGCCAAGCCGGTCCCGAGATGGACGAAGGATGATCGACGGGCCGTGGAGAAGCCAAGCAGGTCCCGGGATGGATGACGGATGGTCGACGGGCCGTGGAGAAGCCAAGCAGGTCCCGGGATGGATGACGGATGGTCGACGGGCCGTGGAGAAGCCAAGCAGGTCCCGATGCAGATGACGGTTACAACGGTCCGCGGCCTCGCCAGCAGATCCGGACGACGATGAAGGATGAAGGTTACGACGGCTGTGGCAGCGCCAACAGGCAGGACGATGGTGCACAGGACAGAGCTACGGCAGCGCCAGTAGTCCGTCCAGGGTGAGTTCCTCTTTACGTCTCTCGACTCCAAGATACAACTGCCTTCCTGCTCTGGAGCTGCCCCAGTTATAGGGCTGGCGGGCTTTGATGTCCGGACCCTCGCACTTGGAGGTCGGGAGGTCCGGGATGAGGGAGTCCAGACACCCAGCGGGGGGGTGGAGCCAGCGCCCGGGGAGGCGATGGGCGAGCGGCACTGGCCGGGGGAGAGCCATCGACACCTCTTTCTCCCATTGACCTGCCAAGTAGCTCGCTCACCTCCTGGGTGGAGGGTGGTGCCGGAATGTCTGAGGCCGGGCTAGGCCCAGGGTTGAGGTCGATCGGGGGCCAGGCGGCCTCGTGATGAAGTGTCCAAGATGGCGGCCCAGGCTGAGCGCATGGGTCGGCAGTGGATCGGGCCCATGAGGTGATCATGTTCGAGGGCAGGTGTCCCTGAGGGGACGTAGGACGTACAATGGTGGTGTGTGGTGCTTGTATGACTGGGCTCGGGCCTGGTCGAGCCGGGGGAGAGCGGCCCGTCATGTGGCCTGTCCAACATGCGTCCCCCCCAGCTGAAGGCGGGGAGAGTTACCCATCCTCTTGGGGACTCTCTTCGTCGAGGCGGAAAAACCGGGACAGGCCATCCGCGTTGGCGTGGTCGGACCCAGGCCGGTGTTCAACCGTGAAGTCCATACCTTGCAAGGAGATGGACCAGCGTAGCAGTTTTGGGTTTTCCCCCCGCATATGCATCAACCACTGCAGGGGTCGGTGGTCAGTCTGTACCCGAAAGTGGGTGCCAAAAAGGTAGGGCCGGAGCTTCTTGAGGGCCCATACCACAGCGAAGGCTTCCCTTTCTATGGTGCTCCAGCGTTGTTCCCGGGGTAGGAGTCTCCGGCTGATGAAGGCCACCGGTTGATCAAGGCCTTCGGTGTTCACTTGGGACAGGACTGCCCCAATGCCCTGGTCGGAGGCGTCCGTCTGGACGATGAACTCCCGGCTGTAGTCTGGGGCCTGGAGCACAGGAGCAGAACACATGGCGGCCTTTAACTGTTCGAATGCCGCTTGACACTCTGGGGTCCAGTTCACTTTCTTGGGCTGATTTTTTGATGTGAGTTCGGTGAGAGGCCCCACGATGGTACCATAGTCTTTCACGAACCTTCGGTAGTAGCCCGTGAGGCCCAGGAAGGCTCGCACCTCAGTTTGAGTGATAGGGGGTTGCCAGTTCTGGATGGCGGCAATCTTCAGCTGTAGAGGGGCCACTAGGCCGCTTCCCACCTGGTGTCCGAGGTAGGTCACCGACCCTTGTCCAATTTGACATTTGCTGGCCTTGATCGTGAGGCCAGCTCGCTGAAGGGCTTGTAGTACTGCTTGGAGGTGGTGGAGGTGCTCGGTCCAATGGTGGCTGTACACAGCGATGTCGTCCAGGTAGGCGGCGCTGAACTCTTCGAGCCCCGCCAGGACCTGGTTGACGAGCCGTTGGAAAGTCGCTGGGGCATTTTTCATGCCGAAGGGCATGACCTTAAAATGATAGTGGCCATCGGGGGTGGAGAAGGCAGAACGTTCTTGTGCTCGGGATGTGAGGCCGATCTGCCAATAACCTGCCGTCAGGTCGAAGATGCTGAGGTAGCGGGCAGCGCCCATTCGGTCGACCAGTTCATCTGCCCGGGGGATGGGGTGTGCGTCCGTTCTGGTGACGTCATTCAGGCCCCGGTAGTCGACACAGAACCGGAGTTCTGGTGTGGTTCCGGGGGCGGCCGCTTTGGGGACCAGTACGACCGGGCTGGCCCATGGACTGTCTGAGGGCTCGATGACCCCGAGCGTGAGCATCTTAGCTACTTCCGCCTGGATGCAGGCCCGTACCCGATCAGGTACGCGGTAGGCCCGGTGGCGGATAGGAGGGTTGTCTCCGGTGTCCACATCGTGCACACACCAGGAAGTGACACCTGGGGTGAGGGAGAACAGACTGGCAAATCGTGATAGGAGGGCTTGGCACTCGTGGCGTTGTTCTCTGGTGAGGGACTCCGAGAGTCGGACCCCATCCATGGAGCCGTCTTGCTCCTGGGTCCGCAAGAGGTCAGGGAGAGGTTCGGAGTCGTCTTCAACCCCATTGTCTGTGGCCATCAAGAGACTGAGTTCTGTTCGCGCAAAGTGGGGTTTCAGTCTGTTGGTGTGGAGGACTCGGAGCGGATTCCGGGCGGACTCCATATCGATCAGATAGGTGGCAGGACCCTTGCGCTCGATTACCTTGAAGGGTCCCGTCCATTTGTCTTGGAGAGCGCACGGTTCTGTGGGGGACATTACCCAGACCTGTTGCCCCGGCTCGAATTCAATAGATGAGGCGTTCTGGTCATACCATTTCTTCATGTCCTCTTGACTTGTCTCTAGGTTGGCTTTTGCTAGGTCTCTGAACCTTCGGGACTGGTTGCGGAGGGTGAGGAGGTACCGGAAGACATCGGGCGGACTCTTGGCCGGAGGCATCTCCCAGCCTTCTTTGATCAGGCTGAGTGGCCCCCGTACTGGGTGCCCATAGAGCAGCTCGAATGGGCTGAAGCCTAGGGACTTCTGTGGGACCTCCCGGTAGGCGAAGAGGAGGCACGGCAGCAGCACATCCCACTGGCGACGGAGGGGCTCTTCCAATCCCCCGATCATCCCTTTTAGCGTGCGATTGAACCGCTCAACAAGTCCGTTTCCTTGGGGGTGATAGGGGGTCGTGAAGCGGTAGGTGACCCCACACTGTTGCCAGAGGGACTTCATATATTTGGAAATAAAGTTTGTGCCTCTGTCACTGACGACTTCTCGGGGGAACCCCACACGGGAGAAGATCCCCATCAGGGCCCGGCCGACCACTGGGGCTGTCACGGTCCGGAGAGGAATAGCCTCAGGGTAGCGGGTGGCGTGGTCCACTAGTACCAGGATGAAGCGATGGCCTTGTCTTGTACGCGGGTCTAGGGGTCCCACAATGTCTATTCCGACCCTCTCAAATGGGGTCGTGACTACTGGAAAGGGTTGCAGGGGGGGCCTTTAATTTGCGGCCGCTCTTCCCACTGGCTTGGCACGTGGGGCAAGATCGGCAATGCTGGTGCACATCGTTTCTCATTTTTGGCCAGAAGAAGTGGGTCACTAGGCGGCTGTAGGTTTTATCTTGTCCCAGGTGCCCTGCCAGGGGGACATCGTGGGCCAGATTTAGCAGGAAGTCTCTAAAGCGGAGGGGCACCACTAGTACTCGGTTGGCCCCTAGCTCGGCGATTCGTTGCTCGCTGTACAATAGGTCATTGTCCCAGTAGACCCAATGAGTTCCGGAGGTATCCCCTGCGCTTTGGGCGAGCGCTTGTTGTCGGAGTCCCTCAAGGGAGGGACAAGTCTCCTGCTCCTGACGAAATTGTTCTTGTGTGGGTCCCCCTTCTTGAGCCCACTGGTCAAGATTAGCAAGGTCGGAAGGTTGGGCAAGTTCGAGGGGGATACCATGGTCGGGGGTCTCGGCGGGGGCGACCGGGGGCGGTGGCGCCGGCCATTCTGGTTCTTCGGGGTGAGGGTTGGCACGGGCGGCCATGGACCGGGTGGTGACGCACGCCCAGTCTGGGACGCCCAACATCCCCAAGTGTTCTTTTCGCTCCACGGCTGCCCACGGGGAGCTTTCCAGGTCATTTCCGAGGAGGCAGTCCACGGGGGCGTCGTCTCGGACCGTTACCTTCAGCATGCCGGAGACCCCTCCCCACTCAAAGGGGACGCAGGCCATCCGACACAGACTCTCTGAGTTGTCGGCGGATCGTACAGGGCAGAGAATGTTCGGTAGATATTGTTCTGGGGTCACCAGATGACAGCGGACGGCTGTCACACTGGCCCCGGTGTCTCGAAGGGCTTCGGCCCGTTGTCCATTGATGCTCACCCATTGGCTGTACTTCTGGGTGTTAGCGGGTAGGGGGACCCGCGGGACCATGTCTCTTCCCCCTAAGCACGCGAGAGTCATGGCTGCTGGCTCCCACTCTTGATACTCTTGCTCGTCTGTTTCTTGTTCCTCGGAGATCTGTTCTTCCCCTAGTGCCGCGGCGGCCACCTGGCGGGGTCTTGGACTCTGATACTGCGGGCAGCTTGGGTCGTTTGCATAGTGGCCGACTCGTTGGCATCGGTGACATGTAACATTGGCTCTGTATCCCGGTCGCGCCGGGGTGCTGCCCCGGTTGGCCGGGGGGGTGGTGCTGGTAGTGGGGGCGGCCGGAGTGTTGTCTCTTCCTCGTCCTTGGCCCCCTCCTCCTCCTCTGGGTCGGGGGTGACCATTGTTGTTCCTGTTCTGCTCGTAGGACCCATTCCGGCCCACTCTGGTGATCTCCCACCGGTCAGCTTCGGCTGCGAGCTGCCGGGGATCGGTTAACTTGCTGTCGAGGAGGTGTTGGCGTAGTTCAATGAAGCAATTGTTGGACAGATGCTCCCATACCATCAGATTGAACAGCTGCTCGTAGGTCGTGACGTTGTTCCCTCTGATCCAGCCTTCGAAGGCTCTGCTAAAGTACGTTACATAGTCCACCCAAGTTGTACCTGGAATGCGTGTGCAGTCTCGGAACCGCTGACGGTACATCTCGGGCGTGAGGCCATAGCGGGTGAGGAGGGCCGCTTTCATATGGTCGTAGGAGGTCATCTGGTGGTCTGGGAGCTGTAACAGAGTATCGCGGCCCTCATTAAGGAATTTGCCCCATAGGCCGGCTCCCCAGTCGGCTCTATCGATCCGGTGCGCAGTCATCGCGATTTCATAGGCCTTAAACCATTGCTGGATGTCGTCTTCTCGAAAATATTCTCGGACCACATCCTTGGGGATGTGCACTTTTTTCTCCGTGGTCCCTGGGGTGGACGGTCGGTCAGGCACCCCTAACTCTTTATTCTGTTTGCGCAGGTTGATCTCGGCTAGGTTCCGCTCGTGCTCGTACGTTAGTCTTTTTTCCTCGAGCTCCCTTTGCCTCTGTTTCTCCTCTCTTTCTTCCCGGAGGCGAAGGTGCTCTAAGTTTATTTTTTGCTCGGCCAATTTGAGTTCTATGTCCATCTTGAGTCGGGCCATTTCGAGTTCGTGTAGTCGGGCTTTTTCTCTTTCTTGGATCTCGTCTTGCGAGAGACTGGTTCTTTGCCCCTCAGGGCCCGTGCTGGTATTTTTCGCGGTGCTTTGCTCAGGGGCTTCGACATCCCCGGTCTCTGCCCAAGATTCTAGGGCATGCTTGAAATCGTCCTTGGTACTTAGTCCGGTGGTAGCGATACCTAGTTCGATGCAGAACTGCTTTAGTTCACGATGGCTGTATTCCTCGAGTTTTTCCATTTGGAACTTCTCAGTTGATCCGCTCTCTTTAGTTGACATTGTTGTTCGTTGTGGGGTGAGCTACTCTCTGTACGTTATGCGGTGATTCGGATCGCGCCGCTGGCCACCAATGTTAGACGGACCGGGAGGGTCGGCCGAGATTACGGGGAGAGGTCTCCAGGGAGAGCCGTCTCCAACGACTGTACAGATAAGTAACTTCCCCCCCCACAGACGGACACCACACAAGATTGAAGGTTAACGAGACTTTATAGGCAATTCTTAGGTTACGTTGATATGATACAAGGAGGTCTGGACTCAGGGGTCCCCTCGGTTCTGATCTCTGGTTGAGGAAAAAGGGGTAGCGGGACAGTCTTAGTTGCCAATGAGTTAAATAGCTCTCAATCCTCGAGCTCGGTGTGTTTGCTGATCGGGCCGTGGAGGAGCCAAGCCGGTCCCGAGATGGACGAAGGATGATCGACGGGCCGTGGAGAAGCCAAGCAGGTCCCGGGATGGATGACGGATGGTCGACGGGCCGTGGAGAAGCCAAGCAGGTCCCGGGATGGATGACGGATGGTCGACGGGCCGTGGAGAAGCCAAGCAGGTCCCGATGCAGATGACGGTTACAACGGTCCGCGGCCTCGCCAGCAGATCCGGACGACGATGAAGGATGAAGGTTACGACGGCTGTGGCAGCGCCAACAGGCAGGACGATGGTGCACAGGACAGAGCTACGGCAGCGCCAGTAGTCCGTCCAGGGTGAGTTCCTCTTTACGTCTCTCGACTCCAAGATACAACTGCCTTCCTGCTCTGGAGCTGCCCCAGTTATAGGGCTGGCGGGCTTTGATGTCCGGACCCTCGCACTTGGAGGTCGGGAGGTCCGGGATGAGGGAGTCCAGACACCCAGCGGGGGGGTGGAGCCAGCGCCCGGGGAGGCGATGGTCGAGCGGCACTGGCCGGGGGAGAGCCATCGACACCTCTTTCTCCCATTGACCTGCCAAGTAGCTCGCTCACCTCCTGGGTGGAGGGTGGTGCCGGAATGTCTGAGGCCGGGCTAGGCCCAGGGTTGAGGTCGATCGGGGGCCAGGCGGCCTCGTGATGAAGTGTCCAAGATGGCGGCCCAGGCTGAGCGCATGGGTCGGCAGTGGATCGGGCCCATGAGGTGATCATGTTCGAGGGCAGGTGTCCCTGAGGGGACGTAGGACGTACAATGGTGGTGTGTGGTGCTTGTATGACTGGGCTCGGGCCTGGTCGAGCCGGGGGAGAGCGGCCCGTCATGTGGCCTGTCCAACACCTCTCCACCTCTGCACCCCTGGGCAGGCCTCAACTCCACTGCACCCCTGGACAGGCCTCAGCTTCACTGCACCCCTGGACAGGCCTCTCCTCCTCTGCACCCCTGACAGGCCTCTCCTCCTCTCCACCCCTGGACAGGCCTCTCCTCCTCTGCACCCCTGGACAGGCCTCTCCTCCTCTGCATCCCTGGGCAGGCCTCAGCTCCACTGCACCCCTGGACAGGCCTCAGCTCCACTGCACCCCTGGACAGGCCTCTCCTCCTTTACACCCCTGGACAGGCCTCTCCTCCGCTGCACCTTTGGACAGGCCTCTCCTCCTCTGCACCCCTGGACAGGCCTCTCCTCCTCTGCCCCTCCTCTGGGCAGGCCTCTCCTCTTCACCCATGGACAGGCCTCTCCTGCTCTGCACCCCTGGACAGTCCTCTCTTTCTCTGCACCCCTGGTCAGGCCTCTCTTCCTCTGCACCTCTGGACAGGCCTCTCCTTCTCTGCACCCCTGGACAGGTCTCATCTCCTCTGCTACCCTGGACAGACCTCTCCTCCTCTGCACCCTTGGACGGGCCTCACCTCCTCTGCACCCCTGGACAAGCCTCTACTCTTCTGCACCCGTGGAAAGGACTCAGCTCCACTGCACCCCTGGTCAGGCCTCAGCACCACTGCATCCATGGTCAGGCCTCTCCTCCTCTTCACCGCTGGACAGGCCTCTCCTCCTCCTCACCCCTGGAGAGGCCTCACCTCCTCTGCATCCCTGGACAGTCCTCTCCTCCTCTGCACCCCTGGACAGTCCTCACCTCCTCTGCACCCCTGGACAGGCCTCACCTCCTCTACCCCCTTGACAGGCCTCTCCTCCTCTGCACCCCTGGACAGGCCTCTCCTCCTCTGCACCCCTGGACAGTCCTCACCTCCTCTGCCATTCTGGACAGGCCTCACCTCCTCTGCACCCCTGGACAGACCTCACCTCCTCTGCCCCCTTGACAGGCCTCTCCTCCTCTGCACCCATGGACAGGCCTCACCTCCTCTGCACCCCTGGAGAGGCCTCACCTCCTCTGCATCCCTGGACAGTCCTCTCCTCCTCTGCACCCCTGGACAGTCCTCACCTCCTCTGCAATTCTGGACAGGCCTCACCTCCTCTGCACCCCTGGACAGGCCTCACCTCCTCTGCCCCTTGACAGGCATCTCCTCCTCTGCACCCCTGGACAGGCCTCTCCTCCTCTGCCCCTCCTCTGGACAGGCCTCTCCTCCTCTTCACCCCTGGACAGGCTTCTCCTCCTCTGCACCCCTGGACAGGCCTCTCCTCCTCTGCCCCTCCTCTGGACAGGCCTCTCCTCTTCACCCCTGGACAGGCCTCTCCTCCTCTGCACCCCTGGACAGGCCTGTCCCCCTCTGCAACCCCTGGATAGGCCTCTCCTCCTCTTCACCCCTGGACAGGCCTCTCATCCTCTTCACCCTGGACAGGCCTCTCCTCCTCTGACCCCTGGACAGCCCTCACCTCCTCTGCACCCCTGGACAGGTTCTCCTCCTCTGCCCTTCTTCTGGATAGGCCTCACCTCCTCTGCACCCCTGTACAGGCCTCTCCTCCTTTGCACCCCTGGACAAGCCTCAACTCCTATGCACCCCTGGACAGGCCTCTACTCCTCTGCACCCCTGGACTAGCGGCACCTCCTCTGCACCCCTAGACAGGCCTCTCCTCCTCTGCACCCCTGGACAGGTCTCTTCTCCTCTGCACACCTGGACAGCCCTCACCTCCTCTGCACCCCTGGACAGGCCTCCCCTCCTCTGCCCTTCTTCTGGACAGGCCTCACCTCCTGTGCACCCCTGAACAAGCCTCAACTCCTCTGCACCCCTGGACAGGCCTCTCCTCCTCTGCACCCCTGGACTAGCCTCACCTCCTCTGCACCCCTAGACAGGCCTCTCCTCCTCTGCACCCCTGGACAGGCCTCTCCTCCTCTGCACACCTGGACAGGCCTCACCACCTTTGCACCCCTGGACAGACCTCAACTCCTCTGCACCCCTGGACAGGCCTGACCTCCCCTGTACCCCTGGACAGGCCTTACCTCCTCTGCACCCCTGACAGGCCTCTCCTCCTCTGCAGCCTTGGACAGGCCTATCCTCCTCTGCACCCCTGGACAGGCCTCAGCTCCACTGCACCCCTGGACAGGGCTCTCCTCCTCTGCACCCCTGGACAAGCCTCTCCTCCTCTGCACCCTTGGACAGGCATTTCCTCCTCTGCATACCTGGACAGGCCTCACCTCCTCTGCACCCCTGGACAGGCCTCACCTCCTCTGCCCCCTTGACAGGCCTCTCCTCCTCTGCACCCCTGGACAGGCCTCTCCTCCTCTGCCCCTCCTCTGGACAGGCCTCTCCTCCTCTTCACCCCTGGACAGGACTCTCCTCCTCTGCACCCCTGGACAGGCCTCTCCTCCTCTGCCCCTCCTCTGGACAGGCCTCTCCTCTTCACCCTGGACAGGCCTCTCCTCCTCTGCACCCCTGGACAGACCTGTCCTCCTCTGCACCCCCTGGATAGGCCTCTCCTCCTCTTCACCCCTGGACAGGCCTCTCATCCTCTTCACCCTGGACAGGCCTCTCCTCCTCGGACCCCTGGACAGCCCTCACCTCCTCTGCACTCCAGGACAGGTTCACCTCCTCCGCCCTTCTTCTGGACAGGCCTCACCTCCTCTGCACCCCTGTACAGGCCTCTCCTCCTCTGCACCCCTGGACAAGCCTCAACTCCTCTGCACCCCTGGACAGGCCTCGACTCCTCTACACCCCTGGACTAGCCGCACCTCCTCTGCACCCCTAGACAGGCCTCTCCTCCTCTGCACCCCTGGACAGGTCTCTTCTCCTCTGCACACCTGGACAGCCCTCACCTCCTCTGCACCCCTGGACAGGCCTCCCCTCTCTGCCCTTCTTCTGGACAGGTCTCACCTCTTGTGCACCCCTGAACAAGCCTCAACACCTCTGCACCCCTGGACAGGCCTCTCCTCCTCTGCACCCCTGGACTAGCCTCACCTCCTCTGCACCCCTAGACAGGCCTCTGCTCCTCTGCACCCCTGGACAGGCCTCTCCTCCTCTGCACACCTAGACAGGCCTCACCACCTCTGCACCCCTGGACAGGCCTCAACTCCTCTGCACTCCTGGACAGTCCTGACCTCCCAAGTACCCCTGGACAGGCCTTACCTCATCTGCACCCCTGACAGGCCTCTCCTCCTCTGCAGCCTTGGACAGGCCTCTCCTCCTCTGCACCCCTGGACAGGCCTCAGCTCCACTGCACCCCTGGACAGGGCTCTCCTCCTCTGCACCCCTGGACAGGCCTCTCCTCCTCTGCACCCTTGGACAGGCATTTTCTCCTCTGCACACCTGGACAGGCCTCTCCTCCTCTTCACCCCTGGACAGGCCTCTACTCATCTGCACCCCTGGACTAGCCGCACCTCCTCTGCACCCCTAGACAGGCCTTTCCTCCTCTGCACCCCTGGACAGGTCTCT
The DNA here is from genome assembly GCF_964263255.1 of Lissotriton vulgaris. Classification (NCBI taxonomy): domain Eukaryota; kingdom Metazoa; phylum Chordata; class Amphibia; order Caudata; family Salamandridae; genus Lissotriton; species Lissotriton vulgaris. Next base: position 106,755,590 of record NC_141685.1, on the reverse strand, counting down.
TCTCCTCTGCACACCTGGACAGCCCTCACCTCCTCTGCACCCCTGGACAGGCCTCCCCTCCTCTGCCCTTCTTCTGGACAGGCCTCACCTCCTGTGCACCCCTGAACAAGCCTCAACTCCTCTGCACCCCTGGACAGGCCTCTCCTCCTCTGCACCCCTGGACTAGCCTCACCTCCTCTGCACCCCTAGAAAGGCCTCTCCTCCTCTGCACCCCTGGACAGGCCTCTCCTCCTCTACACACCTGGACAGGCCTCACCACCTTTGCACCCCTGGACAGACCTCAACTCCTCTGCACCCCTGGACAGGCCTGACCTCCCCTGTACCCCTGGACAGGCCTTACTTCCTCTGCACCCCTGACAGGCCTCTCCTACTCTGCAGCCTTGGACAGGCCTATCCTCCTCTGCACCCCTGGACAGGCCTCAGCTCCACTGCACCCCTGGACAGGGCTCTCCTCCTCTGCACCCCTGGACAGGCCTCTCCTCCTCTGCACCCTTGGACAGGCATTTCCTCCTCTGCATACCTGGACAGGCCTCACCTCCTCTGCACCCCTGGACAGGCCTCACCTCCTCTGCCCCCTTGACAGGCCTCTCCTCCTCTGCACCCCTGGAAAGGCCTCTCCTCCTCTGCCCCTCCTCTGGACAGGCCTCTCCTCCTCTTCACCCCTGGACAGGCCTCTCCTCCTCTGCACCCCTGGACAGGCCTCTCCTCCTCTGCCCCTCCTCTGGACAGGCCTCTCCTCTTCACCCTAGACAGGCCTCTCCTCCTCTGCACCCCTGGACAGGCCTGTCCTCCTTTGCACCCCCTGGATAGGCCTCTCCTCCTCTTCACCCCTGGACAGGCCTCTCATCCTCTTCACCCTGGACAGGCCTCTCCTCCGCTGACCCCTGGACAGCCCTCACCTCCTCTGCACTCCAGGACAGGTTCACCTCCTCTGCCCTTCTTCTGGACAGGCCTCACCTCCTCTGCACCCCTGTACAGGCCTCTCCTCCTCTGCACCCCTGGACAAGCCTCAACTCCTCTGCACCCCTGGACAGGCCTCTCCTCCTCTGCACCCCTGGACAAGCCTCAACTCCTCTGCACCCCTAGACAGGCCTCTCCTCCTCTGCACCCCTGGACAGGTCTCTTCTCCTCTGCACACCTGGACAGCCCTCACCTCCTCTGCACCCTTGGACAGGCCTCCCCTCTCTGCCCTTCTTCTGGACAGGTCTCACCTCTTGTGCACCCCTGAACAAGCCTCAACACCTCTGCACCCCTGGACAGGCCTCTCCTCCTCTGCACCCCTGGACTAGCCTCACCTCCTCTGCACCCCTAGACAGGCCTCTCCTCCTCTGCACCCCTGGACAGGCCTCTCCTCCTCTGCACACCTGGACAGGCCTCACCACCTCTGCACCCCTGGACAGGCCTCAACTCCTCTGCACTCCTGGAAAGTCCTGACCTCCCCTGTACCCCTGGACAGGCCTTACCTCCTCTGCACCCCTGACAGGCCTCTACTCGTCTGCAGCCTTGGACAGGGCTCTCCTCCTCTGCACCCCTGGACAGGCCTCTCCTCCTCTGCACCCTTGGACAGGCATTTTCTCCTCTGCACACCTGGACAGGCCTCTCCTCCTCTTCTCCCCTGGGCAGGCCTCTCCTCCTCTGCACCCTTGGACAGGCATTTCCTTCTCTACACACCTGGACAGGCCTCACCTCCTCTGCACCCCTGGACAGGCCTCTCCTCCTCTGCACCCCTAGACAGGCCTCTCTTCCTAAGCACCCTTGGATAGGCTTATCCTCCTTTGCACCCCTGGACAGGCCTCACCTCCTCTGCACCCCTAGACAGGCCTCTCCTCCTCTGCACCCCTGGACAGGCCTCTCCTCCTCTGCACACCTGGACAGGCCTCACCACCTTTGCACCCCTGGACAGACCTCAACTCCTCTGCACCCCTGGACAGGCCTGACCTCCCCTGTACCCCTGGACAGGCCTTACTTCCTCTGCACCCCTGACAGGCCTCTCCTCCTCTGCAGCCTTGGACAGGCCTATCCTCCTCTGCACCCCTGGACAGGCCTCAGCTCCACTGCACCCCTGGACAGGGCTCTCCTCCTCTGCACCCCTGGACAGGCCTCTCCTCCTCTGCACCCTTGGACAGGCATTTCCTCCTCTGCATACCTGGACAGGCCTCACCTCCTCTGCACCCCTGGACAGGCCTCACCTCCTCTGCCCCCTTGACAGGCCTCTCCTCCTCTGCACCCCTGGACAGGCCTCTCCTCCTCTGCCCCTCCTCTGGACAGGCCTCTCCTCCTCTTCACCCCTGGACAGGCCTCTCCTCCTCTGCACCCCTGGACAGGCCTCTCCTCCTCTGCCCCTCCTCTGGACAGGCCTCTCCTCTTCACCCTGGACAGGCCTCTCCTCCTCTGCATCCCTGGACAGGCCTGTCCTCCTCTGCACCCCCTGGATAGGCCTCTCCTCCTCTTCACCCCTGGACAGGCCTCTCATCCTCTTCACCCTGGACAGGCCTCTCCTCCTCTGACCCCTGGACAGCCCTCACCTCCTCTGCACTCCAGGACAGGTTCACCTCCTCTGCCCTTCTTCTGGACAGGCCTCACCTCCTCTGCACCCCTGTACAGGCCTCTCCTCCTCTGCACCCCTGGACAAGCCTCAACTCCTCTGTACCCCTGGACAGGCCTCGACTCCTCTGCACCCCTGGACTAGCCGCACCTCCTCTGCACCCCTAGACAGGCCTCTCCTCCTCTGCACCCCTGGACAGGTCTCTTCTCCTCTGCACACCTGGACAGCCCTCACCTCCTCTACACCCCTGGACAGGCCTCCCCTCTCTGCCCTTCTTCTGGACAGGTCTCACCTCTTGTGCACCCCTGAACAAGCCTCAACACCTCTGCACCCCTGGACAGGCCTCTCCTCCTCTGCACCCCTGGACTAGCCTCACCTCCTCTGCACCCCTAGACAGGCCTCTCCTCCTCTGCACCCCTGGACAGGCCTCTCCTCCTCTGCACACCTGGACAGGCCTCACCACCTCTGCACCCCTGGACAGGCCTCAACTCCTCTGCACTCCTGGAAAGTCCTGACCTCCCCTGTACCCCTGGACAGGCCTTACCTCCTCTGCACCCCTGACAGGCCTCTACTCGTCTGCAGCCTTGGGCAGGGCTCTCCTCCTCTGCACCCCTGGACAGGCCTCTCCTCCTCTGCACCCTTGGACAGGCATTTTCTCCTCTGCACACCTGGACAGGCCTCTCCTCCTCTTCACCCCTGGACAGGCCTCTCCTCCTCTGCACCCCTGGACAGGCCTCTCCTCCTCTTCTCCCCTGGGCAGGCCTCTCCTCCTCTGCACCCTTGGACAGGCATTTCCTTCTCTACACACCTGGACAGGCCTCACCTCCTCTGCACCCCTGGACAGGCCTCTCCTCCTCTGCACCCCTAGACAGGCCTCTCTTCCTAAGCACCCTTGGATAGGCTTATCCTCCTTTGCACCCCTGGACAGGCCTCACCTCCTCTGCACCCCTAGACAGGCCTCTCCTCCTCTGCACCCCTGGACAGGCCTCTCCTCCTCTGCACACCTGGACAGGCCTCACCACCTTTGCACCCCTGGACAGACCTCAACTCCTCTGCACCCCTGGACAGGCCTGACCTCCCCTGTACCCCTGGACAGGCCTTACTTCCTCTGCACCCCTGACAGGCCTCTCCTCCTCTGCAGCCTTGGACAGGCCTATCCTCCTCTGCACCCCTGGACAGGCCTCAGCTCCACTGCACCCCTGGACAGGGCTCTCCTCCTCTGCACCCCTGGACAGGCCTCTCCTCCTCTGCACCCTTGGACAGGCATTTCCTCCTCTGCATACCTGGACAGGCCTCACCTCCTCTGCACCCCTGGACAGGCCTCACCTCCTCTGCCCCCTTGACAGGCCTCTCCTCCTCTGCACCCCTGGACAGGCCTCTCCTCCTCTGCCCCTCCTCTGGACAGGCCTCTCCTCCTCTTCACCCCTGGACAGGCCTCTCCTCCTCTGCACCCCTGGACAGGCCTCTCCTCCTCTGCCCCTCCTCTGGACAGGCCTCTCCTCTTCACCCTGGACAGGCCTCTCCTCCTCTGCATCCCTGGACAGGCCTGTCCTCCTCTGCACCCCCTGGATAGGCCTCTCCTCCTCTTCACCCCTGGACAGGCCTCTCATCCTCTTCACCCTGGACAGGCCTCTCCTCCTCTGACCCCTGGACAGCCCTCACCTCCTCTGCACTCCAGGACAGGTTCACCTCCTCTGCCCTTCTTCTGGACAGGCCTCACCTCCTCTGCACCCCTGTACAGGCCTCTCCTCCTCTGCACCCCTGGACAAGCCTCAACTCCTCTGTACCCCTGGACAGGCCTCGACTCCTCTGCACCCCTGGACTAGCCGCACCTCCTCTGCACCCCTAGACAGGCCTCTCCTCCTCTGCACCCCTGGACAGGTCTCTTCTCCTCTGCACACCTGGACAGCCCTCACCTCCTCTGCACCCCTGGACAGGCCTCCCCTCTCTGCCCTTCGTCTGGACAGGTCTCACCTCTTGTGCACCCCTGAACAAGCCTCAACACCTCTGCACCCCTGGACAGGCCTCTCCTCCTCTGCACCCCTGGACTAGCCTCACCTCCTCTGCACCCCTAGACAGGCCTCTCCTCCTCTGCACCCCTGGACAGGCCTCTCCTCCTCTGCACACCTGGACAGGCCTCACCACCTCTGCACCCCTGGACAGGCCTCAACTCCTCTGCACTCCTGGAAAGTCCTGACCTCCCCTGTACCCCTGGACAGGCCTTACCTCCTCTGCACCCCTGACAGGCCTCTACTCGTCTGCAGCCTTGGGCAGGGCTCTCCTCCTCTGCACCCCTGGACAGGCCTCTCCTCCTCTGCACCCTTGGACAGGCATTTTCTCCTCTGCACACCTGGACAGGCCTCTCCTCCTCTTCACCCCTGGACAGGCCTCTCCTCCTCTGCACCCCTGGACAGGCCTCTCCTCCTCTTCTCCCCTGGGCAGGCATCTCCTCCTCTGCACCCTTGGACAGGCATTTCCTTCTCTGCACACCTGGACAGGCCTCACCTCCTCTGCACCCCTGGACAGGCCTCTCCTCCTCTGCACCCCTAGACAGGCCTCTCTTCCTAAGCACCCTTGGATAGGCTTATCCTCCTTTGCACCCCTGGACAGGCCTCACCTCCTCTGCACCCCCTGGACAGGCCTCACCTCCTCTGCACCCCCTGGACAGGCCTCACCTCCTCTGCACACCTGGACAGGCCTCACCTCCTCTGCCCCTGGACAGGCCTAACCTCTTCTGCTCCCCTGGACAGGCCTCTCCTCCTCTGCACCACTGGATAGGCCTTTCCTCCTCTGCACCCCTCTCCTCCTCTGCACCCCTGGACAAGCCTCACCTCCTCTGCACCCCTGGACATGCCTCTCCTCCTCTGCACCCCTTGGCAGGCCTCAGCTTCACTGCACCCCTGGACAGGCCTCTCCTCCTCTGATTCCCTGGACAGGCCTCTACTCCTCTGCACCCCTGGACAGGCCTCTCCTCCTCTGAATCCATGGACAGGCCTCTCTAACTCTGCACCCCCGGGCAGGCCTCAGCTCCACTGCACCCCTGGACAGGCCTCTCCTCCTCTGAATTCCTGGACAGGCCTCTCCACCTCTGCACCCCTGGGCAGGCCTCAGCTCCACTGCACCCCTGGACAGGACTCAGCTTCACTGCACCCCTGGACAGGCCTCTCCTCCTCTGCACCCCTGGACAGGCCTCTCCTCCTCTGCACCCCTGGACAGGCCTCTCCTCCTTTACACCCCTGGACAGGCCTCTCCTCCGCTGCATCTTTGGACAGGCCTCTCCTCCTCTGCACCCCTGGACAGGCCTCTCCTCCTCTGCACCCCTGGACAGGCCTCTCCTGCTCTGCCCCTCCTCTGGGCAGGCCTCTCCTCTTCACCCATGGACAGGCCTCTCCTGCTCTGCACCCCTGGACAGTCCCCTCTTTCTCTGCACCCCTGGACAGGCCTCTCCTCCGCTGCACCTTTGGACAGGCCTCTCCTCCTCTGCACCCCTGGACAGGCCTCTCCTCCTCTGCCCCTCCTCTGGACAGGCCTCTCCTCCTTACCCCTGGACAGGCCTCTCCTCCTCTGCACCCCTGGACAGGCCTCTCCTCCTCTGCACCCCTGGACAGGCCTCTCCTCCTCTGCATCCCTGGGCAGGCCTCAGCTCCACTGCATCCCTGGACAGGCCTCAGCTCCACTGCACCCCTGGACAGGCCTCTCCTCCTTTACACCCCTGGACAGGCCTCTCCTCCGTTGCACCTTTGGACAGGCCTCTCCTCCTCTGCACCCCTGGACAGGCCTCTCCTCCTCTGCCCCTCCTCTGGGCAGGCCTCTCCTCTTCACCCATGGACAGGCCTCTCCTGCTCTGCACCTCTGGACAGGCCTCTCCTTCTCTGCACCCCTGGACAGGTCTCATCTCCTCTGCTACCCTGGACAGACCTCTCCTCCTCTGCACCCTTGGACGGGCCTCACCTCCTCTGCACCCCTGGACAGGCCTCTCCTCCTCTGCACCCTGGACAGGCCTCTCCTCCTCTACACCCCTGGACAGGCCTCTCCTCCTCTGCACCCCTGGACAGGCCTCTCCTCCTCCACACCCCTGGACAGGCCTCTCCTCCTCTGCACCCCCTGGATAGGCCTCTCCTCCTCTTCACCCCTGGACAGGCCTCACCTCCTCTTCACCCTGGACAGGCCTCACCTCCTCTTCACCCCTGGACAGGCCTCTCCTCCTCTGCACCCTTGGACAGGCCTCTCTTCCTCTGCACCCTTGGACAGGCATTTCCTCCTCTGCAAACCTGGACAGGCCTCTCCTTCTCTGCACCCCTGGACAGGTCTCACCTCCTCTGCTACCCTGGACAGGCCTCTCCTCCTCTACATTCCTGGACCTGCCTCACCTCCTTTGCACCACTGGACAGGCCTCACCTCCTCTGCACCCCTGGACAGGCCTCTCCTCCTCTGCACCCCTGGATAGGACTCTCATCCTCTGCAACCCCTGGACAGCCCTCACCTCCTCTGCACCCCTGGACAGGCCCCCCTCCTCTGCCCTTCTTCTGGACAGGCCTCACCTCCTCTGCACCCCTGAACAAGCCTCAACTCCTCTGCACCCCTGGACAGGCCTCAACTCCTCTGCACACCTGGACAGGCCTGACCTCCCCTGTATCCCTGGACAGGCCTCACCTCCTCTGCACCCCTGGACAGGCCTGACCTCCGCTGCACCCCTGGACAGGCCTCTACTCCTCTGCACCCCTGGATAGGCCTCAGCTCCTCTGCAACCCTGGATGGGCCTCTCCTCCTCTGCACCCCTAGACAGGCCTCTCCTCCTCTGCACCCTTGTTCAGGCCTCACCTCCTCTGCACCCCTGGACAGGCATCAGCTACTCTGCACCCCTAGAAAGACCTCACCTTCTCTGCACCCCTGGACAGGCTTCACCTCCTCTGCACCCCTGGACAGTCCTCACCTTCTCTGTACCCCTGGACAGGCCTCTCCTCCTCTGTACCCCTGGACAGGCCTCTCCTCCTCTTCACCCCTGGACAGGCCTCTCCCCCTCTGCACCCCTGGACAGACCTCACCTTCTCTGCACCCATGGACAGTCTTCACCTCCTCTGCACCCCTGGACAGTCCTCACCTCCTCTGCATCCCTGGACAGGCCTCACGTCCACTGCAACCCTGGACAGGCCTCTCCTCCTCTGCACCACTGGACAGTCTTCACCTCCTCTGCACCCCTGGACAGTCCTCACCTCCTCTGCATCCCTGGACAGGCCTAACGTCCACTGCACCCCTGGACAGTCCTCACCTCCTCTGCACCCCTGGACAGTCCTCACCTCCTCTGCATTCCTGGACAGGCCTCACGTCCACTGCACCCCTGGACAGCCCTCTCCCCCTCTGCACACCCGGACAGGCCTCAACTCCTCCACATCCCTGGACAGTCCTCTCCTCCTCTGCACCCCCTGGACAGGCCTCTCCTCCTCTTCACCCCTGGACAGGCCTCTCCTCCTCTGCACCCCCTGGATAGGCTTCTCCTCCTCTTCACCCCTGGACAGTCCTCTCCTCCTCTGCACCCCCTGGACAGGCCTCTCCTCCTCTTCACCCCTGGACAGGCCTCTCCTCCTCTGCACCCCCTGGATAGGATTCTCCTCCTCTTCACCCCTGGACAGGCCTCTCCTCCTCTTCACCCCTGGACAAGCCTCACCTCCTCTGCAACGATGGACAGGCCTCTCCTCCTCTGCAGACCTGGACAGGCTTCACCTCCTTTGCACCCCTGGACAGGCCTCACCTCCTCTGCACACCTGGACAGGCCTCTCCCCCTCTGCATCCCTGGACAGGCCTCTTCTCCTCTGCACCCCTGGACAGGCCTCAGCTCCACTGTACCCCTGGATGGACTCTCCTCCTCTGCACCCCTGGACAGGCCACACCTCTTCTGCACCCCTGGACAGGCCTCACCTACTATGCACCCCTGGACAGGCCTCACCTACTCTGTACCCCTGGACAGGCCTCTCCTCCTCTGTACCCCTGGACAGGCCTCTCCTCCTCTTCACCCCTGGACAGGCCTCTCCCCCTCTGCACCCCTGGACAGACCTCACCTTCTCTGCACCCATGGACAGTCTTCACCTCCTCTGCACCCCTGGACAGTCCTCACCTTCTCTGTACCCCTGGACAGGCCTCTCCTCCTCTGTACCCCTGGACAGGCCTCTCCTCCTCTTCACCCTTGGACAGGCCTCTCCCCCTCTGCACCCCTGGACAGACCTCACCTTCTCTGCACCCATGGACAGTCTTCACCTCCTCTGCACCCCTGGACAGTCCTCACCTCCTCTGCATCCCTGGACAGGCCTCACGTCCACTGCAACCCTGGACAGGCCTCTCCTCCTCTGCACCACTGGACAGTCTTCACCTCCTCTGCACCCCTGGACAGTCCTCACCTCCTCTGCATCCCTGGACAGGCCTAACGTCCACTGCACCCCTGGACAGTCCTCACCTCCTCTGCACCCCTGGACAGTCCTCACCTCCTCTGCATTCCTGGACAGGCCTCACGTCCACTGCACCCCTGGACAGCCCTCTCCCCCTCTGCACACCCGGACAGGCCTCAACTCCTCCACATCCCTGGACAGTCCTCACCTCCTCTGCACCCCTGGACAGTCCTCTCCTCCTCTGCACCCCCTGGACAGGCCTCTCCTCCTCTTCACCCCTGGACAGGCCTCTCCTCCTCTGCACCCCCTGGATAGGCTTCTCCTCCTCTTCACCCCTGGACAGTCCTCTCCTCCTCTGCACCCCCTGGACAGGCCTCTCCTCCTCTTCACCCCTGGACAGGCCTCTCCTCCTCTGCACCCCCTGGATAGGCTTCTCCTCCTCTTCACCCCTGGACAGGCCTCTCCTCCTCTTCACCCCTGGACAAGCCTCACCTCCTCTGCAACGATGGACAGGCCTCTCCTCCTCTGCACACCTGGACAGGCTTCACCTCCTTTGCACCCCTGGACAGGCCTCACCTCCTCTGCACACCTGGACAGGCCTCTCCCCCTCTGCATCCCTGGACAGGCCTCTTCTCCTCTGCACCCCTGGACAGGCCTCAGCTCCACTATACCCCTGGATGGACTCTCCTCCTCTGCACCCCTGGACAGGCCACACCTCTTCTGCACCCCTGGACAGGCCTCACCTACTATGCACCCCTGGACAGGCCTCACCTACTCTGCACCCCTGGACAGGCCTCTCCTCTGCACCCTTGGACAGGCCTCTCCTCCTCTGCACCCCTGGACAAGCCTCACCTCCTCTGCAACCCTGGACAGGCCTCTCCTCCTCTGCACCCCTGGAAAGGCCTCTCCTCCTCTGCACCCCTGGACAGTCCTCTACTCCTCTGCACCCCTGGACAGGCCTCGGCTCCCCTGTACCCCTGGACAGGCCTCACCTCCTCTGCACCCCTGGACAGGCCTCTCCTCTTCTGCACCCGTGGGAAGGACTCAGCTCCACTGCACCCCTGGTCAGGTCTCAGCACCACTGCATCCATGGTCAGGCCTCTCCTCCTCTGCACCCCTGGACAGGCCTCTCCTCCTCCTCCTCACCCCTGGACAGTCCTCTCCTCCTCTGCACCCATGGACAGGCCTCACCTCCTCTGCACCCCTGGAGAGGCCTCACCTCCTCTGCATCCCTGGACAGTCCTCTCCTCCTCTGCACCCCCGGACAGTCCTCACCTCCTCTGCAATCCTGGACAGGCCTCACCTCCTCTGCACCCCTGGACAGGCCTCACCTCCTCTGCCCCCTTGACAGGCCTCTCCTCCTCTGCACCCCTGGACAGACCTCTCCTCCTCTGCCCCTCCTCTGGACAGGCCTCTCCTCTTCACCCCTGGACAGGCCTCTCCTCCTCTGCACCCCTAGACAGGCCTCTCCTCCTCTGCCCCTCCTCTGGACAGGCCTCTCCTCTTCAACCTGGACAGGCCTCTCCTCCTCTGCACCCCTGGACAGGCCTCACCTCCTCTGCCCCCTTGACAGGCCTCTCCTCCTCTGCACCCATGGACAGGCCTCACCTGCTCTGCACCCCTGGAGAGGCCTCACCTCCTCTGCATCCCTGGACAGTCCTCTCCTCCTCTGCACCCCCGGACAGTCCTCACCTCCTCTGCAATCCTGGACAGGCCTCACCTCCTCTGCACCCCTGGACAGGCCTCACCTCCTCTGCCCCCTTGACAGGCCTCTCCACCTCTGCACCCCTGGACAGACCTCTCCTCCTCTGCCCCTCCTCTGGACAGGCCTCTCCTCTTCACCCCTGGACAGGCCTCTCCTCCTCTGCACCCCTAGACAGGCCTCTCCTCCTCTGCCCCTCCTCTGGACAGGCCTCTCCTCTTCAACCTGGACAGGCCTCTCCTCCTCTGCACCCCTGGACAGGCCTCACCTCCTCTGCCCCCTTGACAGGCCTCTCCTCCTCTGCACCCCTGGACAGGCCTCTCCTCCTCTGCCCCTCCTCTGGACAGGCCTCTCCTCCTCTTCACCCCTGGACAGGCCTCTCCTCCTCTGCACCCCTGGACAGGCCTCTCCTCCTCTGCCCCTCCTCTGGACAGGCCTCTCCTCTTCACCCTGGACAGGCCTCTCCTCCTCTGCACCCCTGGACAGGCCTGTCCTCCTCTGCACCCCCTGGATAGGCCTCTCCTCCTCTTCACCCCTGGACAGGCCTCTCATCCTCTTCACCCTGGACAGGCCTCTCCTCCTCTGACCCCTGGACAGCCCTCACCTCCTCTGCAATCCTGGACAGGCCTCACCTCCTCTGCACCCCTGGACAGGCCTCACCTCCTCTGCCCCCTTGACAGGCCTCTCCACCTCTGCACCCCTGGACAGACCTCTCCTCCTCTGCCCCTCCTCTGGACAGGCCTCTCCTCTTCACCCCTGGACAGGCCTCTCCTCCTCTGTCCCTAGACAGGCCTCTCCTCCTCTGCCCCTCCTCTGGACAGGCCTCTCCTCTTCAACCTGGACAGGCCTCTCCTCCTCTGCACCCCTGGACAGGCCTCACCTCCTCTGCCCCCTTGACAGGCCTCTCCTCCTCTGCACCCCTGGACAGGCCTCTCCTCCTCTGCCCCTCCTCTGGACAGGCCTCTCCTCCTCTTCACCCCTGGACAGGCCTCTCCTCCTCTGCACCCCTGGACAGGCCTCTCCTCCTCTGCCCCTCCTCTGGACAGGCCTCTCCTCTTCACCCTGGACAGGCCTCTCCTCCTCTGCACCCCTGGACAGGCCTGTCCTCCTCTGCACCCCCTGGATAGGCCTCTCCTCCTCTTCACCCCTGGACAGGCCTCTCATCCTCTTCACCCTGGACAGGCCTCTCCTCCTCTGACCCCTGGACAGCCCTCACCTCCTCTGCACTCTAGGACAGGTTCTCCTCCTCTGCCCTTCTTCTGGACAGGCCTCACCTCCTCTGCACCCCTGTACAGGCCTCTCCTACTCTGCACCCCTGGACAAGCCTCAACTCCTCTGCACCCCTGGACAGGCCTCTACTCCTCTGCACCCCTGGACTAGCCGCGCCTCCTCTGCACCCCTAGACAGGCCTCTCCTCCTCTGCACCCCTGGACAGGTCTCTTCTCCTCTGCACACCTGGACAGCCCTCACCTCCTCTGCACCCCTGGACAGGCCTCCCCTCCTCTGCCCTTCTTCTGGACAGGCCTCACCTCCTGTGCACCCCTGAACAAGCCTCAACTCCTCTGCACCCCTGGACAGGCCTCTCCTCCTCTGCACCCCTGGACTAGCCTCACCTCCTCTGCACCCCTAGACAGGCCTCTCCTCCTCTGCACCCCTGGACAGGCCTCTCCTCCTCTGCACACCTGGACAGGCCTCACCACCTCTGCACCCCTGGACAGGCCTCAACTCCTCTGCACTCCTGGACAAGCCTGACCTCCCCTGTACCCCTGGACAGGCCTTACCTCCTCTGCACCCCTGACAGGCCTCTCCTCCTCTGCAGCCTTGGACAGGCCTCTCCTCCTCTGCACCCCTGGACAGGCCTCAGCTCCACTGCACCCCTGGATAGGGCTCTCCTCCTCTGCACCCCTGGACAGGCCTCTCCTCCTCTGCACCCTTGGACAGGCATTTCCTCCTCTGCATACCTGGACAGGCCTCTCCTCCTCTTCACCCCTGGACAGGCCTCTCCTCCTCTGCACCCCTGGACAGGCCTCTCCTCCTCTTCTCCCTTGGGCAGGCCTCTCCTCCTCTGCACCCTTGGACAGGCATTTCCTTCTCTGCTCACCTGGACAGGCCTCACCTCCTCTGCACCCCTGGACATGCCTCTCCTCCTCTGCACCCATGGACAGGCCTCTCGTCCTAAGCACCCTTGGATAGGCTTATCCTCCTTTGCACCCCTGGACAGGCCTCACCTCCTCTGCACCCCCTGGACAGGCCTCTCCTCCTCTGCAACCCTAGACAGGATTCACCTCCTCTGCACCCCTGGACAGGCCTCACCTCCTCTGCACCCCTGGACATGCCTCTCCTCCTCTGCACCCCTGGGCAGGCCTCAGCTCCACTGCTCCCCTGGACAGGCCTCTCCTCCTCTGATTCCCTGGACAGGCCTCTACTCCTCTGCACCCCTGGACAGGCCTCTCCTCCTCTGAATCCATGGACAGGCCTCTCTACCTCTGCACCCCTGGGCAGGCCTCAGCTCAACTCACCCCTGGACAGGCCTCTCCTCCTCTGAATTCCTGGACAGGCCTCTCCACCTCTGCACCCCTGGGCAGGCCTCAGCTCCACTGCACCCCTGGACAGGCCTCAGCTTCACTGCACCCCTGGACAGGCCTCTCCTCCTCTGCACCCCTGGACAGGCCTCTCCTCCTCTGCACCCCTGGACGGGCCTCTCCTCCTCTGCACCCCTGGGCAGGCCTCAGCTACACTGAACCCCTGGACAGACCTCAGCTCCACTGCAACCCTGGACAGGCCTCTCCTCCTTTACACCCTTGGACAGGCCTCTCCTCCGCTGTACCTTTGGACAGGCCTCTCTTCCTCTGCACCCCTGGACAGGCCTCACCTCCTCTGCATCCCTGGACAGTCCTCTCCTCCTCTGCACCCCTGGACAGTCCTCACCTCCTCTGCACCCCTGGACAGGCCTCTCCTCTTCACCCCTGGACAGGCCTCTCCTCCTCTGCACCCCTGGACAGGCCTGTCCTCCTCTGCACCCCCTGGATAGGCCTCTCCTCCTCTTCACCCCTGGACAGGCCTCTCCTCCTCTGCACCCCTGGACAGGCCTCTCCTCGTCTGCACCCCTGGACAGGCCTGTCCTCCTCTGCACCCCCTGGATAGGCCTCTCCTCCTCTTCACCCTGGACAGGCCTCTCCTCCTCTGACCCCTGGACAGCCCTCACCTCCTCTGCACCCCTGGACAGGCCTCTCCTCCACTGCCCTTCTTCTGGACAGGCCTCATCTCCTCTGCACCCCTGGACAGGCCTCTCCCCCTCTGCACCCCTGGACAGACCTCACCTTCTCTGCACCCATGGACAGTCTTCACCTCCTCTGCACCCCTGGACAGTCCTCACCTACTCTGCATCCCTGGACAGGCCTCACGTCCACTGCAACCCTGGACAGGCCTCTCCTCCTCTGCACCAGTTGGACAGTCTTCACCTCCTCTGCACCCCTGGACAGTCCTCACCTCCTCTGCATCCCTGGACAGGCCTAACGTCCACTGCACCCCTGGACAGTCCTCTCCTCCTCTGCACCCCTGGACAGTCCTCTCCTCCTCTGCACCCCCTGGACAGGCCTCTCCTCCTCTCCACCCCTGGACAGGCCTCTCTTCCTCCAAACCCCCTGGATAGGCTTCTCCTGTCCTTCACCCATGGACAATCCTCTCCTCCTTTTCACCCCTGGACAGGCCTCTCCTCCTCTGCACCCCCTGGATATGCCTCTCCTCCTCTTCACCCCTGGACAGGCCTCTCCTCCTCTGCACCCCTGGACAGGCCTCTCCTCCTCTGCACCCCTGGACAAGCCTCACCTCCTATGCAAGGATGGACAGGCCTCTCCTCCTCTGCACACCTGGACAGGCTTCACCTCCTTTGCACCCCTGGACAGGCCTCCCCTCCTCTGCACACCTGGACAGGCCTCTCCTCCTCTGCACCCCTGGACAGGCCTCTCCTCCTCTGCACCCCTGGACAGGCCTCAGCTCCACTGCACCCCTGGACTGGACTCTCCTCCCCTGCACCCCTGGACAGGCCTCACCTCTTCTGCACCCCTGGACAGGCATCACCTACTATGCACCCCTGGACAGGCCTCGCCTCCCCTGTACCCCTGGACAGGCCTCACCTCCTCTGCACTCCTGGACAGGCCTCTCCTCTTCTGCACCCGTGGAAAGGACTCAGCTCCACTGCACCCCTGGTCAGGCCTCAGCACCACTGCCTCCATGGTCAGGCCTCTCCTCCTCTGCACCCCTGGACAGGCCTCTCCTCCTCTGCACCCATGGACAGGCCTCACCTCCTCTGCACCCCTGGAGAGGCCTCACCTCCTCTGCATCCCTGGACAGTCCTCTCCTCCTCTGCACCCCTGGACAGTCCTCACCTCCTCTGCAATCCTGGACAGGCCTCACCTCCTCTGCACCCCTGGACAGGCCTCACCTCCTCTGCCCCCTTGACAGGCCTCTCCTCCTCTGCACCCCTGGACAGGCCTCTCCTCCTCTTCCCCTCCTCTGGACAGGCCTCTCCTCCTCTTCACCCCTGGACAGGTCTCTCCTCCTCTGCACCCCTGGACAGGCCTCTCCTCCTCTGCCCCTCCTCTGGACAGGCCTCAGCTTCACTGCACCCCTGGACAGGCCTCAGCTTTACTGCACCCCTGGACAGGCCTCTCCTCCTCTGCACCCCTGGACAGGCCTCTCCTCCTCTGCACCCCTGGACAGGCCTCTCCTCCTCTGCACCCCTGGGCAGGCCTCAGCTACACTGCACCCCTGGACGGACCTCAGCTCCACTGCACCCCTGGACAGGCCTCTCCTCCTTTACATCCCTGGACAGGCCTCTCCTCCTCTGCACCCCCTGGATAGGCTTCTCCTCCTCTTCACCCCTGGACAGGCCTCTCCTCCTCTGCACCCCCTGGATAGGCTTCTCCTCCTCTTCACCCCTGGACAGGCCTCTCCTCCTCTGCACTCCCTGGATAGGCATCTCCTCCCCTTCACCCATGGACAATCCTCTCCTCCTTTTCACCCCTGGACAGGCCTCTCCTCCTCTGCACCCCTGGACAGGCCTCTCCTCCTCTTCACCCCTGGACAGGCCTCTCCTCCTCTGCACCCCTGGACAGGCCTCTCCTCCTCTGCACCCCTGGACAAGCCTCACCTCCTCTGCAACGATGGACAGGCCTCTCCTCCTCTGTACACCTGGACAGGCTTCACCTCCTTTGCACCCCTGGACAGTCCTCACCTCCTCTGCACACCTGGACAGGCCTCTCCTCCTCTGCACCCCTGGACAGGCCTCTCCTCCTTTGCACCCCTGGACAGGCCTCAGCTCCACTGCACCTCTGGACTGGACTCTCCTCCTCTGCACCCAAGGACAGGCCTCACCTCTTCTGCACCCCTGGGCAGGCCTCACCTACTATGCACCCCTGGACAGGCCTCACCTACTCTGCACCCCTGGACAGGCCTCTCCTCTGCACCCTTGGACAGGCCTCTCCTCCTCTGCACCCCTGGTCAAGCCTCACCTCCTCTGCAACCCGGGACAGTCCTCACCTCCTCTGCAATCCTGGACAGGCCTCACCTCCTCTGCACCCCTGGACAGGCCTCTCCTCTTCTGCACCCATGGGAAGGACTCAGCTCCACTGCACCCCTGGTCAGGCCTCAGCACTACTGCATCCATGGTCAGGGCTCTCCTCCTCTGCACCCCTGGAAAGGCCTCTCCTCCTCCTCACCCCTGGACAGGCCTCTCCTCCTCTGCACCCATGGACAGGCCTCACCTCCTCTGCACCCCTGGAGAGGCCTCACCTCCTCTGCATCCCTGGACAGTCCTCTCCTCCTCTGCACCCATGGACAGTCCTCACCTCCTCTGCAATCCTGGACAGGCCTCACCTCCTCTGCACCCCTGGACAGGCCTCACCTCCTCTGCCCCCTTGACAGGCCTCTCCTCCTCTGCACCCCTGGACAGGCCTCTCCTCCTCTGCCCCTCCTCTGGACAGGCCTCTCCTCCTCTTCACCCCTGGACAGGCCTCTCCTCCTCTGCACCCCTGGACAGGCCTCTCCTCCTCTGCCCCACCTCTGGACAGGCCTCTCCTCTTCACCCTGGACAGGCCTCTCCTCCTCTGCACCCCTGGACAGGCCTGTCCTCCTCTGCACCCCCTGGATAGGCCTCTCCTCCTCTTCACCCCTGGACAGGCTTCTCATCCTCTTCACCCTGGACAGGCCTCTCCTCCTCTGACCCCTGGACAGCCCTCACCTCCTCTGCACTCCAGGACAGGTTCACCTCCTCTGCCCTTCATCTGGACAGGTCTCACCTCTTGTGCACCCCTGAACATGCCTCAACACCTCTGCACCCCTGGACAGGCCTCTCCTCCTCTGCACCCCTGGACTAGCCTCACCTCCTCTGCACCCCTAGACAGGCCTCTCCTCCTCTGCACCCCTGGACAGGCCTCTCCTCCTCTGCACACCTGGACAGGCCTCACCACCTCTGCACCCCTGGACAGGCCTCAACTCCTCTGCACTCCTGGACAGTCCTGACCTCCCCTGTACCCCTGGACAAGCCTTACCTCCTCTGCACCCCTGACAGGCCTCTCCTCCTCTGCAGCCTTGGACAGGCCTCTCCTCCTCTGCACCCCTGGACAGGCCTCAGCTCCACTGCACCCCTGGACAGGGCTCTCCTCCTCTGCACCCCTGGACAGGCCTCTCCTCCTCTGCACCCTTGGACAGGCATTTTCTCCTCTGCACACCTGGACAGGCCTCTCCTCCTCTTCACCCCTGGACAGGCCTCTCCTCCTCTGCACCCCTGGACAGGCCTCTCCTCCTCTTCTCCCCTGGGCAGGCCTCTCCTCCTCTGCACCCCTGGACAGGCCTCTCTTCCTAAGCACCCTTGGATAGGCTTATCCTCCTTTGCACCCCTGGACAGGCCTCACCTCCTCTGCACCCCCTGGACAGGCCTCACCTTCTCTGTACCCCTGGACAGGCCTCACCTCCTCTGCACCCCTGGACAGGCCTAACCTCTTCTGTTCCCCTGGACATGCCTCTCCTCCTCTGCACCCCTGGGCAGGCCTCTCCTCCTCTGCACCCCTAGACAGGACTCACCTTCTCTGCACCCCTGGACAGGCCTCACCTCCTCTGCACCCCTGGACATGCCTCTCCTCCTCTGCACCCCTGGGCAGGCATCAGCTTCACTGCACCCCTGGACAGGCCTCTCCTCCTCTGAATTCCTGGACAGGCCTCTCCACCTCTGCACCCCTGGATAGGCCTCTCCTCCTCTGCACCCCTAGACAGGACTCACCTCCTCTGCACCCCTGGACAGGCCTCACCTCCTCTGCACCCCTGGACATGCCTCTCCTCCTCTGCACCCCTGGGCAGGCCTCAGCTTCACTGCACCCCTGGACAGGCCTCTCCTCCTCTGATTCTCTGGACAGGCCTCTCCTCCTCTGAATCCACGGACAGGCCTCTCTACCTCTGCACCCCTGGGCAGGCCTCAGCTCCACTGCACCCCTGGACAGGCCTCTCCTCCTTTGAATTCCTGGACAGGCCTCTCCACCTCTGCACCCCTGGGCAGGCCTCAACTCCACTGCACCCCTGGACAGGCCTCAGCTTCACTGCACCCCTGGACAGGCCTCTCCTCCTCTGCACCCCTGACAGGCCTCTCCTCCTCTCCACCCCTGGACAGGCCTCTCCTCCTCTGCACCCCTGGACAGGCCTCTCCTCCTCTGCATCCCTGGGCAGGCCTCAGCTCCACTGCACCCCTGGACAGGCCTCAGCTCCACTGCACCCCTGGACAGGCCTCTCCTCCTTTACACCCCTGGACAGGCCTCTCCTCCGCTGCACCTTTGGACACGCCTCTCCTCCTCTGCACCCCTGGACAGACCTCTCCTCCTCTGCACCCTTGGACGGGCCTCACCTCCTCTGCACCCCTGGACAGGCCTCTACTCTTCTGCACCCGTGGAAAGGACTCAGCTCCACTGCACCCCTGGTCAGGCCTCAGCACCACTGCATCCATGGTCAGGCCTCTCCTCCTCTGCACCGCTGGACAGGCCTCTCCTCCTCCTCACCCCTGGAGAGGCCTCACCTCCTCTGCATCCCTGGACAGTCCTCACCTCCTCTGCAATTCTGGACAGGCCTCACCTCCTCTGCACCCCTGGACAGGCCTCACCTCCTCTACCCCCTTGACAGGCCTCTCCTCCTCCTCACCCCTGGAGAGGCCTCACCTCCTCTGCACCCCTGGACAGTCCTCACCTCCTCTGCAATTCTGGACAGGCCTCACCTCCTCTGCACCCCTGGACAGGCCTCACCTCCTCTACCCCCTTGACAGGCCTCTCCTCCTCTGCACCCCTGGACAGGCCTCTCCTCCTCTGCACCCCTGGACAGTCCTCACCTCCTCTGCCATTCTGGACAGGCCTCACCTCCTCTGCACCCCTGGACAGACCTCACCTCCTCTGCCCCCTTGACAGGCCTCTCCTCCTCTGCACCAATGGACAGGCCTCACCTCCTCTGCACCCCTGGAGAGGCCTCACCTCCTCTGCATCCCTGGACAGTCCTCTCCTCCTCTGCACCCCTGGACAGTCCTCACCTCCTCTGCAATTCTGGACAGGCCTCACCTCCTCTGCACCCCTGGACAGGCCTCACCTCCTCTGCCCCCTTGACAGGCATCTCCTCCTCTGCACCCCTGGACAGGCCTCTCCTCCTCTGCCCCTCCTCTGGACAGGCCTCTCCTCCTCTTCACCCCTGGACAGGCCTCTCCTCCTCTGCACCCCTGGACAGGCCTCTCCTCCTCTGCCCCTCCTCTGGACAGGCCTCTCCTCTTCACCCCTGGACAGGCCTCTCCTCCTCTGCACCCCTGGACAGGCCTGTCCTCCTCTGCAACCCCTGGATAGGCCTCTCCTCCTCTTCACCCCTGGACAGGCCTCTCATCCTCTTCACCCTGGACAGGCCTCTCCTCCTCTGACCCCTGGACAGCCCTCACCTCCTCTGCACCCCTGGACAGGTTCTCCTCCTCTGCCCTTCTTCTGGATAGGCCTCACCTCCTCTGCACCCCTGTACAGGCCTCTCCTCCTTTGCACCCCTGGACAAGCCTCAACTCCTATGCACCCCTGGACAGGCCTCTACTCCTCTGCACCCCTGGACTAGCCGCACCTCCTCTGCACCCCTAGACAGGCCTCTCCTCCTCTGCACCCCTGGACAGGTCTCTTCTCCTCTGCACACCTGGACAGCCCTCACCTCCTCTGCACCCCTGGACAGGCCTCCCCTCCTCTGCCCTTCTTCTGGACAGGCCTCACCTCCTGTGCACCCCTGAACAAGCCTCAACTCCTCTGCACCCCTGGACAGGCCTCTCCTCCTCTGCACCCCTGGACTAGCCTCACCTCCTCTGCACCCCTAGACAGGCCTCTCCTCCTCTGCACCCCTGGACAGGCCTCTCCTCCTCTGCACACCTGGACAGGCCTCACCACCTTTGCACCCCTGGACAGACCTCAACTCCTCTGCACCCCTGGACAGGCCTGACCTCCCCTGTACCCCTGGACAGGCCTTACCTCCTCTGCACCCCTGACAGGCCTCTCCTCCTCTGCAGCCTTGGACAGGCCTATCCTCCTCTGCACCCCTGGACAGGCCTCAGCTCCACTGCACCCCTGGACAGGGCTCTCCTCCTCTGCACCCCTGGACAGGCCTCTCCTCCTCTTCACCCCTGGACAGGCCTCTCCTCCTCTGCACCCCTGGACAGGCCTCTCCTCCTCTGCACCCCTGGACAAGCCTCACCTCCTCTGCAACGATGGACAGGCCTCTCCTCCTCTGTACACCTGGACAGGCTTCACCTCCTTTGCACCCCTGGACAGTCCTCACCTCCTCTGCACACCTGGACAGGCCTCTCCTCCTCTGCACCCCTGGACAGGCCTCTCCTCCTTTGCACCCCTGGACAGGCCTCAGCTCCACTGCACCCCTGGATTGGACTCTCCTCCTCTGCACCCAAGGACAGGCCTCACCTCTTCTGCACCCCTGGGCAGGCCTCACCTACTATGCACCCCTGGACAGGCCTCACCTACTCTGCACCCCTGGACAGGCCTCTCCTCTGCACCCTTGGACAGGCCTCTCCTCCTCTGCACCCCTGGTCAAGCCTCACCTCCTCTGCAACCCGGGACAGTCCTCACCTCCTCTGCAATCCTGGACAGGCCTCACCTCCTCTGCACCCCTGGACAGGCCTCTCCACTTCTGCACCCGTGGGAAGGACTCAGCTCCACTGCACCCCTGGTCAGGCCTCAGCACTACTGCATCCATGGTCAGGGCTCTCCTCCTCTGCACCCCTGGAAAGGCCTCTCCTCCTCCTCACCCCTGGACAGGCCTCTCCTCCTCTGACCCCTGGACAGCCCTCACCTCCTCTGCACCCCTGGACAGGTTCTCCTCCTCTGAACGCGGAAACGCCAGACTACTAACTACACGCCCGACCTTTCGATCCCCTGATGAAGGGACTCCATGTCCCGAAATGCATTGGGATTAACTACGGGATTTTCAAAGGATTACAATGCAAATGTCGATTCCAATGATTAATCTACAATTGATTATATGATGTTCAAATATACAATGACGATATAATTGGAATAAAGATTCATTTATCTTTAAATTGGAGTAACGTCTGACTATTCAGAGGCCAAGGCCCATTGGCGCTCCCCAAGATTCAGCGTGGGATGTTCCTACGCCCCCATTGATATTGACTCCAACCTGTTCTCTCACCGGCCGGGAGAGAAACATTCTTGAGGCGCCCAAAAAAGCGAAAGAAAAGCTTATTGCTCAATACCACTGGATTACATATCAAACCCTTAGGTGTGCCACACCACCACTCAGTTTTATACTCTCCTCCTCTGCACCCATGGACAGGCCTCACCTCCTCTGCACCCCTGGAGAGGCCTCACCTCCTCTGCATCCCTGGACAGTCCTCTCCTCCTCTGCACCCATGGACAGTCCTCACCTCCTCTGCAATCCTGGACAGGCCTCACCTCCTCTGCACCCCTGGACAGGCCTCACCTCCTCTGCCCCCTTGACAGGCCTCTCCTCCTCTGCACCCCTGGACAGGCCTCTCCTCCTCTGCCCCTCCTCTGGACAGGCCTCTCCTCCTCTTCACCCCTGGACAGGCCTCTCCTCCTCTGCACCCCTGGACAGGCCTCTCCTCCTCTGCCCCACCTCTGGACAGGCCTCTCCTCTTCACCCTGGACAGGCCTCTCCTCCTCTGCACAGCTGGACAGGCCTGTCCTCCTCTGCACCCCCTGGATATGCCTCTCCTCCTCTTCACCCCTGGACAGGCTTCTCATCCTCTTCACCCTGGACAGGCCTCTCCTCCTCTGACCCCTGGACAGCCCTCACCTCCTCTGCACTCCAGGACAGGTTCACCTCCTCTGCCCTTCTTCTGGACAGGTCTCACCTCTTGTGCACCCCTGAACAAGCCTCAACACCTCTGCACCCCTGGACAGGCCTCTCCTCCTCTGCACCCCTGGACTAGCCTCACCTCCTCTGCACCCCTAGACAGGCCTCTCCTCCTCTGCACCCCTGGACAGGCCTCTCCTCCTCTGCACACCTGGACAGGCCTCACCACCTCTGCACCCCTGGACAGGCCTCAACTCCTCTGCACTCCTGGACAGTCCTGACCTCCCCTGTACCCCTGGACAAGCCTTACCTCCTCTGCACCCCTGACAGGCCTCTCCTCCTCTGCAGCCTTGGACAGGCCTCTCCTCCTCTGCACCCCTGGACAGGCCTCAGCTCCACTGCACCCCTGGACAGGGCTCTCCTCCTCTGCACCCCTGGACAGGCCTCTCCTCCTCTGCACCCTTGGACAGGCATTTTCTCCTCTGCACACCTGGACAGGCCTCTCCTCCTCTTCACCCCTGGACAGGCCTCTCCTCCTCTGCACCCCTGGACAGGCCTCTCCTCCTCTTCTCCCCTGGGCAGGCCTCTCCTCCTCTGCACCCCTGGACAGGCCTCTCTTCCTAAGCACCCTTGGATAGGCTTATCCTCCTTTGCACCCCTGGACAGGCCTCACCTCCTCTGCACCCCCTGGACAGGCCTCACCTCCTCTGTACCCCTGGACAGGCCTCACCTCCTCTGCACCCCTGGACAGGCCTAACCTCTTCTGTTCCCCTGCACAGGCCTCTCCTCCTCTGCACCCCTGGGCAGGCCTCAGCTTCACTGCACCCCTGGACAGGCCTCTCCTCCTCTGCACCCCTAGACAGGACTCACCTCCTCTGCACCCCTGGACAGGCCTCACCTCCTCTGCACCCCTGGACATGCCTCTCCTCCTCTGCACCCCTGGGCAGGCCTCAGCTTCACTGCACCCCTGGACAGGCCTCTCCTCCTCTGATTCTCTGGACAGGCCTCTACTCCTCTGCACCCCTGGACAGGCCTCTCCTCCTCTGAATCCATGGACAGGCCTCTCTACCTCTGCACCCCTGGGCAGGCCTCAGCTCCACTGCACCCCTGGACAGGCCTCTCCTCCTTTGAATTCCTGGACAGGCCTCTCCACCTCTGCACCCCTGGGCAGGCCTCAACTCCACTGCACCCCTGGACAGGCCTCAGCTTCACTGCACCCCTGGACAGGCCTCTCCTCCTCTGCACCCCTGACAGGCCTCTCCTCCTCTCCACCCCTGGACAGGCCTCTCCTCCTCTGCACCCCTGGACAGGCCTCTCCTCCTCTGCATCCCTGGGCAGGCCTCAGCTCCACTGCACCCCTGGACAGGCCTCAGCTCCACTGCACCCCTGGACAGGCCTCTCCTCCTTTACACCCCTGGACAGGCCTCTCCTCCGCTGCACCTTTGGACAGGCCTCTCCTCCTCTGCACCCCTGGACAGGCCTCTCCTCCTCTGCCCCTCCTCTGGGCAGGCCTCTCCTCTTCACCCATTGACAGGCCTCTCCTGCTCTGCACCCCTGGACAGTCCTCTCTTTCTCTGCACCCCTGGTCAGGCCTCTCTTCCTCTGCACCTCTGGACAGGCCTCTCCTTCTCTGCACCCCTGGACAGGTCTCATCTCCTCTGCTACCCTGGACAGACCTCTCCTCCTCTGCACCCTTGGACGGGCCTCACCTCCTCTGCACCCCTGGACAGGCCTCTACTCTTCTGCACCCGTGGAAAGGACTCAGCTCCACTGCACCCCTGGTCAGGCCTCAGCACCACTGCATCCATGGTCAGGCCTCTCCTCCTCTGCACCGCTGGACAGGCCTCTCCTCCTCCTCACCCCTGGAGAGGCCTCACCTCCTCTGCATCCCTGGACAGTCCTCTCCTCCTCTGCACCCCTGGACAGTCCTCACCTCCTCTGCAATTCTGGACAGGCCTCACCTCCTCTGCACCCCTGGACAGGCCTCACCTCCTCTACCCCCTTGACAGGCCTCACCTCCTCTACCCCCTTGACAGGCCTCTCCTCCTCTGCACCCCTGGACAGGCCTCTCCTCCTCTGCACCCATGGACAGGCCTCACCTCCTCTGCACCCCTGGAGAGGCCTCACCTCCTCTGCATCCCTGGACAGTCCTCTCCTCCTCTGCACCCCTGGACAGTCCTCACCTCCTCTGCAATTCTGGACAGGCCTCACCTCCTCTGCACCCCTGGACAGGCCTCACCTCCTCTGCCCCCTTGACAGGCATCTCCTCCTCTGCACCCCTGGACAGGCCTCTCCTCCTCTGCCCCTCCTCTGGACAGGCCTCTCCTCCTCTTCACCCCTGGACAGGCCTCTCCTCCTCTGCACCCCTGGACAGGCCTCTCCTCCTCTGCCCCTCCTCTGGACAGGCCTCTCCTCTTCACCCCTGGACAGGCCTCTCCTCCTCTGCACCCCTGGACAGGCCTGTCCTCCTCTGCAACCCCTGGATAGGCCTCTCCTCCTCTTCACCCCTGGACAGGCCTCTCATCCTCTTCACCCTGGACAGGCCTCTCCTCCTCTGACCCCTGGACAGCCCTCACCTCCTCTGCACCCCTGGACAGGTTCTCCTCCTCTGCCCTTCTTCTGGATAGGCCTCACCTCCTCTGCACCCCTGTACAGGCCTCTCCTCCTTTGCACCCCTGGACAAGCCTCAACTCCTATGCACCCCTGGACAGGCCTCTACTCCTCTGCACCCCTGGACTAGCCGCACCTCCTCTGCACCCCTAGACAGGCCTCTCCTCCTCTGCACCCCTGGACAGGTCTCTTCTCCTCTGCACACCTGGACAGCCCTCACCTCCTCTGCACCCCTGGACAGGCCTCCCCTCCTCTGCCCTTCTTCTGGACAGGCCTCACCTCCTGTGCACCCCTGAACAAGCCTCAACTCCTCTGCACCCCTGGACAGGCCTCTCCTCCTCTGCACCCCTGGACTAGCCTCACCTCCTCTGCACCCCTAGACAGGCCTCTCCTCCTCTGCACCCTTGGACAGGCCTCTCCTCCTCTGCACACCTGGACAGGCCTCACCACCTTTGCACCCCTGGACAGACCTCAACTCCTCTGCACCCCTGGACAGGCCTGACCTCTCCTGTACCCCTGGACAGGCCTTATCTCCTCTGCACCCCTGACAGGCCTCTCCTCCTCTGCAGCCTTGGACAGGCCTATCCTCCTCTGCACCCCTGGACAGGCCTCAGCTCCACTGCACCCCTGGACAGGGCTCTCCTCCTCTGCACCCCTGGACAGGCCTCTCCTCCTATGCACCCTTGGAGAGGCATTTCCTCCTCTGCATACCTGGACAGGCCTCACCTCCTCTGCGCCCCTGGACAGGCCTCACCTCCTCTGCCCCCTTGACAGGCCTCTCCTCCTCTGCACCCCTGGACAGGCCTCTCCTCCTCTGCCCCTCCTCTGGACAGGCCTCTCCTCCTCTTCACCCCTGGACAGGACTCTCCTCCTCTGCACCCCTGGACAGGCCTCTCCTCCTCTGCCCCTCCTCTGGACAGGCCTCTCCTCTTCACCCTGGACAGGCCTCTCCTCCTCTGCACCCCTGGACAGGCCTGTCCTCCTCTGCACCCCCTGGATAGGCCTCTCCTCCTCTTCACCCCTGGACAGGCCTCTCATCCTCTTCACCATGGACAGGCCTCTCCTCCTCTGACCCCTGGACAGCCCTCACCTCCTCTGCACTCCAGGACAGGTTCACCTCCTCCGCCCTTCTTCTGGACAGGCCTCACCTCCTCTGCACCCCTGTACAGGCCTCTCCTCCTCTGCACCCCTGGACAAGCCTCAACTCCTCTGCACCCCTGGACAGGCCTCGACTCCTCTGCACCCCTGGACTAGCCGCACCTCCTCTGCACCCCTAGACAGGCCTCTCCTCCTCTGCACCCCTGGACAGGTCTCTTCTCCTCTGCACACCTGGACAGCCCTCACCTCCTCTGCACCCCTGGACAGGCCTCCCCTCCTCTGCCCTTCTTCTGGACAGGTCTCACCTCTTGTGCACCCCTGAACAAGCCTCAACACCTCTGCACCCCTGGACAGGCCTCTCCTCCTCTGCACCCCTGGACTAGCCTCACCTCCTCTGCACCCCTTGACAGGCCTCTGCTCCTCTGCACCCCTGGACAGGCCTCTCCTCCTCTGCACACCTGGACAGGCCTCACCACCTCTGCACCCCTGGACAGGCCTCAACTCCTATGCACTCCTGGACAGTCCTGACCTCCCCTGTACCCCTGGACAGTCCTTACCTCCTCTGCACCCCTGACAGGCCTCTCCTCCTCTGCAGCCTTGGACAGGCCTCTCCTCCTCTGCACCCTTGGACAGGCATTTTCTCATCTGCACACCTGGACAGGCCTCTCCTACTCTTCACCCCTAGACAGGCCTCTACTCCTCTGCACCCCTGGACTAGCCGCACCTCCTCTGCACCCCTAGACAGGCCTCTCCTCCTCTGCACCCCTGGACAGGTCTCTTCTCCTCTGCACACCTGGACAGCCCTCACCTCCTCTGCACCCCTGGACAGGCCTCCCCTCCTCTGCCCTTCTTCTGGACAGGCCTCACCTCCTGTGCACCCCTGAACAAGCCTCAACTCCTCTGCACCCCTGGACAGGCCTCTCCTCCTCTGCACCCCTGGACTAGCCTCACCTCCTCTGCACCCCTAGACAGGCCTCTCCTCCTCTGCACCCCTGGACAGGCCTCTCCTCCTCTGCACACCTGGACAGGCCTCACCACCTTTGCACCCCTGGACAGACCTCAACTCCTCTGCACCCCTGGACAGGCCTGACCTCCCCTGTACCCCTGGACAGGCCTTACTTCCTCTGCACCCCTGACAGGCCTCTCCTCCTCTGCAGCCTTGGACAGGCCTCTCTTCCTAAGCACCCTTGGATAGGCTTATCCTCCTTTGCACCCCTGGACAGGCCTCACCTCCTCTGCACCCCCTGGACAGGCCTCACCTCCTCTGTACCCCGGGACAGGCCTCACCTCCTCTGCACCCCTGGACAGGCCTAACCTCTTCTGTTCCCCTGGACATGCCTCTCCTCCTCTGCACCCCTGGGCAGGCCTCTCCTCCTCTGCACCCCTAGACAGGACTCACCTTCTCTGCACCCCTGGACAGGCCTCACCTCCTCTGCACCCCTGGACATGCCTCTCCTCCTCTGCACCCCAGGGCAGGCATCAGCTTCACTGCACCCCTGGACAGGCCTCTCCTCCTTTGAATTCCTGGACAGGCCTCTCCACCTCTGCACCCCTGGATAGGCCTCTCCTCCTCTGCACCCCTAGACAGGACTCACCTCCTCTGCACCCCTGGACAGGCCTCACCTCCTCTGCACCCCTGGACATGCCTCTCCTCCTCTGCACCCCTGGGCAGGCCTCAGCTTCACTGCACCCCTGGACAGGCCTCTCCTCCTCTGATTCTCTGGACAGGCCTCTACTCCTCTGCACCCCTGGACAGGCCTCTCCTCCTCTGAATCCATGGACAGGCCTCTCTACCTCTGCACCCCTGGGCAGGCCTCAGCTCCACTGCACCCCTGGACAGGCCTCTCCTCCTTTGAATTCCTGGACAGGCCTCTCCACCTCTGCACCCCTGGGCAGGCCTCAACTCCACTGCACCCCTGGACAGGCCTCAGCTTCACTGCACCCCTGGACAGGCCTCTCCTCCTCTGCAC
The DNA here is from genome assembly GCF_964263255.1 of Lissotriton vulgaris. NCBI lineage: Eukaryota > Metazoa > Chordata > Amphibia > Caudata > Salamandridae > Lissotriton > Lissotriton vulgaris. The sequence goes on along the minus strand of NC_141685.1, from coordinate 106,727,945 downwards.
CCCTGACAGGCCTCTCCTCCTCTCCACCCCTGGACAGGCCTCTCCTCCTCTGCACCCCTGGACAGGCCTCTCCTCCTCTGCATCCCTGGGCAGGCCTCAGCTCCACTGCACCCCTGGACAGGCCTCAGCTCCACTGCACCCCTGGACAGGCCTCTCCTCCTTTACACCCCTGGACAGGCCTCTCCTCCGCTGCACCTTTGGACAGGCCTCTCCTCCTCTGCACCCCTGGACAGGCCTCTCCTCCTCTGCCCCTCCTCTGGGCAGGCCTCTCCTCTTCACCCATTGACAGGCCTCTCCTGCTCTGCACCCCTGGACAGTCCTCTCTTTCTCTGCACCCCTGGTCAGGCCTCTCTTCCTCTGCACCTCTGGACAGGCCTCTCCTTCTCTGCACCCCTGGACAGGTCTCATCTCCTCTGCTACCCTGGACAGACCTCTCCTCCTCTGCACCCTTGGACGGGCCTCACCTCCTCTGCACCCCTGGACAGGCCTCTACTCTTCTGCACCCGTGGAAAGGACTCAGCTCCACTGCACCCCTGGTCAGGCCTCAGCACCACTGCATCCATGGTCAGGCCTCTCCTCCTCTGCACCGCTGGACAGGCCTCTCCTCCTCCTCACCCCTGGAGAGGCCTCACCTCCTCTGCATCCCTGGACAGTCCTCTCCTCCTCTGCACCCCTGGACAGTCCTCACCTCCTCTGCAATTCTGGACAGGCCTCACCTCCTCTGCACCCCTGGACAGGCCTCACCTCCTCTACCCCCTTGACAGGCCTCTCCTCCTCTGCACCCCTGGACAGGCCTCACCTCCTCTACCCCCTTGACAGGCCTCTCCTCCTCTGCACCCCTGGACAGGCCTCTCCTCCTCTGCACCCCTGGACAGTCCTCACCTCCTCTGCCATTCTGGACAGGCCTCACCTCCTCTGCACCCCTGGACAGACCTGACCTCCTCTGCCCCCTTGACAGGCCTCTCCTCCTCTGCACCCATGGACAGGCCTCACCTCCTCTGCACCCCTGGAGAGGCCTCACCTCCTCTGCATCCCTGGACAGTCCTCTCCTCCTCTGCACCCCTGGACAGTCCTCACCTCCTCTACAATTCTGGATAGGCCTCACCTCCTCTGCACCCCTGGACAGGCCTCACCTCCTCTGCCCCCTTGACAGGCATCTCCTCCTCTGCACCCCTGGACAGGCCTCTCCTCCTCTGCCCCTCCTCTGGACAGGCCTCTCCTCCTCTTCACCCCTGGACAGGCCTCTCCTCCTCTGCACCCCTGGACAGGCCTCTCCTCCTCTGCCCCTCCTCTGGACAGGCCTCTCCTCTTCACCCCTGGACAGGCCTCTCCTCCTCTGCACCCCTGGACAGGCCTGTCCTCCTCTGCAACCCCTGGATAGGCCTCTCCTCCTCTTCACCCCTGGACAGGCCTCTCATCCTCTTCACCCTGGACAGGCCTCTCCTCCTCTGACCCCTGGACAGCCCTCACCTCCTCTGCACCCCTGGACAGGTTCTCCTCCTCTGCCCTTCTTCTGGATAGGCCTCACCTCCTCTGCACCCCTGTACAGGCCTCTCCTCCTTTGCACCCCTGGACAAGCCTCAACTCCTATGCACCCCTGGACAGGCCTCTACTCCTCTGCACCCCTGGACTAGCCGCACCTCCTCTGCACCCCTAGACAGGCCTCTCCTCCTCTGCACCCCTGGACAGGTCTCTTCTCCTCTGCACACCTGGACAGCCCTCACCTCCTCTGCACCCCTGGACAGGCCTCCCCTCCTCTGCCCTTCTTCTGGACAGGCCTCACCTCCTGTGCACCCCTGAACAAGCCTCAACTCCTCTGCACCCCTGGACAGGCCTCTCCTCCTCTGCACCCCTGGACTAGCCTCACCTCCTCTGCACCCCTAGACAGGCCTCTCCTCCTCTGCACCCTTGGACAGGCCTCTCCTCCTCTGCACACCTGGACAGGCCTCACCACCTTTGCACCCCTGGACAGACCTCAACTCCTCTGCACCCCTGGACAGGCCTGACCTCTCCTGTACCCCTGGACAGGCCTTACCTCCTCTGCACCCCTGACAGGCCTCTCCTCCTCTGCAGCCTTGGACAGGCCTATCCTCCTCTGCACCCCTGGACAGGCCTCAGCTCCACTGCACCCCTGGACAGGGCTCTCCTCCTCTGCACCCCTGGACAGGCCTCTCCTCCTCTGCACCCTTGGACAGGCATTTCCTCCTCTGCATACCTGGACAGGCCTCACCTCCTCTGCACCCCTGGACAGGCCTCACCTCCTCTGCCCCCTTGACAGGCCTCTCCTCCTCTGCACCCCTGGACAGGCCTCTCCTCCTCTGCCCCTCCTCTGGACAGGCCTCTCCTCCTCTTCACCCCTGGACAGGACTCTCCTCCTCTGCACCCCTGGACAGGCCTCTCCTCCTCTGCCCCTCCTCTGGACAGGCCTCTCCTCTTCACCCTGGACAGGCCTCTCCTCCTCTGCACCCCTGGACAGGCCTGTCCTCCTCTGCACCCCCTGGATAGGCCTCTCCTCCTCTTCACCCCTGGACAGGCCTCTCATCCTCTTCACCATGGACAGGCCTCTCCTCCTCTGACCCCTGGACAGCCCTCACCTCCTCTGCACTCCAGGACAGGTTCACCTCCTCCGCCCTTCTTCTGGACAGGCCTCACCTCCTCTGCACCCCTGTACAGGCCTCTCCTCCTCTGCACCCCTGGACAAGCCTCAACTCCTCTGCACCCCTGGACAGGCCTCGACTCCTCTGCACCCCTGGACTAGCCGCACCTTCTCTGCACCCCTAGACAGGCCTCTCCTCCTCTGCACCCCTGGACAGGTCTCTTCTCCTCTGCACACCTGGACAGCCCTCACCTCCTCTGCACCCTTGGACAGGCCTCCCCTCCTCTGCCCTTCTTCTGGACAGGTCTCACCTCTTGTGCACCCCTGAACAAGCCTCAACTCCTCTGCACCCCTGGACAGGCCTCTCCTCCTCTGCACCCCTGGACTAGCCTCACCTCCTCTGCACCCCTTGACAGGCCTCTGCTCCTCTGCACCCCTGGACAGGCCTCTCCTCCTCTGCACACCTGGACAGGCCTCACCACCTCTGCACCCCTGGACAGGCCTCAACTCATATGCACTCCTGGACAGTCCTGACCTCCCCTGTACCCCTGGACAGTCCTTACCTCCTCTGCACCCCTGACAGGCCTCTCCTCCTCTGCAGCCTTGGACAGGCCTCTCCTCCTCTGCACCCTTGGACAGGCATTTTCTCATCTGCACACCTGGACAGGCCTCTCCTCCTCTTCACCCCTAGACAGGCCTCTACTCCTCTGCACCCCTGGACTAGCCGCACCTCCTCTGCACCCCTAGACAGGCCTCTCCTCCTCTGCACCCCTGGACAGGTCTCTTCTCCTCTGCACACCTGGACAGCCCTCACCTCCTCTGCACCCCTGGACAGGCCTCCCCTCCTCTGCCCTTCTTCTGGACAGGCCTCACCTCCTGTGCACCCCTGAACAAGCCTCAACTCCTCTGCACCCCTGGACAGGCCTCTCCTCCTCTGCACCCCTGGACTAGCCTCACCTCCTCTGCACCCCTAGACAGGCCTCTCCTCCTCTGCACCCCTGGACAGGCCTCTCCTCCTCTGCACACCTGGACAGGCCTCACCACCTTTGCACCCCTGGACAGACCTCAACTCCTCTGCACCCCTGGACAGGCCTGACCTCCCCTGTACCCCTGGACAGGCCTTACTTCCTCTGCACCCCTGACAGGCCTCTCCTCCTCTGCAGCCTTGGACAGGCCTATCCTCCTCTGCACCCCTGGACAGGCCTCAGCTCCACTGCACCCCTGGACAGGGCTCTCCTCCTCTGCACCCCTGGACAGGCCTCTCCTCCTCTGCACCCTTGGACAGGCATTTCCTCCTCTGCATACCTGGACAGGCCTCACCTCCTCTGCACCCCTGGACAGGCCTCACCTCCTCTGCCCCCTTGACAGGCCTCTCCTCCTCTGCACCCCTGGACAGGCCTCTCCTCCTCTGCCCCTCCTCTGGACAGGCCTCTCCTCCTCTTCACCCCTGGACAGGCCTCTCCTCCTCTGCACCCCTGGACAGGCCTCTCCTCCTCTGCCCCTCCTCTGGACAGGCCTCTCCTCTTCGCCCTGGACAGGCCTCTCCTCCTCTGCACCCCTGGACAGGCCTGTCCTCCTCTGCACCCCCTGGATAGGCCTCTCCTCCTCTTCACCCCTGGACAGGCCTCTCATCCTCTTCACCCTGGACAGGCCTCTCCTCCTCTGACCCCTGGACAGCCCTCACCTCCTCTGCACTCCAGGACAGGTTCACCTCCTCTGCCCTTCTTCTGGACAGGCCTCACCTCCTCTGCACCCCTGTACAGGCCTCTCCTCCTCTGCACCCCTGGACAAGCCTCAACTCCTCTGCACCCCTGGACAGGCCTCGACTCCTCTGCACCCCTGGACTAGCCGCACCTCCTCTGCACCCCTAGACAGGCCTCTCCTCCTCTGCACCCCTTGACAGGTCTCTTCTCCTCTGCACACCTGGACAGCCCTCACCTCCTCTGCACCCCTGGACAGGCCTCCCCTCTCTGCCCTTCTTCTGGACAGGTCTCACCTCTTGTGCACCCCTGAACAAGCCTCAACACCTCTGCACCCCTGGACAGGCCTCTCCTCCTCTGCACCCCTGGACTAGCCTCACCTCCTCTGCACCCCTAGACAGGCCTCTCCTCCTCTGCACCCCTGGACAGGCCTCTCCTCCTCTGCACACCTGGACAGGCCTCACTACCTCTGCACCCCTGGACAGGCCTCAACTCCTCTGCACTCCTGGAAAGTCCTGACCTCCCCTGTACCCCTGGACAGGCCTTACCTCCTCTGCACCCCTGACAGGCCTCTACTCGTCTGCAGCCTTGGACAGACCTCTCCTCCTCTGCACCCCTGGACAGGCCTCAGCTCCACTGCACCCCTGGACAGGGCTCTCCTCCTCTGCACCCCTGGACAGGCCTCTCCTCCTCTGCACCCTTGGACAGGCATTTTCTCCTCTGCACACCTGGACAGGCCTCTCCTCCTCTTCACCCCTGGACAGGCCTCTCCTCCTCTGCACCCCTGGACAGGCCTCTCCTCCTCTTCTCCCCTGGGCAGGCCTCTCCTCCTCTGCACCCTTGGACAGGCATTTCCTTCTCTGCACACCTGGACAGGCCTCACCTCCTCTGCACCCCTGGACAGGCCTCTCCTCCTCTGCACCCCTGGACAGGCCTCTCTTCCTAAGCACCCTTGGATAGGCTTATCCTCCTTTGCACTCCTGGACAGGCCTCACCTCCTCTGCACCCCCTGGACAGGCCTCACCTCCTCTGCACACCTGGACAGGCCTCACCTCCTCTGCACCCCCTGGACAGGCCTCACCTCCTCTGCACACCTGGACAGGCCTCACCTCCTCTGCCCCTGGACAGGCCTAACCTCTTCTGCTCCCCTGGACAGGCCTCTCCTCCTCTGCACCACTGGATAGGCCTTTCCTCCTCTGCACCCCTCTCCTCCTCTGCACCCCTGGACAAGCCTCACCTCCTCTGCACCCCTGGACATGCCTCTCCTCCTCTGCACCCCTTGGCAGGCCTCAGCTTCACTGCACCCCTGGACAGGCCTCTCCTCCTCTGATTCCCTGGACAGGCCTCTACTCCTCTGCACCCCTGGACAGGCCTCTCCTCCTCTGAATCCATGGACAGGCCTCTCTAACTCTGCACCCCTGGGCAGGCCTCAGCTCCACTGCACCCCTGGACAGGCCTCTCCTCCTCTGAATTCCTGGACAGGCCTCTCCACCTCTGCACCCCTGGGCAGGCCTCAGCTCCACTGCACCCCTGGACAGGCCTCAGCTTCACTGCACCCCTGGACAGGCCTCTCCTCCTCTGCACCCCTGGACAGGCCTCTCCTCCTCTGCACCCCTGGACAGGCCTCTCCTCCTTTACACCCCTGGACAGGCCTCTCCTCCGCTGTACCTTTGGACAGGCCTCTCCTCCTCTGCACCCCTGGACAGGCCTCTCCTCCTCTGCACCCCTGGACAGGCCTCTCCTCCTCTGCCCCTCCTCTGGGCAGGCCTCTCCTCTTCACCCATGGACAGGCCTCTCCTGCTCTGCACCCCTGGACAGTCCCCTCTTTCTCTGCACCCCTGGACAGGCCTCTCCTCCGCTGCACCTTTGGACAGGCCTCTCCTCCTCTTCACCCCTGGACAGGCCTCTCCTCCTCTGCACCCCTGGACAGGCCTCTCCTCCTCTGCACCCCTGGACAGGCCTCTCCTCCTCTGCATCCCTGGGCAGGCCTCAGCTCCACTGCATCCCTGGACAGGCCTCAGCTCCACTGCACCCCTGGACAGGCCTCTCCTCCTTTACACCCCTGGACAGGCATCTCCTCCGCTGCACCTTTGGACAGGCCTCTCCTCCTCTGCACCCCTGGACAGGCCTCTCCTCCTCTGCCCCTCCTCTGGGCAGGCCTCTCCTCTTCACCCATGGACAGGCCTCTCCTGCTCTGCACCCCTGGACAGTCCTCTCTTTCTCTGCACCCCTGGTCAGGCCTCTCTTCCTCTGCACCTCTGGACAGGCCTCTCCTTCTCTGCACCCCTGGACAGGTCTCATCTCCTCTGCTACCCTGGACAGACCTCTCCTCCTCTGCACCCTTGGACGGGCCTCACCTCCTCTGCACCCCTGGACAGGCCTCTCCTCCTCTGCACCCCTGGACAGGCCTCTCCTCCTCTACACCCCTGGACAGGCCTCTCCTCCTCTGCACCCCTGGACAGGCCTCTCCTCCTCTACACCCCTGGACAGGCCTCTCCTCCTCTGCACCCCCTGGATAGGCCTCTCCTCCTCTTCACCCCTGGACAGGCCTCTCCTCCTCTACACCCCTGGACAGGCCTCTCCTCCTCTGCACCCCCTGGATAGGCCTCTCCTCCTCTTCACCCCTGGACAGGCCTCACCTCCTCTTCACCCCTGGACAGGCCTCTCCTCCTCTGCACCCCTGGACAGGCCTCTCTTCCTCTGCACCCTTGGACAGGCATTTCCTCCTCTGCAAACCTGGACAGGCCTCTCCTTCTCTGCACCCCTGGACAGGTCTCACCTCCTCTGCTACCCTGGACAGGCCTCTCCTCCTCTACATCCCTGGACAGGCCTCACCTCCTTTGCACCACTGGACAGGCCTCACCTCCTCTGCACCCCTGGACAGGCCTCTCCTCCTCTGCACCCCTGGATAGGACTCTCATCCTCTGCAACCCCTGGACAGCCCTCACCTCCTCTGCACCCCTGGACAGGCCCCCCTCCTCTGCCCTTCTTCTGGACAGGCCTCACCTCCTCTGCACCCCTGAACAAGCCTCAACTCCTCTGCACCCCTGGACAGGCCTCAACTCCTCTGCACACCTGGACAGGCCTGACCTCCCCTGTATCCCTGGACAGGCCTCACCTCCTCTGCACCCCTGGACAGGCCTGACCTCCGCTGCACCCCTGGACAGGCCTCTACTCCTCTGCACCCCTGGATAGGCCCCAGCTCCTCTGCAACCCTGGATGGGCCTCTCCTCCTCTGCACCCCTGGACAGGCCTCTCCTCCTCTGCACCCTTGTTCAGGCCTCACCTCCTCTGCACCCCTGGACAGGCATCAGCTGCTCTGCACCAGTGGACAGGCCTCTCCTCCTCTTCACCCCTGGACAGGCCTCTCCTCCACTTCACCCCTGGACAGGCCTCTCCTCCTCTTAACCCCTGGACAGGCCTCACCTCCTCTGCACCCCTGGACAGGCCTCACCTCCTCTGCACCCCGGGACAGGCCTCTCCTCCTCCGCACCCCCTGGATAGGCCTCTCCTCCTCTGTACGCCTGGACAGGCCTTTCCTCCTCTTCACCCCTGGACAGGCCTCTGCCCCTCTGCACCCCTAGAAAGACCTCACCTTCTCTGCACCCCTGGACAGGCTTCACCTCCTCTGTACCCCTGGACAGTCCTCACCTTCTCTGTACCCCTGGACAGGCCTCTCCTCCTCTGTACCCCTGGACAGGCCTCTCCTCCTCTTCACCCCTGGACAGGCCTCTCCCCCTCTGCACCCCTGGACAGACCTCACCTTCTCTGCACCCATGGACAGTCTTCACCTCCTCTGCACCCCTGGACAGTCCTCACCTCCTCTGCATCCCTGGACAGGCCTCACGTCCACTGCAACCCTGGACAGGCCTCTCCTCCTCTGCACCACTTGACAGTCTTCACCTCCTCTGCACCCCTGGACAGTCCTCACCTCCTCTGCATCCCTGGACAGGCCTAACGTCCACTGCACCCCTGGACAGTCCTCACCTCCTCTGCACCCCTGGACAGTCCTCACCTCCTCTGCATTCCTGGACAGGCCTCACGTCCACTGCACCCCTGGACAGCCCTCTCCCCCTCTGCATACCCAGACAGGCCTCACCTCCTCCACATCCCTGGACAGTCCTCACCTCCTCTGCACCCCTGGACAGTCCTCTCCTCCTCTGCACCCCCTGGACAGGCCTCTCCTCCTCTTCACCCCTGGACAGGCCTCTCCTCCTCTGCACCCCCTGGATAGGCTTCTCCTCCTCTTCATCCCTGGACAGTCCTCTCCTCCTCTGCACCCCCTGGACAGGCCTCTCCTCCTCTTCACCCCTGGACAGGCCTCTCCTCCTCTGCACCCCCTGGATAGGCTTCTCCTCCTCTTCACCCCTGGACAGGCCTCTCCTCCTCTTCACCCCTGGACAGGCTTCACCTCCTCTGCAACTATGGACAGGCCTCTCCTCCTCTGCACACCTGGACAGGCTTCACCTCCTTTGCACCCCTGGACAGGCCTCACCTCCTCTGCACACCTGGACAGGCCTCTCCTCCTCTGCACCCCTGGACAGGCCTCTCCTCCTCTGCACCCCTGGACAGGCCTCAGCTCCACTGTACCCCTGGATGGACTCTCCTCCTCTGCACCCCTGGACAGGCCTCACCTCTTCTGCACCCCTGGACAGGCCTCACCTACTATGCACCCCTGGACAGGCCTCTTCTACTCTGCACCCCTGGACAGGCCTCTCCTCTGCACCCTTGGACAGGCCTCTCCTCCTCTGCACCCCTGGACAAGCCTCACCTCCTCTACAACCCTGGACAGGCCTCTCCTCCTCTGCACCCCTGGAAAGGCCTCTCCTCCTCTGCACCCCTGGACAGTCCTCTACTCCTCTGCACCCCTGGACAGGCCTCGGCTTCCCTGTACCCCTGGACAGGCCTCACCTCCTCTGCACCCCTGGACAGGCCTCTCCTCTTCTGCACCCGTGGGAAGGACTCAGCTCCACTTCACCCCTGGTCAGGTCTCAGCACCACTGCATCCATGGTCAGGCCTCTCCTCCTCTGCACCCCTGGACAGGCCTCTCCTCCTCCTCCTCACCCCTTGACAGTCCTCTCCTCCTCTGCACCCATGGACAGGCCTCACCTCCTCTGCACCCCCGGAGAGGCCTCACCTCCTCTGCATCCCTGGACAGTCCTCTCCTCCTCTGCACCCCCGGACAGTCCTCACCTCCTCTGCAATCCTGGACAGGCCTCACCTCCTCTGCACCCCTGGACAGGCCTCACCTCCTCTGCCCCCTTGACAGGCCTCTCCTCCTCTGCACCCCTGGACAGACCTCTCCTCCTCTGCCCCTCCTCTGGACAGGCCTCTCCTCTTCACCCCTGGACAGGCCTCTCCTCCTCTGCACCCCTAGACAGGCCTCTCCTACTCTGCCCCTCCTCTGGACAGGCCTCTCCTCTTCAACCTGGACAGGCCTCTCCTCCTCTGCACCCCTGGACAGGCCTCACCTCCTCTGCCCCCTTGACAGGCCTCTCCTCCTCTGCACCCATGGACAGGCCTCACCTCCTCTGCACCCCTGGAGAGGCCTCACCTCCTCTGCATCCCTGGACAGTCCTCTCCTCCTCTGCACCCCCGGACAGTCCTCACCTCCTCTGCAATCCTGGACAGGCCTCACCTCCTCTGCACCCCTGGACAGGCCTCACCTCCTCTGCCCCCTTGACAGGCCTCTCCTCCTCTGCACCCCTGGACAGACCTCTCCTCCTCTGCCCCTCCTCTGGACAGGCCTCTCCTCTTCACCCCTGGACAGGCCTCTCCTCCTCTGCACCCCTAGACAGGCCTCTCCTCCTCTGCCCCTCCTCTGGACAGGCCTCTCCTCTTCAACCTGGACAGGCCTCTCCTCCTCTGCACCCCTGGACAGGCCTCACCTCCTCTGCCCCTTGACAGGCCTCTCCTCCTCTGCACCCCTGGACAGGCCTCTCCTCCTCTGCCCCTCCTCTGGACAGGCCTCTCCTCCTCTTCACCCCTGGACAGGCCTCTCCTCCTCTGCACCCCTGGACAGGCCTCCCCTCCTCTGCCCCTCCTCTGGACAGGCCTCTCCTCTTCACCCTGGACAGGCCTCTCCTCCTCTGCACCCCTGGACAGGCCTGTCCTCCTCTGCACCCCCTGGATAGGCCTCTCCTCCTCTTCACCCCTGGACAGACCTCTCCTCCTCTGACCCCTGGACAGCCCTCACCTCCTCTGCACTCCAGGACAGGTTCTCCTCCTCTGCCCTTCTTCTGGACAGGCCTCACCTCCTCTGCACCCCTGTACAGGCCTCTCCTCCTCTGCACCCCTGGACTAGCCGCTCCTCCTCTGCACCCCTAGACAGGCCTCTCCTCCTCTGCACCCCTGGACAGGTCTCTTCTCCTCTGCACACCTGGACAGCCCTCACCTCCTCTGCACCCCTGGACAGGCCTCCCCTCCTCTGCCCTTCTTCTGAACAGGCCTCACCTCCTGTGCACCCCTGAACAAGCCTCAACTCCTCTGCACCCCTGGACAGGCCTCTCCTCCTCTGCACCCCTGGACTAGCCTCACCTCCTCTGCACCCCTAGACAGGCCTCTCCTCCTCTGCACCCCTGGACAGGCCTCTCCTCCTCTGCACACCTGGACAGGCCTCACCACCTCTGCACCCCTGGACAGGCCTCAACTCCTCTGCACTCCTGGACAGGCCTGACCTCCCCTGTACCCCTGGACAGGCCTTACCTCCTCTGCACCCCTGACAGGCCTCTCCTCCTCTGCAGCCTTGGACAGGCCTCTCCTCCTCTGCACCCCTGGACAGGCCTCAGCTCCACTGCACCAATGAATAGGGCTCTCCTCCTCTGCACCCCTGGACAGGCCTCTCCTCCTCTGCACCCTTGGACAGGCATTTCCTCCTCTGCACACCTGGACAGGCCTCTCCTCCTCTTCACCCCTGGACAGGCCTCTCCTCCTATGCACCCCTGGACAGGCCTCTCCTCCTCTTCTCCCTTGGGCAGGCCTCTCCTCCTCTGCACCCTTGGACAGGCATTTCCTTCTCTGCACACCTGGACAGGCCTCACCTCCTCTGCACCCCTGGACATGCCTCTCCTCCTCTGCACCCATGGACAGGCCTCTCGTCCTAAGCACCCTTGGATAGGCGTATCCTCCTTTGCACCCCTGGACAGGCCTCTCCTCCTCTGCACCCCTAGACAGGCCTCACCTCCTCTGCCCCTCCTCTGGACAGGCCTCTCCTCTTCAACCTGGACAGGCCTCTCCTCCTCTGCACCCCTGGACAGGCCTCACCTCCTCTGCCCCTTGACAGGCCTCTCCTCCTCTGCACCCCTGGACAGGCCTCTCCTCCTCTGCCCCTCCTCTGGACAGGCCTCTCCTCCTCTTCACCCCTGGACAGGCCTCTCCTCCTCTGCACCCCTGGACAGGCCTCTCCTCCTCTGCCCCTCCTCTGGACAGGCCTCTCCTCTTCACCCTGGACAGGCCTCTCCTCCTCTGCACCCCTGGACAGGCCTGTCCTCCTCTGCACCCCCTGGATAGGCCTCTCCTCCTCTTCACCCCTGGACAGGCCTCTCATCCTCTTCACCCTGGACAGACCTCTCCTCCTCTGACCCCTGGACAGCCCTCACCTCCTCTGCACTCCAGGACAGGTTCTCCTCCTCTGCTCTTCTTCTGGACAGGCCTCACCTCCTCTGCACCCCTGTACAGGCCTCTCCTACTCTGCACCCCTGGACAAGCCTCAACTCCTCTGCACCCCTGGACAGGCCTCTACTCCTCTGCACCCCTGGACTAGCCGCTCCTCCTCTGCACCCCTAGACAGGCCTCTCCTCCTCTGCACCCCTGGACAGGTCTCTTCTCCTCTGCACACCTGGACAGCCCTAACCTCCTCTGCACCCCTGGGCAGGCCTCCCCTCCTCTGCCCTTCTTCTGAACAGGCCTCACCTCCTGTGCACCCCTGAACAAGCCTCAACTCCTCTGCACCCCTGGACAGGCCTCTCCTCCTCTGCACCCCTGGACTAGCCTCACCTCCTCTGCACCCCTAGACAGGCCTCTCCTCCTCTGCACCCCTGGACAGGCCTCTCCTCCTCTGCACACCTGGACAGGCCTCACCACCTCTGCACCCCTGGACAGGCCTCAACTCCTCTGCACTCCTGGACAGGCCTGACCTCCCCTGTACCCCTGGACAGGCCTTACCTCCTCTGCACCCCTGACAGGCCTCTCCTCCTCTGCAGCCTTGGACAGGCCTCTCCTCCTCTGCACCCCTGGACAGGCCTCAGCTCCACTGCACCCCTGGATAGGGCTCTCCTCCTCTGCACCCCTGGACAGGCCTCTCCTCCTCTGCACCCTTGGACAGGCATTTCCTCCTCTGCACACCTGGACAGGCCTCTCCTCCTCTTCACCCCTGGACAGGCCTCTCCTCCTATGCACCCCTGGACAGTCCTCTCCTCCTCTTCTCCCTTGGGCAGGCCTCTCCTCCTCTGCACCCTTGGACAGGCATTTCCTTCTCTGCACACCTGGACAGGCCTCACCTCCTCTGCACCCCTGGACATGCCTCTCCTCCTCTGCACCCATGGACAGGCCTCTCGTCCTAAGCACCCTTGGATAGGCTTATCCTCCTTTGCACCCCTGGACAGGCCTCACCTCCTCTGCACCCCCTGGACAGGCCTCTCCTCCTCTGCAACCCTAGACAGGATTCACCTCCTCTGCACCCCTGGACAGGCCTCACCTCCTCTGCACCCCTGGACATGCCTCTCGTCCTCTGCACCCCTGGGCAGGCATCAGCTCCACTGCTCCCCTGGACAGGCCTCTCCTCCTCTGATTCCCTGGACAGGCCTCTACTCCTCTGCACCCCTGGACAGGCCTCTCCTCCTCTGAATCCATGGACAGGCCTCTCTACCTCTGCACCCCTGGGCAGGCCTCAGCTCAACTGCACCCCTGGACAGGCCTCTCCTCCTCTGAATTCCTGGACAGGCCTCTCCACCTCTGCACCCCTGGGCAGGCCTCAGCTCCACTGCACCCCTGGACAGGCCTCAGCTTCACTGCACCCCTGGACAGGCCTCTCCTCCTCTGCACCCCTGGACAGGCCTCTCCTCCTCTGCACCCCTGGACGGGCCTCTCCTCCTCTGCACCCCTGGGCAGGCCTCAGCTACACTGAACCCCTGGACAGACCTCAGCTCCACTGCAACCCTGGACAGGCCTCTCCTCCTTTACACCCCTGGACAGGCCTCTCCTCCGCTGCACCTTTGGACAGGCCTCTCTTCCTCTGCACCCCTGGACAGGCCTCACCTCCTCTGCATCCCTGGACAGTCCTCTCCTCCTCTGCACCCCTGGACAGTCCTCACCTCCTCTGCACCCCTGGACAGGCCTCTCCTCTTCACCCCTGGACAGGCCTCTCCTCCTCTGCACCCCTGGACAGGCCTGTCCTCCTCTGCACCCCCTGGATAGGCCTCTCCTCCTCTTCACCCCTGGACAGGCCTCTCTTCCTCTGCACCCCTGGACAGGACTCTCCTCGTCTGCACCCCTGGACAGGCCTGTCCTCCTCTGCACCCCCTGGATAGGCCTCTCCTCCTCTTCACCCTGGACAGGCCTCTCCTCCTCTGACCCCTGGACAGCCCTCACCTCCTCTGCACCCCTGGACAGGCCTCTCCTCCACTGCCCTTCTTCTGGACAGGCCTCATCTCCTCTGCACCCCTGGACAGGCCTCTCCCCCTCTGCACCCCTGGACAGACCTCACCTTCTCTGCACCCATGGACAGTCTTCACCTCCTCTGCACCCCTGGACAGTCCTCACCTCCTCTGCATCCCTGGACAGGCCTCTCCTCCTCTGCACCACTGGACAGTCTTCACCTCCTCTGCACCCCTGGACAGTCCTTACCTCCTCTGCATCCCTGGACAGGCCTAACGTCCACTGCACCCCTGGACAGTCCTCACCTCCTCTGCACCCCTGGACAGTCCTCTCCTCCTCTGCACCCCCTGGACAGGCCTCTCCTCCTCTTCACCCCTGGACAGGCCTCTCTTCCTCCAAACCCCCTGGATAGGCTTCTCCTGTCCTTCACCCATGGACAATCCTCTCCTCCTTTTCACCCCTGGACAGGCCTCTCCTCCTCTGCACCCCCTGGATATGCCTCTCCTCCTCTTCACCCCTGGACAGGCCTCTCCTCCTCTGCACCCCTGGACAGGCCTCTCCTCCTCTGCACCCCTGGACAAGCCTCACCTCCTATGCAACGATGGACAGGCCTCTCCTCCTCTGCACACCTGGACAGGCTTCACCTCCTTTGCACCCCTGGACAGGCCTCACCTCCTCTGCACACCTGGACAGGCCTCTCCTCCTCTGCACCCCTGGACAGGCCTCTCCTCCTCTGCACCCCTGGACAGGCCTCAGCTCCACTGCACCCCTGGACTGGACTCTCCTCCCCTGCACCCCTGGACAGGCCTCACCTCTTCTGCACCCCTGGACAGGCATCACCTACTATGCACCCCTGGACAGGCCTCACCTACTCTGCACCCCTGGACAGGCCTCTCCTCTGCACCCTTGGACAGGCCTCTCCTCCTCTGCACCCCTGGACTAGCCTCACCTCCTCTGCAACCCTAGCAGGCCTCTCCTCCTCTGCACCCCTGGAAAGGCCTCTCCTCCTCTGCACGCCTGGACAGTCCTCTACTCCTCTGCACCCCTGGACAGGCCTCGCCTCCCCTGTACCCCTGGACAGGCCTTACCTACTCTGCACTCCTGGACAGGCCTCTCCTCTTCTGCACCCGTGGGAAGGACTCAGCTCCACTGCACCCCTGGTCAGGCCTCAGCACCACTGCCTCCATGGTCAGGCCTCTCCTCCTCTGCACCCCTGGACAGGCCTCTCCTCCTCTGCACCCATGGACAGGCCTCACCTCCTCTGCACCCCTGGAGAGGCCTCACCTCCTCTGCATCCCTTGACGGTCCTCTCCTCCTCTGCACCCCTGGACAGTCCTCACCTCCTCTGCAATCCTGGACAGGCCTCACCTCCTCTGCACCCCTGGACAGGCCTCATCTCCTCTGCCCCCTTGACAGGCCTCTCCTCCTCTGCACCCCTGGACAGGCCTCTCCTCCTCTTCCCCTCCTCTGGACAGGCCTCTCCTCCTCTTCACCCCTGGACAGGTCTCTCCTCCTCTGCACCCCTGGACAGGCCTCTCCTCCTCTGCACCCCTGGACAGGCCTCTCCTCCTCTGCACCCCTGGACGGGCCTCTCCTCCTCTGCACCCCTGGGCAGGCCTCAGCTACACTGAAGCCCTGGACAGACCTCAGCTCCACTGCAACCCTGGACAGGCCTCTCCTGCTTTACACCCCTGGACAGGCCTCTCCTCCGCTGCACCTTTGGACAGGCCTCTCTTCCTCTGCACCCCTGGACAGGCCTCACCTCCTCCGCATCCCTGGACAGTCCTCTCCTCCTCTGCACCCCGGACAGTCCTCACCTCCTCTGCACCCCTGGACAGGCCTCTCCTCTTCACCCCTGGACAGGCCTCTCCTCCTCTGCACCCCTGGACAGGCCTGTCCTCCTCTGCACCCCCTGGATAGGCCTCTCCTCCTCTTCACCCCTGGACAGGCCTCTCCTCCTCTGCACCCCTGGACAGGCCTCTCCTCGTCTGCACCCCTGGACAGGCCTGTCCTCCTCTGCACCCCCTGGATAGGCCTCTCCTCCTCTTCACCCTGGACAGGCCTCTCCTCCTCTGACCCCTGGACAGCCCTCACCTCCTCTGCACCCCTGGACAGGCCTCTCCTCCACTGCCCTTCTTCTGGACAGGCCTCATCTCCTCTGCACCCCTGGACAGGCCTCATCTCCTCTGCACCCCTGGACAGACCTCACCTTCTCTGCACCCATGGACAGTCTTCACCTCCTCTGCACCCCTGGACAGTCCTCACCTCCTCTGCATCCCTGGACAGGCCTCACGTCCACTGCAACCCTGGACAGGCCTCTCCTCCTCTGCACCACTGGACAGTCTTCACCTCCTCTGCACCCCTGGACAGTCCTCACCTCCTCTGCATCCCTGGACTGGCCTAACGTCCACTGCACCCCTGGACAGTCCTCACCTCCTCTGCACCCCTGGACAGTCCTCTCCTCCTCTGCACCCCCTGGACAGGCCTCTCCTCCTCTTCACCCCTGGACAGGCCTCTCTTCCTCCAAACCCCCTGGATAGGCTTCTCCTGTCCTTCACCCATGGACAATCCTCTCCTCCTTTTCACCCCTGGACAGGCCTCTCCTCCTCTGCACCCCCTGGATATGCCTCTCCTCCTCTTCACCCCTGGACAGGCCTCTCCTCCTCTGCACCCCTAGACAGGCCTCTCCTCCTCTGCACCCCTGGACAAGCCTCACCTCCTATGCAACGATGGACAGGCCTCTCCTCCTCTGCACACCTGGACAGGCTTCACCTCCTTTGCACCCCTGGACAGGCCTCACCTCCTCTGCACACCTGGACAGGCCTCTCCTCCTCTGCACCCCTGGACAGGCCTCTCCTCCTCTGCACCCCTGGACAGGCCTCAGCTCCACTGCACCCCTGGACTGGACTCTCCTCCCCTGCACCCCTGGACAGGCCTCACCTCTTCTGCACCCCTGGACAGGCATCACCTACTATGCACCCCTGGACAGGCCTAACCTACTCTGCACCCCTGGACAGGCCTCTCCTCTGCACCCTTGGACAGGCCTCTCCTCCTCTGCACCCCTGGACAAGCCTCACCTCCTCTGCAACCCTAGCAGGCCTCTCCTCCTCTGCACCCCTGGAAAGGCCTCTCCTCCTCTGCACGCCTGGACAGTCCTCTACTCCTCTGCACCCCTGGACAGGCCTCGCCTCCCCTGTACCCCTGGACAGGCCTCACCTCCTCTGCACTCCTGGACAGGCCTCTCCTCTTCTGCACCCGTGGGAAGGACTCTCCTCCCCTGCACCCCTGGACAGGCCTCACCTCTTCTGCACCCCTGGACAGGCATCACCTACTATGCACCCCTGGACAGGCCTCTCCTCCTCTGCACCCATGGACAGGCCTCACCTCCTCTGCACCCCTGGAGAGGCCTCACCTCCTCTGCATCCCTGGACGGTCCTCTCCTCCTCTGCACCCCTGGACAGTCCTCTCCTCCTCTGCACCCCTGGACAGTCCTCACCTCCTCTGCAATCCTGGACAGGCCTCACCTCCTCTGCACCCCTGGACAGGCCTCATCTCCTCTGCCCCCTTGACAGGCCTCTCCTCCTCTGCACCCCTGTACAGGCCTCTCCTCCTCTTCCCCTCCTCTGGACAGGCCTCTCCTCCTCTTCACCCCTGGACAGGTCTCTCCTCCTCTGCACCCCTGGACAGGCCTCTCCTCCTCTGCCCCTCCTCTGAACAGGCCTCAGCTCCACTGCACCCCTGGACAGGCCTAAGCTTCACTGCACCCCTGGACAGGCCTCTCCTCCTCTGCACCCCTGGACAGGCCTCTCCTCCTCTGCACCCCTGGACAGGCCTCTCCTCCTCTGCACCCCTGGACAGGCCTCTCCTCCTCTGCACCCCTGGGCAGGCCTCAGCTACACTGCACCCCTGGACGTACCTCAGCTCCACTGCACCCCTGGACAGGCCTCTCCTCCTTTACACCCCTGGACAGGCCTCTCCTCTGCTGCACCTTTGGACAGGCCTCACTTCCTCTGCACCCCTGGACAGGCCTCACCTCCTCTGCATCCCTGGACAGTCCTCTCCTCCTCTGCACCCCTGGACAGTCCTCACCTCCTCTGCACCCCTGGACAGGCCTCTCCTCTTCACCCCTGGACAGGCCTCTCCTCCTCTGCACCCCTGGACAGGCCTGTCCTCCTCTTCACCCCTGGACAGGCCTCTCCTCCTCTGCACCCCTGGACAGGCATCTCCTCGTCTGCACCCCTGGACAGGCCTGTCCTCCTTTGCACCCCCTGGATAGGCCTCTCCTCCTCTTCACCCTGGACAGGCCTCTCCTCCTCTGACCCCTGGACAGCCCTCACCTCCTCTGCACCCCTGGACAGGCCTCTCCTCCACTGCCCTTCTTCTGGACAGGCCTCATCTCCTCTGCACCCCTGGACAGGCCTCTCCCCCTCTGCACCCCTGGACAGACCTCATCTTCTCTGCACCCATGGACAGTCTTCACCTCCTCTGCACCCCTGGACAGTCCTCACCTCCTCTGCATCCCTGGACAGGCCTCACCTCCTCTGCACCCCTGGACAGGTTCTCCTCCTCTGAACGCGGAAACGCCAGACTACTAACTACACGCCCGACCTTTCGATCCCCTGATGAAGGGACTCCATGTCCCGAAATGCATTGGGATTAACTACGGGATTTTCAAAGGATTACAATGCAAATGTCGATTCCAATGATTAATCTACAATTGATTATATGATGTTCAAATATACAATGACGATATAATTGGAATAAAGATTCATTTATCTTTAAATTGGAGTAACGTCTGACTATTCAGAGGCCAAGGCCCATTGGCGCTCCCCAAGATTCAGCGTGGGATGTTCCTACGCCCCCATTGATATTGACTCCAACCTGTTCTCTCACCGGCCGGGAGAGAAACATTCTTGAGGCGCCCAAAAAAGCGAAAGAAAAGCTTATTGCTCAATACCACTGGATTACATATCAAACCCTTAGGTGTGCCACACCACCACTCAGTTTTATACTCTCCTCCTCTGCACCCATGGACAGGCCTCACCTCCTCTGCACCCCTGGAGAGGCCTCACCTCCTCTGCATCCCTGGACAGTCCTCTCCTCCTCTGCACCCATGGACAGTCCTCACCTCCTCTGCAATCCTGGACAGGCCTCACCTCCTCTGCACCCCTGGACAGGCCTCACCTCCTCTGCCCCCTTGACAGGCCTCTCCTCCTCTGCACCCCTGGACAGGCCTCTCCTCCTCTGCCCCTCCTCTGGACAGGCCTCTCCTCCTCTTCACCCCTGGACAGGCCTCTCCTCCTCTGCACCCCTGGACAGGCCTCTCCTCCTCTGCCCCACCTCTGGACAGGCCTCTCCTCTTCACCCTGGACAGGCCTCTCCTCCTCTGCACAGCTGGACAGGCCTGTCCTCCTCTGCACCCCCTGGATATGCCTCTCCTCCTCTTCACCCCTGGACAGGCTTCTCATCCTCTTCACCCTGGACAGGCCTCTCCTCCTCTGACCCCTGGACAGCCCTCACCTCCTCTGCACTCCAGGACAGGTTCACCTCCTCTGCCCTTCTTCTGGACAGGTCTCACCTCTTGTGCACCCCTGAACAAGCCTCAACACCTCTGCACCCCTGGACAGGCCTCTCCTCCTCTGCACCCCTGGACTAGCCTCACCTCCTCTGCACCCCTAGACAGGCCTCTCCTCCTCTGCACCCCTGGACAGGCCTCTCCTCCTCTGCACACCTGGACAGGCCTCACCACCTCTGCACCCCTGGACAGGCCTCAACTCCTCTGCACTCCTGGACAGTCCTGACCTCCCCTGTACCCCTGGACAAGCCTTACCTCCTCTGCACCCCTGACAGGCCTCTCCTCCTCTGCAGCCTTGGACAGGCCTCTCCTCCTCTGCACCCCTGGACAGGCCTCAGCTCCACTGCACCCCTGGACAGGGCTCTCCTCCTCTGCACCCCTGGACAGGCCTCTCCTCCTCTGCACCCTTGGACAGGCATTTTCTCCTCTGCACACCTGGACAGGCCTCTCCTCCTCTTCACCCCTGGACAGGCCTCTCCTCCTCTGCACCCCTGGACAGGCCTCTCCTCCTCTTCTCCCCTGGGCAGGCCTCTCCTCCTCTGCACCCCTGGACAGGCCTCTCTTCCTAAGCACCCTTGGATAGGCTTATCCTCCTTTGCACCCCTGGACAGGCCTCACCTCCTCTGCACCCCCTGGACAGGCCTCACCTCCTCTGTACCCCTGGACAGGCCTCACCTCCTCTGCACCCCTGGACAGGCCTAACCTCTTCTGTTCCCCTGCACAGGCCTCTCCTCCTCTGCACCCCTGGGCAGGCCTCAGCTTCACTGCACCCCTGGACAGGCCTCTCCTCCTCTGCACCCCTAGACAGGACTCACCTCCTCTGCACCCCTGGACAGGCCTCACCTCCTCTGCACCCCTGGACATGCCTCTCCTCCTCTGCACCCCTGGGCAGGCCTCAGCTTCACTGCACCCCTGGACAGGCCTCTCCTCCTCTGATTCTCTGGACAGGCCTCTACTCCTCTGCACCCCTGGACAGGCCTCTCCTCCTCTGAATCCATGGACAGGCCTCTCTACCTCTGCACCCCTGGGCAGGCCTCAGCTCCACTGCACCCCTGGACAGGCCTCTCCTCCTTTGAATTCCTGGACAGGCCTCTCCACCTCTGCACCCCTGGGCAGGCCTCAACTCCACTGCACCCCTGGACAGGCCTCAGCTTCACTGCACCCCTGGACAGGCCTCTCCTCCTCTGCACCCCTGACAGGCCTCTCCTCCTCTCCACCCCTGGACAGGCCTCTCCTCCTCTGCACCCCTGGACAGGCCTCTCCTCCTCTGCATCCCTGGGCAGGCCTCAGCTCCACTGCACCCCTGGACAGGCCTCAGCTCACTGCACCCCTGGACAGGCCTCTCCTCCTTTACACCCCTGGACAGGCCTCTCCTCCGCTGCACCTTTGGACAGGCCTCTCCTCCTCTGCACCCCTGGACAGGCCTCTCCTCCTCTGCCCCTCCTCTGGGCAGGCCTCTCCTCTTCACCCATTGACAGGCCTCTCCTGCTCTGCACCCCTGGACAGTCCTCTCTTTCTCTGCACCCCTGGTCAGGCCTCTCTTCCTCTGCACCTCTGGACAGGCCTCTCCTTCTCTGCACCCCTGGACAGGTCTCATCTCCTCTGCTACCCTGGACAGACCTCTCCTCCTCTGCACCCTTGGACGGGCCTCACCTCCTCTGCACCCCTGGACAGGCCTCTACTCTTCTGCACCCGTGGAAAGGACTCAGCTCCACTGCACCCCTGGTCAGGCCTCAGCACCACTGCATCCATGGTCAGGCCTCTCCTCCTCTGCACCGCTGGACAGGCCTCTCCTCCTCCTCACCCCTGGAGAGGCCTCACCTCCTCTGCATCCCTGGACAGTCCTCTCCTCCTCTGCACCCCTGGACAGTCCTCACCTCCTCTGCAATTCTGGACAGGCCTCACCTCCTCTGCACCCCTGGACAGGCCTCACCTCCTCTACCCCCTTGACAGGCCTCACCTCCTCTACCCCCTTGACAGGCCTCTCCTCCTCTGCACCCCTGGACAGGCCTCTCCTCCTCTGCACCCATGGACAGGCCTCACCTCCTCTGCACCCCTGGAGAGGCCTCACCTCCTCTGCATCCCTGGACAGTCCTCTCCTCCTCTGCACCCCTGGACAGTCCTCACCTCCTCTGCAATTCTGGACAGGCCTCACCTCCTCTGCACCCCTGGACAGGCCTCACCTCCTCTGCCCCCTTGACAGGCATCTCCTCCTCTGCACCCCTGGACAGGCCTCTCCTCCTCTGCCCCTCCTCTGGACAGGCCTCTCCTCCTCTTCACCCCTGGACAGGCCTCTCCTCCTCTGCACCCCTGGACAGGCCTCTCCTCCTCTGCCCCTCCTCTGGACAGGCCTCTCCTCTTCACCCCTGGACAGGCCTCTCCTCCTCTGCACCCCTGGACAGGCCTGTCCTCCTCTGCAACCCCTGGATAGGCCTCTCCTCCTCTTCACCCCTGGACAGGCCTCTCATCCTCTTCACCCTGGACAGGCCTCTCCTCCTCTGACCCCTGGACAGCCCTCACCTCCTCTGCACCCCTGGACAGGTTCTCCTCCTCTGCCCTTCTTCTGGATAGGCCTCACCTCCTCTGCACCCCTGTACAGGCCTCTCCTCCTTTGCACCCCTGGACAAGCCTCAACTCCTATGCACCCCTGGACAGGCCTCTACTCCTCTGCACCCCTGGACTAGCCGCACCTCCTCTGCACCCCTAGACAGGCCTCTCCTCCTCTGCACCCCTGGACAGGTCTCTTCTCCTCTGCACACCTGGACAGCCCTCACCTCCTCTGCACCCCTGGACAGGCCTCCCCTCCTCTGCCCTTCTTCTGGACAGGCCTCACCTCCTGTGCACCCCTGAACAAGCCTCAACTCCTCTGCACCCCTGGACAGGCCTCTCCTCCTCTGCACCCCTGGACTAGCCTCACCTCCTCTGCACCCCTAGACAGGCCTCTCCTCCTCTGCACCCTTGGACAGGCCTCTCCTCCTCTGCACACCTGGACAGGCCTCACCACCTTTGCACCCCTGGACAGACCTCAACTCCTCTGCACCCCTGGACAGGCCTGACCTCTCCTGTACCCCTGGACAGGCCTTATCTCCTCTGCACCCCTGACAGGCCTCTCCTCCTCTGCAGCCTTGGACAGGCCTATCCTCCTCTGCACCCCTGGACAGGCCTCAGCTCCACTGCACCCCTGGACAGGGCTCTCCTCCTCTGCACCCCTGGACAGGCCTCTCCTCCTATGCACCCTTGGAGAGGCATTTCCTCCTCTGCATACCTGGACAGGCCTCACCTCCTCTGCGCCCCTGGACAGGCCTCACCTCCTCTGCCCCCTTGACAGGCCTCTCCTCCTCTGCACCCCTGGACAGGCCTCTCCTCCTCTGCCCCTCCTCTGGACAGGCCTCTCCTCCTCTTCACCCCTGGACAGGACTCTCCTCCTCTGCACCCCTGGACAGGCCTCTCCTCCTCTGCCCCTCCTCTGGACAGGCCTCTCCTCTTCACCCTGGACAGGCCTCTCCTCCTCTGCACCCCTGGACAGGCCTGTCCTCCTCTGCACCCCCTGGATAGGCCTCTCCTCCTCTTCACCCCTGGACAGGCCTCTCATCCTCTTCACCATGGACAGGCCTCTCCTCCTCTGACCCCTGGACAGCCCTCACCTCCTCTGCACTCCAGGACAGGTTCACCTCCTCCGCCCTTCTTCTGGACAGGCCTCACCTCCTCTGCACCCCTGTACAGGCCTCTCCTCCTCTGCACCCCTGGACAAGCCTCAACTCCTCTGCACCCCTGGACAGGCCTCGACTCCTCTGCACCCCTGGACTAGCCGCACCTCCTCTGCACCCCTAGACAGGCCTCTCCTCCTCTGCACCCCTGGACAGGTCTCTTCTCCTCTGCACACCTGGACAGCCCTCACCTCCTCTGCACCCCTGGACAGGCCTCCCCTCCTCTGCCCTTCTTCTGGACAGGTCTCACCTCTTGTGCACCCCTGAACAAGCCTCAACACCTCTGCACCCCTGGACAGGCCTCTCCTCCTCTGCACCCCTGGACTAGCCTCACCTCCTCTGCACCCCTTGACAGGCCTCTGCTCCTCTGCACCCCTGGACAGGCCTCTCCTCCTCTGCACACCTGGACAGGCCTCACCACCTCTGCACCCCTGGACAGGCCTCAACTCCTATGCACTCCTGGACAGTCCTGACCTCCCCTGTACCCCTGGACAGTCCTTACCTCCTCTGCACCCCTGACAGGCCTCTCCTCCTCTGCAGCCTTGGACAGGCCTCTCCTCCTCTGCACCCTTGGACAGGCATTTTCTCATCTGCACACCTGGACAGGCCTCTCCTACTCTTCACCCCTAGACAGGCCTCTACTCCTCTGCACCCCTGGACTAGCCGCACCTCCTCTGCACCCCTAGACAGGCCTCTCCTCCTCTGCACCCCTGGACAGGTCTCTTCTCCTCTGCACACCTGGACAGCCCTCACCTCCTCTGCACCCCTGGACAGGCCTCCCCTCCTCTGCCCTTCTTCTGGACAGGCCTCACCTCCTGTGCACCCCTGAACAAGCCTCAACTCCTCTGCACCCCTGGACAGGCCTCTCCTCCTCTGCACCCCTGGACTAGCCTCACCTCCTCTGCACCCCTAGACAGGCCTCTCCTCCTCTGCACCCCTGGACAGGCCTCTCCTCCTCTGCACACCTGGACAGGCCTCACCACCTTTGCACCCCTGGACAGACCTCAACTCCTCTGCACCCCTGGACAGGCCTGACCTCCCCTGTACCCCTGGACAGGCCTTACTTCCTCTGCACCCCTGACAGGCCTCTCCTCCTCTGCAGCCTTGGACAGGCCTCTCTTCCTAAGCACCCTTGGATAGGCTTATCCTCCTTTGCACCCCTGGACAGGCCTCACCTCCTCTGCACCCCCTGGACAGGCCTCACCTCCTCTGTACCCCGGGACAGGCCTCACCTCCTCTGCACCCCTGGACAGGCCTAACCTCTTCTGTTCCCCTGGACATGCCTCTCCTCCTCTGCACCCCTGGGCAGGCCTCTCCTCCTCTGCACCCCTAGACAGGACTCACCTTCTCTGCACCCCTGGACAGGCCTCACCTCCTCTGCACCCCTGGACATGCCTCTCCTCCTCTGCACCCCTGGGCAGGTATCAGCTTCACTGCACCCCTGGACAGGCCTCTCCTCCTTTGAATTCCTGGACAGGCCTCTCCACCTCTGCACCCCTGGATAGGCCTCTCCTCCTCTGCACCCCTAGACAGGACTCACCTCCTCTGCACCCCTGGACAGGCCTCACCTCCTCTGCACCCCTGGACATGCCTCTCCTCCTCTGCACCCCTGGGCAGGCCTCAGCTTCACTGCACCCCTGGACAGGCCTCTCCTCCTCTGATTCTCTGGACAGGCCTCTACTCCTCTGCACCCCTGGACAGGCCTCTCCTCCTCTGAATCCATGGACAGGCCTCTCTACCTCTGCACCCCTGGGCAGGCCTCAGCTCCACTGCACCCCTGGACAGGCCTCTCCTCCTCTGAATTCCTGGACAGGCCTCTCCACCTCTGCACCCCTGGGCAGGCCTCAACTCCACTGCACCCCTGGACAGGCCTCAGCTTCACTGCACCCCTGGACAGGCCTCTCCTCCTCTGCACCCCTGACAGGCCTCTCCTCCTCTCCACCCCTGGACAGGCCTCTCCTCCTCTGCACCCCTGGACAGGCCTCTCCTCCTCTGCATCCCTGGGCAGGCCTCAGCTCCACTGCACCCCTGGACAGGCCTCAGCTCCACTGCACCCCTGGACAGGCCTCTCCTCCTTTACACCCCTGGACAGGCCTCTCCTCCGCTGCACCTTTGGACAGGCCTCTCCTCCTCTGCACCCCTGGACAGGCCTCTCCTCCTCTGCCCCTCCTCTGGGCAGGCCTCTCCTCTTCACCCATTGACAGGCCTCTCCTGCTCTGCACCCCTGGACAGTCCTCTCTTTCTCTGCACCCCTGGTCAGGCCTCTCTTCCTCTGCACCTCTGGACAGGCCTCTCCTTCTCTGCACCCCTGGACAGGTCTCATCTCCTCTGCTACCCTGGACAGACCTCTCCTCCTCTGCACCCTTGGACGGGCCTCACCTCCTCTGCACCCCTGGACAGGCCTCTACTCTTCTGCACCCGTGGAAAGGACTCAGCTCCACTGCACCCCTGGTCAGGCCTCAGCACCACTGCATCCATGGTCAGGCCTCTCCTCCTCTGCACCGCTGGACAGGCCTCTCCTCCTCCTCACCCCTGGAGAGGCCTCACCTCCTCTGCATCCCTGGACAGTCCTCTCCTCCTCTGCACCCCTGGACAGTCCTCACCTCCTCTGCAATTCTGGACAGGCCTCACCTCCTCTGCACCCCTGGACAGGCCTCACCTCCTCTACCCCCTTGACAGGCCTCTCCTCCTCTGCACCCCTGGACAGGCCTCACCTCCTCTACCCCCTTGACAGGCCTCTCCTCCTCTGCACCCCTGGACAGGCCTCTCCTCCTCTGCACCCCTGGACAGTCCTCACCTCCTCTGCCATTCTGGACAGGCCTCACCTCCTCTGCACCCCTGGACAGACCTGACCTCCTCTGCCCCCTTGACAGGCCTCTCCTCCTCTGCACCCATGGACAGGCCTCACCTCCTCTGCACCCCTGGAGAGGCCTCACCTCCTCTGCATCCCTGGACAGTCCTCTCCTCCTCTGCACCCCTGGACAGTCCTCACCTCCTCTACAATTCTGGATAGGCCTCACCTCCTCTGCACCCCTGGACAGGCCTCACCTCCTCTGCCCCCTTGACAGGCATCTCCTCCTCTGCACCCCTGGACAGGCCTCTCCTCCTCTGCCCCTCCTCTGGACAGGCCTCTCCTCCTCTTCACCCCTGGACAGGCCTCTCCTCCTCTGCACCCCTGGACAGGCCTCTCCTCCTCTGCCCCTCCTCTGGACAGGCCTCTCCTCTTCACCCCTGGACAGGCCTCTCCTCCTCTGCACCCCTGGACAGGCCTGTCCTCCTCTGCAACCCCTGGATAGGCCTCTCCTCCTCTTCACCCCTGGACAGGCCTCTCATCCTCTTCACCCTGGACAGGCCTCTCCTCCTCTGACCCCTGGACAGCCCTCACCTCCTCTGCACCCCTGGACAGGTTCTCCTCCTCTGCCCTTCTTCTGGATAGGCCTCACCTCCTCTGCACCCCTGTACAGGCCTCTCCTCCTTTGCACCCCTGGACAAGCCTCAACTCCTATGCACCCCTGGACAGGCCTCTACTCCTCTGCACCCCTGGACTAGCCGCACCTCCTCTGCACCCCTAGACAGGCCTCTCCTCCTCTGCACCCCTGGACAGGTCTCTTCTCCTCTGCACACCTGGACAGCCCTCACCTCCTCTGCACCCCTGGACAGGCCTCCCCTCCTCTGCCCTTCTTCTGGACAGGCCTCACCTCCTGTGCACCCCTGAACAAGCCTCAACTCCTCTGCACCCCTGGACAGGCCTCTCCTCCTCTGCACCCCTGGACTAGCCTCACCTCCTCTGCACCCCTAGACAGGCCTCTCCTCCTCTGCACCCTTGGACAGGCCTCTCCTCCTCTGCACACCTGGACAGGCCTCACCACCTTTGCACCCCTGGACAGACCTCAACTCCTCTGCACCCCTGGACAGGCCTGACCTCTCCTGTACCCCTGGACAGGCCTTACCTCCTCTGCACCCCTGACAGGCCTCTCCTCCTCTGCAGCCTTGGACAGGCCTATCCTCCTCTGCACCCCTGGACAGGCCTCAGCTCCACTGCACCCCTGGACAGGGCTCTCCTCCTCTGCACCCCTGGACAGGCCTCTCCTCCTCTGCACCCTTGGACAGGCATTTCCTCCTCTGCATACCTGGACAGGCCTCACCTCCTCTGCACCCCTGGACAGGCCTCACCTCCTCTGCCCCCTTGACAGGCCTCTCCTCCTCTGCACCCCTGGACAGGCCTCTCCTCCTCTGCCCCTCCTCTGGACAGGCCTCTCCTCCTCTTCACCCCTGGACAGGACTCTCCTCCTCTGCACCCCTGGACAGGCCTCTCCTCCTCTGCCCCTCCTCTGGACAGGCCTCTCCTCTTCACCCTGGACAGGCCTCTCCTCCTCTGCACCCCTGGACAGGCCTGTCCTCCTCTGCACCCCCTGGATAGGCCTCTCCTCCTCTTCACCCCTGGACAGGCCTCTCATCCTCTTCACCATGGACAGGCCTCTCCTCCTCTGACCCCTGGACAGCCCTCACCTCCTCTGCACTCCAGGACAGGTTCACCTCCTCCGCCCTTCTTCTGGACAGGCCTCACCTCCTCTGCACCCCTGTACAGGCCTCTCCTCCTCTGCACCCCTGGACAAGCCTCAACTCCTCTGCACCCCTGGACAGGCCTCGACTCCTCTGCACCCCTGGACTAGCCGCACCTTCTCTGCACCCCTAGACAGGCCTCTCCTCCTCTGCACCCCTGGACAGGTCTCTTCTCCTCTGCACACCTGGACAGCCCTCACCTCCTCTGCACCCTTGGACAGGCCTCCCCTCCTCTGCCCTTCTTCTGGACAGGTCTCACCTCTTGTGCACCCCTGAACAAGCCTCAACTCCTCTGCACCCCTGGACAGGCCTCTCCTCCTCTGCACCCCTGGACTAGCCTCACCTCCTCTGCACCCCTTGACAGGCCTCTGCTCCTCTGCACCCCTGGACAGGCCTCTCCTCCTCTGCACACCTGGACAGGCCTCACCACCTCTGCACCCCTGGACAGGCCTCAACTCATATGCACTCCTGGACAGTCCTGACCTCCCCTGTACCCCTGGACAGTCCTTACCTCCTCTGCACCCCTGACAGGCCTCTCCTCCTCTGCAGCCTTGGACAGGCCTCTCCTCCTCTGCACCCTTGGACAGGCATTTTCTCATCTGCACACCTGGACAGGCCTCTCCTCCTCTTCACCCCTAGACAGGCCTCTACTCCTCTGCACCCCTGGACTAGCCGCACCTCCTCTGCACCCCTAGACAGGCCTCTCCTCCTCTGCACCCCTGGACAGGTCTCTTCTCCTCTGCACACCTGGACAGCCCTCACCTCCTCTGCACCCCTGGACAGGCCTCCCCTCCTCTGCCCTTCTTCTGGACAGGCCTCACCTCCTGTGCACCCCTGAACAAGCCTCAACTCCTCTGCACCCCTGGACAGGCCTCTCCTCCTCTGCACCCCTGGACTAGCCTCACCTCCTCTGCACCCCTAGACAGGCCTCTCCTCCTCTGCACCCCTGGACAGGCCTCTCCTCCTCTGCACACCTGGACAGGCCTCACCACCTTTGCACCCCTGGACAGACCTCAACTCCTCTGCACCCCTGGACAGGCCTGACCTCCCCTGTACCCCTGGACAGGCCTTACTTCCTCTGCACCCCTGACAGGCCTCTCCTCCTCTGCAGCCTTGGACAGGCCTATCCTCCTCTGCACCCCTGGACAGGCCTCAGCTCCACTGCACCCCTGGACAGGGCTCTCCTCCTCTGCACCCCTGGACAGGCCTCTCCTCCTCTGCACCCTTGGACAGGCATTTCCTCCTCTGCATACCTGGACAGGCCTCACCTCCTCTGCACCCCTGGACAGGCCTCACCTCCTCTGCCCCCTTGACAGGCCTCTCCTCCTCTGCACCCCTGGACAGGCCTCTCCTCCTCTGCCCCTCCTCTGGACAGGCCTCTCCTCCTCTTCACCCCTGGACAGGCCTCTCCTCCTCTGCACCCCTGGACAGGCCTCTCCTCCTCTGCCCCTCCTCTGGACAGGCCTCTCCTCTTCGCCCTGGACAGGCCTCTCCTCCTCTGCACCCCTGGACAGGCCTGTCCTCCTCTGCACCCCCTGGATAGGCCTCTCCTCCTCTTCACCCCTGGACAGGCCTCTCATCCTCTTCACCCTGGACAGGCCTCTCCTCCTCTGACCCCTGGACAGCCCTCACCTCCTCTGCACTCCAGGACAGGTTCACCTCCTCTGCCCTTCTTCTGGACAGGCCTCACCTCCTCTGCACCCCTGTACAGGCCTCTCCTCCTCTGCACCCCTGGACAAGCCTCAACTCCTCTGCACCCCTGGACAGGCCTCGACTCCTCTGCACCCCTGGACTAGCCGCACCTCCTCTGCACCCCTAGACAGGCCTCTCCTCCTCTGCACCCCTTGACAGGTCTCTTCTCCTCTGCACACCTGGACAGCCCTCACCTCCTCTGCACCCCTGGACAGGCCTCCCCTCTCTGCCCTTCTTCTGGACAGGTCTCACCTCTTGTGCACCCCTGAACAAGCCTCAACACCTCTGCACCCCTGGACAGGCCTCTCCTCCTCTGCACCCCTGGACTAGCCTCACCTCCTCTGCACCCCTAGACAGGCCTCTCCTCCTCTGCACCCCTGGACAGGCCTCTCCTCCTCTGCACACCTGGACAGGCCTCACTACCTCTGCACCCCTGGACAGGCCTCAACTCCTCTGCACTCCTGGAAAGTCCTGACCTCCCCTGTACCCCTGGACAGGCCTTACCTCCTCTGCACCCCTGACAGGCCTCTACTCGTCTGCAGCCTTGGACAGACCTCTCCTCCTCTGCACCCCTGGACAGGCCTCAGCTCCACTGCACCCCTGGACAGGGCTCTCCTCCTCTGCACCCCTGGACAGGCCTCTCCTCCTCTGCACCCTTGGACAGGCATTTTCTCCTCTGCACACCTGGACAGGCCTCTCCTCCTCTTCACCCCTGGACAGGCCTCTCCTCCTCTGCACCCCTGGACAGGCCTCTCCTCCTCTTCTCCCCTGGGCAGGCCTCTCCTCCTCTGCACCCTTGGACAGGCATTTCCTTCTCTGCACACCTGGACAGGCCTCACCTCCTCTGCACCCCTGGACAGGCCTCTCCTCCTCTGCACCCCTGGACAGGCCTCTCTTCCTAAGCACCCTTGGATAGGCTTATCCTCCTTTGCACTCCTGGACAGGCCTCACCTCCTCTGCACCCCCTGGACAGGCCTCACCTCCTCTGCACACCTGGACAGGCCTCACCTCCTCTGCACCCCCTGGACAGGCCTCACCTCCTCTGCACACCTGGACAGGCCTCACCTCCTCTGCCCCTGGACAGGCCTAACCTCTTCTGCTCCCCTGGACAGGCCTCTCCTCCTCTGCACCACTGGATAGGCCTTTCCTCCTCTGCACCCCTCTCCTCCTCTGCACCCCTGGACAAGCCTCACCTCCTCTGCACCCCTGGACATGCCTCTCCTCCTCTGCACCCCTTGGCAGGCCTCAGCTTCACTGCACCCCTGGACAGGCCTCTCCTCCTCTGATTCCCTGGACAGGCCTCTACTCCTCTGCACCCCTGGACAGGCCTCTCCTCCTCTGAATCCATGGACAGGCCTCTCTAACTCTGCACCCCTGGGCAGGCCTCAGCTCCACTGCACCCCTGGACAGGCCTCTCCTCCTCTGAATTCCTGGACAGGCCTCTCCACCTCTGCACCCCTGGGCAGGCCTCAGCTCCACTGCACCCCTGGACAGGCCTCAGCTTCACTGCACCCCTGGACAGGCCTCTCCTCCTCTGCACCCCTGGACAGGCCTCTCCTCCTCTGCACCCCTGGACAGGCCTCTCCTCCTTTACACCCCTGGACAGGCCTCTCCTCCGCTGTACCTTTGGACAGGCCTCTCCTCCTCTGCACCCCTGGACAGGCCTCTCCTCCTCTGCACCCCTGGACAGGCCTCTCCTCCTCTGCCCCTCCTCTGGGCAGGCCTCTCCTCTTCACCCATGGACAGGCCTCTCCTGCTCTGCACCCCTGGACAGTCCCCTCTTTCTCTGCACCCCTGGACAGGCCTCTCCTCCGCTGCACCTTTGGACAGGCCTCTCCTCCTCTTCACCCCTGGACAGGCCTCTCCTCCTCTGCACCCCTGGACAGGCCTCTCCTCCTCTGCACCCCTGGACAGGCCTCTCCTCCTCTGCATCCCTGGGCAGGCCTCAGCTCCACTGCATCCCTGGACAGGCCTCAGCTCCACTGCACCCCTGGACAGGCCTCTCCTCCTTTACACCCCTGGACAGGCATCTCCTCCGCTGCACCTTTGGACAGGCCTCTCCTCCTCTGCACCCCTGGACAGGCCTCTCCTCCTCTGCCCCTCCTCTGGGCAGGCCTCTCCTCTTCACCCATGGACAGGCC